>NC_064615.1:877554241-878179241 GCF_023898315.1 Schistocerca nitens
CGTCATGCCTATTGAACTTGGCGGGTTTTACAAACGTTGGACATTTAGCGGGCTTTGCAGGCGAAGACAGCAAGAAGTTAATCGGATTTTGCAACCGAACACGATTTTCTACAGCCAATTTCAACGATTTATAGCTTGTTTTGCACCCTGAAACCTATTCCATCGTGTCGGCACTGAAAAAATCTATACGATAGTGTGCTCAACTCAAAATCGACAAAAAATGCATTTAGCGGCTTTTGAATCCGGGCTGCTCATTTGGAATCATATTTTCAACATTCAACTGTTCTGCTCACTAATCCATGTTTAACATTTGTTTCTGAGTTAATACACAACAATCTCTCTCCCTCTCTCTCTTCTCTCTCTCTCTCTCTCTCTCTCTCTCTCTCTCTCACACACACACACACACACACACAGCCACACACGCAAAGACAAAATAAAAGATAAAAAATTTATCATTCGCAAAAATTTACGTAATAATTTCAATTTCTTGTAACTTCCTTGTACACAGAAAAGGCTTAAGGCAGTTTAAAAAAGTGAAGTTTCTAACGTAAATGCTATTCGCATATGCAGCCTGAAAGGTAAGCATATTGATATTTAGTAAGGCAATCAGTGCAATCAACTAAACATAAACAGATTTTTTCCGTCACTCGCAATTGGGCATAGCCATCGGTTTCCAAGAAAAAAGCTAGTGTAAATCACCTGTATTTGTTAATTTGAACAAATCCAACTGATGACGAAGATATAATCCTCTGAAATGCTTCATGGAAATGTTAATAAAGTCACTCCTTTCAGTTTGTTGAGGCTAACCCAAAATGATCTCATCCAAAGTTAACTTCGACCAATCGCTTTCATAGTGAAGAACGGGCTGAAACAGTAACATACACACAGCAGATGGCTAACAGATTCTGCTAGGACATACTACTGTTGTCAGCGAATGTTGACTCCACTTTTTTACAAATATTTCACTTGGCTTAAACAGTCTAACAGTGGGTAATCAATGTGCTTGTAAGATTGTGAGATCTTTGTTAAAGTGAACATGAAGCAGATGGATCATTTTGCGCAGGCAGCTAGTGTTGACATATGAAATCCATACTGTCTGTTAAATATTTTTAAAATGTTTCTAGAATATATAACAAAAGGACGTTTGAATAAATAGACTGATAGTATAAGAACATTTGTTGTATTTTATCTAATCTTAACGTTTCTTACTTTGGTATAGGTATGCAAACATTTCAGACTTCTGACATCCTAATATATATGGATATTTAATAAACATTACATCAGCGATCAAGAGTGGAGTTCCTGAATCTCATTTCTGAAGAACTCTGTGAACTGAAAAATACTGTATGTCACGCTTGTAGGGAGGGAGAACAGATGGCCCTTTATTTTTTTTTAGTTATATATCGTTCCTAAACTATCATGTAAAACAAGCAGATATGTATAATGACGAATCCTTCACTATAGTGAACTCAGGATCGTATGCAACCCCACAATTTTCAAGTGATCAACCATTCTTACTATAAAATTACTCATAAATGAAATTACGCGTGCAGTCGAGCAGCTGACAATGGACACAGAAGATTAGCTACCACACGTAATGTCATTCCCTTTTAAATCGTTGGCACAATACCGCAAAGCATCGTAACGGAAAAAGATAAATAAAAATTACTATCGCGAAGACCAGTTGCATATTAAAAGGAACTACATTTCATAACTGAAACCACATTGCTGCAAAGTGGTGTAGTAGGGTACAGTTACAAGAAAATTCTTAATGAGTCCGTTACATTCGAGATTATTATTAAAGCAACTCGCGACTTACCTTCCATATTGCTCTGTCGCATCGTCCTCTTCCAGCTCTGGTTTCATATTGGTTCCAAAAATTGCGCACTTTATGTTTCGTCCTCATCAGCAACTCAATCATTTACACTGGACTTTTTGCACAATGGACGTCTCTCTCGCCGTCTTTCTTCACCTGAGCCATTCCCACTGGGTTTTCCCAGCGAGTTTCGGTATCGCTATTTCTCATCGCTGCTTAAGTATGATCTTTGATCTCAGAAATTGTCAACATCTGTCAAACATAATTTTGTCCTCTCTTGAAAATTACAGTTACTATTTCATTTTACAACAGAAACAGACTACAAAAAGAAAACAGATAATTTTTTTCTTGTTCAAAATATAGGTCTACAAAAAAGTGGAGCTGTATGTTTACAGTCTATATTCACGCAACAAATGTAAATGTGAAACCTTACTATATTCAAAGTATAATATTTTTGATGCGTACATTCTGATAGTTTGGTGTCCATTCCTGATAAATCGTTTAACTATCTTTAGAACATCAATTGTCATATTGCACTTACTTTACGCACAACAGATGTGACATTGGTTTCTGTCGAATATTTGCTGTTCAGTACAACGTGGCGGCGTCCATCAGTAAAATATCATCGATCCAATCGTATATTTATGAAGGTACCCCGTAAGATTTCTTTAAATTGTTAGTCGATATTGAGGAAGAAGGAATCGACTATTCACTTCATCTGGAAGTGCTCCATTTGTAAAGAAAGAAGCGACGTTTAGCAACAGTGGACAGATCGAAATTTCCTGGCAGATTAAAGTTGTATGAAGGACAGGGATTCGGACTTGGGACCTTGGCCTTTCAAGAGCAACTGCTCTACCAACTTAACTACCCGAGCGCCACTCAAGCGCTGTCATCACAGCTTTACTTCCACCATTAACTCAGTTCTGACTCTGAAGTCGTGCTAGACTAGCTCAGTTGCTAAAGTACTTGCCTATGAAAGGTAAAGCATCGCACAGTCTCCCGTATGGAGGACACAGTAACAAGAATCCTGTCATACAGAAACAACATAGACAGTTGAAAGCAAATAAGCCACCAGATCCGGATGGAATCGCAATTCGGTTTTACGAAGAGTACTCTAATGCGTTGACCCCTTATTTAATTGTATTTTTAGCGAATACCCACGAGAGCGAGTGTTCTTCAGAGCGTATCATCAGGAGTGCCCCAGGGAAGCGTGACAGAGTCGCTGTTATTTACTATATACATAAACGATCTGGCGATCGGTAGTAATCTGTGGAGCTTAGCGGATGATGTTCTGGTGTAGGGGGAGGGTTTGTCGTTGAGTGACTGTAGGAGGATGAGATGACTTAGACAAAATTTCTAGTTGGTGTGGTGAATGGCAGCTAGTTCTAAATGTTTAAAAATCTGAGTTAATGCAGATCAGTAGAAAAAACAGAAACGCAATGTTAGAATAAAACATTAGTGGTGTGCTGACTGACATAGTCATGTCGATGGAAGTCTAGACGCAACGTTGCAAAGCGATATGAAATGGTAAGATCATGTAAAGATTGTAGAAAAGGCGAATTGTCGAATTGGGTTTACTGGGAGAATTTTAGGAATGTGTGGCTAATCTGTAAAGGAGACTGCATATAGGACAGTGGCGTGTCTCATTCTTGTGTGCTGCTTGAGTGTTTGCGATCCGTAGCTGGTCGGACTGAAAGAAGAAATCGAAAAAATTTAAAAGCAGGTTGCTAGATTTGTTACCGCTCAGCACTAACAGCACGCTAATATTGCGGAGACGATTTGGGAACTCAAGTGGAAATACCTGGAGGAAGGCGACGTTCTTTCCGAGGAAAACTATTGAGAAAATTTAGAGAATTGGAGTTTGAATATGAATGCAGAACGATTTTAGTGGAGGACCACGATGATAAGATACGAGAAATTAGGGCTCAAGTGGAGGCATAAAGATAGTCGCTTTTCCCTCGCTCTTTTCAAATGAAACAGGAAAGAAAATGACTAGTAGTGGTGCAAGGTACCCTCTGCCACGCGGCGAAGGGTGGCTTGCGGAGTATGTATGTAGATATAGATGTAAATGAATGGCAAAAGTCCCTGGTACGAGTCTTGATCTGGTACACAGTGTTAAGCTGCCAGGAAGTTTCAAATTAGCCCACACTCCGCTGCAGAGTGAAAACTCATTCTTAGTACATAGTTTACATACTTCTTCTTCTTCTTCGCTGATGGATCACTTAGGACGACGCGTAATCAACATTTGTTGGCCTTCCTTTTCGCCCAGTATTCCTTCATAAACAACGAATGGGCTAGCTTTAGTTGCGTAGACCACGTATGTCGGTTAGTTTTTCTCTCTTCTTCCTCAAAACCCCTTGTGTTTGTGATTTTTATGATTTCATTTCTATCACGTAGATTTGGAGACCCTAATTCTCTCAGGTCTTTTTCCGTCTGTTTGTACCAGTTCGGTCTTGTAGTTTTGTTCTTTAAAAATGTATGGATTTTGTGCGTTAACCTGTTTGACTGCATTGGGTTTTGGATAATGCATGCCATCTTTAGTTCTTGGTCCTAAGATTTTTCTCATTATTTTACGTTCTTTCACTTCTAATTCCTCTTTTAGTGTTCTATGTTGAAGGTTTAGTGTCTCAGACGCGTAGAGAGCTTCGGGTTTAATCACTGTTGTGTAGTGTCGTATTTTGCAGTTCCACGAGAGACTATTTTTGTTGTGAATGGCAGCCCGCGGTGGTCTAGCGGTTCTAGGCGCGCAGTCCGGAACCGCGCGACTGCTACGGTCGCAGGTTCGAATCCTGCCTCGGGCATGGATGTGTGTGATGTCCTTAGGATAGTTAGGTTTAAGTAGTTCTAAGTTCTAGGGGACTGATGACCACAGATGTTAAGTCCCATAGTGCTCAGAACCATTTGAACCATTTTTGTTGTGAATGTTTTTTGTTAATTGAAACGCCGTCTCCATTTTCTGGACTCTTGATCTGACAGATTTCTTTTCATTACAATTTTCTGCAATCCATTCACCTAAATATTTAAATTCTTTTACTCGATAGATGTAGTTCTTACCAATTTTGAGATCAGAAGGTGCATCTTTGATGTCAGTCATAAATTTTGTTTTTTCAAATGAAATTTGTAATCCTATTTTTGCTGCCTGCTCTTGTACTAATTCTACCTGTTTCTGTGCATCGGTAATGTCTTGTGCGATCAGTGCCATGTCATCAGCAAATGCTAAACAGTCTAATTCTGTGCCCTTAAGTCTTGGTTTCAGTCTGTGTGCTGGTGCACCTGCTTTTCTCCATTCTCTAACAACTTTTTCAAGAGCACAATTGAAGAGCACTGGGAACAGTACATCTCCTTGTCGTACTCCTGTGTCTATTTCAAATTCTGTGCTCAATTCTCCCATAAATTTTACTTTGGATTTGGTCTCCGCGAGTGTTTCTTTTATGATGTTTGTTGTCTTTTGATCTAGTCGAAATGTATAATACTTCTTTACGTGCTCCTGCTTGTGAGAAGAAAAGGGTGTACTAATTTTTTTTCCAGCGGTGTATTACAGAAAAGCAACGCGCCAGGGAAATCCGTAAGCGATGGTAACAATAAAATTTTTTTTCATTCTAATAAGGGTGACCACACAAAGTGAAAGGAGGCGCTTGTTGCGTACCTTCCATAAATTTGGATCGCTCTAGAACTTGTGAAAGTAATATTCATGTAGGAGTAACAATATCTGATATAGCATATCAGTCAGGAAAATTACTTATAGTATAGCGCAGAGATATTTTTTCAAAAAATAATTTTTATTTTCGTTTATCGTGTATTGCATTGAAATGGGTGAAATCGTTCTAACAGCTTATCCCCAGTTCTTTAAAGTTTTCACGGTTTTGGTCCGTGTATGAGAAACTAGGATTAGGATGGCACACCGGTGGGTGAGTTCTTCCAGTCGACTACTGCGACTACGTTTCTACTCATGTGAAAATATCAACGTTACAGAATGTCGAACAATGCTATACAAGAAACATTGCGCTGCTCCTCAGTGTGGGGACTGGACAACTGTTTGGTGAGCGTAACTTCTAGGAACCCGTAAACGATCGACCTGTAACCGTCAGCCGATAACATCAAAGGCATCGACTGTCTGGTAAAAAAAGTTGCAAATATTTACTCTTCACGCTGCCCGCATTGCGATTCGGAGCGTAACTCGTTTATACCAAACAACTTTTCATCGTCGTTAATTTGGATTATCTTCGAGGAGAGCTGAAGGTTCCTGCAAATGTTTGCTGACTTTCTGGCTTTGGCATCGTCGAAGTCAACAGAGAAACTATCTCTAATAAAGCCTCTGCCGTTTTTTAACCGAGAGTAGAAACACGCCATGATGTATTTAGCTTTTCAGAAATATCAGAACATGTCTCATCATTGGAAATACAAATTACGCACGTTATAGCAGGTCCCTCTCACAACTAAACTTTACACGAAGGTTTTTTTCAAAAGAACCTTACGTCAGTGTACAGGCTGCCCAAAATATTTAGGGCCAAAATTTCATAGATGACAGAAAATTCTAAAATGAGTGTTGTGAGACATGAATATTTAGTTCCTTATTGACTTAAAAAACTTATACCTTCAGCAACAATTTAAAGACACAGCAGGTGTCCAAAGTGACAATGTCATCGGCACAGAACATTTTGCCACACTCTCTGGAATATCTGTTGTACAATGAGATACCCTGCTGGAGCTCTATCAGCTAGGTCCTGTTAGGGTTTCTTACAACGACTGCGTGTAGCTCCAATGTGGGTCATCAGAAGACGATCGTGTACTGGTTTTGAAGGTAGAGCCACCAATGCCGGTGCGGCAAGAAGTTATTCTTTGTGAACAAAAGTATTTTACAGGATAGAGCGTCCCACGTTTTGTTTGGTACCCCCTCACTCCAGCGGTTTGGGATCAGATTAGGGAAGTGGAAGCGATAATACGAGTATTTGCACGGCGTGTAGCTGCGGCTTCAGTAGCCACGACTCTGGTGGAAAATACGTCGCTTAGGGGTGGGCGTCAGCCCTGAAATTGAAATTAGTAACCCACTTCTGCAGCCTAGGTTGATAAAGCCTGTGCGGTGGCGTTCGACTCGGAAGTAAGAAGACTCGAGGCGGAGCCTGTATTTGACCGGCAATGGAAGGAGAGATGATGGCGTGAATCCAGGATCACCAGTCTCTGCGCTAATGTCCTGGATTAAAATTCCAAACCTCTGCACAGTGTCTCATGATGTGAGGGTACGTGGAACTAATGTTAGTGGTCTGTCTGCTGGATGGGGCGTTAATCCCGGTGGTCCCCTTGTTGTTATTCGAGAGGAGCAGCCATAGCCGGCCATAGCCAGCATCGGGTTTCAACCTCTTCCTTCTCTCAATATCGTCTTGTAACACTAACATATCGCTGCACTGTACAGAGTGGTCCATTGATAGTGACCGTGCCAAATATCTCACGAAATAAGCATCAAACGAAAAAACTACAAAGAACGAAACTCGTCTAGCTTGAAGGGGGAAACCAGATGGCGCTACGGTTGGCCCGCTAGATGGCGCTGCCATAGGTCAAACGGATATCAACTGCGTTTTGTTTAAATATGAACACCCATTTTTATTACATATTCGTGTAGAAATATTAATGTTTTAGTTGGTCCACTTTTCTTGCTTTGTGATGGATGGCGCTGTAATAGTCACAAACATATGGCTCACATTTTTAGACGAACAGTTGGTAACAGTTAGGTTTTTTAAATTAAAACACAGAACGTAGGTACGGTTGTTCCAATGTGATACATATACCTTTGTGAACTTTTCATTACCTGTAAATACCACATTAATGCAATAAATGCTCAAAATGATGTCCGTCATCCTCAATGCATTTGGCAATACGTGTAACGACATTCCTCTCAACAGCGAGTAGTTCGCCTTCCGTAATGTTAGCACATGCATTGACAATGGGCTGACGCATGTTGTCAGGCGTTGTCGGTGGATCACGATATCCTACAACTTTCCCCGGGACGTCAGATCCGGTGAACGTGTGGGCCATGGTATGGTGCTTCGACGACCAATCCACCTGCCATGAAATATGCTATTTAATACCGCTTCAACCGTACGCGAGCTATGTGCCGGACATCCATCATGTTGGAAGTACATCGCCATTCTCTCAAGCAGTGAAGCATCTTGTAGTAACACCGGTAGAACATTACGTAGGAAATCAGCATACGTAGCACCATTTAGATTGCCATCGATAAAATAGGGGCCAATTATCCTTCCTCCCATAATGCCGCACCATACATTAACCCGCCAAGGTCGCTGATGTTCCACTTTTCGCAGCCATCGTGGATTTTCTGTTGCCCAATAGTGCATATTATGCTGCTTTACGTTACCGCTGTTGATGAATGACGCTTCGTCGCTAAATAGAACGTGTGGAAAAAATCTGTCATCGTCCCGTAATTTCTGTTGTGCCCAGCGGAAGAACTGTACACGACACCACGCAATTCCTGGTGCATAGAAATATGGTACGGGTGCAACCGATGTTGATGTAGCATTCTCAGAACCGACGTTTTTGAGATTCCCGATTCTCGCGCAATTTGTCTGCTACTGATGTTCGGATTAGCCGCGACAGCAGCTAAAACACTTGAGCATCATCATTTGTTGAAGGTCTTGGTTGACGTTTCACATGTGGCTGAACACTTCCTGTTTCCTTAAATAACTTAACTATCCGGCGAACGGTCCGGACGCTTGGTTGATGTCGTCCAGGATACCGAGCAGAATACATAGCACATGGCCGTTGGGCATTTTGATCACAATAGCCATACATCAACACGATATCGACCTTTTCCGCAATGGGTAAACGGTCTGTTTTAACACGTTTAATGTATCACGAAGCAAATACTGTCGCCACTGGCGGAATGTTACGTGATACCATGTAATTATACGTTTGTGACTATTACAGTGCCATCTATCACAAAGCGAAAAAAGTGGTCCAACTAAAACATTCATATTTCTTTACGTACTACACGAATATGTAATAAAAAATTGGGGTTCCTATTTAAATAAACGCAGTTGTAATCCGTTTGACCTATGGCGCCGGCCGCGGTGGTCTAGCGGTTCTAGGCGCTCAGTCCGGAACCGCAAGACTGCTACGGTCGCAGGATCGAATCCTGCCTCGGGCATGGATGTGTGCGATGTCCTTAGGTTAGTTAGGTTTAAGTAGTTCTAAGTTCTAGATGACTGATGACCACGGATGTTAAGTCCCATAGTGCTCAGAGCCATTTGAACAATTTTTTTGACCTATGGCAGCGACATCTAGCGTGCCAACCATAGAGCCATCTGGTTTCCCATTTCTAGCTAGACGAGTTTCGTTCTTTGTAGTTTTTTCGTTTGATGCTTATTTCGTGAGATATTTGGCCTGGTCACTATCAATGGACCACCTTATATACACTCCTGGAAATGGAAAAAAGAACACATTGACACCGGTGTGTCAGACCCACCATACTTGCTCCGGACACTGCGAGAGGGCTGTACAAGCAATGATCACACGCACGGCACAGCGGACACACCAGGAACCGCGGTGTTGGCCGTCGAATGGCGCTAGCTGCGCAGCATTTGTGCACCGCCGCCGTCAGTGTCAGCCAGTTTGCCGTGGCATACGGAGCTCCATCGCAGTCTTTAACACTGGTAGCATGCCGCGACAGAGTGGACGTGAACCGTATGTGCAGTTGACGGACTTTGAGCGAGGGCGTATAGTGGGCATGCGGGAGGCCGGGTGGACGTACCGCCGAATTGCTCAACACGTGGGGCGTGAGGTCTCCACAGTACATCGATGTTGTCGCCAGTGGTCGGCGGAAGGTGCACGTGCCCGTCGACCTGGGACCGGACCGCAGCGACGCACGGATGCACGCCAAGACCGTAGGATCCTACGCAGTGCTGTAGGGGACCGCACCGCCACTTCCCAGCAAATTAGGGACACTGTTGCTCCTGGGGTATCGGCGAGGACCATTCGCAACCGTCTCCATGAAGCTGGGCTACGGTCCCGCACACCGTTAGGCCGTCTTCCGCTCACGCCCCAACATCGTGCAGCCCGCCTCCAGTGGTTCCGCGACAGGCGTGAATGGAGGGACGAATGGAGACGTGTCGTCTTCAGCGATGAGAGTCGCTTCTGCCTTGGTGCCAATGATGGTCGTATGCGTGTTTGGCGCCGTGCAGGTGAGCGCCACAATCAGGACTGCATACGACCGAGGCACACAGGGCCAACACCCGGCATCATGGTGTGGGGAGCGATCTCCTACACTGGCCGTACACCACTGGTGATCGTCGAGGGGACACTGAATAGTGCACGGTACATCCAAACCGTCATCGAACCCATCGTTCTACCATTCCTAGACCGGCAAGGGAACTTGCTGTTCCAACAGGACAATGCACGTCCGCATCTATCCCGTGCCACCCAACGTGCTCTAGAAGGTGTAAGTCAACTACCCTGGCCAGCAAGATCTCCGGATGTGTCCCCCATTGAGCATGTTTGGGACTGGATGAAGCGTCGTCTCACGCGGTCTGCACGTCCAGCACGAACGCTGGTCCAACTGAGGCGCCAGGTGGAAATGGCATGGCAAGCCGTTCCACAGGACTACATCCAGCATCTCTACGATCGTCTCCGTGGGAGAATAGCAGCCTGCATTGCTGCGAAAGGTGGATATACACTGTACTAGTGCCGACATTGTGCATGCTCTGTTGCCTGTGTCTATGTGCCTGTGGTTCTGTCAGTGTGATCATGTGATGTATCTGACCCCAGGAATGTGTCAATAAAGTTTCCCCTTCCTGGGACAATGAATTCACGGTGTTCTTATTTCAATTTCCAGGAGTGTAGTTACATTTAGGAGATAAATGCTCGACTCGGCGGGAGTATGCACTGTTCGTATCGTGTCCCTGAAGCTACGTATGGCGATTTTGGAGCATAGCTATTCTATCTCCCAGGCTGGAGCTGGATTTTAACTTGGAACGCTGCATGATTCTGTTTTAGGGTGTGTTATTACTAGTAGTTGCAGAAGTAGTATAAGTAGGCTGTTTAGGTTTTCTTATTGGTAACGCCACATAGCGCTCTGTATGAAAATCACTGGCTGCGCTGTATGCAGTCTGTGGCTAGTTTGCATTGTTGTCTGCCATTGTAGTGTTGGGCAGCTGGATGTTAACAGCGCGTAGCGTTGCGCAGTTGGAGGTGAGCCGCCAGCAGTGGTGGATGTGGGGAGAGAAATGGCGGAGTTTTGAAATTTGTAAGACTAGACGTCATGAACTGCTATATATATTATGACTTTTGAACAATAGTAAGGTAAATACATTGTTTGTTCTCTATCAAAATCTTTCATTTGCTAACTATGCCTATCAGTAGTTAGTGCCTTCAGTAGTTTGAATCTTTTATTTAGCTGGCAGTAGTGGCGCTCGCTGTATTGCAGTAGTTCGAGTAACAAAGATTTTTGGTGAGGTAAGTGATTTGTGAAATGTATAGGTTAATGTTAGTCAGGGCCATTCTTTTGTAGGGATTTTTGAAAGTCAGATTGCGTTGCGCTAAAAATATAGTGTGTCAGTTTAAGCACAGTCTTGTATAATTGTTCAAAGGGGCGTTTCATATGTCGACCCTTAGCCGAGGATACCTCACTGGAATCTTTTGATTTTTTCTTGTAGTTTGTGTAATTAGTGTAGCTATTGTTTATTTGTATGGAGTGTAGCCATGTATGGAAGTGAAACATGGACGATAACTAGTTTGGACAAGAAGAGAATAGAAGCTTTCGAAATGTGGTGCTACAGAAGAATGCTGAAGATAGGGTGGGTAGATCACGTAACTAATGAGGAGGTATTGAGTAGGATTGGGGAGAAGAGAAGTTTGTGGCACAACTTGACTAGAAGAAGGGATCGATTGGTAGGACATGTTTTGAGGCATCAACGGATCACAAATTTAGCATTGGAGGGCAGCGTGGAGGGTAAAAATCGTAGAGGGAGACCAAGAGATGAATACACTAAGCAGATTCAGAAGGATGTAGGTTGCAGTAGGTACTGGGAGATGAAGAAGCTTGCACAGGATAGAGTAGCATTGAGAGCTGCATCAAACCTGTCTCAGGACTGCAGACCACAACAACAACAACATTGTTTATTGCTAGCGTGTAATTATAAAGAGAATTTCCTTTGTAGTTGCAGTCTTTCATTGTTGTACAGTAAATCAGTTGTGGCATGCATGTAAATTTGCACCAAGTATTTCACAGCTGCGCTTGCAATTAACTAGATATTATTTTCAGTGCTATGTTAATGTGTTTTCTTATTTTTGCTCTTCAAATTGTGCTTTTCTGTGTTATCGTGTGAAATATTGTGACAATTATGGCGTGTGAAAAACGTAGCACTAGGCTCCAAAGTAATCTGAGAAATAATAGTGACGACGAGCGTAGCTTATCAGCACCACTGTGTAATGAATTAACCGACATTCAAAGTAGTAATTTGGTAACTGTGCATAGGGACATGGAGCGGGCGGCAAATAATGGTGTAGACAGTGAAACAAGTAGTGAACAGGGAAGCATTATCGATCGATCGGCCGGCAACAGCTCGCCTCAGGAATCCGAAATGACAGAACACAATATTGCAAATACTGTAGACTCAGGTTTTGGGTAGTCACCGTTTTCTCAAATAAGTCAAGACACATTTTCTGCTCGTCAAAATGTAAATGTTGCCGGTGCAAATGCACTGCCGAAAAGCATAGAGGGACAGATTCCAGACACTAATACATTATTATTGCAATTAATGCAGCAAATGAAACAAAATCAGAGACAAACACAGCAACAGTTAGACACAATAGAACAAAATCTTCAAAAGTTAGACACAATGGAACAAAATCTTCAAAAGTTAGACACAATGGAACAACATCAGAGACAAACACAGCAACAGTTAGACACAATGGAACAAAATCAGAGACAAACACAGCAAAAGCTTCAAAAGTTAGACACCACACTTGAACAGACACGTGAAGATTTAACTACTGAGTTACATAACAGTGAATCGAAATGTCAAAAAGTCTGTAATGACGTAAAAACACAAATTTGTGAGCATTTTCAACCTATTTTTTCGCGGCGTGAAAATGCATTACAGAATCACGAAGGAGCCATAAAAGAAGTGAAACTATTGTTCATGAAAATCATGAGACCTTGCAAGCTAAAATTGACTCAGTTGCATCTACCGATTCGGTTACGCAACTTGCAAAAACTCAGGAAAACTTAAAGGACACAGTAGATGCTCTGAAAATTGGTTCAGAAAGACACATGGAGGAAATTAGTTCATTATCAGAGAAAGTAGTTGAACTTTTGGATCAGCTAAATAATTTATCTACGAGGGTAGATGATAATCTGAACAACGCAAGACCGGTAGTCTTTAATGACACAGAAGAGTACGAAAAAATTAGGAAATTCAAACAAAATCAGAATCAAATTAATACACAACACCAAAGAGAAATCCGGGAAGTACAAGATCAGCTCACACAGGTTATACAAGAATTACGTATTTCAGAGGACACTCGCGCTCCAACACGGGAAGAGGGACTTAGAAGTACGGAAAAGCTGCAAAATAATAACACAGCGCATTTCGGAAATTATGAAAGAAATTGGCAAGGCGCACCGAATTTTGAAATGGAACCGCCGAAACGACGCAACAATGACCGACATGCGACTCGCCGACACGATGATTTTGACTATAAGCTGTTCATTACTACACGCAAATTCAAAACATTTAAGAATTCTGGCAACGACATTCATCCACAAGTGTGGCTTCATCAATTCTCTCATTGTTTCCCCCCTAACTGGTCATTAGAGTACAGGTTAGAATTTATGTGTGGCTATTTAGAGAATGAACCAGCTGTAAGAATGCGATCAGTCATTCACGATTGCCACAGTGAAGGAGAATTTTATCATGCCTTCCTCTCAGCATATTGGTCTCAAGCTACACAAGACCGAGTAAAACATAGCATCATAATGATGAAACATTTCGAACAATCTGAATTTGCCAGTCTCATGAAATATTTTGAAGACATGTTGCACAAGAATCAGTATCTGTCAAACCCGTACAGCCCCTCAGAACTCATCCGCATTTGCTTAATCAAACTACCTGAACATTTACGACACATTATTTTGGCAGGACGTTGCAAAGACGACATTGAAACTTTTCAGGGACTCTTACAAGAATTCGAAATTGACACTGACAATCGCGGAACACGAAAACAGGAACACAACAATTACAGGTCACATCCGCCGCAATTCCGCGATGAAAGAAATAATAACTGGACACGACAAGGCTATTCTCACAACACAAATCGTGACCAAAACAGACATCACCCGTATGACAACCGTTGGCAGAGTAGTAATAATTACAGGGAAAGGTCACCTCTCCGCGGTAGTGACTATCACAGAGACAATCAGAGAAACAGACAATATGGGAACCAAAATAATTATTATCAAGGGTGACAGAATAATTTTAGACGCAACGGTCCAGCGCGCAGTTACGATTCAGGGAGAAATTCTCCACCATGTGACCGACAAGAAAGAAACTATGGAATCTACCGACATGACGACAGACGATATGATCGTAACGACAGACCTGAATTGCATCAGAACTGGCGAGATTCAAACAGGGCGGGGCCCTCTCGACAAGGTGAATTTGTAGAAGTTAGGTCTCCAAATCCCAATAACGACACGCGCCAACAAAGAGACAATACGCAATGACTCATACCGCTGGCAGCCACAAAACGTACTTCTGAAACTGCGACGCAGCTGCCCTAGCTAGTAATTACGTAAAAATGGAAGACATTAGGGACATCTTACTCCAGGAACACGACGTAAAACATAACAACATTGCATATCCTGTGATTCAAATTACAGTAAATGACGTAAAATTTACCGCAGTACTTGACTCTGGCAGTCCCATTTCAGTAATTAGTGAAACAGCCTTTAGCAAATGCTACAAATCGAACGATTGCCCCCACACTTCCGTTACGTAAGATTAAATTACAAGGTGCTATCGTTGGAAAAAGTGTAGATGTACGCCAACAAACCAACGTAAAATTCTTTTGTGAAACCCATAGCTACACTAGGAACTTTCTTATTGTTCCATTATTGTTGACGGAAATTATATTGGGAGTAGACTTTTTGAATGAATACAAAGCAATCTTAAACTTTCACGATGCTGAAATAAGTTTAGAGAAAGAAGGTAAGTCAATACCTTTGAAATTTGAAGATTGGCTCTCAAACCATGACAAGGAAATTAATCGGATTTACCTTCTGTTAGACAACAGTTCGGAATTTTCTACGGAACTAGACACTAACAATCACTCTGCAAGTACTGACAGGGATGATATCGACGACATATTTGATACTAATGAGTTAATTCAGAATAAAATTCAAACAATTGAGAATTTTAATGACACTGATAGGCAAGACCTTTTTGAGATTTTACAAGCACATTCCACAGTTTTTACTCACAGAACAGGAACAATCAAGGGAATTCAATACCAATTTCGTGTTCGTGAGCATACTAAATTTTGTGTTAGACCATACGTAATTCCAGCACATTATAGGGACCGTGTTAGAACAGAAATACAATCTATGCTTGACGAGGGCATTATTGAGCCTGCAGTAAGCTCATACAACAATCCATTACATGTTGTTGAGAAGAAAAATGGATCGATCAGACTTGTCTTAGATTCGAGACAAATCAATACTATCATTATTCCTGAAACAGACAGGCCGCAAACGATGGAAGAACTTCTTCAAAATTTTAATGGTGTAAAAGTTTTGTCTTCTATTGATATCAGATCCAGCTTTTATCAGATCGAACTTCATCCAGAACGTAGAAAATACACAGCTTTGCTTTGTTTCGGCGTTTGTTATCAGTTTCGGAAACTTCCTTTTGGTTTGAACATTTCTTCGGCAGCATTCATTCGCGGGCTAAATTCCATATTACCTGAGTTCTTAAAACGTCACATCACCTTATATGTGGACGATATTCTGATAGCAGAAGCCTCATTGGAACAACACAATCGCATCCTCAACAGCGTGTTACATATTTTTGCAGAATCTGGAAAAACAGTTAACTTGGAAAAGTCTGAATTCGGTAGGACAAAGGTGAAGTTTTTGGGACATATTATTTCTTCTGAAGGCATTCAGTCGGATCCTGAAAAGTTAGAAGCAATCAGAGCCATTCCAGTTCCATCCACAAAAAAACAAGTCCGCAGTTTCCTAGGTCTCATAAATTTTTACCGTCGTTTTCTGAATATGCAAATTCTAGTTACACCAAAACTTTGTTCTCTCACTGGAAAAAATACTATTTGGAACTGGGACGAACAATCACAGTTGGAATTCAATTCTTTGAAAGAATCGCTACTTAACGCGCCAATACTAGCTCATCCAGATCTGTCACAAGATTTCTGCCTTAGCACGGATTCTTCTAAAGTCGGTCTTGGTGCCCATTTATTTCAAGAATCCATAGAAAATGACAATACTGTTCAGAAAACCATTGCTTTTGCTAGCCGAGTGCTAACAAAATCTGAAAAAAATTATTCCGTTACTGAATTAGAAGCTTTAGCTATCGTTTGGACATTTGACACATTCCGTTTCTTTCTTTCTGGCAAGCACGTAAAAGTATACAGTGATCATCGTGCATTACAATTTCTTATGTCTTCAAAATTAAATCATGACAGGTTAAAACGTTGGGCATTGTTTCTGCAAGAATTCCACTTCACAATAGTCTACATTCCCGGCAAGGAGAACATTGTTGCGGACGCACTGTCACGCGCACCGGCTGGGCTTGAGAAAAGTAACACAGAAAGCAACCTCGAGAAAAATTTCAGTACTCTTTACATTCAGAAAGTCGCCTTTGAAAACTTCATCACCACATCTTTAAAGGACATTGCTTATGACCAAGATAAAGATCCGATTTGGAAAGACTGCAAAAGTAAATGGCATGAAAAGACGCACACTCAGATTCGGCATTATTAGCTGGTTAGAAACAACATACTCTTCAAACGCTGCATTGTTGATGACAAGCTATGGGTACTTTGCATTCCAGACGATTTTGTTAATAAGCTCATTTGGTACATTCATTTCAGCTACGCACATTTTGGTCCACGAAAATGTTATCATATTCTTCGTACGACTTGTTATTTTAACAATGTGGAAAAGAGAATTCGAAGAGTGTTGTCTATTTGTAAACTTTGTCAAAAGGTGAAACCATCTACTATCTCACATCGTGCTCCGTTGTTTCCTATCATTCCTTCTAAATTAAAAGAATTTGCTGCTGTTGATCTTTTGGGACCCCTTGTCAGAACATCGAATGGATTTTCGTACGTTCTAGTACGTTGTTGAACTTACTTCAAAATTTGTTTCTTTCACTCCGTTATGTAAAGCCACTGGACGGTCTGTATCCAACGCCTTTGTTAAAAATTTCTTACGTGAAGTTGGCCACGTTGCTAAAGTCATTTCAGATAACGGACCACAATTCAGATCTGCTGTTTGGTCACGCATGCTTCGGAACCATAAAATCTAACCTGTTTTTATTTCATTGTACTCACCACATAGTAACCACATTGTAACCCGTCTGAACGGATTATGAAAGAAATCAATAAGCTTTGCAGACTTTATTGTCACAGAAAGCATCAGCATTGGGACACATATTTACACTTATTTCAAAATGTGCTGAATGAAATGCCTCATGACTCCACTGCTTTACCACCTACTCTTGTACTGAAGAATGAAGAACCACCGAACAGAATCAGAGAGCTTGTACCTTTCCCGAATACACGTAAACTTCGACACAAAGACATAATTGGTTTGGCTATTTAAAATATAAAATCTGCAGCAGACAAAAGAAAAAAAACTACATGGTAAAGCAAATGCAAAGAAATTATATATTGGTCAGAAAGTTCTCATTAAAGCTCATTCATTGTCATATAAGAAGAAACACTTGAGTCACAAATTCTTTCTGCTTTACGAGGTGCATTCAAGTTCTAAGGCCTTCGATTTTTTTTCTTCGGACTGGAAAGAGATAGAAACATGCGCATTGTTTTAAAATGAGGCCGTGTTCATTGTCAATACGTCCCAGAGATGGCAGCACTGTACGGTAGATGGAATTTTACCGCCAGCGGCGAGAATGAGAACTGTTTTAAATACTTAAAATGGCGACGTTTTCCTTACTTGAACAGCGTGCAATCATTCGTTTTCTGAATTTGCGTGGTGTGAAACCAATTGAAATTCATTGACAGTTGAAGGAGACATGTGGTGATGGAGTTATGGATGTGTCGAATGTGCGTTCGTGGGTGCGACAGTTTAATGAAGGCAGAACATCGTGTGACAACAAACCGAAACAACCTCAGGCTCGCACAAGCCAGTCTGACGACATGATCGAGAAAGTGGAGAGAATTGTTTTGGGGGATCGCTGAATGACTGTTGAACAGATCGCCTCCTGAGTTGGCAATTCTGTGGGTTCTGTGCACACAATCCTGCATGACTACCTGAAAATGCGAAAAGTGTCGTCCGGGTGGGTGCCACGAATGCTGACGGACGACCACATGGCTGCCCGTGTGGCATGTTGCCAAGCAATGTTGACGTGCAACGACAGCACGAATGGGACTTTCTTTTCGTCGGTTGTGACGATGGATGAGACGTGGATGCCATTTTTCAATCCAGAAATAAAGCGCCAGTCAGCTCAATGGAAGCACACAGATTCACCGCCACCAAAAAAATCTCGGGTAACAGCCAGTGCTGAAAAAATGATGGTGCCCATGTTCTGGGACAGCGAGAGCGTAATCCTTACCCATTGCGATCCAAAGGGCACTACAGTAACAGATGTATCCTACGAAAATGTTTTGAAGAACAAATTCCTTCCTACACTGCAACAAGAACGTCCTGGAAGGGCTGCGCGTGTGCTGTTTCACCAAGACAATGCACCCGCACATCGAGCTAACGTTACGCAACAGTTTCTTCGTGATAATAACTTTGAAGTGATTCCTCATGCTCCCTACTCACCTGACCTGGCTCCTAGTGACTTTTAGCTTTTTCCAACAATGAAAGACACTCTCCGTAGCCGCAGATTCACCAGCCGTGCTGCTATTGCCTCAGCGATTTTCCAGTGGTCAAAACAGACTCCTAAAGAAGCCTTCGCCGCTGCCATGGAATCATGGCGTCAGCGTTGTGAAAAATGTGTACGTCTGCAGGGGGATTACGTCGAGAAGTAACGCCAGTTTCATCGATTTCGGGTGAGTAGTTAATTAGAAAAAATATCAGAGGCCTTAGAACTTGAATGCACCTCATACAATGGACCTTACAGAATCCGACGTATACCACATGATAATTGCGTTGAAGGAAACTCTGCGTACTAGGAAGAGTAAAGGATTGCACCACATTTCACGCATAAAACCGTTTATTGAGAGATAATCTGTTTTTTTTTTAAATTTAGTCTTTACTATAAAATTTTTCACTTCACGTTACTAGTACTCTTTGTCACACTTAGAAACTGTTAACATGTAACTATGTTTTAAAATAAACTATCCAGTCTATAACCTAGGGAACATATTTGGACAGTAATTACGAATACATTGTTATGTGAACAGATGACACAGTGGTTAGTTTATTTGACAGCTACACGATTATATCATGACGCTACTAATGAGTGACACAATTTATATTATTGCTTTTGCGCTGTATCTGTTTTATATCTGCACAGTTTTTCTGTATTATTCTGGAAAGTAAAACATGTTTTAGTAGTAACTTTTGTGGTATAGCTACAATGAGACAGCCTTTTTCGTAGCGCAACAATACGTCACATTATAGTACTTTCTTGATCACGGTAGGTACGTAATAACTACGATATCTATACGCAAAGCATTTCACTTTCGTTTATGATGAGGTAAGTACATTGATTTCAGCAGAACTTTGCTTACAGAGGACGATAACTACGACACTTCCACAGAGATTATCTTACAACGAGATGCACAGTTTAGCACTACAGTACACGTATTTGAGTGATTAATTTTGTACTTAAAACATTTATTTTTAAAGACTTTTGAATTACAAAGATACAAAGGCTTTCCGTGATACATTCCATTCCATTGCTGTAATCTGTAACACCTGAGGGTATAGTTACATTAATCCTCAGGGGCGTACACCCTTCCTTTGTGTATCATGAGTTTGGCAAGCACAAGGAGCCCTAGCTAATATGGTATTTGCTGATACAACTTTACACATCGGTACCATATCATGATTTTTGAAGTACGTTTGAGGTAGATGACTTTATTGAAGGTATTGATATTATTGAAAGAAGCTGTGACGATTCTGAGATGTGATTGATCTGTTATGATGTTATTATTGCGATGACGATGTGTATTATGCTGTTGATGTACGTTTATGATCAATAAGCTGAGAATCATACTTTAAAGAGTTATGAAATGTGTGTACATGCGTGAATGTATCACAATGCCGCCGAAAATTTTTTGGACTCTGCTATATTGATAGGATTTTGTTTCTACACATTTGTAACGCAAATTCTCGACCTGTGAAATTTTTATATAAGACTGTCACTGCTGTTGTAAATATGTCGGTAAGAATGTTAAGTGACCACCTTCACGTAATGCGTCGTGGGCAACCAGCTGCGCGACAATCGCCTGGAAAAAAGCCATTAGTGTGTGCCTTTCAGAGGCACAGGTGGAGAAAAAAAAAGAGGCCATTATCCTCGCTATTGACATTTCTTTGTAGAAAGCATCGCAAATACAACATGCTCAAACTTGAAAACATATGATTATACTGTGGAGCTTTTAATTTATGATATTTACTAAAATGCCTAATGAAATGATGAGAAACATTTTACATCCATTGTCTTTCTTTTGAGAGTTTGCTCATTTTGTTTAATATCAAGTTTCTAGCTGCTGCAGCATTGGTTAAAATAAAATTTAATAGATGTACTAATATCACTATTTTCTGTCTACAGACCCAGTAAAGAATAATTTTATGATGTACTTTTGTAGAAAAGAGAGCACAAATAGACATTTCCCTTCACAGGAATTGCAAAAATAATTTTTTAACAGGTTGGTAACTTATCTGCTAGAGTAAGTCAAGGTGATGCATTACTCTAGTGTTAAGATGTGACATAGGTATTAAACATGGCCATTTTTACTGTAATATTTTTTCTGCTTGAGCTTTGTCATGTTCAGACATGAGTTATTGCATTTGCTGCTGCTGTTTACCAGGCATAGTGCTACTAAATTTTACTTTGTATTACTCTGTTAAGCCAGTTTTACTACTGATTTATTTTTCTTGTTGCTGCACCTTGGCTCATATTAGTTGTAATGTTGCATTTGCTTGGTAATTTAGTTTTACTGTAGCTTGCTTTGCCAATTTCCATTTTTTTGTCATTGCTGTTTGTGTTAATTGTTTTGTGCTGCTGCATTGCCTTGTCCCTTAGTTTAGCATCTGAGCTCAGTAGATTTAAGTTAGCTTAGGATGGGGTAGGCTATATGTGAGAACGAGTTGTGATGAATTGGAAGAAATGCATAGAGAAGCTATAAGAAAATGGTTTGGCCAAAACAGTATTTTGAAAGAGGATATGAACAAAAAAGTAGGGTTTAGGGACAACAGGTTTAGGTAGGATTTTCTTGGAAATAAATAATGAGGTAAGAAATATGTGAACATATAAATACAGAAAGCATGCTTGGATAGGATTTTTTTGGTGGAAACAAATGTTGAAATAAGAGGAAATATCTATGGAATGAAGTTTTGGGTTGGACTGCAGTACCAAATGTTACACTGAAAACGAACCCTGTCTTTCCTTTTGTATTATTCCGATATGTGTTTATGTACCCTTGTGTATTTGCCTTTTTCCTGTCTTTACGTGTTTAGCTAATAAGATTTATGTTGTAGAATTTTTCAAATACTATGTTATTTTCTTTGTAAAGAAGTTTAGACATTATTTCTTCTGTTCTGTTTTAATGCTCATGTGTGAAGTTGATGTTTCGAAAGTTATTCTGATCATTTATGTATGTACTCATGTCATAATTCCTGTAACACTGATGTATATGTTATTTCGATTCTTTTGTAAAGCCTGTACTACAAATGTTATCTGTATTGTTATGTTCTTTAATGATGTATTTTGTATCTTTGTAATTGTATTCTTATGTTATAAAATTGTAATTGACGCCAGTTCATCATTATATTAACTTGTAAGTTACATTTCACTGCACACGTTTCTGTTGGTCATAGTATATGGACAATATGTGCGAAATAGGGACTGTTAGTGTTTGCACGTGTGTTAATAATTCAGCAAGGGACTGGATAACAGCATTGCTGGTTCTAAGGACAATTCCAAAAACTTTGTGAGTGCACAAGTGGTGGTTCATGGACTTGCTATATTGTCCACAAGACTCTTCTATGGTGATTGTGCACCTGCACAGTCGCAACGGATGGCTGCAAGACATCTCCACAAGGACTACAGTTGATGACTCACCAATACCATTATTTCTACAAGGACTGCAGTGGGTCTGCACCTCTGGTGGCCACAAATACCGTAATCTCTACCAGGACTACAGTGGGTCTGCTCTTTGATAACCTGCCTACCAATATTTAGTTTGCATTGTTGTCTGCCATTGTAGTGTTGGGCAGCTGGATGTTAACAGCGCGTAGCGTTGCGCAGTTGGAGGTGAGCCGCCAGCAGTGGTGGATGTGGGGAGAGAAATGGCGGAGTTTTGAAATTTGTAAGACTAGATGTCATGAACTGCTATATATATTATGACTTTTGAACAATAGTAAGGTAAATACATTGTTTGTTCTCTATCAAAATCTTTCATTTGCTAACTATGCCTATCAGTAGTTAGTGCCTTCAGTAGTTTGAATCTTTTATTTAGCTGGCAGTAGTGGCGCTCGCTGTATTGCAGTAGTTCGAGTAACAAAGATTTTTGGTGAGGTAAGTGATTTGTGAAATGTATAGGTTAATGTTAGTCAGGGCCATTCTTTTGTAGGGATTTTTGAAAGTCAGATTGCGTTGCGCTAAAAATATAGTGTGTCAGTTTAAGCACAGTCTTGTATAATTGTTCAAAGGGGACGTTTCAGTAGTAGTAGTATTAGTAGCAGCAGCTGAAGCAGCAGTAGTATTATTCATTCATGCATCACTTTTACAAAGATATGTGACGTGACATGGTATTAAAGTATAAGAACATTGGGAAAACCATATTTCACATATTCAGGCGTTTACTTAATTTCGGGTCTTATTTGACAAGAGGGAGCAGATAATCGGCCGTGGAGAGTGGGTCGTAATAGGAATCGTTCCGGCATTTGCCTGAAGTAGCTTATGGAAATCACGGGAAACCTAAATAAAGATGACTGTATGGAGACTGGATCCGCTAACCTTCCGAATACAAGTCCAGTTCTTTAACACAGCGTTACATCGTTTTATTTAACCTAGTGTACAAGAGTGTTTTGCAATAAAGCTATTTAATAATGTAAATAGCTAGTCTTACACTTTTAGTTCATTCCTCACCGTCAGTTTTTGCACACACAGCACACACGAAATACACCTTATTTCATAATGTAACACTACAATCAGCAAACCTTATAGACCATAGCAACAATATTTCCATTTGTGTACTGCAGCTTCCCATTCACTAGCCTGGAAAATTAAATCATCTTTCCTCTATAATAAGTGAGACGTTGAGCTCAGAAAGAGGACAGGGTGTTAATGTTATACACTGAAGAGCTATGGGAGAATGTTTGTCCAGAGAAGATGGAAAAAACACAGAATACCATGTTTGACAGTATTAAATGGATTGATAATGTTTTAGTGTTATTTACTTCTGATAATTTTTTACGAATACCCTACTGTGTTACATCTAAATAACTCTTCCGTGTACAGAATGTATTACTTAAAGGGTATTTATTAACTACCTTCTTAAAAAAAGATCATTTTGGGCGATTGTGGCTTCGCTCATCGGTACCGCTTTCAATCCACGCCACTTGCAGTGGAAATATTCTCTCTCTACCGCATTTCTCGCCTTCGATTTAGCGCCGAATTTGGTTTCCACGCGCTGTGTGGTGTTCTCCAAATTTACACGCTTGCATGGGAATAGTTTCTAGACTAGTGCTCGTGACTGTAGCGCTGAAGTTGAAATACTGGCAATGATGAGTGCACATTTCGGTTTTTAAAGTCATTGCAAGCCATTGTGCTCACTGCTGAGCGTCCAGACCGCCGTAAAAGAAGACCTCCCATAAAAGAACACGGAAAACACAAGTCGATTTTGTGAAATTTATTACATACATATCAAAGAAGGTTGATCTCTGCACCTCCCAGACACTCATTTTCTTTCGGCCTCGTGATGCTCATGGTGAGTTATTGGCAGCTAATATTTTTTCTGTCATAACTGTTAACACAACGCCTTCAAATGAGCCTAACTATGGTCTGAACTTGTGACTTCGCAGTCATGGGTTTCGTTGTAAGTCTGACACTTGTCAAGTGTAGAAGATATAGCAAAATAAAATAAGAGTCCTCTGCACTCGCACTGTCCCGTTTGGACAGCCCACTTCACATTGACGGCAAAGAGTAGAACGGTCGATCACGATATCGCGTCGCCCAGGCGAGGTCTCCCCAATGCGGTGGCTGCGGTGGAACTGCTGGCTACCATAGCGGCGCGAGCCTTAATAGTCGTCTCGCGCAATAAAACTTCAGTCTGACTGGCTCACACGTGGAGCTGCTGCTATCCCGGCCATTGGTTGATCTGCTGGTGAGCTGGCTGGTTTGAATTTCCTCCTCGCGAGGACTGGAGTACCGTCGCAGTGATGCATGTGCTGCGGGTTGCATTTGGCGCCTGTTACACTCGTCCCCACAGCACACTCAATGCGTATCGCATGTGCTCCATGGGATTTTAGTCGGGAGAACGGGCAGACCAGCCCTTTTGCCAAATGTCTTCTAATTGCAAGAGCTCCTCCACCTGTGCTCTTCGATACGGTCGAGCTTTGTCATCCATAAAACGAAAGTCAGGCCCGAATACAGAATGCATCTCTGAAAAGTCGCGCACTGGGAGGACTCACAATAACGTTGACCGGCGAGGTGTGCTGTTTTCAAAGCCTTGGAGGTCAGAACTCTCGGGCACTCCATAACACGAAGACCACCAAAACAATCATGTTCGACACAGCTCCTGCATGCAAAATGTGTTCCCACCCATCGCCATATAATTGTGCAGCCAACATTGTCGAACGCGCTAATTTTGTGATCCAGGATTTGTGGTGTGCATAATACGAGGGTCACTCCAAAAGAGATGCACACTATTTTTCTTAATCCATCTTTTATTCTACATGTTCTAAACTTTTACAGTATGTAGTAAAATTTTGGACCTACCTGTTGGGGCCACTGTTTGGCAGTGTGCACAAGGGCGTCATCATCTTCAAACCTTGTTCCACGAAGAGAGTCTTTCAGTTTCCCAGAGAGATGATAGTCACATGGAGCCTGGTCAGGACTGTAAGGCGGGTGTTTCAGTGTTGTCCATCCGAGTTTTGTGATCGCTTCCATGGTTTTATGACTCACATGTGGCCGTGCATTGTCGTGCAACAGCAAAACATCCTGCTTTGGCCGGTGTGTCGAACACAACTCAGTCGAGCTTGAAGTTTCTTCAGTGTCGTCACATATGATCAGAATTTATGGTGGTTCCACTTGGCATGATGTCCACAAGCAAGAGTCCTGCGGAATCGAAAAACACCGTAGCCATAACTTTTCCAGCAGAAGGTGTGGTTTTGAATTTATTTTTTCCTTGGGTGAATTTGCATGATGCCACTCCATTGATTGCCTCTTCGTCTCTGGTGAAAAATGATGGAGCCATGTTTCATCAGCTGTCACAATTCCTCCAATAAATTCATCTCCACCATTCTCGTACTGTGCCAAAAGTTCGCTGCATACCGTTTTTCCTGTTTCTTTGTGAGCCATTGTCAACATCCTGGGAAACCACCTGGCACAAACCTTTTTTAATGCCAACACTTTCAGTATTCTGCAAACACTTCCTTCCCATATACCAACGTAGCGTGACAATTTGTTCACTGTGATGCGTCTGTCAGCAGTCACCAATTCGTTAACTCTCTGCACATTGTCTGGAGTGTGTGCAGTACGAGGCCTGCCGCTGCGAGGACAATCCTCAATATTGCCGTGCCCGCTTTCATCACGTAACCTGCTTGCCCACCGACTAACTGTACTGCGATCGACAGCAGCATCTCCATACACCTTTTTCAACCTCTTGTGGATGTTTCCCACTGTCTGGTTTCCGCAGCACAGGAACTCTACGACAGCACGCTGCTTCTGACGAACGTCAAGTGTAGCAGCCACCTTGAAGGCATGCTGTGGCGGCGCCACTCACGGGAACAGGTTCAACTAAGTTTGGAAACAAGCGGGAAGGATGTATCTACACACTGTAAAACTTCCACACATGCAGAATGAAAACTGTAATTTTACAAAAATAGTGTGCGTTTCTTTTGGAGTGACCCCCGTATTGCTTGAGCGTGCTGATATCCAAATCTTTGAACACGGTAAACTCAGCGGGCAACGTTATTGTGACAGTTTACACTTCTACATCATGTATGTTTTTGTAGGGATGCATTCGCACCCACTTCATTCTTTCAGATGATAATGCGAGACCTTATTAAGAAGGTCCCTTGAGAAACCAGTGCTGATAGGACAATGAAACTTTCTAAGATAATTTTGAAGGTCCTACGGAAGAGAAATAACGAGTAAACCATTGAAATAAACAATTTAATGTTCACATGAGGGGTAACATTTCATAATTTCGTGCCGGCCGGGGTGGCCAAGCGGTTTAAGGCGCTACAGTCTGGAACCGCGCGACCGCTACGGTCGCAGGTTCGAATCCTGCCTCGGGCATGGATGTGTGTGATGTCCTTAGGTTAGTTAGGTTTAAGTAGTTCTAAGTTCTAGCGGACTGATGACCTTAGAAGTTAAGTCCCATAGTGCTCAGAGCCATTTGAACCATCTTAATTTCGTACCATGTTAACGTGTCTGGTACAAACGTTACTGTGTTTGACGATCATCTGCAGCTGCGCGGTGTTGCCGTGCGGTCTAGGGCGCCTTGTCACGCTTCGTGCGCCTGCCCCTGTTGGAGGTTCGAGTTCTCCCTCGGGCATGGGTGTGTGTGTGTCTGTGTGTGTGTTGTCTTTAGCGTAAGTTAGTTAAGCAGTGTGTAAGTTTAGGGACCGATGACCTAAGCAGTTTGGTCCCATAAGACTTACCACAAATTTCTAAATCTGCACCCACGACAGTCTGGAACGGCTAGATCTCTCCCCAGTTGAGGCAATTTGGAGCATTATGGCCCGGCCCTCCAAACAGCCCCGGAGTTTGACGATCTGACTCCCCACTGAGACAGAATTTGGCACGATATCCTTCTGGACAACAGTCAACACCCCTATCAATCAATGCCAAGCCGAACGACTGCTGGCATAAGGACTGGAGGTGGAGCAACGCGTAATTGACTTGCTCGTTAGGTACCAAAAACGCTAACTGACGATCAAAAGCGGAAAAGGATGTGATCAGCCTGAAGTTTCTGCAGCATTACGTGACAGAAAGATATGCTTTCTTTGAAAAGAAATGTCACAGGCGATGAGACGTGCGTTTGTTACGACATACCTGAAACGAAACGATAGTGACTCGAATGGCGGCATTCTGTTTCCCGGAAACCAAAGAAAGCAAAGCCGCTTCTTTCTTCGACAACATCGTGTACACCGTGTTTTGGGACTGTCAAGGAATTTTGTTGGTGTACTGGATGGAACGAGGCGCACCAATGAGAGCTAAAACTTACTGTTAGACACTGAAGAAGATAACCACGCGATACGAAACGAAAGCTTTGGACTGCTGGCTTGTGGTATTGTATTTGTGCATGACAACGCTCGATCGCATAGTGCTCGCGTAACTACGACGTTGCTTGATTCATTTGCTGGGAACAATTCTGTCAACCTCCTTACAGTCCTCACTTAGCTCCATCAAACTTCCATTTGTTTTCTCATCTAGAGAAATTTCTAGCCGGCTAGCAATTTGCATGGGATTAGGAAATCGGGTAAGTCCAAAGCTACTTCAGGTCGCACGGACCGAACTCGACCAAGCGATTACGTTGCACTTAGTGCCAATATATGACACGCAAGATGAAAATGTTGAAAAGTAGTTTAAGGTATGTATATTTTTCTGTAATAAAATACAAACGAAAACAAGTCCCTAATCTTTTTAGTACCCAAACGATGCTTACTTTCTCGCTCAGGTTTGTCTGTGACGTGACTGTATGAACCTGCACAACGGAATGATTAATTAATAAGGAATGGTACTGATCCACCGTGGTAAACCATCAGGTCAGAACACTGTTACAGAAGTAGGAAAGAAAGCATGCCAAATTTAAAATAACGCAAATCCACCACAAGTGTCGAAGTTTTACACAATTCGAAATTTAGCGTGAACTTCAGGGTGAGATGCTTTTAATAGTTTCCACAACGAAGTCTTCTCTCGAAATCTGGCAAAAAAACGAAAGAGATCCTGGTTGTATGAAAAGTACAACAGCGGAAAGACACAATCAGTACCTTCACTAGATGGTAACAATGGTGATGTTACTAATGACAGTGCCACTAAAGTGGGCTTACTAAATATGATCTTCCAGAATTCCTTCCCCAAAGAAGGCGAAGTAAATATTGTAAAATTCAAATCAAGAACAACTGTCAACATGAGTAATTTAGAACTAGATATCGTCTGTGCAGCGAAGCAACTTAAATCACTTAATGAAAGGAAGGCCTCCAGTTCAGACTGTATACCAGTCAGGTTCCTCTCAGAGTATAGTGATACAATTGTCCAGTACCCAGCAATCATGTACAACCACCCGCTGGTTGAAAGATCCGTAACTAAAGACCGGAAAGTTGTACAAGTCACACAAATACCAAAAAAAGAAAGTAGGAGTAGTCCACAGAATTACAGATCCGTGTCACTAACGTCGATTTCAAGTAGGATTATGGAACATATACTGTGT
The DNA here is from genome assembly GCF_023898315.1 of Schistocerca nitens. Classification (NCBI taxonomy): domain Eukaryota; kingdom Metazoa; phylum Arthropoda; class Insecta; order Orthoptera; family Acrididae; genus Schistocerca; species Schistocerca nitens. Next base: position 877,583,097 of record NC_064615.1, read on the forward strand.
TCGAACATTATCAATTACCTCGAAGAAAACGATTTATTGACAAACAGCCAACACAAGTTCAGAGAATATCGTTCTTGTGAAAAACAACTGGCTCTTTATTCTTACTAAGTAATGAGTACTATCGATAGGGTATGTTAAACTGAATCCATATTTTTAGATTTCCAGAAGGCTTTTTGTACCTTTAATCACAAGTGACTTCTAATTAAGTTGGTTGTCTGTGGACTATCGTCCCTTTTGTGCGACTGTATTCGTGATTTGCTGTTAGAAAGGTCAAGGGTAGTAGTAACTGAAGGAAAATCATCGAGTAAAACAAAAATAATATCTGGCGTTCCCCAAGGAATTGTTGTAGGCCCTGTGCTGTTCCTGATCTACATAAACAATTAAGAAGACAATCTGTGTACCACTCTGCAGCCCTCTTAGACTGTTTGCAGAAGATTCTGTCATTTAGGATCTTGTAAAATCATCAACTGATCAAAACCAATGGCAATATGTTTTAGACAATCTATGTTTGGTGCGAAAACTGGCAATTGACTCTAAATAATGAGAAGTATGAAGTCATCCACATGAGTACTAAAAGGAATCCGCTAAATTTCGGTTACGTGATAAATCACATGGATTTAAAAGCTGTAACTTCAACTAAATACTTATGGATTACAATTACAAATAACTTAAGTGGGTAAATAAAGCCAAAGGCTACGATTTATTTGCGGAACACTGAGAAAATGCGACTGGTTTACTAAAGAGAATGCCTATACTACACTTGTACGTCCTCTTCTGGAGTAATGCTGAGCGGGATGGGATACGCATCAGACAGCATCCACGGAGGGCATACAAAAAGCTACAGATACGATATCTGAAACGAAGGCGTTTTTCGTTGCGGCAGGATATTCTCATGAAATCTCAGTCACCAACTTTCTCCTCAGAGTGTGAAAATATTTTGTTAGCGCCCATCTAAATATGGGGAAATGATCATCGTAATCAAATAAAAGAAATCAGAACTCGGACAGAAATATGTAAGTGTTCATTTTCCCCACGCGATGTTCGAGAGTGGAACGGTGGAGAAATAGCATGAAGGTGGTTCGATGAATCCTCTGCGAAGCATTTAATGGTGAATTTCAAAGTAATCATGTAGATTGTGTTTTCTTAACTTTTTCTACACAACAGTAAATTCTGTTGTCATTGTACATTGCTTGAACTCACATATCGTATGAATGTCCTTGAACCATGGACCTTGCCGTTGGTGGGGATGCTTGCGTGCCTGAGCGTTACAGATAGCCGTACCATAGGTGTGACCACAGTGGGGGGGTTTCTGTTGAGAGGCCAAACAAACGTGTGGTTCCTGAAGAGGGGCAGCAGCCTTCTCAGTAATTGGAGGGGCAACACTCTGGGTGATTGATTGATCTGGCCTTGTAAATCAATCAAAACGGCCTTGCTTTGCTGGTACTACGAACGGCTGAAAGCAAGGAGAAACTATATTCGTAATTTTTCCCGAGGGCATGCAGCTTTACTGTATAGTTAAATGTAGACAAGTAGGTTAGAAAATTTAAAACTGGAAATGGATAAGTTAAAGTTAGATACAGTGGGGGTTCGTAAAGTTCGGTGGCAGGAGGAACAAGACTTGTGGTCAGGTGAATACAGGGCTCTAAATGATAACGAATAAAAAAATAGGAACGCGGATAAGTTACTATGGAGAGCATAGTGAACTATTATTGTTGCAAGATAGACAAGAAGTCCAGCCTTGCGGGGTAGCAGCACGGCCTAAGGTGCCTTGCCACGGCTCGCACGTCTCCACCTGTCGGCGATTCGAGACCTCGCTCGGGCATAGGCGTGTGTGTTGTCCTTAGCGTAAGATAGTTTAAGTTAGTGTGTAAGCCTAGCGACCAATGACCTCAGCACTTTTGGTCCCATAGGAGCTTACCACAAATTTTCAATTTCCAAGAAGCCCACACTCACCACAGTAGTATAAGTTTATATGCTATCTAGCTCCGCAGATGATGGTGAGTTTAAAGAATTGTGTGATGAGGTAAAAGAAATGATTCAGATAGTTAGGAGGAGTGAAAATTTAATAGTCATGGGAGACTAGAATTCAATAGTAGGAAAAGGAAGGAAAGGAAAAATAGTAGGTAAATAAGGACCGGTGGAAGAGAACGAAAGAGGAAGCCACGTGGCAGAGTTTTACACAGAGAATATTTTAATCATAGCTAACACTTTGTTTAAGAATCATGAAAGAAGGCTGTAATACGTGGAAGAAACATGGAGACGCCGGAAAGTTTCAGAATGATTATATAATGGTAAGACAGAGATTTTTGAACCAGATTTTAAATTGTAACACATTACCAGGGGAGATACGGACTCTAGAAACTGTAGATTAAACCTGAAGAAGCTGCAAAAAGATAGGAATTTAAAGACATGGGACCAGGATGAACTGAAAGAACCAGAAATTGTAGAGAGTTTCGGAGGGAGCATTAGGAAACGACTGAAAAGAGCAGGGCAAAGGAATACAGTAGAATAAGAATGGGTAGCTTTCAAAGATGAAATAGTGAAGGCAGCAGAGGATCAAGTATGTAAAAAGACGAGGGCTAGTAGAAATTCTTGGGTGACACAGGAGGTAATGAATTTCATTGATGAAAGGAGAAAATATAAAGACGCATTAAATGAAACAGGTGAAAGGGAATACAAGCGTCTTAAAAATATGATTGACAGGAAGTGAAAAATTTAGAAGTATATATCGCTAGAGGAAAGATAGATGCCGTCTACAGGAAATTAAAGAGACCTCAGGAGAAAAGAGAACCACCTCTATGAATATCAAGAGCTCAGATGGAAAACCGGTCCTAAGCAAAGAAGGGAAAGCAGAAAGATGGAAGGAATGTGTAGAGGGTCTATACAAGGGAGATGTATATGAGGGCAATGTTATGGAAATGAAAGAGGACGTAGATGATCACGAGATGGGAGATATGATACTGCGTGAAGAGTTTGACAGAGCACTGAAAGACCTAAGACGAAACAATGCCCCGAGAGTAGGCAATATTCCGTTAGAACTACTGATAGCCCTGGGAGAGCCAGCCATGACAAAACTCTTTCATCTGATGAGCAAGATGTATGCAACAGGCGAAATATTCTCAGACTTCAAGAAGAATATAATAACCCCAATTCCAAAGAAATCGTTGCAAAACACTAACACGAATTTTTTACAAAAGAATGGAAAAACTGGTAGAAGCCGACCTCGAGGAGATCAGTTTGGATTCAGGAGAAATGTAGAAACACGAGAAGCAATAGTGATCCTACGACTTCTCACAAAACACGGATTAAGGGGAATCAAACCTACGTTTACAGCATTTGACGACTTAGAGAAAGCTTTTGACAATGTTGACTGGAATACTCTCTTTCAAATTCTGAGGGTGGCAGGGGTAAAATACAAGAAGTGACAGGCTATTTACAATTGGTACAGGAACAAGATGGCAATTATAAGAGTCAAGGGGTACGAAGGGGAAGCAGTGTTTGAGAAAGGAGTGAGACAGGGCTGTCGCCTATCTCCGATGTTATTCAATAAGTACACTGAGCAAGCAGTAAAGGAAACAAAAAAGTTTGGGGTAGCATTTAAAGTTCAGGGAAAAGAAATAAAAGAATTGAAGTCTGCCGATGACCTTGTAATTCTGTCAGAGACTGCAAAGGACTTGGAAGAGCAGTTGAACGGATTGGACAGTGTCTTCAAAGGATGATGACCGTCAATAAAAGCAAAACGACAATAATGGAATGTAGTCGAATTAAATCAGGTGATGTGGAGAAATTTCATAAGGAAATGAGACACTTAAAGTAGTAGATGAGTTTTTCTGTTTGGGTAGAAAAGTAACTCATGATGGTCGACGTAGAGAGGCCATAAAATGTAGACTGACAACCGCAAGAAAAGCATTTATGAAGGATAGATATTTGTTAACATTAAATATAGATTTAAGTATGAGAAAGTCTTATCTGAAAGTATTTGTATGGAGTGTAGCGATATATGGAAGTGAAGCAAGGGCGATAAAAGTTTAGAGAAGAAGAGAATAGAAGCTTTCGAAATGTGGTGCTACAAAGGAATGACGAGGATTAGGTGGGCAGATCACGCACCTAATCAAGAGGTACGAAATGGAATTGAGGAGAAAAAAAAAGTGGCACAACCTAACTAGAAGAAGGGGTTGGTTGGTAGGACACGATCTGAGACATCAAGGGAGCGCCAGCTGGAGGGAAGCGTTGGGGGTTAAAGTCATATAGAGAGGCCAACAGAGGAATACAGTTAGCGGATTAAGAAGGATGTAGGTTGCAGTAGTTACTCGGTGATGAAGAGGCTTACACATGATAGAGTAGCATGGAGAGCTGGATCAGACCAGTCTTAGGACTGAAGACCCCAACAGCAACATTGTAAGGGTATTGTAATCACGTGGATACAGTACTTTTGTCACGGTTCTCCGCACTTTGTATCTCACTGACTGTTACTGACGTTAGGAGGAAGACAGAGATCGGACCCTTCTCTATTTAATTGGTAGCTTCCTTACGCTAACCAGCAGTCGACATCGATACCTTATACATACGTTCCGCATATTTCGCTCACAGAAAAAGTAGGAGAGACCAGCGCAAACGAAACAGGGACCTCGTCGTCAGTACCTAGCAACGGCAATGGTAGATTAAGGAACCCTACGTTTCTGCTTCTCCACAGAAAGAGTAAGCAATGATAAATATATTTATGAGGGTATTAATAGGATTGAAATTCTTGTGATAGGTTGGCCTATTACTAGTAATAATTATTATTTTGAACATCTCCATTTGTAACACTACAGATAATTTTCTGTGCACACCGTAATTTCTATAAAGATTTAATACAGGTACGAGTGCATTAACCCCGTCATGTAGAATAAATGTACAAATAAATAAAAATACTTTTGGTTACTTCGTCTCTTTACCGACAAAGTACGCAAATTTTGCTTATATTGGAGTACTGTAAAAGGACGTATTATGTACGTTCGCAGGCAATTTAGTCACTATTTCGAAACAGATCATTGAAAATTAATTTTGTGTTTACGAACAGACTCGTGTGTTACTGTGAGTGAAAGCAGCTTTTAGACTGCCAGGTAGATTGTTTTATTGATTTGTAACTGTAGCGGTGTGTCAGGCCGCCGGCTATGCAATTCGCCGGTTTAAAGCGGTCGCATTAGAATAATTGCTACACTTTAAATGAAAGTGTTGTGTCAACTGCAGTCTTAAACATTTTGCTCATTTCAGAGGACAGGGCGAGGAAGTATGGCGGCGCTGAAGGTCGTTTTCTTAGTGTGGGCGGTGTCTGTTGTTTACGAGTCTCACGTTGGCTGCATGTTAACTGTTAAGACTGTAGCTGCCGTGGTGACGTCGCTACAAGAACAAATTCACTTTGGCTGTGCCTACGTCATTTACTCTGGCAATGAAACAGGTACGACCACCGAGCGCGAATCATAGGGAACAAGTGAATTTCATGTAAATTATACTTATGCATAAGTTGCAGCAAATAATTTGCGTTCCTTATGAGGTTTTGTAAATATGGACGCGGTCTTTTGCTCTCCACCTTACAGCTCTAGTATTATTACTGTTCATTGGCGCACTATTTTTTACATAGTATCGATATAATGATAATGATTCAAACAATAAGCTACCAGTTTGTTACCTATATTCTCCAAAAATCTGTAGAATTGTTCTGCGTGTCTCGATACGACTGCCTCCTGCTTTTGGTGACTGAGCGAAAGATCCATTTTAAGGTACTGCAGGCTCTGTACAGTACGTGTGTCTGATATGCAGTCACATTAATGTGACTAACGCCTATGTTCGACGTCAAAGTGCAATCACCAATCAGATACTGCAGGTGGCAGCACTAGCAGTGGATGGTACAAAAAGATCTCGGTAGTAAGCGGAGAAAACAGTGCAGTCGTTTTAGTAATGTGAAGAGGAGCGATTTGTCTGACGTCCAAAAGGCCGTGATCTTTGGCTTCCGAGCAAGGGGTGGAAGCATTTCCGAGGCAGCTAAGTTTGTAAATTGTTAGCGTGCCGCACTGGTTAAAGTATACCATGCAAACCAAAATGGTTCTATCCAAACCCGGCGTCGAGTATGGTGCACCACGGATCATAGATGATAGCGGTGAATAACGGCTGCGGAGGTTTGTACAGGCGATCAGATATGCAACTGTTGAGCAACCGACCGCACAAATGAAGCCAGGGGGTACCAACAGCGTCTCCTCAACTCAATTCGGCGAACGTTGCTGCATGTGATGTGGCAGCCGTCGTAATTTTTATATTTCTTGAATAGTTGGTAGTGGTTAGTCGTTGTTAATATTGGCTTCTTTCTGATTTGAGAGCGTGATAATTGTAAATTTTCTTTGCGAGAAGACGCCACGATTTACTGTCTTTAAAATTCGTCGAAAATCGGGGTTGGTAGTGGAACTGAATATTTCGTAGTGTCTTTCCGTCTTTAACTTTGATGGATTATTCAATGAATAAAGATGATGATATTTAAGCAAATCTTGCCCAAATTAATTTTACGCTCTTGCAAGTAAATTAAATTCACATCAAAAGTTATTTTCGCTATTTATTATGAAATGAATTATCATTAATGTTGATAAAGATCCTGCGCCTATGCTAACATTCGTTCGATTTGATGAAAAATGACGATCGCTGCGTTGCATGATATAGCAATCGAAATAAATTAAAGTTCTCACAGTTCATACTTTGAATTAATCCCGTCCACTAAAACTCTCCATCTCACTTCCCTGCATTCCCTTAAAAAATTAATTGTCAGTATATTTTAATGATAAAGCTTTTCCTTTTCACAAAGATAAGTACTTTCAGATAAGACAGAAGATACTTCTGCAAATAAGGTTTTGAATACCTTCGCACTATATATTTTCACAATTAAAAGTAGTAACCGATCACATGTGCTAACACAAAACAGACAACATGAGACAAGATGAGCTAAGACAAAATGACAAAATGGAAATCAGACGCTATTGTCTCGATTATTTATAGACTTATACAAAACTTAAGTTGATGTAATTCTAACTGCTTATGGCTAGAATTTCTTAGTACACCACCTATTCATTTGAAATGGTTATTCTTAAATAATTCAGTTACACAAAAATATTAATGAAATTATTTAAAATCGTGAATTATGGTCGTACAAGAGTGGCTTCAATGGGTTTCCGAAAGAGATGGGTAAAACCGTTCTTTTCTGACATAGGATTAGAACTGCTCACTTACCAGAATGAACTATCTCTTTTTCATGACTCACCACTCAACATTCATCATCATCATCATCATCATCATTTAAGACTGATTATGCCTTTCAGCGTTCAGTCTGGAGCATAGTCCCCCTTATAAAATTCCTCCATGATCCCCTATTCAGTGCTAACATTGGTGCCTCTTCTGATGTTAAGCCTGTTACTCCAAAATCATTCTTAACCGAATCCAGGTATCTTCTCCTTGGTCTGCCCCGACTCCTCCTGACCCTCTACTGCTGAACCCATGAGTCTCTTGGGTAACCTTGCTTCTCCCATGCGTGTAACATGACCCCACCATCTAAGCCTGTTCGCCCTGACTGCTGCATCTATAGATTTCATTCCCAGTTTTTCTTTGATTTCTTCATTGTGGACACCCTCCTGCCATTGTTCCCATCTAGTAGTACCTGCAATCATCCTAGCTACTTTCATATCCGTAACCTCAACCTTGTTGATAAGGTAACCTGAATCCACCCAGCTTTTGCTCCCATGCAACAAAGTTGGTCGAAAGATTGAACGGTGCACAGATAACTTAGTCTTGGTACTGACTTCTTTCTTGCAGAAGAGAGTAGATCGTAGCTGAGCGCTCACTGCATTAGCTTTGCTACACCTCGCTTCCAGTTCTTTCACTATGTTGCCATCCTGTGAGAATATGCATCCTAAGTACTTGAAACCATCCACCTGTTCTAGCTTTGTTCCTCCTGTTTGGCACTCAATCCGTTTATATCTCTTTCCCACTGACATTACTTTCGTTTTGGAGGTGCTAATCTTCATACCATAGTCCTTAGATTTCTGATCTAGCTCTGAAATATTACTTTGCAAACTTTCAATCGAATCTGCCATCACAAGTAAGTCATCGGCATATGCAAGACTGCTTATTTTGTGTTCACATATCTTAAACTCACCCAGCCAGTCTATTGTTTTCAACATATGATCCATAAATAATATGAACAACAGTGGAGACAGGTTGCAGCCTCGTTTTACCCCTGAAACTACTCTGAACCATGAACTCAATTTACCATCAACTCTAACTGCTGCCTGACTATCAATGTAAAGACCTTTAATTGCTTGCAAAAGTTTTCCTCCTATTCCATAATCTCGTAGAACAGACAATAACTTCCTCCTAGGAACCCGGTCATATGCCTTTTCTAGATCTATAAAGCATAGATACAGTTCCCTGTTCCACTCATAGCACTTCTCCATTATTTGCCGTAAGCTAAAGATCTGGTCCTGACAACCTCTAAGAGGCCTAAACCCACACTGATTTCCATCCAATTGGTCCTCAACTAATACTCGCACTTTCCTTTCAACAATACCTGAGAAGATTTTACCCACAACGCTGATTAAAGAGATACCTCTGTAGTTGTTACAATCTTTTCTGTTTCCATGTTTAAAGATTGGTGTGATTACTGCTTTTTTCCAGTCTGATGGAACCTGTCCCGACTCCCAGGCCGTTTCAATTATCCTGTGTAGCCATTTAAGACCTGACATTCCACTGTATTTGATGAGTTCCGACTTAATTTCATCCACCCCAGCTGTTTTATTGCACTGCAATCTATTGACCATTTTCTCCACTTCCTCAAATGTTATCCTATTTCCATCATCATTCCTATCCCATTGTACCCCGAAATCTGAAACATTACTGATCGTATTTTCACCTACATTGAACAACTCTTCAAAATATTCCCTCCATCTGGCCAAGCAATCCACAGGATTCACCAGCAGTTTTCCTGACCTGTCCAAAATACTTGTCATTTCCTTCTTACCTCCCTTTCGAAGACTGCTAATTACACTCCAGAATGGTTTTCCAGCAGCTTGACCCAAAGTCTCCAACCTGTTTCCAAAGTCTTCCCAAGATTTCTTCTTGGATGCTGCAATTATCTGTTTGGCCTTGTTTCTTTCTTCAACATAACTTTCCCTGTCTACCTGAGTTATATTATGTAGCCATTTTTGGTACGCTTTTTTTCCTTTTACAGGCTGCATTGACTGTGTCATTCCACCAAGATGTTTGCTTCATCCTACCTTTACACACTACTGTTCCAAGACATTCTTTAGCCACTTCTAGTACTGTGTCCCTGTATCTTGTCCATTCCTCTTCCAATGACTGTAATTGACTACATTCAACTGACTGGTACCTTTCTGAGATCATTGTTATGTACTTGTGCCTGATTTCCTTATCCTGAAGTTTCTCCACTCTTATCCTCCTACATATGGACCTGACCTCCTGCACTTTCGGCCTCACAATCCCTATTTCACTGCAGATTAAATAACGATCAGTGTCATCAAAGAATCCCCTGAATACACGTGTGTCCCTCACAGCCTTCCTGAATTCCTGATCTGTTATTATATAGTCAATGACAGATCTGGTTCCCCTGCCTTCCCAAGTATACTGGTGAATGTTCTTCTGTTTAAAAAAAGGTGTTTTTGATTACTAAGCCCATACTGGCACAGAAATCCAAGAGTTGTTTCCCGTTCCTGTTGGCCTCCATATCCTCTCCAAACTTACCCATAACCTTTTCATAGCCTTCTGTTTGATTTCCAATCCTGACATTAAAATCACCCATGAGCAGAAGACTGTCCTTGTCCTTTACTCTAACAACTACATCACTGCGTGCCTCATAAAAACTATCCATCTTATCTTGATCTGTCCCTTCACAGTGCGAATATGCTGACACAATCCTAATTTTCTTGCTAGACAATTAGGATTGTGTCAGCATATTCGCACCGTGAAGGAACAGATCAAGATAAGATGGATAGTTTTTATGAGGCACTCAGTGATGTAGTTGTTAGAGTAAAGGACAAGGACAGTGTTCTGCTCATGGGTGATTTTAATGCCAGGATTGGAAATCGAACAGAAGGCTATGGAAAGCTCTCACAAAAATAAATAAACGAAGGTCACCTTGCATTTTCAATTCAAGCCATTATACCTGTATTTTTATCTGATTTAGTCCTGTTTTGAAAGATCATAGAAAGAGAAGTTATACGTTTATGTTATGTTCCTAACACGTCTGAGATTTCAGTCATTTTCATTTCATGTGCTGTACAAATTAAAAATATTACAACAAAATTCTAAATAATTTTTAATAAATGGGAAAATTTCAAAGGCAAGACTGGTTCCTTTTATGTTTTTATACGTCTACTGAAGATAAAATACCATACAAGAAACACAGTATAATTGTAATTAATTTAATTGCCTGTGGCCTCAATTTGCAATCAGGTTGACGATATATGTACCCAAAAAGGAAAACATTAATAAGTATTATGATTTATAAACAAAATTTTGTCTATTTTACTGGAGGTGGGTCAGTTTCTTTTCTCGATGCTTATTTGTCCTGTTTTTTTAAAAATAATCCTCACAGAGTGTATGTAATATTTTTAGTGCCAGTTCTCATATTAATGGGTACAACAATTTTCTGGTTTCCCACAAGTTTAGGAAATCGCTGTTTCGAGGCAAATACGCCTCAGACAAATATTTGTCTAGCTCAAAATCGCTTCACATAACTTTCTTGCGGCTGAGAACACACTCCAGGCAGCTGTTAATATTTTATTCACATCTGCAAAGGGATGTAATTGTGTATATCTTCAAGGTAAACAGAAGTTATGATTTCAGGGACCAGAAACCAATTCCCAACATAATAATAATAAATAATCAGAAAATAGAAAGCGTAAACCCTTTCAATCTCTCAGGAAATATTATCACACTTGTGACAGAAATTGACATACAAAAGAAAGTAGAAACATTTCAATACATTAACAGAAAAAAATATAGAACTTTCAGAACTAAAGCAAGAAAGCAAACTCAACCCGAGCTTTACAAACGTATTTCATATCAGATTATGACATTTGTAAATGAATTGTGAACTGATAGAAAATTAATGAAGTACACAAACACAGGAGATGTGACTCCTAAGAAGAATAACTGGGTACACATTTTATGACAGGAGGATGAATACCGACATCAGAGAAGAACAGGGAGTGACAAAGTTAAATGAGCAGGTTAAGGAATACATTAACAACTGAATTGACTATGCCACAAGAATGGAAAATGGCAGAATACACGTACCACTGCTGAATTATTACCCAGTGGACGTTAGGTCTTTAGGAATACGGAGAAGAACACGGGAAGATCAATAATTTCAGCAATGCGGCTGTAATAGGCAAATGCGTAATACCTGCAGATAAAAGAAGCAGATAGCTCATATTAAAATTGTTATGATCTTTTAGTAACTGTGATGTAATAAATTTTGAAACTACACTTATAATACCTGATCTGACCTGAGATATGTTCTGGAAGCATTAATATGATCAGGTTAAATAAATAAATAAAAACTGAAAACTAAATATACATGCACTATCATGTACATCAAAATAATTATGGGAATACATACTGTTATGATAAAGAACAAAATCCAGTAAAACTGAACTCAGCTGAAGAAACACTGAATCAAGGAAGCGAGCTGCTAGCTAAATCAGTGGGCGAGCAACAGCAGAGAGTAGAGTGATTCCAGTGTTGCTTTGTAATCCACTAATCCACTCTACGCGGTCGACCAGCGATCGGGATCGTCCAGTACGTGGTATCGACTGGCGATCGGGTTTGGCCGCCGAGCCATAGCCAGCTGTCACTTTACGATCCGCTCTGGGCAAACGGTGGCTGCTGACAGCTGCTCGTGTGACTCACATGATCACCAACATCATATTCTAAGTGCAATAATAAGTGAAAGGGTAAGAAGGAGCAACTCATTCAATAGAATGTAAACATTTAGTGGGCTTCTGAAATGTAAGATTTTATCTTCAAATCAAATGCTAAATACAGGGTGTAAATGATACCTGTTTACTACATACCACGGTAGTATAGAGTATGTCGAGACGAATAATTTGATTAGGACAATTGTGGTCTATCAGGTTGGGAAACTACCACAAATTCACTAAAAGAACTACCTCAGCTAAGATGCACGTGCCTATTGCGAGTTTTAATATTCTTTTGTTCTGTTTACGCGAAGTATTAGTCCCAGAGAAAAAAATGGTTAAGACATTTTTGTAGGAAATTTAATGTTGTTTGATTTTGTACTGGGATATGTTTTTACAAGATGTATAGTTAACTAGTTACTCAAGTAAAACGTATTGAACCGCCCTCCGACCTATTTCATTAACATTTAATTTTTCTCATGGGAGTAAGGAAAGAACAAAATGGCCTTCGTAGACGTTATGTGGAAACTGATTATGTCCTTACAAGCACATAATTTTCATAGTAAGAAGCCCAAACAAACAAAATGGGTTTAATTGTTAATTTCATACTGCCAGAATTCACAAAACTGAGAGGTAAAATTTACACCATTTTCCATTTTACGATTTGAAAGTGTACGAATAAGTTGGTGGTGTAATAGCCCAGTAATGAAGACGAAAAAAAGACGAAATTCTTCGTCTAGTTGCACAGTTTTGTAGGAGGGAATGCCATCAACAATTTGCTAGAAATACTGACTGGTGAAGGAGGAGTGTTGGGGTGGGGGTGCATTTGAAAGAAGCTTTTGTACGTTTCTCTTGCACAATATGAAAAATGCGACCTCTAGAGAAAAAGTATCCCAGTATAAAATTAAACAACATTAAATCTACTATAAAAACGTCCTATAATTTTTTCTATAGGGCTAATAGTTTATGTAAACACAGCAAGAGAATACTGAAAATACTGCATGACGTGCACCTGCTGTCCTTATGTTTGTATGCAATATGAAGTCGTTTCCTGACTTGATAGTCCACAAGTATATTATATCAAATTATTTCTTCTTGACTTCCTCTGCACCACCATGGTACATTGTAAACAGTTGATATTTGGATCCAGTGTAAGGGGCAAAGTATTTAATGCAGCGGTCTGAAGAACTAATTTTTCTTCATTTTCTATTCTTTTCATGGCTGAGAAAAACTGCACACATAAGTAAGATATACAAATCCATTCATGCACATGGCCTACAGCGCATTTTTGCAGCTTCAGAAACGTTACTTTCGACATGAGATGTGGGACATCGTTGCAGCAGCCCGCCACAGAATAATCTATCTGCTCTCGAATGTCTCTGAAGAGATATTTCGTATCATTGGAGCCAAGGCTTCTTTTTCCGAGTGTATCACACTACTTAGAAGGATTTGAATGTCTGAAGCAGTTCAACTCTAGCCTCCGCAGCCTGAAAACAAATACCTGCAATCAGTGGCGTGTCGAATATAACTAGCGCCCGAGTCATGACACTCAATAGGCCCCCCCCCCCCCCCCACAACTGGCACCAGGGGCACAACACTTTATTGCCCCCCCCCCACTTCCAGAAACACATACAGCAATATAATATATGGAATTTATGTTTTATGTATTGTATGGTATGTTAACCGGGGGCCTAGAAACGACGGAGAGGCTCCATTCCCGCCGCAGCCGCAGTGGTCCACAACCCCACGACTACTACCGCAGTTCACTTTCACCCCTCCGCCACCCCACACCGGACCACTCTGCCAGGGTTATTGTGCCCTTCGGCCCCCGGTGAACCACTCTAGGGAACGTCTCAAACCAGACGAGTGTAACCCCTATGTTTGCCTGGTAGAGTAATGGTGGTGAACGTGTACGTGTGTGTGCAGCAATCGCCGACATAGCGTAGCTGAGGCGGAATAAGGGGAACCAGCCCACATTCGCTTAGGCAGATGGAAAACCGCCTAAAAACCATCCAAAGACTGGCTGGCTCACCGGACCTCGACACAAATCTGCCGGGCGGATTCGTGCCGGGGATCAGGCGCACCTTCCCGCCTGGAAAGCCGTGCATTAGACCGAACGGCTAACCGGGCGGGCAGTATATAGAATTTCGTCCAATAATAATATATTTTTCGGGAAATCTGGATTCTCTTGCCCTCTGCAAGTGGCAGCTGTGGTATGACAGACTACTTTGCCCCCACCGCCTCTCTCCCTATGCCACTGCCAGCAAGAATCTTTGAAAGGGTCCAGACTGGAGATGGCAGCATCATGGCCTGGGGAATGTTTTCATGGCGTTTCAAAAAATGGTTCAAATGGCTCTGAGCACTATGGGACTCAACATCTTAGGTCATAAGTCCCCTAGAACTTAGAACTACTTAAACCTAACTAACCTAAGGACATCACACACACCCATGCCCGAGGCAGGATTCGAACCTGCGACCGTAGCAGTCCCGCGGTTCCGGACTGCAGCGCCAGAACCGCTAGACCACCGCGGCCGGCTTCATGGCGTTTCCTGGGTGTTCTCTTCGTTCTAAAATGCGCAATGGATCAACACAAGTATGCTATCCTTGGGGATCATGTCTACCCCTCCACGCAATTTGTTTTTCCTCGGTACGATTGCATCTACCAGCATGGCAATGAAACGTTCACACAGCTCGCAGTGTACGTGCGTCGTTTCAAGAGCTCTAGGATGAGTTCACCGTACTCTCATGGCCACCAAACTCCCTGAATTTGGTTTAACCAAATCGAGAATATGTGGGGCCACCCTGAACAGGCGGCTGTAGTAAATTTTAACTTTTCTACAAAAGTAAGAGTATGACATCTACTAGTATGCAGGAAAGTCTTTCATTAAATGGTACAATTTATGATTCATTATTTTGGCGAAGTCGTTACGCCTTTCTACATATTCCAAGGGTGGAAATGTCTTATATCTAGAGGCAATATGTTGAGTAAAGAAACTGTGGAACTTCGGAATTCATCCACTGGCATCAAAAGCTGGAAAGATTGGCTACGTGCGGATCGCATGTCCCATTATCAAAGATCATTCGTCGTACTTTCCTGTAGGCAGCAGTCGGCAACTTCGGCGTGGGGCTGGCGTTTAATTATGCTTATTATTTTTTATTTACTTATTTTTATTAATTTTTTATTTATTACTTTATGATTAATCATATTTATTATTATTTATTTAATACATTTATCTGTTTAATTTATGGTAAAAACTTTTTATACCTTATTTTTTATTGACGACGACCGGCTTTGAGTGTTGAAACTATTATTTTCTGATCTTCAAAATTTTTTGGTTATAAGTCGCGTTTCATTATGAGTTTATCACTCTAGCCATGTCTTAATTATGCTGAAGAATATTATACACATGTTTATCAAAAGTGAAACCATATAAAGGTAAAAAAGTACCTTCTGCAAATGGGCATGTTCACTCATGTGGCACTTCGCTGAGGCTTTATAGTTCTTAAAACGCACGATGTAGAGTGAAAATGGACATTTGTACAAATCTTTACGCCTATATGACATGTTGTATACATCGTGGATATATCTTAGTCGAAGTATACGGTGCGATCTTGACTGAGATGTATCCATGATCTACACGACATGTCATGTAGACGTAAAGATTTGTAAAACGTACATTTCCACTAATATCGTGCATTTCAAGAACTAACAAGTATTAAGTGAGTTCTACGTGTGCGAACATGCCCATGTATAATGTGCTGCATATACTCCGGCATAATTACGACAGGACATGAGTGATAAACTCATAATGGAGCTCGATTTATAACGAGAATGTTTTGAAGATCAGATGATGAAAATTTCAACTGTAGCAACTGCCAATCGTCAATAATAAATACTAATTAATGCCATCTTCGTTGTAACAATTTTTTCAGTTAAATGTAGAAAGCTCTTTCCATTTTCTCAATATTACTACAATTTTCTCAGTTTAATTGATGAAATAAGTAATACTATGCACAAGATTGTCGCATATTTCTCGTGCAGCTCTTTTCCAAGCAAGTCTATTATCTTAAGTGTTAATTATTTATCGGGACTGAACCGAATGTTACTGCCAGATTGTGATTCTTGTAATTAATTTCTGTGGGAACTGTTGCTTTGTGGAGTTTCTTTTGTGAAAATATTCTAGTATTAGTTTGCACTCAGCTGCTCAACTTCTGTTTGTTTCCTGTAAATGTATTGATGGCGCTTAAGGTTATATTTTCCCTTAATTTAGATTTCAGATTTGAGTAAATTCTGAGAATTTACTAATGCGAGATAATTTTTTATGGCTGTGTTCTATTATTTCTATTTCAATTGACGTTTGCCAACTTCACTAATAATTGTAGTTTTCACTAATATGTAGTAATTTTTGTCATCTAACCGTGTCACACTAGTAGACAGACACTTTACTTGCGCATTTAAAACCCACGACCTCCTCTTTATGAGACAGTGCCGTCGAAGCAGCCAGTTAGTGTGAGATGGTTGCGGTGTTATGTTTAACTCCCCACACGTCGACATTAATAAATCTACGAAGAATAAAAAAATTACGTCCGCTTATGTGTTATTTTCAAGACAACAATAGTAAATCGTTAGAGATGTCAAGAGCACCTCTACACTAAAGAACAACATAATCAACGTGTTGAATTGCACACTTGGTGTGGATATTTACGTTGAAATTTCGGATCCTGTCGCATAGCAACAACAGCGGATAGCATCGGGCGTTGTTAACAAATTATATACTCGATAGTGTATGTAATAATTTCTATTTTTACTTGTTTGGGATAGGTTCCGCCCTTCCTGGTAGGAGGGAAGTTACTGATCTGTAGGGACACTCAAGGAACGAAAATGTTGTGATAGACTGCTCAAAACAGTACGAAAGAATAAAATCTGGGCTACTGAATGTAAATATAGAATTTGAATCCTTAGTCAACTTCCCTAAAGAAACTGCTGTGTACACATTGTTACTACATGACTGAGTTATCAATTATGAGTCACTCAATGGGATTTTGCAACAAGCGGTGTAAATATGTAAGCGATATGCCACATCTGGAAAGTTTGACTGTGGCATCTCAGAGAGCAAACACTGTCACAGTTGCACAAGGCTTCTACGACAAATGCACACAGTTTATATTTGTCACATTCCTCCCATTCACAAACGGCCGACATAAAATAACAACATTCTCCACTACTGTGGTGGTGCCCAAGCCGTTCAGAAACGCCGGCCGAAGTGGCCGAGCGTTTCTAGGCGCTACAGTCTGGAACCGCGCGACCGCTACGGTCGCAGGTTCGAATCCTGCCTCGGGCATGGATGTGTGTGATATCCTTAGGTTATTTAGGTTTAAGTAGTTCTAAGTCCTAGGGGACTGATGACCTCAGAAGTTAAGTCCCATAGTGCTTGGAGCCATTTGAACCATTTCGTTCAGAAACGTTAAATGTGCCTCGACCCAGATAATTGTATTATGGTTGACTCATAATTTCCGTACAATACGACGGGATGATCCTGGAATGACTTACGAAGATATGCTGACTTCGCTCTGGGTTTTCAGTTACACAGATAGTATCGCTTACATCAAAGGCAGTGGGAAAACATCCTGGATGTGAGAAATTTAGAAGAACCCTTCTATTGGCAATCTGGTGTCATACAATTGCCTACCAGATGATCAGAGGAGGGGAAGAAGAAGAAAATGGTTTTTATGTGTCCTTCAGATAATGTGAAACTACTTTTAAGTTCACTTTCTTGCATTAATGAATAAAAGATTTACTTTGATACGCTTCCTTGCCACAGGACTGCTTGATAAGTTACACCTGTTACTGACTATTAAAGCATCACTTGATGCACAGACAAACAAAATTGTTCTCTTGCAGTACATTGTTCCCCATTTAAGTGAATAATCCCATCAGAAACTTCAACTATCACATTGGTTCTGTACTACGATGTTGACCCCTTCGGATAAGATCTCGAAATGGGACAGAGTTCGTGCTAGTTGGACACTATATTGAGCTCAGTGTGAGCGCACTGCTACGCTGAGAGGAGAGGTAAAGTCTACAGGAGCACCTCCCATACGTCGTTGCAGATTGCGGCGAGCCCTCAGTAATGTCTGTAGTATCTATTTGCTTTTCCAACTTTGGTGGAGCAACGAGATCTCTGTGCAATACCAAATTCTCCCCCCCCCCCCCTCCCCAAAACCTCCACACCATCGTCGTGTACGGCAGACACATGTGACGGCGGCGGGGGAAGGACTGCTGGTTGCAGATGTATATGATGAGGCAGGGAGAGGAACTGTGGCTGATCTCGCCTCTCTGCCCTCACCCTGGCCTCTCGTCTGGGAACACCAACCGAAAAAACCTTACGTAGGGTGCATGCCCACATCTAGAGACGTAGATACTGAGGTCAACTGGACGGTAAGGTGATCTTCTGGAGAGGCGTGATGACTTTCTGAGGGCAGCTCGTCCGCGGACGTCACTTTGAGCACCTGGGAGGATCCGGCGCCCATGATGTCAACAGCGGCGGCTACGGCGGCGTCGGTGGCGGGGTGTCCATCTTCATGGGCACCATGACGGACGGTAACGGCGGTCAAAGACTTTGTAAAAGACTTCTTCCTGCTGCTGAATGTTTGTCAGAGCTGCAGAACACCTAACGGGGTACGGTGCCCTCGGCCACGTAACAATTCTGTCGGCGACTTCCCAACACGTGACAAGGTGTGATAGGAGGCCAAAAAATTTTAAATGCCTGGTCCAGTGTGTGAGAGGAAGACAGTTTCTCCATGAAACTTTTGAATATTCGACCTAATCGTTCAGCTTCACTGCTAGACTGTGGGTGAAGTGTTGCAGTGGTCACACGATGTGTACCATTGACGGTATAGAATTGTTGGTAATCGGATGACGCGAATTGCGGTCCATTGTCAGAGACAAATGACCTCAGGAAGACCTTCAAGACAAACAATAGAAGAGAAAGCGGATGTCGTACTTGCAGTAGCAGTGGGTATCAGGGGAGCAACAAATGGAAACTTACTGTAAGTATCTACCACAAACAACCATCACGTGCTCCAGAATAAGCCCGCGAAATCAGTATGAACGCGTTGCCACGGACGAGACGGACGCGGCCAGTAAACAGTATGTTGCGGCGAATCTGACTGATCTTCCGCGCAAACTTTGTAACGAGCGATCATTTGGCCAATCTTAGTGTCCAGAGAGAAATAAATGTTTCAGAGCAACAAATTATGGGCACTTAATGACAAAAAGTGTTCCACGTTGGGCACCATTTTATATAATGTTCGACTTTTGGCCTTTAGCAATTACAGTACCTTAAAATGCACTAGAGTGCGTTATTTACATATTGAAGAAAGGATTAGGAGCGCCAACCGCAAGAACGTAAAGAGATTTCTCATATTTATTTTCATAACCAGAAGTTTATTCGACCAAGGCTCTACAAATACAATTTACAAATTGCTATTACAAGTGAAGTGAAATAATAATTTGCTCATTATCAGTAATAATATTATCAGAGGTGACAGCAGCGTTGAACGTCGTAATTGTTAAGCGGCAGATGGAACTGGCTGGCATGCTTTGATAATCAACTTTTCATGCTTTTGCCGGCTGATGGTCAGGCTACTGGGGTCAAAGCTGATGAAAAGCTGGAATTAGATATCGGCATTTTATGGCGGCGTGAAGGGGCTGGTAGCGGGCTCCGGGATCATCTGGCCACATCTACCTTGGTCCTGTGTCGTGGATGCGACGGCAAGTGCATGTCTTCAGCAGCTGACAGCGCTGGTGGTATTGGCCCTTAGATGCCAACCAGGAAGTGTCACCTTTGCTACCTTTACGACAAGTCTCCTCCAAGGCGATAACTTCATGTTCTCTCCCTGTCCACACACCCGATTGGTCGGCTCATAGTCTTCTTCTGGCTAATCAATTATTGCTCAACATCCTTGTTACATACTTTTTTACTGCAACTTATTGCAGCCGACATTCCTTTGCCTGGCAAACTGTATGTTGTCGTTTTTCCAAAGGACGGCATATAAGCTGTTGACTGTATAAATTATTTATTTCACAATTGAAATTTTGGCCTTTGGGCAATTTACGAGTGGTATTGGATAGATTTCGCATCAGCACATGTCAGACTCCCAAATCCTCCTACATGTATACATGTCACCGTCAAAAACAGGCCTTTTCATTGTATACATATCGGAGGATCTTAAAGCCTGACATGTGCTGAAGCGCAATATTTTGCAGTACCACCTGAAAGTGGCCCAAAGGCCGAAACTGCAGTGGTGAGTATAATGTCCCTTAAAAATTTCTACGTGACTGTGTACACCGACCATGAGCATTTATTGTATGTTGTTAGAACAATTGACATCCTCTATCTTTGGAATCTGTACACTTCTCACCTCTATCCCTGCATCTACGAAGTCTTCTTATGTTCAATATGACAGTGCTTCTTTGGGTCTGGGCACCTTCCACACTTCTCAACATAAGAGGAGCACACTAGGGCACTAAAGACAAAAGCGTTCGTTTAATTGACAAAATATATTTATTATTATTATTTACTTACTATATTGTTTAATTATTATTACATTAGCTATTATTATTTAATTTTGCAGGACGTACTGATTCTGTATTTCTTTCCCAATGTATTTATTTCATATCCTATCTATCCTCGTACATACTTTGAAACTCCTTAAAAATCTAATTTCTGCCGCATGTATTTTAATCAGCTGCTTTCGAGTCGACTTCCAGGCTACGCCACCACAAAGCAATGTGGTTAAAGCTATTACATCATAAAATTTCATTTTCGTTTCTTTCCTAACTTCACTTTTAAAAGTTGTTTCCATTGTCCCACATCCAGCCTGAAATTTGCTAATTTTATGCTCAATTTCCTTACATAAAAGTAACTTATACCACAACCAAGATTTTTAAAATTGGATACTTGTTCTAAAATGTTGTTTTATAGCAAAATTTTTTATCTGACTGGATCCTTTTCTATAAAAGCCATAAAATTCGTATCGTTAACTGCTATTTCTAAATTAGAAGATTCTCAAATAGATTATTTAAAATATAGATATCTGTAACTGTGTCCCATTCACCTGACTCATTATTGTATCATCTGCAAATCGAAGAGTATCTGAATAGAGACTGTTTGATAATTTAATTTCTGGATCGGCTATCAGTTACCATTTCTTTAAAACGTCATAAACGTAAGTATATTAAAAGAAGTGGGTGAGAAGCTAAACAGTTTATAACTCCTGTATTTGCTGAAGTCCGTTCACTTCTTTTAATTCCTCTCTGTGATAAAATCAGTATTTCCATACAAACTCCTGATAACCAAAATCGGGTGTGGTGTATAGTCCTCATTTTCTAGTATTTGCCACAGTTTTGTTCTATTTGCTCTGTTGAAATCTGCTAAAATGAAACGTATTTCTGCCGGCCGGAGTGGCCGAGCGGTTCTAGGCGCTAGAGTCTGGAACCACGAGACCGCTACGGTCGCAGGTTCGAAACCTGCCTCTGGAATGGATGTGTGTGATGTCCTCAGGTTAGTTAGGTTTAAGTAGTTCTAAGTTCTAGGGGACTGATAACCTCTGAAGTTAAGTTACATAGTGCTCAGAGCCAAACGTATTTCTAAATTCTTTTCTTTTCTTTATTCTCTTATTTGTCTAAGACATAAGCCAAGCGTGATATCCCGTTCCTAAATCCTCCTTGTTATTCTCCTAACAGACAATCTGCGATAGCCATTGTTCTGTTATTTATTATTTTGGTACGTATTTTATATTCTGTACTCCTGAGACTAATTCCTCTATGGTTTTTGGAATTCTTGCGATCTCTTGTTTTGAATAGATTTTCAACTACAGCTGTTGACTAGAAAGATGTGTTTGGAAATTTTCACAGCAATTATTGAATATATGTCAAATTATTATTTTACATATTACACCACTATGTTTAGAAAGTTCCATCCCACTCCATCCAATCTAGGTGGCTTCCTAGTATTTATAATACCGTACCTAATTCTTGTCTTGTTACAGAGTCTAGTTCTGGAAATTTATTTCCAAAGCAGCCGCCTATTTCTGTTTCATTCACTCATTACATAATAATTGCTCTTCTCATTCCTATATTTCTGCTATATCCAAGAACTTCATTTGCATATTTATACATTCCACGTATTATATTTTCACATTCTTTGTTTCAGTCTTCATCAGTGTGTGTTTCCTTTAGGTACGTTGTAAGTCTATTTTCTCAAACTTCCGTCTTGCAGTCTACAGTCTACAGTCAACGGCGATTGTGCAATCCTGTACATAATTCTACGTGACTGTGAACACCACCCCTGAGAATTTATTGTATGTTAATGTATGTTGTCCTCCACTTGTCGAATGTTCTAAATTTTGAAATTTAAAATAGTTGACTGAATACAGATCACTACCTCTGTATACTCCAACACCCTTTACCATGGAACGTAACTTATTATTGACAATTATATAATCGATTAATGATCTTTAACTTCTATTACACCAAATAAACTCATGAATATCTTTCTTGTGAAGGCAGGTGTTTGTTAATTTCTTCTGGTTAAAAGTTGCAAATTGCGTAAGTTATCCCCCACCAATTTTCATTGATTGTTATTTTATCTGAAAGTCCCCACAATATTATAATAGGTATTTTACCTACTCAAGCTTTAAATCTTCACTGATATGCTCTCTCTTGATATATTTATCATAGGTTATAGTATTTTATAGAACTATTTTGATTTGTCTTTTTCCACTTACTCAGGAGCATACACCACTGTCACTGTCATATGACCTCGTTTAATCGTGATATTACCAATTTTTTTATTTATAAAGGACTAACTTTCTAATTTCTTCCACTTTTGATGTATTAACATGGCTACTCCACACTGAGCTCTTTGTTTCTGTTTTACTCAACTATATATAATTGTTTATGAGTTCAAATCTTTCGTTTATTTTATTTTATTTTATTTTTGGTTTAAGTTACAATAGCTATGTTTATATCTTTCGTTTTAGTTCTTCTTACGATTGTAGGTGTGTTTTCTGCTTTATTCTGTTGGCGAAAGATCTTTTTTTCTAAGTGTGTGAAACCTGAATTTAGAGAACAAACCTGCAACTTCAGTCATTACAAAAAGACTCATACAAAACGGGTCTGCTTCTCCAGCTATAGGATCTCTGAAACCACTTCGGTCAAAATTGCGCGTATGATAATCATTTCTAAATTAAGCACTTTCAGCTATGGATCGTGGCTTAAATAAGTTACATTTCATAGCAAAAACTTAACCTGATAGGAACTATTCAAAATATTCTCAGTGCTTCGACACAGGCACGTCACGATTACAGAACTGAACTCATAGCTTCCGTACTGTATATTTAGAACTGAGCATTTCAGACACTACTTATTGGCTGTCTATCGATGAATCTTCTCGCATGCGATACAACAACATCTCCTCAAGTTTTACTGTGCGAATATTTTTTCGCCGAGAACCTGATCAGCCATGTAGCTTGAACGGTCTCTAACTTTCTATCCGCTACGAATAATTGCTTCCAGTTAAGGTAAAGACTCTTTGGAAATATGTTCTCTGTGTATTCGTTGGCTTCCTGAGCATTTCATTCTGCTGCAAGATTCATTACATGTATTTCTGCTAGTTCCGTCGTTAACCGTATCTTCAATCGTGGGCACGTCACACGACTGCGTAGTGTTTATTAACGTCGTGCCTCAAACTTCAACGTGGCAGGGAGTTTATTATGAATGTCACATGGATGATTACTATTTACTAGTGTCGTGAACCAAACATTAATGCAGCAGGCAGTTTATTAGGAAACTTAGGTAGTTTACATACGTAGCTACCACGAATTAGTTATTCAAGACTTCGTACTAACTGAAATATTCGATTCTGACCACTGGTGCGCTGAAGATTCAGAACACCTTCTACGCGTTTTAGTGGCTAAAAATACTTATCGTATTTGCAGAATGGTGTATGCAGAGACATTACTGTCATGCAATTTTTTCTTTGGAAGGTTCAGACTTCTGTTTATTGTAAGAGGCGTTAATATCTCTCCGTTTTCCCTTCCGTTTTGGTCAACGAGGGAACAAGGGACAACTTCAATTCCTTTCCATTTGCTCTTTATTTCTCCTAATTTTTTTATCACCATGTCTCTACAGTAATTACTTTCTTCAGATCATTTGACACCTATCCCCATACTGCAATTGCCTTAGAACACTTCTAAATTTAATACCTTCCTTCTGAAAATATATCTTTCCGTGGTACTAAAACTACTCTTCATTGTGTATTTCTAAATATCTTTTAAATTCTCGGACCCAGTTTGTTTCGAATTTCATTTGCGAGAGACACGAGTGCTTGGAGATACGTTTCATCAATGTATTGTCATTCACCCCGTATAAGTGTTCGAAAAATTGCTGCCTTCTATTCCTTATTGTTTCTGCAACTGTTTATATATGTTGATATATTTCATCATGGTTTTTTGATTTCCAAGTTTCTGCTCTTCTTATTGAACCAAAATTTTTCCTTATGATTCTCCTCTCTAGTATTTCTAGTTTGTCTAATTTATAATTCAGTGCTACGCATTTTCTTGTGTAGAGGTTTTCTAGTCTTACGACCGCACTGTTTCTGCGTTTCTTGATATGCACTTTCCATGGCAAGTATTTTTTGTTTTTCTATATGCTCTTTCCATTTGTTGAGAATTTTCCTTTATGTCAGGTACTTTACGTCAGTTTCTTGAATTATTTGTTCTAGATACTTGGATCTTCTGGGCTTTCCCGTTTAAATAGTAGCTGTCTGCAAAAAACTGCATATATAACGTTAGTGATAAAGTTATTTTTCTCTGTAGATATTCTTAATCATGCGCTACCAGCTTTCATGCACTACAGGCTATTAAAGTTATTTTTCTCTGCAGATATTCTTAATCATGAACTACTGGCTATCTGTTCGAAGACATTGACACATATTTCTGTATCTGCTAGATTTTCAAATAATATAGAAATATCCACTGCAAATGCCAGGAAATTTACTTCAATACACACTTTCCATCTTTCTAGTTTTAATGATGATACTTCATATTTTTTAGATTTTTCTTTCGAAATTATTACTGTTCTTTTCTAGTCTACAGTGGAAAGATGCTGGAGATACGTTAACACCTTGCCATACACCTGTAACTATATTAAAATGCGTGGAAACTCCACTCATGAGTTTTTACTTTTGAGATTAAGTTCAAAAGCATTTCACGTATTAGCTTTACCAATTTAGCTTGACACTTCTCTGTTTGAATACAGACATAATTATCTGCGGTTTTTTTAAATTCAGAATGGCTACAAAAATCAAGATTCCTTGTGGAATTCCGTAAAGGACTACGAAGTAATCTCCAGTTGGGATTTCTGCCTGACACCCACCAAACAGAATTCCTACACAAGTGTCCGAGTTCACCGCTGCTAATCGTGCCAGACACTGAGCTGCTGCTCCAGGAGTCCCATCTCAAGGTAAGCCGCCGTATTCTGCTCAACCACATGCAATGTGACCAATTTTTTCCAAAATGTAAACTAGTTGGACAGATTACTTCCTACGTGAAAATTAACACAACCAGCCATGAAAGCTCAGCGTAGCCGTACGGTTTTCATCTGTTCAGCAGTGACAGAGTGTGTCCACAACGACAACCTCCTCTAAAAAAAAAAAAAATAAATAAATAAAAAAAAAAAAGGTTAAAATGGCTCTGAGCACTATGGGACTTAACATCTGTGGTCATCAGTCCCCTAGAACTTGGAACTACTTAAACCTAACTAACCTAAGGACATCACACACATCCATGCCCGAGGCAGGATTCGAACCTGCGACCGTAGCAGTCGCGCGGTTCCGGACTGAGCGCCTAGAACCGCTAGACCACGGCGGCCGGCACCTCCTCTACAACGTTGCCCATTATAGAGTATAATGGCAGGAAGCGTGGCGCTACTTTGTCCAGTTCACAGATGTATCAGGTGTAGGCTAGTGATCTATGGATGCCGGCAAGGTAACTCAGCACGTTCGGTCAGAGGGCTGGCTGTCCTTTGTACTTAAAAAAAAAAAAAAAAAAAAAAAAAAAAAAAAAAAAAACAAAACGAATGTAATATTCAGCGAAGAACTTGAAGTGATTGGTGTCCTGTGACGTCCACCCATACCAAATATCAACCGAGCGAGGTGGTGCAGCGGTTGGCACACTGGATTCGCATTCGGGAGGACGACGGTTCAATCCCACGTCCGGCCATTCTGGTGTAGGTTTTCCGTGCTTTCCCTAAATCGCTTCAGGCAAATGCCGGGATGGTTCCTTTGAAAGGGCACGGCCGACTTCCTTTCCTGTTCTTCCCTAAACCGATGAGACCGATGACCTCGCTGTTTGGTCTCTTCCCCCAAACAACCCAACCCATACCAAATGTCGAGAACAATACCGAACAAAATGGAACGATAAGCAAAAGGAAGCTTCTTTGACTAGTAATCAAAACGTCCTCGGTCACGGGGTCGAACACTACCACTGCTTAAATTTTTAATAAAAGTCGCGGAGATGCAGACAGAGGTTCAGGACACTCTCTTGTCCTTGGGGTGGGAGACTACCCTTAAAAGGCGGAAGAATCGACAATGATCAACCGCATGAGGATGCAGAAGGAAGGAAACCATTGCATTAAATACACAAGATGCGTGTCCACAGGTCATGTGGCCTGTAATTGCAAAGCGTCATGATGATCTCCCCTTTGGCAAAAGATTCCGGACTTGATCCCCATTCGGATGACGATGAGAAAAATATTGAATATCCAACGAAAAGATAACGCTCCACGCTTGGGGCGTGGAATGTCAGGAGGTTGAACGTTTTAGAATCTAGGGCCCAATCTATGTGCAGTGGAGGTCAGGGAAGTGAAATGCAAACATGGTTTTATGGTCATATGGGTGTAGGGTAATAAAAACAGCAGCAGAGAATGGTATAATGGGAGTAGGATCCGATATGAATAGGAAGGTAGGGCGGAGAGTGACTGACTGTTCAAAACGGTTCAAATGGCTCTGAGCACTATGCGACTTAACTTCTTAACATCAGTCGCCTAGAACTTAGAATTAATTAAACCTAACTAACCTAAGGACATCACACACGTCCATGCCCGAGGCAGGATTCGAACCTGCGACCGTAGCAGTCGCTCGGTTCCAGACTGCAGCGCGTAGAACCGCAGGCCACTCCGACCGGCGTGACTGACTGTGAACAGTTCAGTAGTAGAAATGTTCTCACCACAATCGACAACAAACGAACACCGACAACAATAGCTGAAGTATACTTTACGACGTCGTAAGCAGAAGAAGAGGAGACAGAAAAAGTATATGAGGATATTGAACCCAAAGCGACACAAAAACCTAATAGTCATGGCGGATTCGTATGCTGTTGTATGGGAAGGAACGGAAGAGAGGATTATTGTAGAATAGGAGAGGTACTAAGAATAAGAGAGGAGAAAGACTAATTAACTTCTGGAATAAACTAAGGTTAGTAATAGCGAGTAGGTTCTACATTGTTCAACTGTCACAACAGTAGGACGTATACTTGGAGATACGGGAAAATTTCAACTAGATTACATCATACTCAGGCAGAGATTTCGAAATTAGATACTGGATTGTAAGTTGCACCTAGGAGCAGATATACACTCAAATCACAATTTAGTACTGCTGAAGACGAGACTGAAGTTTAATAAACTAGTTAGGACGAATCAGTGGGCAAAGAAGTGGTATACGTAAATACTAAGTGATGGAAAGAGACGCTTGAAGTTCTTAGAGGCTATAGATACTATTACAATGAATAGGTCACTAGGCAGTACAGTTGAAGAGGAACGGACAGCTCTACAAAGGGCAATCACAGACGTTGGGAAGAAAAACATAGGTACAAGGAAGGTAACTGTGAAGAAACCATGGTTAACAGAGAAATGCTTCAATTGTTCGGCGAGAGAAGGAAGTACAAAAATATTCATGGAAATTAAGAATACAGAAATACAAGTCACTTGGAACTGAAATAAATAAGAAACACAGTGAAGCTAAGTCGAAGTGGCTGCATGAAAAATATGAAAAAATCGAAAAAGTAATGATTGAGGGAAGGACGGACTCATCACATAGAAAAGTCCAAACAACTTTCGGTGAAATTAAAAGCAAGGGCGGTAACATTAAGAATGCAACGATAATTCCTCTGTTAAATGCAAAGGAGTGAGCGGATAGGTTGGAAGAGTACAAGAAGACCTCCATTAGGGCGAAGTCTTGTTTAATGGCGAGATAGAAGAAGAAGCAGTAGTCGATAGGGAAAAGATAGGGAATCCAGTATAAGGACGAGATTCTGTGAGAATGGAGACGTGACATCAGACTTTCGGAAAAAAACATCATCCACACAATTCAGGAAACTCCAAGACCCCACAAGTGCGCGAATTATCGGATAATCAGCTTAACAGCTCATACACCCATGTTGCTGACAAGAATTATGTACAGAAAAATGGAAAATTGAGAATCTGTAGGATCACTATCAGTTTGGCATTAGATAAGATAAAGGCACCAGAGAGCCAGTTCTGACATTGCGGTTGATAATGGAAGCAAGACTGAAGAGCAATCAAGACACATTTACAGGATTTGTTGATCTGGAAAAGCGTTCGACAACGTAAAATGGAGCAAGATGTTCGAAATTCTGCGAAAAATAGGAGTAACCTATGAGTAAAGATGCGTGATAGAAAATCTGTACAAGAAGGAAGAGGGAACAGTAAAAATGGAAGACCAAAAAGGAGGTGCTCTGATTCAAAATGGTGTAAGCATGGGATGTAGTGTTTCATCGCTCATGTTCAGTCTGTATATCGAAGAACCAAAAACGGAAATAAAAAAAATGTTCAGCAGTAGGATTAAAATTGAAAGTTGAAAGCTATGAATGATAATATTCGGTGATGACATTCCTAACCTCAACGAAAGTGAAGAACAATCGAAGGTTGTGTTGAATGGAATGAACAGTCTGATGAGTACAGAACATGGATTTACAATAAATGGAAGGAAGACGAAAGTAATGAAATACGCGAGAAATAACAACAGTTCGAGTCTCGGTCCGGCACACAGTTTTAATCTTCCAGGAAGTTTCATATCGGCGCACACTCCGCTGTAGAGTGAAAATTTCATTCTAGAAACATCCCCCAGGCTGTGGTTAAGCCATGTCTCCGCAATATCCTTTCTTCCAGGAGTGCTAGTTCTGCAAGGTTCGCAGGAGAGCTTCTGTGAAGTCTGGAAGGTAGGAGACGAGGTACTGGCGGAATTAAAGCTGTGAGAACGGGGCGTGAGTCGTGCTTGGGTAGCTCAGATGGTAGAGCACTTCCCCGCGAAAGGCAAAGGTCCCGAATTCGAGTCTCAGTCCGGCACACAGTTTTAATCTGTCAGGAAGTTTCAAACAGAAAGGAACTTAATTTCAGACTTGGGGCTCACGAAGTAGGTGCAGTTAAGGAACTCTGCTAGCTAGCCAGCAAAATAACCCATAATGGATGGAGCAAGGAGGACATAAAAGGCAGACCAGCACTGGTAAAGAGAGCATTCCTGGTGAAGAGAATTCAACTGATGTCGAACATAGGCCTGAATGTGAGGAAGAAATTTCGAAAATATACTTTTGGAGCATAGCATTGTATGCTAGTGAAACATGGACTGTGAAGAAACCGGAACAGAAGAGAATCGAAGCATTTAACAAGTGGTGCTACAAAATAATGTTGAAAGTTAGGTGGACTGATAAGGTTCTCTGCAGAATCGGTGAGGAAAGAAATACATGGAAAACACTGACAAGATGAAGAGACTGCATAGTTGGACATCTGTTAAGACATCGGGAAATAACGTCCATGGGCTAGAGGGAGCTGTAGCGTGTTAAGCTGTAGAGGAAGACAGAGTTTGGAATGTATGCACCAAATAATTGAGGACGTAGGTTGAAAGTGCTACTCTGAGATGAAAAGGCTGGCACAGGAGACGAATTCGTGGTGGGTCGCATGAGATCAGTCAAAAGACAGATGACTAAAAAAAAGACTAGTAATTAAGTTGTAATTGTGCCGCTGAAAATATTAACAGCGCCTTCCCAATGGTTTTAGTCATTCTCTGAACATTTACTTTCAATGAAGTGACAGAGTCCTTGTTGTGGAACGCTGCTTTTGGACTGTTCAGGTAAGCCCTGTTCTGGCTAACCACAAGCGCTGGAATGATGATGCGGAACACAACACCAGAGAAGGTAGTGAGGAAACGTCGGCCAATAGTGCGCGGAATTGGACTGTCCCGCCCCAGGAGCGCCCTTACAAGAAGTGAATAAAAGCGCCGCTCCTGCGAGCCGCTGCCGCTGAGATCGGCACCGTATGGTGGACGGTAGTTTTCAGTGACGTGTGTCAACTTCCGGGAACTTTGTCTACAGCGATGACTATTACTGTTTGCATGTTACTTGTGACACTGATGTATCTCCAAAGTATTGACAGATTTGTTTTATAGAAATAAAACTGCTAATGTTATTCACTTAGATTGTGGTATGGGTCCCATACTCCGAGGAGTGTAGGGACGATGCGGGAAAGCCGTACCGCTGTACAAGGCAAGGTCCTACAGGAGGTGGTTTGCCATTGCAATCTTCCGACCGTAATGAGGATGAATGATGATGATGAAGACGACAGAACAACACCCAGTGATCTCGAGACAGGGAACCCCGTCCACCCCGTGCGCGAGAAGCGAGAACGCTAACGCAAGACCACGAGTTGCGGACAGATTGTTGTATAGCATTCCGAGAACGTAGCATCCTTAGGCATCCTATAAGCGACGATTGGGCAAGATCCCACAAGCTCCACCTCGAACCTCTCCTCGACGTTTGGAAATACCTGCTAGCCATTGGTTTTTTGATCTCAAGAAGGGGGTAGCAGTCAGTGGGTAAGATGTTTCCCTTACAAGCGTCATCTGTTCGCATCACTGACAAGAACCATGCGTTACCACCAAACCTTGGCAGTCCTAAAAAAACAATCGGCATCATCTTGCCTTGTATGAATGAATCTTCATCTTCTTTCTGGCGGTGGTTATCCATATGTTTCCACTGCTTTCTTGACTCCTTTATTTCGGGGTCGTTGTGATACATCAAGCACTCGCAGCTAAAGAAGTCATCTACATTGGCTTGACACAGCAACATATCCACTGAACGTCAGTTTGGCCAGCTTCTGGAATACGTGTGAGGTGGCGGCCTTCCTCTTGTTCGAAAAGGTGACGTGACGGAAGATGACCCATGACGGTGATACACCGAACTTCCAACTGAACTTCCAACAGAAGGGCCTCCATTTCTCGAACGAATTCCGGTGCTTTAGAAAGAGATAGTTTGCCACTTCATTCTTGTTCTTTCAGACTTGTTTTACCACCTTGGAAATGTTTACATCTAATAACCACTGCGTCATATGATGGTACATCGTTGCCGCGTATTTCCATCAACTCACTATGGATTGTAACATCATCATTCTCATTCAAACGCAGAAAACGAATTGCCACACGATGGTCCATGTTATCGTCGGGATACGCCACTTTTTTGGCTCCTTTTGCATTGTGGTGCAATATTACCGTGTGAGGTTTCAAATACAGTTGCCCCTACTAATAGGTTTTATGCAACTTGCAATGCTTTCAAAAACCATGCACAAGGTTTTCATATTCTCTAGCTCTTTACATACAAACTATTAGTACTACAGAAAAAATGAACAAGACTTCCTTAGAGGAAACTTAACGTAGCTGTATTTCGTACTGGGATACATTTTCGCTGGAGGGCACACATCCCTGTTATTCAAGAAAAACGCATTTGAAGGTCACTTTTGTAAGTTTTTCTTGAATAACTACAATGCTACGGACTCTAGCGAAAACGTATCCTAATACAAAATTCACCGATGTTAAATTTCCTACAAAAAGGAATTGTTCATTTTTTTCTGTAGGGCCAATAATTTGTGCATGGCGAGCGAGAGAATACGAAAATCTTATGTGTGTCTTATTTGAATGCGTTGTGGGTTGCATAAAAGCGATTGGTAGGGGCAGCCGAATCACTGTGTATATTCGAGGACTGCTGCAGATGTGTACGTAGGAAAGTTTACCTTTTTCCAAGGCAACAATTGAGGCTTTATGACTATGGTTCTTTATCTTCTCTCTGGTTTATAATATTATAATTCAGTCAGTCTTCTTATTAACATGCTGTACAGCGTGATCTTTTGTTTTATTATTAATTTTGAATACGATATGGACCAGTTCGCTAATATTAATACAAGACTGGAAATTGGTTTTAAGTGCGTCTTAAACATCATTGACTACTTTCATAAAATATCAGGCTCATAATGCTGCGTAACAGGAGGGTATAAACGCAATGCTAACCTGTCTACACGCTATAATCGCACTATATATATGTAAAATTGATTAATTTCACTCATCTGATCACACGATAATGGTGAGTCATGTTTTCTCGTGGTGTT
This sequence comes from Schistocerca nitens, assembly GCF_023898315.1. Taxonomy (NCBI): domain Eukaryota; kingdom Metazoa; phylum Arthropoda; class Insecta; order Orthoptera; family Acrididae; genus Schistocerca; species Schistocerca nitens. The sequence goes on from NC_064615.1 coordinate 877,615,566, forward strand.
CTCTTCACCTAAGTCTCTCTGATAAGTACCCCAAGAGTCTTTTCGTCCAGCTTTCGTCCTCAATTCTCCTACTAGTTGTTGAAGACTAATAGTATCGACTACAGTGTGCAGCTCATCACATCTTGTCCTTACATTTTCGTCTCCGACATGCTGAAGTCGTGAGACGATAGTTCCACAATGCAGGTGCAGGTGGCCTATATCGAGGACTTGTAGCATACTTCCTATTCTGTTTGTCATTTCGCGCTCTAAGCTACAGCTGGTTCCACTACGGCGTTCTGTGCTATATGAAAACTTAACAGACTCTTTCCAGGAGCTTAAAAAATTAACTATACAGTTCGTGATGGAGCTGCCGCTGCACTCATAGTCCATGAAGTAAACAAAGCCTCAGTCGTATGGAGGTCACATAACAGCACGTGAACGCTTATTTTAGCTCCGGAATTATTGAGGCTCAGCACAAATTATGTTCCTGTACCACCTCTTAATAGTCTGTTACGAAGATTAAAATCAGTATGCAGTAAATATATCACGTCGTCGATAGTACTGTAGCCCCTCCCAAATAAAACCCATAGTTTTGTTATGAAAAGGCATCAGCACTTAAGATGAAACTGTTGCATTTGAGGCACAGTACCCTTACGTGTTTATTGGAACGTGGTTTCATTATTCATTCCGTACCTGCACTGGTCACGTCCTTATCACTGCTGAAGGTTGCCAGCAACATGACTCTACTTGTTGTTAAAACCTTTTGACTGGTGCTTTTCAGGCATGGCCCGTCGTTAGAATATATCGTTCACTCTGAAATGTGTCAACAAAAAGGTTTTAACAACCTGAATCTTCAGAATGAAATTTTCACTCTGCAGCGGAGTGTGCGCTCATATGAAACTTCCTGGCAGATTGAAACTGTGTGCCAGATCGAGACTCGAACTCGAGACCTTTGCCTTTCGCTGGCAAGTGCTGTACCATCTGAGCTACCCAAGCACGACTCATAACATGTCCTCACAGTTTCACTTCCGCCAGTACCTCGTCTCCTACCTTCCAAACTTCACACAAGCTCTCCCCCGAAACTTGCACTCCTGGAAGAAAGGATATTGTTGACACATGGCTTTGCTACAGGCTGAGGGAAGTTTCCAGAATGAAATTTTCACTTTATAGCGGAGTGTGCGCTGATACGAAACTTCCTGGCAGATTAAAAATGTGTGCCGGACCGAAACTCGAACTCGGGACCATTGCCTTTCGCAAGCAAGTGCTCTACCATCTGAACTACCCAATCACGACTCACGACCCCTCCTCACAACACCACTACCGCCAGTACCTCGTCTCCTACCTTCCAAACTTCACAGAAGCTCTCCTGCGAAACTTGCAGAGCTAGCGGTTCTGGAAGAAAGGATACTGCGGAGACATGGCTTTGCCACAGCCTGGGGGAGGTTTCCAGAAGGAAATTTGCGCTTTGCAGAAGCAGACAAAAAAGCGAATTACTTTGTATGTGCTGCAAGCACGCTATCAAATGTGTACGCTCACGAAGTTCTTGGAAATATAAACTCGAAACTATGCTACTGCAAAAAGACAGCAAATAAAGGTATGTTATGCTTTAAATATAAGACTATACGTCAGCTCAGCTGTGTAAATATTGATGCAAAACAGAAAATTTGGTTCTGTTCGAATTGTGTGTGCAAACAATATGGCCTAAATGTGTTAATACAGGAAACATCACACGTAAAACAAAAACAAATACGGCATGAATCATATAGTAAATCGGTAGAACACAATAATAGTAATAGTCTAAGTTAAACGAAGGATAATGGAAGTGTTTGTTCTAAACTTAGAGAGAGAGAGAGAGAGAGAGAGAGAGAGAGAGAGAGAGAGACTGGTGTCATGCATGTTTGCTGCAAAGACATGTTTCATTACCGATGTGGAAAAGTGATCCCCTCAATGAAGAACAATCTAAATTACGTAAAAGTTTGAAGTATGCGGAAGAATACAAACGAGAATCTCGAGCTCTGTAAGATTTCTGAGTTAAACATCGCGAGCATATAAGAACGACACACAACAGACTCTAGAACAAACAGTGCGGAGATGATTTATAGCTCTGAAGGTAAGTGGGGTCAACACGCTGCCACTCCCCAACACTGTCGTCTACGATTTGAAAAAGTTATTCTTGTAGCAGAAAGCCATCCATTGGCGTGGAATCGCTTGTCATATAAATGAAACACCTACCACGATTGCTGCTACGGCATTCATCAAACGAGGTGCATGTCCAGCAGAAGTTCGGAAACATGCAAACTCGACAGCAGTCGGTAAGTTATCCTCAGATGATTACCTTGATCCAACTGGAAGATCGAACGATATCTCTAAAAACGAAACATCAGAAGCCTTTGGAATTACAGAAATGTTTAAGTCACCTGACCCATATCAACACATAGTTATGACCTACCACAATGGTCATGCATGAATCAAGAAGTAAGTGCAGCGAATGAGCGATTTCAGTCAATTACTAAACTTATTAAAAACGTTAGTACAGTGAACGTAAATAACATCGGCAGCAGATTTTACACTACTCATGGCCTATACCTCAGTAGTCTGGGAAAACGCCTTGTAGTAAATGAACTGCTTAGTGAAATAGAAAAGAAGACTCAACAACTAAAGTCAAGATTATTATTCTCAAATAAACATCAGTAGTCTGTTTCCAAGACTTCTTTACGCCAATCAGTAAGAACAGAGACAATCTGAGAAGTAATAGTCTGTTGAACAACTCCAGAAACCGTGTTTTTTCCAGTAGTGTTAAAAACATTTCAAGTCCATTGCGTGATGCTATACCATCAAAGTACAACAACGACCCACTGTCAGTAACAACAAACTGTGTGTGTTCTACCAAAATATCAGAGGTCTCCGAAGCAAACTGGGACTACTGCATCTTAACATTAATGATGCTATATCTATAAGCCATGCACAGGTATTATGTTTCACAGAACACCATGTTACCAGTGGATCTGAAATGCGTCAAACTGTGTGGATACACACTGGCAGCGAGTCATTGTAGATCTATTAAGGAGAAAGGAAGAACTATAATTTGCTTTAAAAATGATGTAAAATTTAAACTGCTAGACATAAGTAATTATTACGTAGATTTATACTTTGAAGCCTGTAAAACGGAAATTACTTCTAATGATACATCAGTTACAGTATTGGCAGTGTACAGGGCTCCTAAAGAGCAAATACGTATTTTTCTGAACTATATGTAACACCTTTTGAACGGTATATATTCAAAAAAAAAATAACAATTAAATATTCTTGGGGAATTTTAATATCAACTGCTTAACAAAAAACAACAAAAGGGAGAACTTGATCCCCTTATGGAATCATTTAACCTGATGGTAGTTAACTTTCCCACTAGAGTAACATGTACCTGTAAGAACTTAATTCACAATATTCTTGTGGACGGAGGCAGGATCAACTGTACCACTACAATGCAAATCATCAATGGACTGTCAGATCTTGATGGTCAACTGCTTACAGTAAATGATATTAACCTATGTCATAAAACTAATCAATCCTTTAAATCTTACAGGCCAATCAATAATGACAGGCTAGAAATCTTCACACTTTTCTTATAGCAGATCGACTGGAGCCCTACATTATATGGAAAGAAATATTAACGAGAAATTTAACCTGTTATCTAACGAATTTGTATCACTGTTTGAAGCAGTATTAAAAAAAACTTAACAACCAATCCGCAGGTTGCTAAAAGGAAACCCTGGATTACTAAAGGGGGCAGAATTTGCTGCAGAACAAAAAGAAATTTATATGAATCCCTGAAATTTTCTGATGATCCATTTAAAAAGGGGAATTACAGTGTGTACTGTAATATTTTAAAAAGAATTACAAAGAATCCAGAACTATGTACATTACATCCGGAATTGACAAAAAAGCAAAAACAACGCAGAGCAAAACCATTTGCCAAGCTATAAAATTGGGAGCACGAAAAAATTAGAATATATGTCTGATACAGAAGTATGTCAGAGTGGAAATATTGTAAGAAACATAGATGAAATTGCTAATACATTCAATAGATATTTTTTAACAGCTGCTGCGAAAATTGACTGTAAACGCTCAGTGAGTGATACATTAGCACTTCTGTATGAAGCTCATAGTGACAGAGTTGGTCAGATGCATGTAGTTCCCATCACAATTAGCGAAATCAAGCAGACAGTCAAAAAAAGATAGCAAAACTTTCTTCCGGGGTTCAACAAGTACCTTTAGACACTTTTATGGTTCTATAAGTACAGTCTTGTGTCACATTTTTGATTAATTCCTAATTTAGAGTATTGTCCTACTTATATTAAAATATGCCTGTGTGAAACCACTTTTCAAAAAAGGTGAGAAACAGGTGTATCTTCGAGTGAAACTGAAACTACATACGGCATTCTCCAAGGAAACCTTATACGCCCTCCGCCCCTCCTTGTCTACAGAAAAGATTCAGAAAATAATCTGAGCAAGCCTCTTACATTGTTTGCATATGACACAGTCATTTACCCTTACAAAGTTATCAAATGATCAATTCCAACTGCAATATTCAACATACCTGCATGGTGCAAAAAGTGGCAATTGGCTGTAAATAATGCAAAGAGTAAAGACATCTACATGATTACTAAAAGAAATCAGTTAAATTTCGGTTACACTATCAATGACACAAAAATAAATGTTATATATTCTACATAATACTTCGGGATTACAACTACGAGTAACTGGAACGATCACATAGATAATGTCGTGGGGAAAGCAAACCATAGACTGCGATTTATTGGAAGAACACTTAGAAAGCGCAACAGATCTACTAAAGAGCCTGCTTACACCACTCCTGTCTGCCCTTGTCTGGAGTACGAGGTGTGGTGCGCGATCCGCATCAGATGGGACTAACGGAGAACATCGAAAAAGTTCAAAGAAGGGCAGCTCGTTTTGTATTATCTCGAAATAGGGGAGAGAGTGCCACGGACTTAATACATGATCTGGCGTGGCAGTCATTAAAACAAAGGCGGTTTTCGCTTCGGAGGATCTTCTCGTGAAATTTCAATCACCAACTTTCACCTCCGATTGCGAAAATGTCCTATTGGCGCCCACCTATACAGGGAGAAATGATCATCATAATAGAATAAGAGAAATCAGAGCTCGCACAAGAATATTTAAGAGCTCGTTTTTTGCCTGTGCCTTTTCGAGAATGGGACAGTAGAGAAATAGTTTTAAAGTGATTCGATGAACCCTCTGTGACGCACATAATTGTGAATTGCAGAGTAATCATGTAGATGTAGATCGAATTACCGCCCAATATCCTTGCCAACAAGTTTCTTCAAAGTCCTAGAGTAACTGATTTTGGAGAATCGTGGCTCACCTGAACAGCCATAATATTGTCTCTCAATATCAGTTTGGTTTCCGGCAAGGAATATCAATTCATAATGCTGTTTTCTTCTTCACTAATCAAATTCTGTAATCTATTAACTGGAAATTGGCACCAATCGGTATCCTATTCATGGCTTTAGACTGTGTCAACTACAAAATATTATTAAATAAAACAAACTTCTGTGGGTTAAGTGAAGAAATGGTGACGTGCATTAAACCTTATCTTACAGATAGGAAGCAGAGGGTAACAATTACTGAGAGTAATGGAATTCCAGCTTGAGGCAAATGGACACTGAAGTTACACAAGCCTCGGTGCTGGGGCCTTACTATTCCTCATGTTTACAATTTGCCTCCCACACTGTCGCACTTCAGTGGGGAATTTCACCCTCTTTGCTGATAATACGACTTTCTTAATAGATAAAACAGCAGAGAAAAACCCCGAAACCTCTGCTAACAGCTTTTTTCATGATATTCTCTAGTGGTTTAACTCCAATCGACTCTTTGAATGGCCGGCCGGGTGGCCGACCGGTTCTAGGCGCTACAGTCTGGAACCACGCGACCTCTACGGTCGCAGGCTCGAATCCTGCCTCGGGCATGGATGTGTGTGATCTCCTTAGGTTAGTTAGGTTTAAGTAGTTCTAAGTTCTAGGGGACTGATGACCTCAGAGCCATTTGAACACTTTTTTCTCTTTGAATGTCAATAAAATTCATTGTGTACAATCTCATGTGACGCAGAAAGAAGAAGAGGATATAAATATAAAATGTTGTGAACAATATATACTGCAAGTGAGCTTTACTAAGTTCTTGGGTGTGTACGTCGAAGGCTAACTAAACTAGTGCAACCACATCATAGATCTGAAAAAAAAGGCTTCATTGTTTAGCTTTTGATTTACGTATAAATGTATGATATAAACATAAGGATACCGTTAGAGCTGTTAACTTTGGAAACTTCCATACAGTGTTATCCTACGGCACCATGCTCAAAAATTTTTCATCGATCAGAAGAGAGCTATACACTTCATAAGTGGTGTGCATACAAAACACTCGTGAAGAAATCTGTTCCAGAACCCCCAGGCTTTTACAATGACATCTCAGTATATTTTTCTCTCTTGCATTTTTCATTAATAAAAATCACTCTCTCTTCAACATCAATAGCGAATATTATAGCTACAGTGCAAGGTAAAAAGAGGGATTACACAGTGAACTGTCAAACTTTACCCTTGTATAGAAAGAAGTAAACTATTCGGGCCTCAAAGTTTACACTGCTGTACCTAGAAACATCAAAATTGTTTGTCCTGAAACATCAAAATTCAACAGCGAATTGAAAGAGTACCTTGTAGTAAATTCATTGTATTCAATAAGTGAGTTCTTAGTGTAAATGAGCAAGTACTTATGTAACATTTTATTGTATAGATGAGTGAGACATTTAATGCAAGCATTAATTTTAACTATTCCGAATATGAATGACTCATAATGTATTTATAAATATTATTATTTCTTGTCATGTATTATGATGTAATGTTAGTTGCTATGATTTTTGTCATGAATCAGTCAGATTGTGCTCCACTGTATTGTAAACATCATGATAATACTGACTTGTTCCGTACCCTACCTACCTAGTACAAAAATCAGAGTACACATCGTATGTTTGGTGATTCACTACTATCGATTTACCGCAAACCAACTGCTATCAATGTACCACAAACTAACAACGTTCCTAAATGAACTGTTTAAAAACTCCAAACCGTGCTGTTTATAATATAAACCTTTTTTCCTAAAGTAGTTTATGTTCTTCCTCAGAGTTCAAGCTACCTTCATACCAAATTAAATGGAAATTTTTCCATCATAAGAATGTAACCGACTGAATTATTTCCACGTTTAATAACATTAGTATAGAAGTATGGATTAAATATGTTGATGATTCTAAAAGCATTGTAATCTAACTGTTACACGCAGCTGCACTCTCATATTACTGAAATAGCATGAAATATGTGTATAGCTTTATTTGCCGGGATACCGCTTTTGGGGTGTTCAGCGGGTTGATACAAGTCTTTTTATTTGGCTCTACTTCGGCAACTTGCGCATCGATGATGATAAAATGATGATGACAATCCAGACCGACACACACACACACACACACACACACACACACACATTCAAGTGGCGACCCGCACTAGCGATCGAGCCCTGGACGCCATAATCGAGGGTCAGGCATGCTAACTAAAAGACCACGAGCTGTTGACCCGTAGCAGTAATTTTGTTATGATAAGTGTTGGTGACGGTACTAAAATGAAATGTGCATTTCCTGAAATTATCAAAAAGAGCTAAGGTGACGAAGAAAGTAAATAAATGATTTGCATATCCGTGCAATAATATTTGTAAGCACAATAATGTCTACGCCCTGACATATCTGCCTGTTATCGACGGCTGCCACCCCATATCGTAATCAAACGCATCCTCACTAAAAACCTCCCATTTTCTACGTCTAAAGCACGACGTCTCTCTCTTTTTCATACAGCATTTAAATGACGCCGTCATTGTGAGTCTTGTAGCGTCTCACAAGCTATAAAAGATACGTGATGCTCAGCGGCTAAAATGTGAGGGGTTCGTGACATAGATTAGCGTGAAAATCTGGATTAACCATGTTGATGACTCTAATATAAACACTGCATTCATTATTTTCAATGGTTTTATGTAGGAAGTATCAACCAAAAAATCTATTTTACAAATATGGTAAAGTTCAAAAGTCAAAACGTAAATAGCTTTCCCACAGAATAATTGTTGTTCCATATTTCGCGTTGTATTCTTCAAATAAATAAATATCTTGTAGTACATGCTTCCAACAGTAGTCTATGTTCTTCCTCGGCGCTCAAGCTATCTCCATACCAAATTTCATTATAATTGCTTCAGAGGTTTAGATGTGATAGCGTAACAGAGTTCCTTTCGCATTTGTAATATTAGTGTGGATATGTATACGGAAATACAGATGGTATGGATACGGATTAGTGGCCGGCCGAAGTGGCCGTGCGGTTAAAGGCGCTGCAGTCTGGAACCGCAAGACCGCTACGGTCGCAGGTTCGAATCCTGCCTCGGGCATGGATGTGTGTGATGTCCTTAGGTTAGTTAGGTTTAACTAGTTCTAAGTTCTAGGGGACTAATGACCTCAGCAGTTGAGTCCCATAGTGCTCAGAGCCATTTGAACCATTTGATACGGATTAGTATGGACAAGAAATTTCACAGCGTACCATACAATGAGAATTACGAAAACCTGGAATATTTGTTAGATCTCTGTGTCGACGTTTTGTTTACGTTCGCACAGGAATTGTTGGTGAAGCGGCAGTCGGAATTCACGTGGCTGCTGTTACTGAACGATGGAAACACAGACGCCGCGCTTTCCGAGGTCCACATTGAGTTCGACTCCCAATTTTTCGTCATTTTCCCGTCGACAAATGCCACTGTCGACATCCTGGAGGTATACAGAGTGGCGAATGGTTTCCCGCTGGCGACTAAGAAGTTCTGCACGTGGGACCACAGCACAGGCCTCGCTTGCACAACAGAGAGCGTCAGGAGCAGACGGAACGACCTGATGGGTTACGAAATGAAGACTGGAGTGGTCGAGGTAAGTCGGCTTTTCCTGCAGGAAGTTATGACTTAAACTGCTCGCAAAAGTTTTGTACCATCTGCAAATCTGAGAAGGTACGTGCGCTTACAAGGAGACCAGATGTCAGTCTGGGTTTTATAATTTCTTATGTTTATGGTACATGAATTTCAGAATTCAAATACACTATGTGATCAAAAGTATCCGGATCCCCCCCCCCCCAAAAAAACATACGTTTTTCATAGTAGGTGCATTGTGCTGCCACCTACAGCCAGATACTCCATATCAGCAACCCCAGTAGTTATTACACATCGTGAGAGAAGAGAATTTCGATCATGGTCAGGTGACTGGGTGTCACTTGTGTCATACGTCTGTACGCGAGATTTCCACACTCCATAGGTCCACTGTTTCCGATGTGATAGTGAAGTGGAAATGTGAAGGGACAAGTACAGCACAAAAGTATACAGGCTTACCTCGTCTGTTGGCTGACAGAGACCGCCGACAGGTGAAGAGGGTAATAATGTGTAATAGGCAACACCTATCCAAACCATCACACAGGAATTTCAAACTGCATCAGCATCCACTGTAAGTACTATGACAGTACTATGACGTTACTTACCCTCACATACTTCTCGTGTATTGACCACGAGGAAAAATTCGAGAAATTAGAGCCAATATTGTGAGTTACCGACAATCATTCTTCCTGCGCACTACTAGCGAGTGGAACAGGATTGGAGGGATCAGATAGTGGTACCGAAAGAACCCTCCGCCACACACCATTAGGGGCTTGCGGAGTATGTTTTAGAGGTATAACCAGCTACCTATCAAGTACGTGAGTGTGGGGAAGAAAGAGGTGCGTAGCCCACGACGCCTGAAATTCCAGATTTTATTCATCCAGTATTTGACAATAAAGAGCACTTTGCGACTTGCAGCAAAATTTACCCACAATTTTAAATCTTTATTATTTTTTTCTTTCTGACAGCCGCTACAATATGATGAAAGGAAAAATGTTTATCGCCTACTATTTTTCCGCTGGTCATGCAGTAAACGTAATGCACGAAGCACAACGTTTAAATTTATTATCTCTTTGCTACTACATGCGTTCGCAATAAATTTTCTAGACAGTATCCACATATTCCGCCGAATGTACCTACAACATTGTATCATTGTACGACTCACAGTTCAGGAGACATGACATCACGAACATTAAGCACAAGGCCAGACGCTGCGTCATACTGGCATGGACACACAGCTATAAATAAATACCTAGGCAACGCTGGGTTTCTCCGATACTTTTTGTATAAAGCTGCATGCTCCATAAGTATTTTCGTGATGGGTAAAATAAATTTCTCCATTTGTGTCTACTCATTAGTAGGGAATTCTCACAGCTAGAAGGCTCCTTGTGGTGTCGAATAACAGGCAGCCATGCTATGGAGACGCACTCACGTTTCCTACATGTTACGGCGTAAAGTCAAGCGCCGGCACGCCATTCGGGAACGACAGAGAAGAGGTGGCTGTGAGAAGACGTCAGCCAATCGCACGCTGACCGACCCCTCTCCAGGACGACAACGTGACAGTAGCGGCCCCTATATGAAGAAGACATAAGTGTCGCGACCGACTGGTGACGGCCCAGTTCTGTATCAGCTTCAAGAATAGTTCCTTGTATAGCGGCGTCAACTCTATTCGCTTCGCTTGTACTCTCTATGTAGCACAGAATTGAAATTGTTTATACTGAAGAAGATTGCTTATTTCGTATGTCGCTCTTTGCTTGTGACTCATCTGTGTAATTGCAAAAGTTAAGTACTGGAATTATCTTATTTTAATAAAATCCTTTAATACGGCTGTTTGAATGTTTGTCTAACGAACCGAGTAAGCAATCTTCCTAGACATCACACTACACCCAACTGAACAAGTCTGAAAAGGGTCAAATTATGGCCTTCCGCGTAGCAAAATTGCCCTTTCGGAGATTTTCCACACAAACTGGACGTTCTGCTTCAGTTGTAGAACGATGTTGATGCCAGTGGTCATGTGAACGCTTTTACGCCCCTAGAGGAGGTTCTGGATGTCCACGCAGCACAGACGTCCACCAGGATGGTCGTATTACAAGGCAGCAGTAGCAGTTGGAACAGATGTCACAGCACAAACAAGAGGGCTTCTAAGCCCAGCCGTCTCAACCCGTACTGTTGTGAACCGATTATTAGCAGTAGGACTACGGGCACACACACCTCTAGCCCGTCTCCCCCTCAAGCTATAGCATCGAAGACACGCTCGACTGGTGCCGTCAGAGGATCACTTGGAATATGGAATGTTGAAGACCTGGTGACCGCTGTCTCATAGACAGGATTCGTCCAAGCACAATGGTCCCATCCCAGGCCTTTTGGTCTGGGGTGCGATAAGCTACAACTCTCTTTCAGCTTTGGTGTTTCTCGAAGGGACGCTAACCAGTTCTCAGTACGTGCAGAATATTGTTAGACCCGTTCTTTTGCCATTCTTGCAAGGGAAGGTGATGTGATGTTCCAATAGGATAAGGCTCGTCCACACACTGCCTATGGAACTCAACGTGCCTCTACAAGACGTGCAGCAACTTTTCTGGCCAGCATGATCTCCGGTCTTGTCTCCGGTCGAGAAAATGCGTGATATAGTGGGACGAGAAGCGACTCGTGTAACTTGTCAACCAACAGCTCTTTCAGAACTACGCGAACAGGTCAGGTAGGCGTGGGATAACATATCCCAGGACAATATTCACCATCTGTAGGATCGACTGGATTCCAGAGTCGGCGTCTGCAGTGGCGCCCGTGGAGGCTACACCACATACTAACACGGGTGTCGCAGCATACCTGCTACCTCAGAATCGCTTATGCTACTCATGTGTAAATGTAATCATTTTATACACTCCATATGCATTGTTGCAACACTAAATCTTGAGTGGATTGGAAAGCTCTAAAAGGGAGTACTATTTTATTTCGGCAGTGAAAAAAATTATAAAAATCCGATTGCTGTGTGGTATCATTGTTAGAAAGCAAGAATGGAAAGAACAAACCTTACGAATAAAAGCAGCATACCAGATAAAGACAGTCTGTCTAAAGCGCACATCTGTGTAACTAGAATTCGCTGCTGGATAATATTCAGTATTGTATTGCTCCTGGGCTTTCTGTCCACAACGTGGTCGAGACACTGATATTCAGTCCTCTCTCATTCTGACGGTGGCCTTACTGAGGTCGTCCATTGCATGTAGTGGGCTCATGAGTAGGCGCGCTACAAGTTTCAACCGATGTCAGGCATGCACAGTCGGCTTCATGTCAGCAGATACCACAGGTCTATCCAGTCGGTTGATTCTTCCCTCCTGCAGGAAGATGAGCTCGCGCATTATCGTCTTGAAAAACTAACTCATCATCGTTACGTTTCCTGTAGCACTGGACGGTAGGTTGGAGGACCCTGTCCCAATATAATCAACAAATAGTGCTCGATAGCGATGACAGGCGTTCGACATCCTACCATGTACTGGCCCATAACTTGACTGGCCAACCACACTGCTGAACCCAGTGGAGGAATTCCTGTATCATTACGTAGTAAATAATGTGCTAACGCTAAGAAATACTGAAAAATTTATGGATAAATAGTGGCTCAAGAAGCAAGCGTTGAGGCAAAAAAATTGATACCTCAGATTCTTTATCGGTACTGTTGTACATCAAAACGTCTTGTAGACCGAAACAATTACTATTTATTTTGAAATACTGTTTTGTGAATTGATTCTGACAAAATGTTTGAAGAGCCCTTTCCGATCTAAAGTGCTTTCAGGAGGCGATGACTATCAGCTTATAGAAATTGTTGAAAAATTGTGCTTTACACATATCTGTATTCTTACTCTATTAAACCACCAGTTTCGGTAACAAAGGGACCATCTTCCGGGTAATGTGACATCACATACTGAGATGACAGAAGTCACGTGATAGCGATATGCGCACATAGAGATGGCGGTAGTATCGCGTACACAAGGTGCAAAAGGGCAGTGCGTACTTTGAACGCGGAATGGTAGTTGGAGCTAGAGTCATGGGTTATTCCATTTTGGAAACCGTTATCGAATCCAATATTCCGTGATCCACGGACAACGCAGTGATTGATGGCCTTCACTTCACGACCGAGAGCAGAGACGTTTGCGTAGCGTTTTCAGTGTTAATATACAAGCACCTCTGCGTGAAATAAGCACAGAAATCAGTGTGAGAAGTACGACGAAAGTATCGGTTAGGACGTAGTGGCAAAATTTGGCGTTAATGGGGTATGGCAGCAGACGACCAACGCTAGTGTCTTTGCTAATAGCACGATACCGCCTGCAGCGCCTCTCCTTGGCTCGTGACCATATCGGTTGGACCGTAGACGACTGGAAAACCGTGGGTTGGTCACATGAGTCCCCACTTCAGTTGGTAAGAGCTGATACTAGGATTCGAGTATGGCGCAGACCCCACGAACCCATGGATCCTAGCTTTCAACAAGGCACTGTGCAAGCTGGTGGTGGCTCCACAGTGGTGTAGGCTGTGTTTAAATGAAATGGGCTGGGTTCTCTGACCCAACTGAACCGATCACTGGCTGGAAATGGTTATGTTCGGCTATTCATGCACTTCATGTTTCCAAACATCTCACCAGGCCACAATTGTTCGCGATCGGTGAGAAGTACATTTTGGACAATTCGAGCGCATGATCTGGCCTCTCACATCGCTCTACATGAATCCCATGTAACATTCATGAGACATACTCGAGTGAGCAGTTCGCGCACAAAATCCTGCACCGGCAACACTTCCGTAATTATGGACAGCTATAGGGGCAGCGCGACTCATATTTTTGCAGCGGACTTTCGACGATTTGTTGAGTCCATGCCGCGTCTAGTTGGTGCGACATGTGGGAAGTAGTGTAAAAGTGTCAGCAATCATCCATCTAACCATCTCATAAGATTTGATATTTAAAATCCTTTCAACCCACACATTCAATATACGCCGGGAAAAAGAAGGTCAGGCATGATATTAGTAGCTACCTGTATAGAATAGTACAAAAGCGTATGAAAAAGAAACAACAACGTGTCCTTGTCAATATCAATAAAGCAATAACGTACGGCGATTTTTAGCATTCAATTATAACCCCTTACTGAAAGAAATCAATGAAAATTAAATCCATATTCTCAAAACGCTTAAAGTTACGTCTTTATAAGTTATTTTCGAAGAGCAGCAGTGGTCTGCAATTGAAAAAGTATCATGATGAGCTCTTCATTGGCAAAATATTCCAGAATAGCCCCTACTCTAATCTCCGGAAGGGGACTGTCAAGGGAGAGGTGACCATCAGAAAAAGATTTAATAACTAACGAAAGGATAACGAGCTACGAGTCGGTGAGTGGAATGTCAGAAGTTCCGACGTGGTAGGCAAGCTACAAAATCTGAAAAGGGAAATGCAAAGGCTCAATCTAGACATAGTGGGGGTCAGTAAAGTGAAATGGAAGGAAGACAAGGATTTCTGGTCAGATGAGTATGGGGTATCGACAGCAGCAGAAAATGGTATAACGCAAGTAGGATTCTTTATGAAAAGGAATCTAAGGCGAAGAGTGTGTTAGTGTGAGCAGCTCAGTGATAGAGTTGTTCTCATCAGAGTCGACAGCAAACGAACACCGACAACGATAGTTCAGGTATAGATACTGACGTCGCAAGCTGTAGATGAAGAGATAGAGACAGTATATGAGGATATTGAACGGATAATTCAGAACGTAAAAGAACATGAAAATCTAATAGTCATGGAGGACTGGAATGTGGCTGTAGGGGAAGGAGTAGAAGAAAGGGTTACGAGAGAATATGGGCTTGTTACTAGTAATGAGAGAGGAGAAAGATTAACCGAGTTCTGAAATAAATTTCATCTAATAGTAGCGAACACTCTCGTCAAGAATTACAACAGGAGGAGGTATACTTGGAAAAGGCCGAGATATACGGGACTATTTCAGTTAGATTACTTAATGCTCAGACAGAGATTCCGGAATCAGATACTGGATTGTAAGGCGTACCCCGAAGCAGATACAGACTCAGATCACCCTAAGTACTGATGAAGAGTAGGCTGAGGTTTAAGAGATTAGTCAGGGGGAATCAATACGCAAAGAAGTGATATATGGAAGTACTAAGGCATGAGGAGACACACTTGTAGATCTCTAAGGCTATAGATATTGCGTTAAGAAAGAGCTTAGTAAGCATTACTGTTGAAGAGGAGTGGACAACTCTAAAAAGGGCAATCACTAAAGTCGGAAAGGAAAACATAGGTATAAAGAAGCTAACTGCAATATATATATATATATATATATATATATATATATATATATATATATATATATATATATATATATATATATGGCTAACAAATACTTCAGTCGATCGATGAAAGAAGGTACAAAAATGTTTAGAGAAGTTCAGGTTTACAGAAATACAAATCGCTTAGGAATGAAATAAATAGCAAATGTAGGTAAGCTAAGACGAAATGGCTGTATGAAAAGTGTGAAGAAATCGGCAAGGAAATGATTGTCGGTAGGGCTGATTCAAAACATACACTCCTGGAAATGGAAAAAAGAACACATTGACACCGGTGTGTCAGACTCACCATACTTGCTCCGGACACTGCGAGAGGGCTGTACAAGCAATGATCACACGCACGGCACAGCGGACACACCAGGAACCGCGGTGTTGGCCGTCGAATGGTGCTAGCTGCGCAGCATTTGTGCACCGCCGCCGTCAGTGTCAGCCAGTTTGCCGTGGCATACGGAGCTCCATCGCAGTCTTTAACACTGGTAGCATGCCGCGACAGCGTGGACGTGAACCGTATGTGCAGTTGACGGACTTTGAGCGAGGGCGTATAGTGGGCATGCGGGAGGCCGGGTGGACGTACCGCCGAATTGCTCAACACGTGGGGCGTGAGGTCTCCACAGTACATCGATGTTGTCGCCAGTGGTCGGCGGAAGGTGCACGTGCCCGTCGACCTGGGACCGGACCGCAGCGACGCACGGATGCACGCCAAGACCGTAGGATCCTACGCAGTGCCGTAGGGGACCGCACCGCCACTTCCCAGCAAATTAGGGACACTGTTGCTCCTGGGGTATCGGCGAGGACCATTCGCAACCGTCTCCATGAAGCTGGGCTACGGTCCCGCACACCGTTAGGCCGTCTTCCGCTCACGCCCCAACATCGTGCAGCCCGCCTCCAGTGGTGTCGCGACAGGCGTGAATGGAGGGACGAATGGAGACATGTCGTCTTCAGCGATGAGAGTCGCTTCTGCCTTGGTGCCAATGATGGTCGTATGCGTGTTTGGCGCCGTGCAGGTGAGCGCCACAATCAGGACTGCATACGACCGGGGCACACAGGGCCAACACCCGGCATCATGGTGTGGGGAGCGATCTCCTACACTGGCCGTACACCACTGGTGATCATCGAGGGGACACTGAATAGTGCACGGTTCATCCAAACCGTCATCGAACCCATCGTTCTACCATTCCTAGACCGGCAAGGGAACTTGCTGTTCCAACAGGACAATGCACGTCCGCATGTATCCCGTGCCACCCAACGTGCTCTAGAAGGTGTAAGTCAACTACCCTGGCCAGCAAGATCTCCGGATCTGTCCCCCATTGAGCATGTTTGGGACTGGATGAAGCGTCGTCTCACGCGGTCTGCACGTCCAGCACGAACGCTGGTCCAACTGAGGCGCCAGGTGGAAATGGCATGGCAAGCCGTTCCACAGGACTACATCCAGCATCTCTACGATCGTCTCCATGGGAGAATAGCAGCCTGCATTGCTGCGAAAGGTGGATATACACTGTACTAGTGCCGACATTGTGCATGCTCTGTTGCCTGTGTCTATGTGCCTGTGGTTCTGTCAGTGTGATCATGTGATGTATCTGACCCCAGGAATGTGTCAATAAAGTTTCCCCTTCCTGGGACAATGAATTCACGGTGTTCTTATTTCAATTTCCAGGAGTGTATAAAAGTCAAAACAACATTTGGTGAAATTAAAAGCATGTGTGGTACCATTAAGAGTCCAATGGGGATTCCACTGTTAAATGCAGAGGACAGATCGGTTAGTTGGAAAGAGTACATTGAGTGCCTCTATGAGAGTGAAGATTTGTCTGATGTGATAGAAGAAGAAACGTGAGTCGATATAGAAGAGATAGAGGACCCGCTATTAGAATCGGAATCTAAAAGAGTTTTGGAAGAATTAAGATCAAATAAGGCAGAAGGGATAGATAACATTCCATCAGAATTTCTAAAATCATTTTTGGAAGTAGCAACAAAACGACAACTCACGTCGGTATGTAAATGTATGAGTCTGGCGATATGCCACCTGACTTATCCACACTATTCCAAAGGTTGCAGAAGAGAGGATATCGCACAATCAGCTTAACAGCTCATGCATCCAAGTTGCTGACAAGAATAATATAGAGAAGAATCGAAAATAAAATCGAAGACATGTTAGATGACGACCGGTTCGCCTTTAGGAAAGGTAAAGGCAACAGAGAGGTAGTTGTGACATTGCGGAAGATAATGGAACCAAGATTAAAGAAAAATCAAGACACGTTCATAGGATTTGTCGACTTGGAAAAAGCGTTCGACAATGTCAAATGGAGCAACATGTTCGAAATTCTGAGGTAAATAGTGGTAAGCTACAGGGAGAGACCGGTAATATACATTATGTGCAAGATCCAAGACAGAAAAGTAAGAGTGGAAGACCAAGAACGAAGTGCTTGGATTAAAAATGGTGTAAGACAAGGATGTAATATTTCGTCCATATTGTTCAATCTTTGCATCAAAGAAGCAGTGATGGAAATAAATGTTCAAGAGTGGAACTAAAATTCATGGTGAAAGGATATCGGTGATAAGATTTGATGATGATATTACTATCCTGAGTGAAACAGAAGAAGAATTACAAGGTCTGCTGAATGGATGGACAATATAATGAATACAGAATGTGGACTGAGAGTAAGTCGAAGAAAGGCGAAAGTAATGGGTAGTAGCAAAAATGCGAACAGCGAGAAACTTAACATTAGGATTTATAGAAATGAGGTAGATGAAGAATTGTGCTAGCTAGGCAGCAAAATAATCAATGACGGACGAAACAATGAGGACGTCGAAAGCAGACTAGCAGTGGGAAAAAGGGCATTCCTAGCGAAGAGACGCCCATTAATATCAAACATAGGTCTTAATTTGAGGGCGAAATTTCTTAGAATGTGCGTCTGGAGTACAGCATTGTATGGTAATGAAACATGGACTGTGGGAAAACCGGAACAAAAGAGGATCGAAGCATTTGAGATGTGGTGCTACAGACGATGTTGAAAATTAGGTGGACTGATAAGGTAAGAAATGGGAAGGTTCTGCGCAGAATCGGAGTGGAAAGGAATATATGAGAAACACTGTCAACAAGAAGGGACAGGATGGTAGGCCATCCGTTAAGACAGCAGGAATTAAGTTCCATGGTACTAGAGTGAATTGTAGAGGGTAAAAACTGAAGAGGAGGACATAGACTGGAATAAATCCAGCAAATAATTGAGGACGTACGTTGCAAGTGCTACTCTGAGATGAATAGGTTGGCACAGGAGAGGAATTCGTAGCGGGCCGTATCAAACCAGTGAGAAGACTAATGACTCAAAAGGATATGAACATATCTCACTAGGCCGAAAAGAAAGAATAACATGGTGGTCCCTTTGTCGTTGACTCCTCGTTGCAGGTCGCTCTCAGCGTCGGTGGAGGGTGACATAAAAAATAATGGCTGTCGTTAATGTCAGGTGCGTACCGGCATAAGAAGACAGTCTCAATCTATGGCGCAAAACTTCATACACGGTCTTTCAACAATTTATTATCAAACTGCGATCAGGACTTCGATACAGAAAGCCAAATATCTTAAAATTTCAAACAAACTAATACTTATTATTTAATAGTTCCGCTTCACGACCACTACATACTTATCTATGTTTGGCAGATGTAGTCACGGTGCATCTGGTTCCAGGTGTGAAGGACTTTTCACTGCAGCCAGGATTTGTTCTCAATGTAGTCCACAACGAGCCCTTTGCAGCACAGCCACGGTCGCTGTGACTGCATTTCTAGGACGTTCTTTGGTAGCTGGCCGCCTCGATACATACTTAAGACGATCGTCAGCCGCCAGGAAAGTTCTGCGCTCGTCGGTAGCCTCCAGATACTGTGCTTTATTTATCTGCCTAAAACACATATTTACATTGTATTCTTTATTGTACGTAGGAAATATATTAACGCGTATTTAGAGATTTAAAAGCTCATGCGATCACAATTTTTTCCACAAATTTTCTTGTTTTGCAAATAGCGTTACAAGCAACTAAGACATTGTTGAGCTATCAATTCACACCATTTAATCATAAGCGATAAATACAAACAAAAACATGAATACTATTAAAACCTACAGATTTTTCCCTGTAGGCTACGGTATTCTTTATAGGATGTCTTTTATAGAGGAAGTAGATTGACAGAGGCGGTATCCCATAATAATCAACGTCTTCACAATTCCAATCTTTCACAGTCAATTTTGGGACACGAAAAAAAGCTCTGAAATGCTTCTAACTCAGAATCACGGTCACACGCAGGAGAACTGTAAATGTCGATTCTATGAAGATGTAGCGTTGAAGAAACGTGGTTAAAGCGAAGTTGAATCATCTTGAAAGTGGCTGACTGGTCTAAATGTTTCCTCGTAATTCGCGGCTTTGTTGGAATTTGAGGTTGTACTGCTGCGTAATGTTCACCCTTCGTTTGTGAGGACAAGTTCCACATCTCTTGCCACTGATATTTTCCGTGGCCCTTCATCTCATGTAAATGGTCTATATCCGGTAATTTCAAATCGGGGACAGTTCTTATGGACGTAGCTTGCTTCGCTAATACGTCAACTACCTCATTATAGCGGATTCCAGTGTGAGAAAGCACCCACAGCAGATAAACTATCTCCTCCCTCCATTTACTGTGAATATATTCCGGTGCTACATTCAGTATAATAACGATTAGTTGTTTCATTCCATCTCCTGTGTAAAATATTTATGACACTCTGCGAGTCGGACACGTTTGAAGTGTTTAACAATAGAGTCGAAGATACAAATCTGAGTGTTCCCAAAATTGTCACTCTCTCCACCGTAAAAAAAAAAAAAAATAATAAAAAAATGAAGCGCTTTCAGGTAGTTTAAGGCTTTTAGGACTTGGATATGAGGGCATAGAAAAACGCATCCAGTATACTCTTTCTGGGGAATTGTAGACTCATTTCTATATACGAGTATAAAAGGAAATGTCCTAACTGATTGACTCATCATCCCCAGCCCAAACTGCTAAGAATAGAACCGCTAAGGAAAAACCCGTACGCATCGTTTAGGAGGCAATTTTTCGCAATTCCACCCCTAAAAAGATGGACCAACGTATGAAACGTTTCTTGAAAATATGTCACTACTAAGACAATTTGAAAGCTAAAACTATCAAAATTGGTATTTATTTTCTCAGTCACAAATAAGGCGGTAAAATAGGGGATGAAAAGTTTTCTGAAAATATTTCATTATGAAATCATTTTAAAGCTAAATCTGTGGAAATTTTTATTTGACGGATCTGTAAGAATTTGTATTTGTCATCTCAGTTAGAAATTTGAGAATTGCTTGTTTCTGTGTTTTTAGAAATTCAATCCCTGAGAGGATGTAATTGGAATTGAAAGTTTTTACGGTTATGAAAGTGGTTTTGAAGCTAAATGTATGAACGTTTGTATTTGGTTTCTTCATTAGCAAAAAAAAAAAAAATAAAAAAATAAAAAAAAATAAAAATAAATAAATAAATAAATAAATAAATAAATCACGTATTTCAGTTTTTTTGGGAATTCAGGCCCTAAGGGGGTGAAATAGTGAATGAAAATTTTATGAAGCATTTTAAAGCTACCTCCATGGAAACTGGTATTTGACTTCTCTTTTAGAAAGAAAGAAAATTGTTCCAAAATACTTGGATTGGACGCAGAGGACCTATACCTTGGCCGGTCCTTTCCGCTGATTTGACGCCTGTAGACTTTTTCTGTGGGGAAAGCTGAAAGATGCTGTCTACAAGGGCGTACCAGCTACACCCGACGTTATGCAACCTCGTATTACTGCAACTTGCTCGGACATCTCTACTGAAATGCTAGCACGTGTGCAGCAGTCGTTCCATACCAGACTAGAAACGTGTATTGCCGCTGCTGGTGGTCATTTTGAACACAGCCTGTGATTGTTAGTTGTCTCGTTACTGGTCAGAATCCACATAACTAGTGTATTCACTTATGTTGTTCTTTAGTGTGTGCTATCACAGGTATTGTACAATTGTCGGCGCAGTCACTTTTCAAAATACGATGTCTTGTAAACGACTTGCTCTAGAATCTTGCAACAAACACCACTGACATTCTAATTTACCCTACTTTGAGTTTGTTAATGTCAATTGGCACTAAAAAGTGCGTGTTTGCACAAAAATACACATACTGAGTATTATTACAATCTGTTGATTGGCTGACAATACGAGCCCCAGGCTACCAATTCATTCTGTGAAAACCGCATATCAATAGCACCATCCGTTTTCGCAATATTTGCGTTGCAAGTTTGAGGTGATTCATCCTGTACATACAGGACGTCTCACCTAAGAGTCGCCGTGGCATTTTCTGTGCTGTTGTAGCAGACGTTTGCAGTTTTGTTTTTGAATTGTGTAGCAGGAGTCTGGCCAGACGAATGTTACTCGTCACGTCTTTCATGCGCTGTCTAGTGTGATGAAAAACGTCGCTGTGTTTCCGTTGCAAATAAAATGATTTTTGAAGCGGAAACTTACGTGTAGATTCGATAGAGCGTTCCTAGGTTTGTCTAGCGCCATATTTATTTTATCGATATGATCGATATGCAGTAATAGGGACAATGAAACTCCAAGAATAACCAGTACTACAGCAGTGACACCTTCATCCTGGCCCTCACTGACTGCCACCGCCAAGCACGCAGCGGAATTGTGTGGCTGCTGGATTGCTGCTTATTCTTCTTGTTCTACTGGCACTGCTAATACATATAGGTAAAACGAATTCGGCGCCATCTGTTTAATGGGCACGTAAAATGCCTCTACAGAAACAAATTCCTTGAAGGAATTCCAATTACCATCATCTGACGCAAGAGAATCGCCATCCGAATGTGATCGTAAAGCTGTCGACACACGGGACATGTTAGCTAACGTTGACGTGGTGCTCTACGAACGTTTGTTGCGTCATTTCCTCCTGTTTCACGTTGAGGAGACATTTCGTCACGTGAAACACATAATAAGATCTGTGATATTTCAGCAACGTGTCATGTAAAGTAGAACCAATAGGAAGCAAAAATGCTCCCTACATCACAAGTAGAAAGCTTGACATCCACAAAAAGCAAGACGCCGTTTCGTACCTGTCGCTTTTAGTAGAAGCCCATATTCGATGGGTTCACCTTCCACCCTATACTGTTTCTAAGCACCAGCTCATAGGATGTCTCCAGAATGACTAGTTACTGGTGCGATTTGTTGCAATAAAATGACGGAAAAGGCCATATTGGTCAGTTAAAGAATTTTCGTATGTAGTTATAATCGTGTTGTAATTCGTGTGTTATCAGACCGTTTTAAGGCACCGGCACATTTAATATTCATGAAAAACGTGTTGTTCTTGTTATAAAATGTTATAATTAAATGAAATTAATAACATATCGGCGATTAAAGCCTACGGAAGACTTCTAGATAAAAAACAAAATGACTCATAACGAAGCTACAGCCGAGCATAGAGAGTGGAGGTACCATGATACAAATCAGACGTTATGTCGATATAGGGTTTGAGTCCTATTGCACCTAATGTTTTTTCACCTTCGTTATGAATTTAATACAGATAATTGCTATAGTACTTGATTTTATGAAAAAATAAGGACATTCTCTTCGAGAAATAAGTTTGTTAGATTTGGAGAACTTTTATAAACTGACGTCCTTACTGACTGTACATGTAACTCCTTTTTGTCTTACTAAGTGTTCACAGATATTGATGTTTTTATTTACGTGTACCACAGTCAGAACAATTTGCCTAGGATATAGGCAAGGGAGGAAATGTGCGTTTTGATAGAGCTAACGTAGGAATTTATCTCACATTCATTTTCGTGAACAAACTTTATGGTTTTCGAGCCAAATAAAGCCAACAACTGCCGCTGGAGAGCGCTGAGAACGCAAAACCACCTTAACCAGCTCGTCCTGTGTGCGCTGTGTGTAGTGACGTTGGATATTCCGTCTGTGTGCTCCTCAGCGTTAGTGCCTTTTCCCGTGTCGACATCTTAAGCCCCCTTAACGTCAAGAAAAGTGGTGACGTCCGTTTGTTTCTTTTGGAAGACGGAGGCAATGTACTGAGCAAGCGTAAAAACATTGTTCACATTCCCTTTGCCTCTTCTAAATCCGTGTAGACTCCTAGGCATCAAATTACTACTTTCAAGCCACCATTCCATCCTACTGTTCACCAAACACTCCAGTGGTTTTCTACGGAAAACGACAGCGTGATAGGACCATAGTTAGAGGCTATATCTGCATGTTCCATACTTTTCACAACTGGGATTATACACTCCTGGAAATGGAAAAAAGAACACATTGACACCGGTGTGTCAGACTCACCATACTTGCTCCGGACACTGCGAGAGGGCTGTACAAGCAATGATCACACGCACGGCACAGCGGACACACCAGGAACCGCGGTGTTGGCCGTCGAATGGCGCTAGCTGCGCAGCATTTGTGCACCGCCGCCGTCAGTGTCAGCCAGTTTGCCGTGGCATACGGAGCTCCATCGCAGTCTTTAACACTGTTAGCATGCCGCGACAGCGTGGACGTGAACCGTATGTGCAGTTGACGGACTTTGAGCGAGGGCGTATAGTGGGCATGCGGGAGGCCGGGTGGACGTACCGCCGAATTGCTCAACACGTGGGGCGTGAGGTCTCCACAGTACATCGATGTTGTCGCCAGTGGTCGGCGGAAGGTGCACGTGCCCGTCGACCTGGGACCGGACCGCAGCGACGCACGGATGCACGCCAAGACCGTAGGATCCTACGCAGTGCCGTAGGGGACCGCACCGCCACTTCCCAGCAAATTAGGGACACTGTTGCTCCTGGGGTATCGGCGAGGACCATTCGCAACCGTCTCCATGAAGCTGGGCTACGGTCCCGCACACCATTAGGCCGTCTTCCGCTCACGCCCCAACATCGTGCAGCCCGCCTCCAGTGGTGTCGCGACAGGCGTGAATGGAGGGACGAATGGAGACGTGTCGTCTTCAGCGATGAGAGTCGCTTCTGCCTTGGTGCCAATGATGGTCGTATGCGTGTTTGGCGCCGTGCAGGTGAGCGCCACAATCAGGACTGCATACGACCGAGGCACACAGGGCCAACACCCGGCATCATGGTGTGGGGAGCGATCTCCTACACTGGCCGTACACCACTGGTGATCGTCGAGGGGACACTGAATAGTGCACGGTACATCCAAACCGTCATCGAACCCATCGTTCTACCATTCCTAGACCGGCAAGGGAACTTGCTGTTCCAACAGGACAATGCACGTCCGCATGTATCCCGTGCCACCCAACGTGCTCTAGAAGGTGTAAGTCAACTACCCTGGCCAGCAAGATCTCCGGATCTGTCCCCCATTGAGCATGTTTGGGACTGGATGAAGCGTCGTCTCACGCGGTCTGCACGTCCAGCACGAACGCTGGTCCAACTGAGGTGCCAGGTGGAAATGGCATGGCAAGCCGTTCCACAGGACTACATCCAGCATCTCTACGATGGTCTCCGTGGGAGAATAGCAGCCTGCATTGCTGCGAAAGGTGGATATACACTGTACTAGTGCCGACATTGTGCATGCTCTGTTGCCTATGTCTATGTGCCTGTGGTTCTGTCATTGTGATCATGTGATGTATCTGACCCCAGGAATGTGTCAATAAAGTTTCCCCTTCCTGGGACAATGAATTCACGGTGTTCTTATTTCAATTTCCAGGAGTATAGCTTGCGTCTTCTAAGTTTCCATTAGGTCCTACTTCATCCAATACTGATAAATGAAATGAAATGTCGTGTGACGAGAGCCTCCCGTCGGGTAGACCGCTCGTCTGGTGCAAGTCTTTCGATTTGACGCCACTTCGGTGACTTGCGCGTCGATGAGGATGAAATGATGATGATTAGGACAACACAACACCCAGTCCCTGAGCGGAGAAAATCTCCGACCCAGCCGGGAATCGAACCCGGGCCCTTAGGATTGACAGTCTGTCTCGCTGACCACTCAGCTACCGGGGGCGGACATCCAATACTGATTGGAAATGGAGAAGAACGAATATTTCGCTTCCGTGGGCGGCTAATGCCTTTTTTGACGTGGGGCTCATGTAGTACAGCGAGTTCTGGCTCGTGTATGTCTATGTGATCTTACTGCAAACGTACATTCTGTAACGAGACACTCGCATTCATGTCTTTCAGAACACCAGATGCATTTGCTCGCATTTCGTTATTTCCGTTGGAGCTCCTATGGTGATTCTGTGTGGGATTGGTGGTGCTGGGTAGAGGGGGGGGGGCTGTAATTGCTGTACCTTGGCAAATTTGTTTTCTCACGTTGCTAGCAACATTGTCTATTCTTTTCCATCATTCGTTATTTCTTATAAGTTCGTTGGTTAGCCATTATAGGCGTCGCAGTTAAAGATAATGTGATCGAGAGCTCCTGTATGACCACAATGGCAAACGTCATTGTCTCTCCCATTAAACCTGTGGATGTGAACTGGTTATGGGCCGTGTCCTGTTAGGTAATGTACGGTGCCCTGACCGGGGCTTACACGTCCAACCGCTAAGTGTTCTAGAATGCACGGGAGTAGCTGATAGACTCTTCGATTTGTTTCACTGTTCTCCCAGTCGTTTTGCCATCTATCTATCCTCCAGTTTGCAGCTGGATCTTGGTTGTTACCCTTTCGTCTAACATACCTTGGACTTTCATCAAGTCCCCGTCATGTAACCAACAGGAGGCCGCAAGACATCTTACCGTAGTGCCTACTGTGTAGATACCGAGGATCGCCAGTAAAGTGTCGATTGGTGTAGTACCAAAGGCCCCCGCGTGTCTGAGTAGTACGTCCGTTTGCGCACGCCACAGGCTTGCCTGTTTCGCAAACACCGAAGTCTGTGAGTCGAAACACTTAATGTGTAACCTTTGATAGACGTAAAAATGGCATCGTGATAACTTCTCACTGCAAGCGGAATTAGTTTTATAGTTTGCTGCTGAGGCACGGGTAATTTTATGCACAATGCTGCTTGCTTTTCTTTTTACGATTGTCTGAATACGATGTGTGAAGTTACGCATTTAATCCAGTTGGGCCGACGGTTTAATGTGACTGTTTGTTTGGTGATGGAAATACTTTCTAATTTAACTGTACGGTTCCTTCTTAGTGAAAATTGAACTTTAAGGAGTGTGTGTGGTTTTCTGCTTAGCTTTTGAGCTCCCCGACACCACAGCTAAGACGTCATGGGAATACGCCACCACTCCATCGACTTCGTGATCTTGATCCAATTGGCACAAAAGTGGTTCAGTTGCGAAATCCCCCATTACTGACTCTCAAATTGACACTTTAGTGGTTATTTTTATTAATTTTTATGTGCCAGCTGACCACTGCACATTTCTATTACTACATTAATTTATGAAGCTGTAATTCAGACACTGGGGAAACTGCAGACCACGCATCTGGCCAGAAAACTAGGCCACCGTAAATTATTAAATGCTACCCTACATGTCAATTACTATAGCTATGCGTAATTTTTGTTAGATGTGCCTGCTGTTTCTATCACCTTGTTAAGTGCATCTTCAGCGTATTTCCCTTTCCTAACACCAAACTGGCACTGGTTAAGGCCGTCAAGCACTCTGTGCTAGTTTAACCGGTCACAGAGGAGTTCTTGGCTAAGCTTTGCAACTGTGTGAATCAAACGGTGTGGTACAGCTTTTCCTAATTTACAGCTGTCTGATACCGTACCCAGTGTTAAGGACTATCACATACCTGGCCAAGTTACATCAACGACGGGACCGCGCAGTTCTGTTACATTCTCTTCGAGCCATAATTTGTGGGTAGCAGTCGTCAGCCGGCGTTTTTGACGGCGGGCGATCGCTACAAGGGAGGTATTCAATGTTTTGTACTTCAAGATAGCAACCGAAGTTTCGAATGACGTCGCTGTGGTGAACGCCAGTTCGGCGAAGATCTTCTACATTTACACTTGCAATTACACACATACTCCCCAGGCTACTGCACGGTGCGTGGCGGAGGATACCCTGTACCACTATCAGTCGTTTCCTACCCTCTACCCTGTTCCACTTGCAGACAGAGCGAGGGAAAAACGACTGTTGATATGCCTCCCCGTACGAGCCCTATTTTCCCGTATCTTGTCTTCATGGTCCTTACTCAAAATTCGTGGTGGCGACGGTAGAATCGTTCTGTAGTCAGCTTCAAATTTAGGACCTCAAAAGGGTTCTCAATTGTGTTCCTCGAAAAGAACGCCGCGTTCCCTCCAGGGATTTCCATTTTACCTCCCGAAGCATCTCCGTGATACCTGCGTATTGTTCGAACCTACCGATACTAAATCTAGCATCACACCTCTGAATTGCTTCGAAGTCTTCCTTTAAGATTCTATCTGGTGCGGATTCCAAACACTCGAGCAGTACTCAAGGATAGATCGCACTAGCGCCCTATATGAGATCTCTCAATAAACCGAGTCGACCATTCGCCTTCTCTACCACAGTCCTCATATGCCCGTCCATTTCATACCGCTTTTCAGTGTTACGCCCAGATATTTAAACGACATGACTGGGTCAAGCAGGACACTAACAAACAGCGCGCGGATTGGACGCGCGGTCTGAGGCGTCATGTCACACCTCCCTCGGGCATGGGTGTGTGTGTACGTTGTTCTTAGCATAAGTTAGTTTAAGTAGTGTGTAAGTCTAGGGACTGGTGACCTCAGCTGTTTCGTCTCTTAGGAATTCACGCACATTTGAACAGTAATAAGGCTTTATCCAAACATAATGAGTTTAATTTTCCTATTCACCTGCTTTAATTTACATTTTTCTACATTTAGAGTCTTTTGCAATTTACGACACCAACTAGAAAATTTTTCTAAGTCATCTCGTATCGTCGTAGAGTCACTCATCTTCGACTCTTTCCCGTACATCGCAACACTGTCAGCAAATAACCGCAGCTTGCTGCGCACCCTGTCCGCCAAATCATTTATGCACATAGAAATTAATACTGGTTCTATCACATTCACATATCTGCGAACCTACTCCGCATTCTCGTACCTTTATTAACAGTCTGCAGTGGGGTACAGTGTGGAATGCTTTTTCGGTAATCTAGAAAAATGTTCGCAGTATGTCATTTGAGGGAACGGCAAGCTGATTTCCGAACGAGCGATGCTTTCTAAAACCGTACTGTATCGTGGACATAAGCTTTCTGGTTTCTTGGAAACATTTTAATGGAACTCAGAATATGTTCTAGAATTCTACAGCAAACGATGTTAAGTGTATTGGTATGTAATTTTGCGGATTCGCTCTTTTACCCTCCTTATATGCAGTAGACAGCCACTCTTTCTTCCAGTCGCTCTTCCCGACCTGAGAATCCTAGATGCTACAAAGTGACTATTTGCAGACTGTTTAAATTTGAAATTACCAATCGAGACATACTGAGGTACGAAACAGCGCACATATCATCATTTTTACGATTGCTGGAGGCACAGTGCACACTTCTGAACTGCACTGACAATACAAGTTTCCTTTTACCTGCATCATGTACCAGTCTCCTGTGATCAAGAGATTAATGAGAAAGCGATTCCCGGGGGAAAATATGCATGTTGTGAGATTGGTGCAGAACCAAATACTTTCTGTCTGTGTATTATGAAGAAGAAGGACTAACTGGTGGAATAAGGAGAAATCCACTAATGAGTCGTACAGAACATGTTTCGTCGACTTTTCAAGTGAAGATGGTATGAGAATTGGAATACAAACAAGAACAATGCTGTTATGTAAATAAGTACGCGAAAAAGAAACATTGTATATACATAAGTAGAGGAAATGAATGTGCAATACTGTCATCAAAGTAATTCACTCTCGTTTATTTAAATTTTTTTCACATCTGCAAGTGTTTTACGCAATTGCTTCCTCTCAAAATGATGTCTTTACAACTGAGTTGCCCATAAAGCATAATGCTCAGTTGTTCAGTTACTTCAACTTATTGTCTTTCATGGATGCAAACCACGATGCTTGTCTCCAAATCAGTAGCAACTACTGAGCTGCCGGCCGGGGTGGCCGAGCGGTTCTAGGCGCTACAGTCTGGAAACGCGCGACAGCTACGGTCGCAGGTTCGAATCCTGCCTCGGGCATGGATGTTTGTGATGTCCTTAGGTTAGTTAGGTTTAAGTAGTTCTAAGTTATAGGGGACTGATGACCCCCGAAGTTAAGTCCCATAGTGCTCTGAGCCATTTGAACTACTGAGCTGAACGTCATTATTACTCGGTATACTCGATCACATTGATTCTTCTCTCGTTGTTGCAAATTAATCAGCCTCTGATGAATTTTGCTCTGTCTACACATAATAGTTTTAATTTTGAAGAACTGATTCCCTATTCTCTTAAAATTATATATATATATATATATATATATATATATATATATATATATATATATATATATATATATATATATCCCGATAGCACATTTCACAAAAATTTTAGCAGTAGTAGTAGTAGTAGTAGTAGAAGCAGCAGTAGTAAAGAAAATTGCTTGTTACAGCAGTATAAATCGTCTAGTAAGCGTCCAAGGTGCCGTTTCCCTGTCACTGTTCACTCAAGTGTTTTATAGTACAGCTGTAATGCCTTGTTGCCATTCGCAGAACCAAAACGGTTTCGTCAGCTAACACATTCCTAGAAGTGGGCGTCAGTAGTAATCACATTTAGTATAGCTGCAAAGCTCTGTTAGCATTCACAGAACCCAAACTGCTTCGTCAACACACACATTACAAGAAAAGGGGGGCAGCAGTAGTCATGTACGCTGATAACGAAGTTATTACATTTTCCGTATCGTCTCGTTCAAATGGTTCAAATGGCTCTGAGCACTATGGGACTTAACATCTATGGTCATCAGTCCCCTAGAACTTAGAACTACTTAAACCTAACTAACCTAAGGACAGCACACAACATCCAGCCATCACGAGGCAGAGAAAATCCCTTACCCCGCCGGGAATCGAACCCGGGAACCCGGGCGTGGGAAGCGAGAACGCTACCGCACGACCACGAGATGCGGGCTACTGTCTCGTCTCCGTTCTGTTCTCAGCACAGGTGTGTGCACATTGCAGAAGGCAGACAGCCTGCTCTAGGTAAGGGAAACTTCTCTCATACTCCGGAGGGAAGTTTGGTTTTTTAGTAGCGTAAGACTACTGTCCTCTTTTATATCAGGAAGATGATTGCTCTGAAAGAAATTTCTGTTCAGATGCAAGGTGATGGTCGTAGCAGTGTAGTTGTTTCAGGAAATTTCATTCCCCATCGTACAACGCCTTACTGCGAGCTGAATAGAACTGCAGTAAAATGGTTAATGGAAAGTAATTGCTATCATAGTATTGGCCCAGCTGATGTTTCACTGAAGACAGCACTGAGTGGTTTGCATTTAACTATACCACAGACTCACGTGCGTTCATGGACGTTTTGGAGATAGGAAAAACCACACCCACACAGACACACTACCTGGATTAGTCGGTAAGAAGGTGCATGTGTGTAAGGATCCGGCTGCATGAAGATAAATGAAATATAGGCCTATTAGAACTTGAAACGTGGACGTGTATGCAACTGCCATGAACACTGTTCGTGAATGCAACCCCGCCCTGCCCATCCTTACTGTAGGAAGCTCTCAGATTAGCCGTTTCATGTTTATGGCCATAATATACTGAGCTATGATTGGGAGATGTAAATATGTTCAACGCAACTGGCTTACAAGCTCTCTGACTGGGCTCTTTCCAAGAAAAGAACGTATCTAAGGAAAGAGAAGAAGAGAGGAAGTGGCTTGTGAGCGAGAGAGGAGAGTGGTGGAGTGCAGAGTGGAGGGGGCATCCATGAAGGAGGGTTCTGGAGACGGGAAAAAAAGGGGGGGGGGCACGAGTAGGTGCAGATCAAAGATCAAAAGTCAAATTCAATCCACTCTCGGTATTACATCCCTGCTAACAGTAAAACATCCTCTTACTCTCTATAAATATAGCTGTATTACAGCCCAGTTATTCCAAATACAGCTACACCTTAACGATTTCGTAATTTTGATTTAGGGAGCTCGATTATGATGATTTGAACATAGTCTGTGCTAGCGAAGTTAGTATGAGAGTGCAAAAGAAAGATGAAGCTCAAAACAGTTACAGTTAAAGCGCTAATAAAACCCGTCACATTTTTGGGAAGTCTGTTTCACAGTCGATTCGCAACACGGTATCTTCAGAGTGTTTCCCTTTATATATAAACTGTATTATACGAACTTATTGACGAAAACATTATAAATGACCATATTCTTTCAGCAAATATAATATTTTTGGATGCTAATTGCGATGTAAGTATAAAATTAATTACTTTTCAGTTCGGCTTTCACTCATTGTTGAATATAACGAATGGGCTTTTCCTTAGGAGTGGCCGGACGTGTACGACCTGGACAACACAACTTGCAGCGGATATCTGTGTGATATTTGGGACATCCTGTCAAGGAAAATAAATTTCACGTGAGTATCTTTCCCTCGTATATCCGCCAGTTCACATAGTTATATCAGTGAATTATGTAATTCTGTCAGTATTAACTTACATTTTAAGTAATGGATTTTTATCGATTGTTGGTTGGAAAGTTGAAGCTCTTTATGAAGTAACTGAACAATATCTGGAGAACCTGTTCGTAGAAGTAGATTCAGAAACTTGGCAAACTACTGTGGTCTTCTTATAACCGGAAGTGTATTAGACTAAAGTAACTATCAATGCCTTCCTGTAGTCTCCATAAACATTTATCGAAATTCGACTCTGCGGTTGGATAACTACATTTATTCGGTTTTTTATAATACGCAATCAGCTTTTGTAGGTGCTTATCGAGAGAGATGAGACTGTCAAAGCCGACGCTTGAATACCAATCGATGGGGAGGTCAGTAGAGACGGAACACTAGCCTAACCGGACAAAAGTAAAAGAAGGAATCAGCCCATGTCATGTTCAACGAACTGTCCCACCACTGAAGCGTAATCTAAATTTTTAAAGAAATTCTTGTGAAGGACAGAACTTGCTTGACGTAGTACGCATCCAGTGTCTATACAGGGTGTTACAAAAAGGTACCGCCAAACTTTCAGGAAACATTCCTCACACACAAATAAAGAAAAGATGTTATGTGGACATGTATCCGGAAATGCTTAATTTCCATGTTAGAGCTCATTTTAGTTTCGTCGGTATGTACTGTACTTCCTCGATTCACCGCCATTTGGCCCAATTGAAGGAAGGTAATGTTGACTTCGGTGCTTGTGTTGACATGCGACTCATTGCTCTACAATACTAGCATCAAGCACATCAGTACGTAGCATCAACAGGTTAGTGTTCATCACGAACGTGGTTTTCAGTCAGTGCAATGTTTACAAATGCGGAGTTGGCAGATGCCCATTTGATGTATGGATTAGCACGGGGCAATAGCCGTGGAGCGGTACGTTTGTATCGAGACACATTTCCAGAACGAAGGTGTCCCGACAGGAAGACGTTCGAAGCAATTGATCGGCGTCTTAGGGAGCACGGAACATTCCAGCCTATGACTCGCGACTGGGGAAGACCTAGAACGATGAGGACACCTGCAATGGACGACGCAATTCTTCGTGCAGTTGACGATAACCCTAATGTCAGCGTCAGAGAAGTTGCTGCTGTACAAGGTAACATTGACCACGTCACTGTATGGAGAGTGATACGGGAGAACCAGTTGTTTCCGTACCATGTACAGCGTGTGCAGGCACTATCAGCAGCTGATTGGCCTCCACGGGTACACTTCTGCGAATGGTTCATCCAACAATGTGTCAATTCTCATTTCAGTGCAAATGTTCTCTTTGCGGATGAGGCTTCATTCCAACGTGATCAAATTGTAAATTTTCACAATCAACATGTGTGGGCTGTCGAGAATCCGCACGCAATTGTGCAGTCACGTCATGAACACAGATTTTCTGTGAAAGTTTGGGCAGGCATTGTTGGTGATGTCTTGATTGGGCCCCATGTTATTCCACCTACGCTCAATGGAGCACGTTATCATGATTTCATACGGGATACTCTACCTGTGCTGCTAGAACATGTGCCTTTTCAAGTACGACACAACATGTGGATCATGCACGATGGAGCTCCTGCACATTTCAGTCGAAATGTTCGTACGCTTCTCAACAGCAGATTCGGTGACCGATGGTTTGGTAGAGACGGACCAATTCCATGGCCTCCACGCTCTCCTGACCTCAACCCTCTTGACTTCCATTTATGGGGGCATTTGAAAGCTCTTGTCTACGCAACCCCGGTACCAAAAGTAGAGAATCTTCGTGCTCGTATTGTGGACGGCTGTGATACAGTACGCCATTCTCCAGGGATGCATCAGCGCATCAGGGATTCCGTGCGACGGAGGGTAATGCATGTATTCTCGCTGACGGAGGACATTTTGAACATTTCCTGTAACAAATGTGTGAAGTCACGCTGGTACGTTCTGTTGCTGTGTGTTTCCTTTCCATGATTAATGTGATTTGAAGAGAAGTAGTAAAATGAGCTCTAACATGGAAAGTAAGCGTTTCCGGACACATGTCCACATAACATATTTTCTTTCGTTGTGTGTGAGGAATGTTTCCTGAAAGTTTGGCCGTACCTTTTTGGGACATCATGTACTTGCCCGAGAGCAGTGGGCTACTTACTGGTAGCGATTTTCGGTACTTTTCTCAGTCCCAGAATAATCCAAAAGAGTCACTGTGAGTGCTATGCAGCCGTAGTCGGGAGAAGCATGGTTCCCGATTAAAGTTTAGTATCGTTTGCCTCATTCACACTCACTCGGATAAATTATTGCTGATGCCGAACAAGTCATCCCTTTTACTCTTTATACGCACAGTACAAAAAGCCTTTCACCTAAAAGAGGTGGCTAAGGTTTCGGGGGGACGAGGAGTTTCCTTTGGCAGCAAGGCAAATGTAGGGAATGGGAATGTCCTCCAAATGTTGCTACATTGGGGCTCCCTCTGCCCCACCACCATCTCACCTACACACACCAAAAAAACTTTTGCATCACCCCAGTTCCCAAAACTCCTGAAGATAGACGTTGACTCTGGATATTGTATCACAGACACAGTCCTTTTGACTGTTCAGAGATGTCACTAACCCCCATCCTCCCCACCCCCCACCCCCCAAAGATGTAAACAACCATGCATGAGCAGCGCGTATTCTACGGAGGGGGTCTAATAGCCGATCAGTTCCAGTCATTCCACCAGGAAGGAGGTACATGGTTCGTTTGTCTATAGTTCAACCATGCCTAGACGGGCTATACCACAGTTCGATGGCGTACGCATCGTTACTTTGTGCCAGGAAGGGCTATAACAAGGGAAGTGTATTTAATAACTAAATTTCTTAAGCGGCCACACGATTCAAGTGCTTCCATTTCTGTGGTTGAATACGTATGTTCACATTCAGTTAAGGATCTCCTGGCTTACTTCTTGTTTTTCCAGTTTTTTTATATTCTGGAACAGACACGAAGCCAAAGCTGTGCATGAGGCTTCACTGGCTATACAAAAGTCTTTATCCATAGCTGGATGGCATAAGATGTCTGAGCTTATTAGTGCTTCTTTAATTGCATTGAAATCATTCGTACTTTCAGGAGTTCATAACCACAAAGCTTTTTCCTTAAGCAGATTAAGTAGAGTTGGACTATTTAACAACTGATCAAGAACTAATCTACGAAAGAATGAACGCAAACGGGAGAAAGCTTTCAAGTGTTTCTTTACTTGTGGAAAAGAAAAATTTTTAATTGCACTGATCTTATCTTGGTCTGGAAGTATGCCTTGTATTCTTCTCTACCGCTTTTATATTTTTGCGAGTTTGTCGTAACTTCTGCCTTCGCAAATGTTTCTAAAGTCTTTCCCAAAATGTGCAAATGTTCTTCCCGGGTACGTGTGGTTATTAAACTGTCATCAACATATAATGTGTCATTCCCAAGTAACCCTGGGCCCAACACAGTGTGAAGGTCGGTAATAAATACCCAAGAAATAATGATGAAACAAGAAATTGGTAGCTTCTACCTGCAAAGGTAAAAGCAGTGTACTTCCTGGATTCAGGTGTTAATTTTACTTTTTTAATCGATGCAGGTGAGGCATTTGACGCCTAGAAATTTCTGTATTTGTTCTTCCAAGTTCTCTGGCCTAGTATGTACAAGTATATTGATTTTGATTATCGCACGCACGTCTAGCACGAGCCGAATGCTTCCACTAGTTTTATTCGCAGAAAGAATTCGACTGCAGTAGAAAGACATTGATGGGTTTTTTTCCAGGCAAACACGTGTTTAACCTCATCCCGCACTGCACTTCGTTTAGTCCAGGGGATTGTATATGCCTTGCAACAGAAAACGTGATGGGGGTGAACTTCCATGTTATACTTATGAGTCTTGATTATAATTGGTTTGTAGTAACGGATTATATAATTTACTTTGTTGCTCATTATCAATTCCAGTAAATTCTTTAACCTTATTGCTCACGAGTTCTTTCAAATCTGCTACTCCTTCACTAGTTACGGGTGGGCAATCAGTATAACTGTCATCATAACCTAACAGTTGCGTTTTACGACCCTGGTAGTATTTGGTATGGTTTAGTTTTTGCCTGTTCAGAACTACTTCAGTTATCTCTCCGCCATTCATTAAATAACATTTTTGATGAGAAATCAATAATTACGTCTTCGTCATCCAGAAACTCTACCCCTATCAAACTATCTGTGATTCAGTGATTTATTGCAAGAAGTGTGAATACCATTACTCCATTTCCAAGCTGCACTGTCACAAAAATTTGTATCGTAACTCTATCAGACTTAGCGCCAGTAGAGGTTATAATCGAGCACTTCTGAACAGGTAAGTCCGGAATGGGGCCTAGTTCCATCGTCTTTTCGTACGGATTATATGACACAGCACATATGCCTGCCCCTAATAGTACGGTAGTGAGCACATCACAAACAATTGCTTCGGTCGCGACCTGTATTACTTCTGTTTGCAGTTCACGACACCCAGTATTTTCAAGTGTTAACTTCACCGTATTTTAATAGCAATACTCATTCTGACTGTTTACTACGAGGGCTATTCGGAAAGTAAGGTCCGATAGGTTGCGAAATGGAAACCACGGTAAAAATCAAAAATGTTTTATTTGCAACAGTTAGATACACCTTGCAGCTACTTATCTCCATAGTCGCCGATCCGACTTAGACGTGTATCGTAGGGTTGTACCAACTTTCCAATACCCTCGCTATAGAAGGCAGCCGCCAGTGCTTTCCGCCAATTCTCTACGCTGGCCTACGGCTCGTTGTCTTGTGCCAAAATCTTGTCTTCATAGCCAGCGGTTCGTGTGAGCAGAGATGAAACTCAGAGGGAGACAATTACGGGCTGTATTGTGGGTAACCAAACATTTCCAATTGAAACGATGCAGGAGCATCTTCATTGCCCCTGCAGAATGAGGCTGAGCATTGTCTTGAAGAGGAAACAGCACGACAGTTATGTAATGTTAGCTGCATAGCTTCAGGCGAAATTTCTCACCAGGCCCTCGTACTTGGCGGCAGACACTATTTTCTAGACATCTTTACGCACTCACTGCGAGCTCAGAAATGAGAAGAGCGACGTGATGCTAACTGGGGTTATACTAGAGACACTACCCAACACATCTGTGCAAAGCTTTATCGGATTTTCATAGTCGTTTCCATTTCGCGACCGATCGGACCTTACTTTCCGAATAGCCCTCGTACTTTGCTTGCACTGTGTTTTTGTATTACTGTTACAAGACAGGTTGTTACCGTTGTTATTGTTGCTGTTATTATTGTTGTCGTAGTTGTCCCCCCCCCCCCCCCCCAACAAACGCAGGTCAACGTCTGGGGTGAGATGTGACCGTATTTAGTTTGACGGGATACTGTTCTGGAAGTGTGGTTCGTTTGTCACTTCAGCTATATTTACTTGTGGGTATTGTCTTTGCGCACGACGCGTTGTGTGGTTCTCTGTGTTGTTTCAAGTCCCGCTGTTGTTTTTATTGAATGTAGACGGGTTCCTGAATTAGTTGAATCATTATTCGACGGACACCATCGCCACTGTCCGTTTTGTTCGTTGTCATTTCTATTTGCACCATCAGCCCGCCGATTATTCAGTCTGTCGATTACCGTCATTACAATTTCGGTTGTCATGGTCGTTTCTGTGTCAACTATTTCGTCTGTTATTACTGCCATTGTAACCAGGATAAAATCTATATGCATTTTTTTTTCTTTTGCGGTTAGGTGAATTTGGACCGTAATTTCGCGGTGCCGAATTCTCTTGCGTCGGCTAATTCGCCAGACCGACGTAACTGACAGAAATCTCGCCGTGCGAGTTGTGTTGGTCGTACTGGCGCGGCGGCATCGAGTGGGCTGACTGACCTCTACTACTGTTCCGCGAGCCGCGAGTATCGTTCTGTATCAAATCTAACGAATCGAGAACAGACAAGACGCACTCAGTGTCCGTTTCTGTTACTTGCACAAGCTTTTCGGGTATCTCGTACGGCAACTTCAGCTTTATGATGTGCAAAACGTCTCACTCCGAAATTAGGTTGTCCTATTAACGGGTCATGTCAAGGTATTTCTCAAAATAGCTCCGCAGGCTTCCTTGGAGAGGCTTAAAAATTTCTGGGTCGAAAACTTGTTTTATAAGTCTCACTTGGACCGTTCGAGAGCGTAACTTGTTTAATAATTGCTCATAATCAATGCAGGTCTTTGCTGTCTCAGATGCCCATACGGAAGTTTCACATTTTAGTTAACCTTCTATGTAGTTGATCTTTTGTCTATCGGTCCAAGTTTTAGGTAAATCAGGCTTCAGAAAAACGATGGGGCGTACTGTTTTCTGCCCCTAGATGAATACTTGGAACTGGTGGTTCTTAAGTAGACTTTCATCTAGTACTGCTGTAGATAGATTTGTTATTGCCCCCGTGTTGTACATCAGATCATGCGCAGGGCTCTGAGTGACCTACTTACTCTCATTTCCGTAACTGCGTGGACCTCCTACGTGATTAGCATTTTCTGGCGTCGGCGCAGCCGTAAGTGATGAATGTACTGTGGTTTCTCTCACTTGCTTTAATTCATAATGCAGACACTACAGTTACATAGGGACATTGTGTTGCCATTCCGGCAAGTCTTTGTCTACAGTTTGCTAACGTTGTTTAAGTTCAGTTGACTGTTCTTGCTTTACGATCTCATTACTACTAAGACACTCATTCATCGACCGCTCAACTGCGCGGGGTGACCCTTCATTGATGCATCGATCAATAAGTTTGTCTTTCTCATATATCCATTTTGAAAGTTGCTACTAAATGTATTCACCTGCTTGTCAAATTGTAACTTGGTCGGTAGTAAAATGTTCAACTTTTGACTGTAAAGCTTGAACTGTATCGCTAATGGTGGTTTTTTCTATAGTAAGCTTATCTACGTCACTTGAAAAAGTCTCACAAACATCACATAAAGTGGACACATTACTAGTCAATGCCTACTGTTGTTTCTGTAGATTGTCATTTTCCTGTGCTAAGTGATTTACATTTTTCTTCGAGATTCCATCGTACTGTATACGTAGGTTACATACAGAAGCTGTTAAGTCAGGGAGTTGTGTTGTTAACTTAAGGTTAACTTCACGAGGTCGACTGAGGATCATACGCTTGCTCCCATTGTTTGATTTTCACTAGTATTTGGTTGTGGCTCCATACGAATATCACATGAGATTGAAATATTTTCGGGTTGTGTAATGTTTTCTGGTATGGCAGCATTAACATCTTCCATCTCGATATCTGTTACACGTTCATAACCTTCTTCACTCGGAACTATATTGTTGTGATTTCCACTAACCATGTTTGCCTTTTTACCAATATTTACCATAATATTATGAACTGAATAATTTGCAAATAAATGCTGGTAAGCAAGTACAGTACACGTTAATGCTGACGTTCGCTAATTACAACACTAATATTTTCCGTGTTAATAATTACGGTGCGCCATTACGATCTGTGGTGTCACCACCAGACACCACACTTGCTAGGTGGTAGCCTTTAAACCGGCCGCGGTCCGTTAGTATACGTCGGACCCGCGTGTCGCCACTGTCAGTGATTGCAGACCGAACGCCGCCACACGGCAGGTCTAGTCTAGAGAGACTCCCTAGCACTCGCCCAGTCGTACAGCCGACTTTGCTAGCGATGGTTCACTATCTACATACGCTCTCACTTGCAGAGACGACAGTTTTGCATAGCCTTCAGCTACGTCATTTGCTACGACCTAGCAAGGCCCCATATTCAGTTACTATAATTACTTGAAGAATGTATCCTGAACAGATAATATAGTGAATCATGTACCGTCAAGAGCGACGTTCATCATTAATGGATTAAA
Source organism: Schistocerca nitens (assembly GCF_023898315.1). Taxonomy (NCBI): domain Eukaryota; kingdom Metazoa; phylum Arthropoda; class Insecta; order Orthoptera; family Acrididae; genus Schistocerca; species Schistocerca nitens. The sequence continues at coordinate 877,655,229 of NC_064615.1, forward strand.
GTTAAGTATCAAACTAATTACGTCCGCTTTCTGAATTCTCATTCCTTGTCATGTTCCAGACCTCACGCCAGTATAGTTCTTCCCTCCTCACGCCAGCCTGCGTGAGCTAAAACGCGTGCATTTCGGCCTCCACTCGTAACACGGTGTTGGCTCTTCTGCTAACACAAAACGATCTTAGGCTAACTACACTGCTTATTGCTGGATTCGCTATTATGAATCGGACTGTACTGTAGAGAAGATATTCAACTATCAAAATAAATAAATAAGCGAAGGAAACCAACCTAGCACTCATTGCATTCAAGCAGAAAATCGCAATCAGTCAATTTATTATACCTTTTGCTGTGTTCAGACTTCAAAAAATGGTTCAAATGGCTACAAGCACTATGGGACCTAACATCTGCGGTCATCAGTCCCCTAAGACTTAGAACTACTTAAACCTAACTAACATAAGGTCATCATACACATCCATACCCGAGGCAGGATTCGAACCTGCGACCGTAGCAGTAGCGTGGTTGCGGACTGAAGCGTCTAGAACCGCTCGGCCACAGCGGTCGGCTCTTCAGACTTCACCAGTTTAACATTTTCTTTTGTGATTTTTTCTTGCTATTTATTTTACCCGTTCCTTAATAACTTCGTTTTAATGTTATTGTGTCCTCCAAATTTGTGTTATTTATTCCATACAGTCGCTCAATCACGCAACAAAGATAAACAATCATGAGTTTATACAATACAAGTTTGAGAATAAATGTAGAGGTGCGGTCACCAGTGTACGTTACCTTACAATAAAATGAAATATGATCTTTTTCTGATCGATCTCCATATAAAAGTACTACATTTCCTCTAGAGATTGTTCCAGGTCGCTGTTCGGAAACACGCAAGTTACTGATGTGGTCCGACGTCATTTAGAATGTGGTTAATGGGAATAACAAATCCTGACATGATAATCGTTCATTGGTGTGATAATCGTGATACGTGTTCGAACTCCCTAGCTAAAGTTGAAGACTCAGCTGTAGAATGAATTCTAAATAAGTCAATAAAAATATCGCCAATGGTGGATCGGAAGCCACATCAGTCCCTTACGTATCGTTCACAGTTGATCTGAAAAGTATTCTGAAACTGACACGTTAGTAGAGCAAAATTTAGGGGAAAATGACTGGATCACTAACATAATGAGTACAGTAAATCACGAAGTAACAGCAGTACAAGAAAGAGTTGCTTAACCACGACTGATCAGATGCAGAAGAGGAAGAAGGACAGAAGCACTTGTCTAGCTGCCTCCCAAAACCTGTGAAATCTGATCCTTCTTTTATTTATAAAGATAGAAATGAAATTTTTGACATATATTTTAAAACCCTTACTGATTTTCCATGACCAGAAGCAGATTTCTCGTGTGCAGGTACCGTCTGCAGAAGACGACGTTGTATGGGTCCCGCTCCGCCAACGGCACGTGGAACGGGATCGTGGGTCGTGTGGCGAGCGGTGAGGTGGATGTCGGCCTCTCCACCATGATGGTCACCCCGTCGCGCCATGAAGTGATCGACTTCTCAGTGCCGTTCTTCTTCACAAGGTGAGTCTACCGATTACGCAACTACAGAAACATACTGCTTAAACATTCTGCGACAGTTCTCACAATAATGAAGCGTACAGCCGAAATGCAACCCGTTAGTTAAATCTTACCTACACACTCAGCCCAGTGATAAGAACATACCTCCTGGAGCAACAAAAATTCCGAATCCATTACCGCTGCAGGATCAGCATATTATGTTGCAATGAAATGTCATGTATGATACGTCATTTAGATGTTGCATTTATTAACATTATTGCTACAAAAGATGTTCATTATGATCACCTTACTGTCTGACACACCAGTTGCCTGATGCAAAACGTTGCTGTCAGTTTAGTTGATTCCTCGTAGCATGCTCATCTTCAGTTCTTCAACATTATCGGTAATAGATGCATAAAGTCTCTCCTTTCCATAGTGCCAAAAGGAAAAAATGGCAAGTAGATACACTATTGACCATTAAAATTTCTACACCAAGAAGAAATGCGGATGATAAACGGGTATTCAATGGACAAATATATTATACTAGAACTGACATGTGATTACATTTTCAAGCAATTTGGGTGCATAGAACCTGAGAAATCAGTACCCAGAACAACCACCTGGCAGTAATAACGGCCTTGATACGCCTGGGCATTGAGTCAAACAGACCTTGGACGGAGTGTACAGGTACAGCTGCCCATGCAGCTTCAACACGATACCACAGCTCATCAAGAGTAGTGACTGGCGTATTGTGACGAGCCAGTTGCCTGGCCACCATTGACCAGACGCTTTCAATTGGTGAGAGAACTGGAGAATGTGCTGGCCAGGGCAGCAGTCGAAAATTTTCTGTATCGAGAAAGGCCCGTACAGCACCTGCAACATGGGGTCGTGCGTTATCCTGCTGAAATGTAGGGTTACAAAGGGATCGAATGAAGGGTAGAGGCCGGCCGGAGTGGCTGTGCGGTTCTAGGCGCTACAGTCTGGAACCGAGCGACCGCTACGGTCGCAGGTTCGAATCCTGCCTCAGGCATGGATGTGTGTAATGTCCTTAGGTTAGTTAGGTTTCATTAGTTCTAAGTTCTAGGCGACTGATAACCGCAGAAGTTAAGTTGCATAGTGCTCAGAGCCATTTGAACTATGTTTTTGACGGGTACAGCCTCGGGTCGTAACACATCTGAAATGTAACGTCCACTGTTCAAAATCCCGTCAATACGAACAAGAGGTGACCAAGATGTGTAACCAATGGTACCCCATACCATCACGCCGGGTGATACGTCAGTATGGCGATGACGAATACACGCTTCCAATGTGCGTTCACCGCGATGTCACAAAACACGGATGCGACCATCATGATGCTGTAAACAGAACCTGGATTCATACGAAAAAATGAAGTTTTGCCATTCGTGCACCCAGGTTCGTCGTTAAGTACACCATCGCAGGCGCTCCGCTGATAGTCCATGCTGCTGCAAACGTTGTCGAACTGTTCGTGCCCATGGTTGTTGTCTTTCAAACGTCCACATCTGTTGACTCAGGGATCGAGACGTGGCTACACGATCCGTTACAGCCATGCGGATAAGATGCCTGTCATCTCGACTGCTAGTGATACGAGGCCTTTGGGATCCAGCACGGCGTTCCCGTATTACCCTACTGAACCTACCGATTCCATATTCTGCTAACAGTCGTTGGATCTCGACCTACGCGAGCAGAAATGTCGCGATACGACAAACCGCTATCACGATAGGCTACAATCCGACCTTTATCAAAGTCCGAAACGTGATGGTACACACTTTTCCTCCTTACACGAGGCATCACAACAACGTTTCACCAGGCAACGCCGGTCAACTGCTGTTTGTGTGTGAGAAATCGGTTGGAAACTTTCCTCATGTCAGCATGTTGTAGGTGTCGCCACCGGCGCCAACCTTGTATGAATGCTTTGAAAAGCTAATCATTTGTATTCCACAGCATCTTTTTCCTGTCGGTTAAATTTCGCGTCTGTAGCACATCATCTTCGTGGTGTAGCAATTTTAATGGCCAGTAGTGTATATCTGGGGAACGTGGATGCCACAGCCCAATGCTGAAAACTCGCTCAATGGTGAGAGCTGCGTGAGGGCGATTCATTGGAACGTTTAGTGCCTGACACGGTGATGAGTCTTGTTTGGAGAAGCCGTATTCTTGTTCGTTATCAGTTAATTGTGCACAGAGTTTTTCGCAAGCTGTAAAGCAAATTTCTGTATTGACGGTCCGGCCAGATACCAATGGTCCCACTTTACGATTACCGGAAACGACACATCAGACACCAGTTTTCTCATCGCGAAGCGGATGCTCAAATATCATTGAAGATTCCTCACCATCCGATAGCTACTGTTCTCGTAATTAAGATGGCCGGAAAAATGAAACCTCGTGTCGTCTGATATGAATTACGATATCAGGTCTGTCTGTCCACCAATAATGCTTTCGAGAAGCGAATTGCAACAATCAATTAGTTTTGGTTTGATCTGTCTCTTTCAGTTGTTGCACAATTGTAATGCGCAGTAATTTCAATTCTAATTCACGAAGAATTCTACGACAAGATGTGTATTTAATACCAGATTACTGGGAGAACTTCCTTATTGATTTTTTGGATTCGCTGTAATTCGTGCTTCAATATCGGCAATGGTCTGTTTATTTATTTAGGGTACGATACATAAAATCACAATAACACATAAAATACAGTACCACCGACACATTAAAATACAGTTTGGATCTTTAAGCCATTGATCCAATCCACCACTTCGGAAGTAACCAGGTTCAAATCCACTAGATTCCCAGGGAAGGCACGGAGGGGGCAGTCCACCGCTATATGCTTCATTGTTTGTGGAACGTCAGCACAGTCACAGTATGGGGTGTCCACCCAACCCCATTTATGAAGAATCGAAGCACTTCTTCCCAAACCACATCTGAAACGGTTAAGCCTGGTCCAAGTTATCTTCGCAAGCTGAAACCACTGAGCCTTACTGTTGGATCTTCAACTTTAAGGATGCCCTGTGGAGTAGAAGATGTCAATTCTTTCCGCCAGCTTTTGGATCCTAATGAATTGTTACCTATTTTTTCTTGTGGTTGAACTTGTACCTGTTGAAGGCCATTTTTTCACTAAATGGTTATGCTACTCTTTGCTGGCATTCGGAAATATTCCAACACGAGTTTGACGTGTTTCTAAACAATTAAGCACTAACATATGCCTCAAATATGTGGTAGCCTCCTATCCTGGATTGAATAAGGCATTTTACAGAAGCCAAACTGCACTCAAAATAATGCACTGCGGTGGAATGTATACTGCATTGACACGTAACCATCTGACGAACGGCAGCAACAATAAGTAACAACATATACAGGCTGATTCCGTGACGATATTACAGTAGAAGAGATGCGTTTTATGGTAGCAAAGATGCCCAATTGGTCACAGCTCTTAAGGTATGCCTTTTGGAGACCATGTTTATAGAGACCATATTTCTTTCTTGTTTTGGTCCATACTACTTCCTCCCAAAATATGGGAACTAGAGAGTCTGCAATAGAAGCCGGCCGAAGTGGCCGAGCGGTTCTAGGCGCTTGAGTCTGCAACCGCGCGACCGCTACGGTCGCAGGTTCAAATCCTGGATGTGTGTGAAGTCCTTAGGTTAGTTAGGTTTAAGTAGTTCTGAGTTCTGGGGGACTGTTGACCTCAGATGTTAAGTCCCATAGTGCTCAGAGCCATTTGAACCATTTCTGCAATAGAAGTGGTCCACTGTCGGAGGTATCAGACTTATTTGCGCTTACAACCTCCGACTCGGTTGTTTCCGGAACAGGATACCTTACATCAAATTGATGCATTTACGTGTCTCCATCATTCCTGAAAGTTTGTAACATCAACACGGAATCACCCTGTGTATCCTCTAGTTGCAGCGTTTGGCCAGACGGTGGAGACTGTTTGCCATCGTCCATCATGGAAATCCAGTCAGGTAAACAACAGTCGCCAAAGAAGCTCAGGAGGAGACGGAGGACACAGTCTGATGATCACGTGACACAGTCACAGCCAGATAATGCTTCAGTTCGCCCAGACGATAATGTGCTGATAGATGCCATGGAAACACGTAGCCTGTGCCCATATACTGGATGAGCCCTTGCCAAAAGTGGCAAAATCCGAAAGTGATCTCCAGGGTGAAAAACGCTCCCCTTCATCTGCAGCGCCAATGCCGAACTCATTGGAGATGCTAAAGCCCGATGCCCTTCCCTGGTCATCTGTGCGGGCAGATGATGACGACGAATATCCTGCGACTGAAGTTGTGACGCTGCCCGAGGCCTCGGTGGCTCATGATTATTAAATATCTGGTGAAGTTTAGACAGGTGGGCGCATGGGCAATGAAGAAGATGTCGAACCACCGCATCCACATGTTGCAGTGAGTGTCCATACGCCTGCAAACCTGCAGCAAGTCTACCAGATTGCATCAAACTCAGCACCAACGATTCGAAAGTGAGGCTTCAATTGCTGGTGAGTATGCTACGAATGTCAGACGTGGACATTGCACTCATGCAAGAAGTTCGTTTGGAGACGTTTCCAGACTTCTGCGGTTATGCATTGTACATTACACCTGTTGATAAAACCGGTGGCAGTATGGTCATACTGGTGCGAGATGGCATGGAGATCGACGAGATGACGTATTTGCCGTTGGCCGGAGGGTTGGTGACCACCACGCAAGGTACTCGGATTGTAAACAAATGCCCCGTCCGACACGATCAAGAGGAGCGACTGCTTGCGTTTTTATTCGAAAGAGATCACGTAACACTTCCCGGGACCCTTAACAACTGTCTCCTTGGTGGGGACTTCAGCAACGTGCATCACCTGAAAAATGAGCACTCCACGTGTCCTCCGTCTATAGACGCAAGTACTACGTCTTCTAGATACTTGGGAAAGTTTGCAGGGCAACTGCACAGGATATACATGCTCACCAGTCTCTCAGCGAGTCGCCACGTTCCCCTGATCTAACATCATCGACGACGCACGCAGGAAGATGGCCTTTTCCGATTATAGTGCATACATCTGCACTGATTCCCTCCGTCATCAAGAGATACGGAGAATTCGTGGATACTGGAAAATGTATGTATCACACCTTCGGGAGACAGAATGTCGTAGAAACATGGACTGCCTGCGAAGACAGACTGCTGAGATATCCCTCCACATTGAAATAATGCCTCGGATGCGCCAGACTGGCACCACAGCTCGCGATGCTACAGTATAATAGAGAAAGGTTCCTCTGGTATCTCCACACGACAAAATATTACTTTACGTTACTCCGAGAAATCATGGCAGGCCCAAAATCCCCTGACTGACAGACAGAAGTTCAATGCATCAAGGCGAAGATCATTTCACATACGCTGTAGCATCTCGAAAGTGTTGTGGTGCGAGCACGATGTCAAGTTCAGGTTTTGCGGTGAACCTCCATCTGTGCAGCATATTCTTAGCAAACGGCAACAGCGACGACGAACGATGATCCACATTCTTGACATGCCAGATGGTCGCCGTTCGACTATATGGGCAGAAAATTGTGTATGGGTTCGTTGACTACTTCCGACGGTTTTATCTTGAGGACGGTTACGATGGTAAAGCTGAAGTGTCACAGTCAATACTGGGGCCTCGACAGCCCAGCAGCAGAATCTCTTACGGCGCTAATTACTAGCGCAGACGCCGAGGAGGCCATAGCAAATGGTGCAAGAATCTATTGCCCTGGTTCCGATGGTATCCCCTTTGGCTTCTACTGGGTCTTTCATGATTTGTTGATTATTAGATGGACATCAATGTATCAAGAGCTAATGACACCTACTGCTGACCAGCTGACTCTCTCCTTTGTTAAAGACTTGATGGATACAAGAGACTGCCCATTACTGTACGTAGCAAAATGGTTAAGCTGTAGACGCATTGCTCCAATAATGTCACTAGTCTCCTGACTAAACCATCGACGCCAGCCTCCTGCTTAATGCCCAATGTCGTTGTACACATCACACCATCTCTTTGATATATCAAGATCTCTTTACTTTAATGTAGCTAAGTGTATGCTGACTTTTCCAGCACCGTAGCACCAACAACGGTGACGGACATAAAATGATGAGCCAAGACGTTACGCCCATTTTCCAACATGCGGTCATATGCTACCTGGTGGCACTGAAGGCACATGATGCGGTGAGAGAGGTATATGAGAGGAGCATTGCCGAATAGGGAATCGTTCTAGCTACGGTAATCGAGGAAGATGCGGAAATCCGCGACTTTGACAACAGCAAGATTGTTGTGGTCCAGTATCTGGGAGCGAGCATCTAGGAAACGGTTAAACTGGTGTGCAGTTTGCATGGTATTGTCGTGGCCATCCACGGAAAGTTTTTGAAGAAGCCGACACCACAAGACACACAAGGTGAGGGAGGTATATGAGTGAAGAAGTTCGACGTCCACATCCCATCACAGAACAGAGGGATCGTAGGCTTGTCCGCTCTGTAAAGTGGGATAGCGCATAGCGTTGAAATTGGTGTTCTGCAGCAGAGGGCCCCTACGTGTTCCCACTTTGACCCAACAACATCGTCAGTTATGACCACAGTGGGCATAGAATCATCGAGATTTGACCACAGATCAATGGAATCGTGTCGCCAAGTCAGGTGAATCATGATTATTGTCAAGTCAGGTCGAAGATCGTGTCAGATACGCCGTCATCCAGGCGAACGGCCGCTGGAAACATGAAGCACGCCACAGATGTGAAACGTCCCCTTAAAAAAATTATAAATGACTGTGCTTAAACTGACACACAATATTTTTTAGCGCAACGCAATCAGACTTTCAAAAATCCCTACAAAAGAATGGCCCTGACTAACAATAACCTATACCTTTCATGAATCACTTACCTCACAAAAATCTTCGTTACTCAAACTACTGCGATACAGCGTGCGCCAATACTGCCAGCTGAATAAAAGATTCTAGCTACAGAAGGCACTAACTACTGATAGGCATAGTTAGCAAATGAAAGACTTTGATGGAGAACAAACAATGTATTTACCTTAATAGTGTTCTATAGTCATAATGTATATATATCAGTTCATGACATCCAGTCTTACAAATTTACTGTCTCTGATGGACACACATCCAGATCATCCACTCTCAAAACTCCGCCATCTCTCTTCCCACATCCACCACTGCTGGCGGCTCACCTCCAACTGCGCAACGCTACGTGCTGTTAACAGCCAACTGCCCAACACTACAATGGCGAATATTCTAACAACGCCAACCAGCCACAGACTGCACACAGCACAGTCAGTGATTTTCATATAGAGCGCTACATGGCATTACCAACATAAAAACCTAAACAGCCTACTTACATAGCCCCCATGCTCCCCACAAAAAATTTTACAAATTGTTTTGGGCAGTGGCCAAAACAGATTTGAAAAAAATTTTTCATAATTACAATAACAAAGAAATCAAATGCACACACTTATTGATACAATGTTGGTCAAAAGCTAAAATTTTCTCACAGTCCATAAAGACAGTCCTGATCATTCATCACAGTAAAATTGCAGTGTTTTTCCCAAAGTCTAAGCAGTTAAAGAAAATGCACATGGAAGTAGTGGATTTCCATGCAGACTTGAAGAAGTAGTGTTGTCCTTCCAATGGAAAGACAGTGCTGACTCTTGACATGCAGACAGGTAATGGGCCACAACAGAGCAATCTCACAGCAGAGTCAGTCGAAGGTTTGAAGAATATTGGTAGGTAGGTCATCACAGAGTAGACCCACTGTAGTCCTGGTAGAGACGCCCAGCAGCCATCTGTTGCGACTGTGCAGGTGCACAATCACCATTGAAGAGTCTTGCAGACAATATAGCAAGTCCATGAACCACCACTTGTACACTCACAAAAATGACAGGAAGAACGCAAATACACAAGGGTACACAAACACATAGCGGAATAACACAAAAGGAAAGGACAGGGTTAGTTTCCAGTGTAACATTTGGTACTGCAGTCCAGCCCAAAACTTCATTCAATAGATCTTTCCTCTTATTTCACCATTTGTTTCCACCAAAAAAATCCTATCCAACCATGCTTTCTGTATTTATATGTTCTCTTATTTATTACCTCATTATTTATTTTCCATTATCTTACCTCATCATTTATTTCCAAGAAAATCTTACCTAAACCTGTTTTCCTTAAACCCTACATTTTTGTTCATATCCTCTTTCAAAATACTTTTTTGGCCAATCCATTTTCTTATAGCTTCTTAATACATTTCTTCCAATTTATCACAACTCGTTCTCTTATATGGCCTACCCCATCTTAAGCTAACTTAAATCTACTGAGCTCAGATGCATAAACTAAGGGACGAGGCAATGCAGCACTACAAAACAATTAACACAAACAGCAATGACAAAAAAATGCAAATTGGCAAAGCAAGCAGCAATATATCAAAATTAGCAAAGCAAATGCAACATTACAACTAATATAAGGCAATGTGCAACAACAAGAAAAATAAATCAGTAGTAAAACTGGTTTAACAGAGTAATACAAAGTGAAATTTAGTAGCACTATGCCTGGCAAACAGCAGCAGCAAATGCTATAACTTATACCTAAACATGACAAAGCTCAAGCAGAAAAAATATTACAGAAAAATAGGAAATGTCTAATACCTATGTCAGATCTTAACATTAGAGAGATGCATCACAAAAACTTACTCTGCAAAAAAGTTACCAAATCGTTGAAAAAATTATGTATGCAGTTCCTGTGAAGGGATATGTCTGTCTGTGCTCCTCCCATTTTTTTTAAGTAAGTGGATCACATAATTATTATTTAATGGATCTGTAGGCATAAAATATCTATATTAGTACATCTATTAAATTTTATTTTAACCAATGCTGCAGTGCAGCTAGAAACTAGATATTAAACAAAATAAGCAACTATGTAAAGCAAAGCATAAAAATATCATTCAATAGTCATGTGGCATTTCATAAGTTAGTAGAAATTCTCTCAGCTCTCGTAGAAAGACACTTGTCATAATCAGGTGTAGAGATGTAAGTATCTTTCTATCAATTCATAAGCATTTCAGTAAGTAGCACAAAGTACGAGCTCCACAGTATAATCATATGTTTCCAAGTAATGAGCGTGTCGTATTTGCGATGTTTTCTGCAAAGAAATGTCAATAGTGAGGTTAATGGCCTCTTTTTTCTCCACCTAATGACTTTTTCTCCAGGCGACTGCGCCCACAACGCATTACGTCAAGGTCACTTACCTTTCTTACCGAAATTTACAACTAAAGTTTCCGCTACAGTGACAGTTTGATACAAATAAAATTTCACAAGTCGAGAAATTACAGTAGAAATGTGTAGAAACAAAATCCTATAAATATAACAGTGTCCAAAAAATTGTCGCCGGCATTGTGATACATTCACGCATGTACACACGTTTCATAACTCTTAAAGTATGATTCTTGGTTTCCAACATCCTTTTTCTCAAATCAGAGTCCCTAACCACTACTCATTATTCCTTACCTTATTACACATATACATATTCGTCGACACTTCTTCAAAATTTCATCGTAATAAATATGTAGCATAATCAAATTCTTCATATAGCATCAGCTTATTGATCATAAACATACTTCAACAGCATAATACACATCGTCGTCGTAATAATATCATAACACCTCAGTCAAATGTCGAAAATGTCGTAGCTTTCTGCAATAATTTCAAAACCTAAACAAAATTCTCTGCTCATTTCAATAGTGTCATCTACCTCAAACGTACTTTAAAAATCATGATCCCATACCAAATACATCATTAAAAGCTCTCATAGTATCACAATGGTTCCGAAAAAACATGAACAGTTCACACAGTACAGTACAAAATACAATTTCATAAGTGTGAAGTTATCAAACTGTGTAATTACGTAAACATGTGTCACTGACGTAGTAAAAAAATGTTTGTCTCTCTCAGTTAAATGATCAGATAGCTGTGTAATTTATGTGTTAGAGAAACATGGTACCGATGCATAAAGTTGTATACGCAAATACCATATTAGCTAGGGCTCCTTGTGCTTGCCAAACACATGGTACACAAAGTAAGCATGTACCCCCCTGAGGATTAATGTAATAATACCCTCAGGTGTTACTGATTACAGCAATGGAATGAAATGTATCACGGAAAACCTTTCTTCATTGTAATTCAAAAATCTTTAAAATTAATGTTTTAAGTACAAAATTAATCACTCAAATACGTGTCCTTTAGTGCTAAATGTGCGTCTTCTTGTAAGATAATTCTATGGAAGTGTCGTAGTTATCGTCCTCCGAAAGCAAAGTTCTGCAGAAGTCAATGTACTTATATCATAAACAAAAGTGAAATTGTATGCGTACAGATATGGTAGTTATTACTTACATTACCGTGATCAAGAAAGCACTCTACTGTAACGTATTGTTGTGCTACGAAAAAGGCTGCCTCATTGTAGCTATAACACAAAAGTTACTACTAAAACATGTTTTACTTTCCAGAAGAATTCAGAAAAACTGTGCAGATGTAAAACAGATACAGCACAAAAGCACCAATGTAAATTGTGTCACACATTAGTAGCGTCGTGATATAATCGTGTAGCTGTCAACGAAACCAAATACTAAGTCATCTTTAATCTCACAGAAAGTACTTCAAATAAAGAATATCTTTTCAAGTAAACCAAAATGTTGCATTAAAATCTCATTAGCAGTATATGTTCTAAGTATGTAAGCCTTATAGTCGTTACGTAATCGTGCAACTAACAAGCAAGAATGTACACACACAGTAACACTGTTTCCTCTGCTCACTATAACAATGCATTTGTAATTACTTGTCTAAATAAGTTCCCTAGGTTCTTGACTGGAAGTTAACATTAAAACATAGTTGCATGTTATTACTTGTCTACGTAAGTTCCCTGGGTTCTTGACTGGATAGTTAACTTTAAAACATAATTGCGTGTTAACAGTTTCTAAGGGTGACAAAGAGTACTAGTAAGGTGAAGTGAAAAATTTTATAGCAAAGGCTAAGTTAAAAAACAGGTTATTTCTCAATAAACGGTTTTACATGTGAAATGTGGTGCAATCCTTTACTCTTCCTAGTACGGAGAGTTTCAACTTCAACGCAATTACCATGTGGTATACGTCGGATTCTGTAAGGTCCATTGTAAATCAGAAAGAATTTCTGACTCAAGTGTTTCTTCCTATATGACAATGAATGAGCTTTAATGAGAACTTTCTGACCAATATATAATTTCTTTGCATTTGCTTTACCGTGGAGTTTTCTCCTTTTGTCTGCAGCAGATTTTATATTTTCAATAGCCAAATCAATTATGTCTTTGTGTCGAAGTTTACGTGTATTTGGAAAAGGTACAATCTCTCTGATTCTGTTCGATGGTTCTTCATTCTTCAGTACAAGAATAGGTGGTAAAGCAATGGAGTCATGAGGCATTTCATTCAGCACGTTTTGAAATAAGTGTAAATATCTGTCCCAATACTGATGCTTTCTGTGACAATAAAGTCTGCAAAGCTTACTGATTTCTTTCATAATCCGTTCAGACAGGTCACAGTGAGGTGAGTACAGTGAAATAAAAACAGATTTGATTTTATGATTCCGAAGCATGAGTGACCAAACAGCAGACTTGAATTGCGGTCCGTTATCTGAAATGACTTTACTAACGTGTCCAACTTCACGTAAGAAATTTTTAACAAAGGCGTTGGATACAGACCGTCCAGTGGCTTTACGTAACGGTGTGAAAGAAACAAATTTTGAAGTAAGTTCAAGAGCGACTAGAACGTACGAAAATCCATTCGATGTTCTGACAAGGGTTCCCAAGAGATCAACAGCAGCAAATTCTTTTAATTTAGAAGGAATGATAGGAAACAACGGAGCACGATGTGAGATGGTAGATGGTTTAGCTTTTTCACAAAGTTTACAAATAGACAAGACTCTTCGAATTCTCTTTTCCATATTGTTAAAATAACAAGTCGTCCGAAGAATATGATAACATTTTCTTGGACAAAAATGTGCGTAGCTGAAATGAATGTACCAAATGAGCTTATTAACAAAATCTTCAGGAATGCAAAGTACCCATAGCTTGTCATCAACAGTGCAGCTTTTGAAGAGTATGTTGTTTCTAACCATATAATAACGCCGAATCTGTGTGCGTGTCTTTTCATGCCATTTACTTTTGATGTCTTTCCAAATCGTATCTCTATCTTCTTCATGAGCAATGTCCTTTAAAGATGTGGTGATGAAGTTTACGAAGGCGACTTTCTGAATGTAAAGAATACTGAAATTTTTCTCGAGGTTGCCTTCTGTGTTACTTTTCTCAAGCCCAGCCGGTGCGTGTGGCAGTGCGTCCGCAACAATGTTCTCCTTGCCGGGAATGTAGACTATTGTGAAGTGGAATTCTTGCAGAAACAATGCCCAACGTTTTAACCTGTCATGATTTAATTATGAACACATAATAAATTGTAATGCACGATGATCACTGTATACTTTTACGTGCTTACCAGAAAGAAAGAAACGGAATTTGTTAAATGCCCGAACGATAGCTAAAGCTTCTAATTCAGTAACGGAATAATTTTTTTCAGATTTTGTTAACACTCGGCTAGCAAAAGCAATGGTTTTCTGAACAGTAGTGTCATTTTCTATGGCTTCTTGAAATAACTTTAGAAGAATCCGTGCTAAGGCAGAATTCTTGTAACTTTAGAAGAATCCGTGCTAAGGCAGAACTCTTGTAACAGATCTGGATGAGCTAGTATTGGCGCGTTAAGTAGCGCTTCTTTCAAAGAATTGAATTCCAGCTGTGCCTGATCATCCCAGTTCCAAATAGTATTTTTTCCAGTGAGAGAACAAAGTTTTGGTGTAACTAGAATTTACATATTCAGATAACGACGGTAAAAATTTACGAGACCTACAAAACTGCGGACTTGTTTTTTTTTTGTGGATGGAACTGGAATGGCTCTGATTGCTTCTACTTTTTCGGGATCCGGCTGAATGCCTTCAGAAGAAATTATATGCCCCAAAAACCTCACCGTTGACCTACCGAATTCAGACTTTTCCAAGTTAACTGTAATTCCATATTCTGCAAAAATACGTAACAAACTGTTGGGGATGCGATTATGTTGTTCCGATGAAGCTTCTGTTATTAGAATATCGTCCACATATAAGGTCATGTGACGTTTTAAGAACTCAGGTAATATGGAATTTAACCCGCGAATGAATGCTGCCGAAGAAACATTCAAACCAAAAGGAAGTTTTCGAAACTGATAACAAACGCCGAAGCAAAGGAAAGCTGTGTATTTCCTACATTCTGGATGAAGTTCGATCTGATAAAAGCTGGATCTGAGATCAATAGAAGACAACCCTTTTACACCATTAAAATTTTGAAGAAGTTATTCCAACGTTTGCGGCCTGTCTGTTTCAGGAATGATGATAGTATTGATTTTTCTCGAATCTAATACAAGCCTGATCGATCCATTTTTCTTCTCAACAACATGTAATGGATTGTTGTATGAGCTTACTGCAGTCTCAATAATGCCCTCGTCAAGCATAGATTGTATTTCTGTTCTAACACGGTCCCTATAATGTGCCGGAATTACGTATGGTCTAACACAAAATTTAGTATGCTCACGAACACGAAATAGGTATTGAAATCCCTTGATTGTTCCTGTTTTGTGAGTAAAAACTGTGGAATGTGCTTGTAAAATCTCAAAAAGGTCCTTCCTACCAGTGTCATTACAATTCTCAATTGTTTGAATTTTATTCTGAATTAACTCATTAGTATCAAATACGACGTCGGTTTCATCGCTGTCAGTACTTGCAGAGTGATTGTTAGTGTCAAGTTCCGTCGAAAATTCCGAACTGTTGTCTAACAGGAGGTAAAGCCGATTAATTTCCTCGTCATGGTTTGAGAGCCAATCTTCAAATTTCAAAGCTATTGACTTACCTTCTTTCTCTAAACTTATCTCAGCATCGTTAAAGTTTAAGATTGCTTTGTATTCATTCAAACAGTCTACTCCCAATATAATTTCCGTTGACAATAATGGAACAATAAGGAAGTTCATAGAGAAGCTGTGGCTTTGACAAAAGAAGTCTAAGTTGGTTTGTTGGCGTACATCTACACTTTTTCCAACGACTGCATCTTGTAATTTAATCTTACGTAACGGAAGTGTGGGGCAATCGTTCGATTTGTTGCATTTGCTAAAGGCTGTTTCACTAATTACTGAAATGGGACTGCCAGAGTCAAGTACTGCCGTAAATTTTACGTCATTTACTGTAATGTGAGTTACAGGATATGCAATGTTGTTATGTTTTATGTCGTGTTCCTGGAGTAATGTCTTCCATTTTTACGTAATTACTAGCCACGTCGTCAGCTTCATAATTTCGTTTTGTGGCTGCCAGAGGTGTGAGTCTTGCCTATTCTCTCTTTTTTGGCGCGCGTCGTTATTGTGATTTGGAGATCTAACTTCTACAAATTCACCTTGTTGAGAGGGCCCTGCCCTGTTTGAATCCCGCCAGTTCTGATGAAATTCAGGTCTGTCGTTTTGTCGGTAGTTTACATAGTTTCTTTTTTGTCGGTCATGTGGTGGAGAATTTCTCCCAGAATCGTAACTGCACGGTGGACCGTTGCGTCTGAAGTTATTCTGTCTCCCTTGATAATAATTATTTTGGTTCCCATATTGTCTGTTTCTCTGATTGTCTCTGTGATAGTCATTCCCGCAGAGAGGTGATCTTCCCCTGTAATTATTACTACTCTGCCAACAGTTGTCATACGGGTGGTGTCTGTTTTGGTTACGATTTACGTTGCAAGAGTAGCCTTGTCGTGTGCAGTTATTACTTCTGTCATGGCGGAATTGTGACGGATGTGACCTGTAATTGTTGTGCTCCTGTTTCCGCGTTCCGCGATTATCAGTGTCAATTTCCAATTCTTGTAACAGTCCCTGAAAAGCTTCAATATCGTCTTTGCAACGTCCTGCCAAAATAATATGTCGTAAATGCTCAGGCAATTTGATTAAGCAAATGCGGATGAGTTCTGAGGGGCTACATGGGTTTGAAAGATACTGATTCTTATGTAACATGTCTTCGAAATATTTGACAAGACTGGAAAATTCAGATTGTTCGAAATGTTTCATCATTATGGTTCAAATGGCTCTGAGCACTATGGGACTCAACTGCTGTGGTCATTAGTCCCCTAGAACTTAGAACTACTTAAACCTAACTAACCTAAGGACATCACACACATCCATGCCCGAGGCAGGATTCGAACCTGCGACCGGAGCAGTCGCACGGTTCCGGACTGCGTGCCTAGAACCGCGAGACCACCGCGGCCGGCTCATCATTATGATGCCATGTTTTACACAGTCTTGTGTAGCTTGAGACCAATACGCTGAGAGGAAGGCATGATAAAATTCTCCTTCACTGTGACAATCGTGAATGACTGATCGCATTATTAAAGCTGGTTCATTTTCCAAGTAGCCACACATAAATTCTAATCTGTGTTCTAATGACCAGTTGGGAGGAAAACAATGAGAGAATTGATGAAGCCACGCTTGTGGATGAATGTCGTTGCCAGAATTCTTGAATGTTTTGAATTTACGTGTAGTAATGAACAGCTTATAGTCAAAATCGTCATGTCGGCGAGTCGCATATCGGTCATTGGTACTTCGTTTCGGCGGTTCCATCTCAAAATTCGGTGTACCTTGCCAATTTCTTTCATAATTTCCCAAGTGCCCTGTGTTATTATTTTGTGGCTGTTCCGTATTACTATGTCCCTCTTCCCGTATTGGAGCGCGAGTGTTCTCTGAATAATTGTTGTATTACCTGTGTCAACTGATCTTGTATTTCCCGGATTTCTCTTTTGTACTGTGTATTGATTTGATTTTGATTTTGTTTGAATTTTCTAATTTGTTCATACTCTTCTGTGTCAGTGAAGGCTACGGGTCTTTTGTCATTCAGGTCATCATCTACCTTTGTAGATAAGTTAGTGAACTAATCCGAAAGCTCGCCTACTTTCTCCGATAGTGAACTGATTTCCTCAGTGTGTTTTTCTGAACCAAGATTCAGAGTGTCCATTTGTGTTTAAATCGTATCTACTGTGTCCTTTAAGTTTTCCTGAGTTTTTGCAAGTTGCGTAACCGAATCGGTAGATGCAAAGAGTCAATTTTAGCTTGCAAGGTGTCGTGATCTTCATGAACAATAGTTTGCAGTTCTTTTATGGCTGCTTCGTGATTCTGTAATGCATTTTCATGACGCGAAAACATAAGTTAAAAATACTCACAAATTTATGTTTTTACGTCATTACAGAGTTTCTGACATTTCGATTCGGTTTTAAGTAACTCAGCAGTTAAACCTTTACGTTTTTGTTCAAGCGTTTGTTCCATTGAGTCTAACTTTTGAAGCTGTTGCTTTGTTTGTCTCTGATTTTGTTCCATCGTGTCTAACTTTTGAAGATTTTGTTCCATTGTGTCTAACGTTTGAAGATTTTGTTCCATTGTGTCTAACTTTTGCTGTGTTTGTCTCCGATTTTGTTCCATTGTGTCTACCTTTTGAAACTTTTGTCCCATTTGTTGCATTAATTGTAATAACAATGCACTGGTGTCTGAAACATGTTCCTCAGTGCTATTCGGCAGTGCATTTGAACCGGCAATATTCGCATTTTGAAAAGCAGAGAATGTGTCTTGGCTTATTTGAGAAAACGGTGAGGACGCAAAACCTGAATCTACAGTATTTGCAAGATTGTGTCCTGTCATTTCGGATTCCTGAGGCGAGCTGTTGCCGACCGATCGATCGATAATGCTTCCCTGTTCACTAATTGTTTCACTGTTTACACCACTATTTGCCGCCCGCTCCATTTCTCTATGCACAATTACCAAATTACTACTTTGAATGTCTGTTAATTCATTACACGGTGGTCTTGATAAGCTACGCTCGACGTTACTATCATTTCTCAATTTACTTTGGGACCTAGTATTACGTTTTTCGCACGCCATAATTATCACGCATTTCACACGATAACAAGAAAAGCACAATTTGAATAGCAAAAATAAGAAAACACCTTAAGATAGCACTGAAAATAATATCTAGTTAATTGCAAGCGCAACTGCGAAATACTTGGTGCAAATCTACATGCATGTCACAACTGTTTTACTGTACAACAATGAAAAACTACAAGTACAAAGGAAATTCTCTCTATAGTTACGCGCTAGCAATAAACAATAGGTACACTAATTACACAAACTACAAGAAAAAATCAGAAGATTCCAGTGAGGTATCCTCGGCTAAGGGTTGAAATATGAAACGTCCCCTTAAAAAAATTATAAATGACTGTGCCTAAACTGACACACAATATATTTTAGCGCAACGCAATCAGACTTTCAAAAATCCCTACAAAAGAATGGCCCTGACTGACAATAACCTATACCTTACGTGAATCACTTACCTCACAAAAATCTCCGTTAGTCAAACTACTGCAATACAGCGTCCGCCAATACTGCCAGCTGAATAAAAGATTCTAACTATTGAAGGCACTAACTACTGATAGGCATAGTTAGCAAATGAAAGATTATGCTAGAGAACAAACAATGTATTTACCTTAATAGTGTTCAAAAGTCATTATATATATATATATATATATATATATATATATATATATATATATATATATATATATATATATATATTAGTTCATGACATCCAGTCTTAGAAATTTACTGTCTCTGATGGACACACGTCAAAACTCCGCCATCTCTCTCCCCACATCCACCACTGCTGGCAGCTCACCTCCAACTGCGCCACGCTAGGCGCTATTAACAGCCAATTGCCCAACACTACAATGGCGAATATTCTAACAATGCCAATCAGCCAGAGACTGCACACAGCACAGTCAGTGATTTTCATATAGAGCGCTACATGGCGTTACCAACATAAAAACCTAAACAGTCTACTTACAGATGCAAGGCAGTGGCAGCAGTATTATGTTATGGGGAACATTCAGCTGGGCTTCCATGGGACCTGTGGTAGTAGTCGAAGGCACCATGACAGCTGTGGACTTTGTGAACACTTTTAGGGACCGCCTGTAACAACTTATTCTTGATGTGTTCCTCAACGGCGACGACATCATCCAGCACGATAATTGTCCGTTTCACAAGGCCAAAATCATGCTGCAATGGTTTGAGGAACATGATAGTGAGCTCACGTTGATGCCTTGGCCACCAAATTCAGAATTCTGAATCCTATGAAGCCCAATGGAGACTCTGTCGTGGGCCAGGTCCTCGCACACAAACCAGCCGCTCGTAATTTACGGGAAGTGTGTGACCTCTGCGTAGGCATCTGGTGCTACAAACCACTGTTAACCTGTCAAGTACTTATCGAATCCACGGCACGCAAAATCTCTGTTGAATTGCATTCTAGAAGTTGACCAACATTCTTTTAAGTAGGTGGTCATAATGTTTTGGCTCATAAGTGTATATCATCGAATAATGAGGAACCATACCTGGAATGTAATTGAGAGTCGCTGTCCCAATGCTCGACGGCCAGTGGCATGGCGCACCATGCACTGTGGCTATCTTGGTAAGGTGGTGCATGGCTCCTGGAACCCTGTCTTTAAAGACAGATTGGGCTGCAAAGTACAGGTATGGTCCGCTCCTGCCTCTGCACGTGGTGTCGCCTTGATGGATACTGGTGACATCGCCTATTGTGTTGACTCTCAGAAGATGTGTGGTGGCTCTTGCAGAGGATCCTCGCCTTTTGTCTTCAAACTGCGCCACAGGCGATCTAGCTACAAATGTTATTCTGACCGGTCGATACGTATTTTTCATCTACGAAGGCCCATGCTCTGACGTGGATCTGAGGGCTATCAATTTGCTATCTTTATAGATACGCTACAAAGTGTGTGCTCGACTGTTGGGCATTCTTACAGGAGTGTCATTGCTCTTTGATGAAACTATCACGTTACAGTCAGCTATCCGCCAATTATTAGGACAGTGTTTGCACGGACACCCAACCCCCCACCCGCCCCTTCCCTCCCAGTTGGGGTATACTGGGCAGGAGAGGATGACATGATCCTGCTCTTGTTACAGAACCTGACGTGGAACATGGAATTATGAATATACTCCCTGAGAAAACACGCCAGTCCGCGAGCCAGTCTTTAGCCAGAATCCACTACTAGTTTATTCCTTCCATTTCACTATGGTGCCCGAAAGTGTTTGGCTTTTGCGTGAGGGGCTCTTCCATTTTTGTACACGTCTAAAGCAAATAAATAATTAATGTACCCTGTTATAAAACATCTCACTGAACAGAATGAGATTTTCACTCTGCAGCGGAGTGTGCAGTGATATGAAACTTCCTGGCAGATTAAAACTGTGTGCCCGACCGAGACTCGAACTCGGACCTTTGCCTTTCGCGGGCAAGTGCTCTACCATCTGAGCTACCGAAGCACGACTCACGCCCGGTACTCACAGCTTTACTTCTGCCAGTACCTCGTCTCCTACCTTCCAAACTTTACAGAATCTCTCCTGCGAACCTTGCAGAACTAGGACTCCTGAAAGAAAGGATATTGCGGAGACATGGCTTAGCCACAGCCTGGGGGATGTTTCCAGAATGAGATTTTCACTCTGCAGCGGAGTGTGCGCTGATATGAAACTTCCTGGCAGATTAGAACTGTGTGCCCGACCGAGACTCGAACTCGGGACCTTTGCCCTTCGCGAGCAAGTGCTCTACCATCTTGTTGTTAAAAATAATTAATAAATTCGACAAATAAGTACACAGTATTAGTTCGTATTTCAGGTGCGCGATTAAATTAAGACAAACGAAAATTCCTCATCCTACTCGCCACTGCCGGCCGCGGTGGTCTCGCGGTTCTAGGCGCGCAGTCTGGAACCGCGCGACTGCTACGGTCGCAGGTTCGAATCCTGCCTCGGGCATGGATGTGTGTGATGTCCTTAGGTTAGTTAGGTTTAACTAGTTCTAAGTTCTAGGGGACTGATGACCTAAGATGTTAAGTCCCATAGTGCTCAGAGCCATTTGAACCTACTCGCCACTGACTACACTGTTCTTTCTTGGGCACATTTTGTGAATCGTCATACATCTTTGGGATTTGTCGTTGGTAGTTTCACGCTGAATAAGGCGGTTTGGAAATGGAAATATGTTACTGACATCACGGGTGCCGTACTGGAATGTGAACGACGCTCACTTACCATTTTGCAGAATGTACGGATATTTTGTGTGTTTCCCAAAACGGTAGCAAAAAAGTTGTGCAACTGTCTGACCGATTACAACACCCTCATTGGTATTGCTGCTTCGGTAAGTACCTCGTCGCACAGTAGTAGCGCTCAGTCGCCAGGTTCCATGTAGGTGGTGATCCTGCTGAAGTGGAGTGTTTAGGGATGCCAGTTGTTAATTCTCAACGACGTTTGTACCACACTTTTTTTTAATACAGAAATTGCTTTGTCACACACGTCACAGAATCAGCAATTGCAATATGGTGGGTCTGGATTACACCGTGATATTCGATCCTTTCCACACATTAACACCGTCTTCTGACTGTACATAACGATAGACACTGCCCACGGCACTAGGCGTTCTTATAACTAATAACTTCACTTTATATCTTGTTTAACATCTGAAATATGCATTCGCGACCGTTCTTTTAGAGCCGCCCCGGTAACTCTGCCGTGCGTTTATCTGACGTCATGTTTGCGGACATTGTGGCGTAAGTCTGTCTCGGAACACTGTCTGAGATTGTAAGATCCTACTCCCAAATAGTCGGATCTTGTTCCTATTAAGGTTGCACAACATTGCCTCCTATGATTCCATCACTAATGTTCCTTGCTCACGCTTAATTGTCAAATGTACATGTAACCTAGCTGCTACTGAGCATTCCTGATCGCATAAATATGCATAATACTTGGCTTAAATACGTGAAGGGAATGCACATATGCATTACACGATTTATATGGAAAGATCGTATCTTTAAACTACATTACAAGGTTCTGGCGAAGCCGCTCACGGAATGAGGCTTGGCTTTCTCAGGAATCACACGTATTGTATGTCTGACGCATGTTACTGATTGTTACCCGGGCCCAGTAGGGTGGCGGAGGGGGGGTAGATCTGGCAACTACGCTGGCTGCGCTGGAACTCGCGTTGTTCCAAAACTGACATTTTCTACGAAGAAGCGTTTACGAAGTTCCATTGAAAGTGGGTGTGTCTAACTGCAGGGAGCATCTGTATATCCGAGAGCCGGAGGAGGAGCAGTTCGAGTGGGATGGTTTCCGGCGCCCCTTCGATGGCCGCCTCTGCATCTGCACCTTTGCCCTAATGCTGGTCGTCTGGGCCGTCCTCAGGGTGCACCGAAGATATACGGAAACTGGCAGAAACCCTCTGGACGGGGGGCGAGTCTACAGCGACTTCCTGCACGTCATCGGAATATTCTGCATGCAAGGTACGCCAGTATTCCTCGTTTACCTTAGCGACAGTCTAAAGTATCAGAAAACCGTCCTGCAGACATGTCGGAGGTTCTTGTCAAACTTTTGTGTCTGAGGTAAGGTTACGATTCAGACGGTTTTGTGTGATCGTGTACCAGAGACCAGGGCGATTTTGGAGAGGAAAAAAACATTGGTCTATATACTGAGATACTGAGTAGGCCACTGATCTCAATACTATACTTGCAACTCGACTGTAGTTCAAATGGTTCAACTGGTTCTGAGCACTATGGGACTTAACATCTGAGGTCATCAGTCCCCTAGAGCTTAGAACTACTTAAACCTAACTAACCTAAGGACAACACACACATTCATGTCCGAGACAGGATTCGAACCTGCGACCGTAGCGGTCTCGCGGTTCCGGACTGAAGGGCCTAGAACCTCTCGGCCACAACGGCAGGCCCGACTGTAGTATTCGCTGTCCACGCAAGAGCACTAATTTCAGGCTGGTACATCAATCGCCTGTTCAATACTGGATTTGGCCTGCGCTCATTATTGTCAATGTGAGGTTTTAACATACAGATTTTTCCAGCACAAATTCTCACACTGCAGTGGAGAGTGTGCTGATTTGATGCTTCCTGACACACTAAAACTGCGTACCGGACCGTGACTCGAACCTGGGACCTTTGCCTTTCGTGGACAAGTGATTACCGACTGAGCTGTCTAAATACGACACAGATCCCTCTTCACTTCTTTACCTCCGCCAGTACCTACTCCTCCTCATTCGAACTTGTGAAAGGTAGTGTTCTGGGTTAGAGTTCCGTTCCGAAACACGATTTTGATCTGCCAGGAAGCTTCAAAACAGCTCAGTTCTCCGCTGCAGAGTGAGAGCCCCCCGGAAAGGACTTTTACATTAGATTTGATATTTTTCTAGGCATTAAACTGTACGGGACCTAACGACATGCCACAGACTGTAGATACAGTCCAATGAAATTAATACCAATGCCTGAACTCGAATGTTGAGTAAAAAATTAGAAGGATTATATAAATGAGTGCTTCAGTATAACGAATTGTTATGAAATACTTAATGCATACTGAAGAGCTTACTTGCTTTGGAAGGAAGGACTGGGCCATAAGATCTAACATCATTGGTAACGTCCATACATGTCAACATAATTTATTGAACTCACAATTATTACAATTAAAACAGATCACGTTAATTAAGAAAAGAAGACGCAAATATTGAGACTTTGGAAAAATTTGAAAACCAAGTCAAATTAATAAAATTCAACAATTAATTACAGTGTGTTAATTAAGAGAAAACTTTCATGATTTAAATATTGAACCAAGCCTAAAAGCCTGATACGACTAATCAGTAGGAAAGGGACTTTAATAATTTCAGGGAGAGATAATTTCAAATAACAGAAACTAGCTCCCTCTGCCCCACAATTATCATGTAGTTTTACAAGAGTGTAAGAATCAAGAGGAGCACTATCACCCCGACGTCACAGAGATTACCCCCCCCCCTCCCCCCCCCAAAAAAAAAAAACATTGGGACGCCTTACATTTAAGTAAGAATTCTGCTGCCAAGGGAGCGGACAATACAGACGCTAAGAACCCCTACTTAAGCAAACACTGCCCATGCGGAATACTGTAAACAATACACCCAAAACAGCAGCTTAAGCTCCCCGTCTGGACACAAAAGGAATAAGGTGCTGCCTCACAATACCAAAGTTAAATTACATGACAATATGCTTTTATCATGTAATAGAGGGGAATTTACTGGGCCACAACGAAACCCAAATTTACAGAATACCTCTTTACGTGAAATATGCCGCTTGGGAAGAAACAAAACTTCAGAAAAAATTATAACTATTCGCAAATTTTGATTTTTAAAATAGTCTTAAAAAGCCAAGACACACTGAAATTAGACTAAACAGTGCAGAGACTTAAGTGAGAGGCTGAGTGGAGCACTTTGTTTGACAGTGTCTTAAGGAAAAAACAAACAGACAAATATACGGCCGGTTAGAGGGATTAACTGTCACCAATTCCACTCCAAACGATAACGAACCGGCCGGCACACCAACATCAGAGGTTCTCCAAACAATTTTGCATTATTAAGCGGCCTAAAAATCACCATGTACTTAAAAACCTGCTGACCATTTAATAAGCCCTGTGGCGATGGTCGGACACACAAATGTCAGCATGGACACGAGCGGTTGCCGTGGAGGTCACCGATCAAGAAAATAGGCACAGTTGACAGCAAGAGGACCGCGGAATGAAAGGACTGAAAATCCGCTGGCCAGTAATCCGAGGCCCTTTGAGGAACTTCACCTCGCATGCACTGCACGCCACTATCGGCGCCTCATAAGTCGACCCAGCAGCTCCGGCCCGTGTGCCTCGAAGCTCTGCTAGCCACACATTGAACGCCACTACACGTCCTGGCAGCCCGATCACACCGCCGCCTTCCTAGGCAATGATCGAATTTAAAGACGTGGCGCGATTGTCTCTCGTGAACAGACTGATCACTTTTTCCCCCACTATTTGTACGCTCCTAGTCAGTTAGTTACGTATTTCACACATCATTTGAATGATTCTTTTATTGAAATGGTGTAGGACGAGTCAGTTTACGGGTTATGTATACCTGTTTAGTGTTAACATTAATGACCACATTATTTGTAGTATTATTCATGCAACGACACTTAAAACTAGGTTTTTATTCATGCATGCTGCATAGGGAGTTGTCACGCAGATTAATTTCAGTAGTGAATATATGTAATGCGATGGTGCAATTGAGATACATAACTCATCGAAGACATACCTACATGACGCCTCCTCATGAACACCACACGTTATTCTTACTGCTCGCTTTTGCACAATTGACACTATCTTTCCAGGAGATGAGTTACCTCAGAAAACTATTGCTGAGTGGAAATATGCTAAATACAGGGTGATCCACTGATCGCGACCGGGCCAAATATCCCACTAAATAAGCGTCAAACGAAAAATCTACACAGATCGAAACTTGTCTAGCTTGAACGGGGAAGCCAGATGGCGCTATGGTTGGCCCGCTAGATGGCGCTCCCATACACCAAACGGATAACAACTGCGTTTTTTAAAAATAGGAACCCAAATTTTTTATTACATATACGTGTAGTACGTAAAGAAATATGAATGTTTCAGTTGGACACTGTTTTCGCTTTGTGATAGATGTGGCTGTAATAGTCACAAACATTTTAGACGAACAGTTGGTACTAGATAGGTTTTTTAAATTAAAATACAGAACGTAGGTACGTTTGAACATTTTATTTCGGTTGTTCCAATGTGATACATGTACCTTTGTGAACTTATCATTGCTGAGAACGCATGCTGTTACAGCGTGATTACCTGTAAATACCACATTAATGCAATAAATGCTCAATATGATTCCTGTCAACATCAACGAATTTGGCCATACGTGTAACGACATTCCTCTCAACAGCCAGTAGTTCGCCTTCCGTAATGTTCGCACATGCATTGACAATGCGCTGACGCATGTTGTCAGGCACTGTCGGTGGATCACGATAGCAAATATCTTTCAACTTTACCCACAGAAAGAAATCCGGGGACGTCAGATCCGGTGAACGAGAGGGTCATGGTATGGTGCTTCGCCGACCAATCCATCTGTCATGAAATACGCTATTCAATACCGCTTCAACCGCACGCGAGCTATGTGCCGGACATCCATCATGTTGGAAGTACATCGCCATTCTGTCATGCAGTGAAACATCTTGTAGTAACATCGGTAGAACGTTACGTAGGAAATCTGCTTACATTGCATCATTTAGATTGCCATCGGTAAAATGGGGGCCAATTATCCTTCCTCCCATGATGCCGCACCATACATTAACGCGCTAAGGTCGCTGATGTTCCACTTGTCGCAGCCATCGTGGATTTTCCGTTGCCCAATAGTGCATATTATGCCGGTTTACGTTACGGCTGTTGGTGAATGACACTTCGTCGCTAAATAGAACGCGTACAAAAAAACCGTCATCGTCCCGTAATTTCTCTTGTTCCCAGTGGCTGAACTGTACACGACGTTCAAAGTCGTCGCCATGCAATTCCTGGTGCATAGAAATATGGTACGGGTGCAATCGATGTTGATGTAGCATTCTCAACACCGACGTTTTTGAGATTCCTGATTCTCGCGCAGTTTGTCTGCGGATTAGCCGCGACAGCAGCTGAAACACCTTCTTGGGCATCATCATTTGTTGCAGGTCGTGGTTGACGTTTCACATATGGCTGAACACTTCCTGTTTCCTTAAATAACGTAACTATCCGGCGAACGGTCCGGACACTTGGATGATGTCGTCCAGGATAACGAGCAGCATACATAGCACACGCGCGTTGGGCATTTTGATCACGACAGCCATACATCAACACGATATCGACCTTTTCGGCAATTGCTAAACGGTCCATTTTAACACGGGTAATGTATCACGAAGCAAATGCCGTCCGCACTGGCGGAATGTTACGTGATACCACGTAGTTATACGTTTGTGACTATTACAGCGCCATCCATCACAAAGCAAAAATAGTGGTCCAACTGCAACATCCATATTTCTTTACGTACTACACCAATATGTGATAAAAATGGAGGTTCCTATTTAAAAAAAAAAACGCAGTTCATATCCGTTTGACCTATGGCAGCGCCAGCTAGCGGGACAAGCATAGCGCCATCTGGTTTCCCCCTTCAAGCTAACGAGGTTCGTTCATTCTAGATTTTTCGTTTGATGCTTATGTCGTGAGATATTTGGCCCGGTCACTATCAATGGACCACCCTGTATCTTAAGAAGTTGATCCGCTTGTTACCAAGACAAGCAATTAAACGAAGAGCGAAAGTAGCTGAAATTAATTATTGCAGAAGCTCAGTAATATGCTTCTTTCCTTCAAGTAATCTATAACATGTACACCCAAAAATTTGGAGCATTCTACCCTATTTACTGACTCTTTCTCATTTCCTATATCAATTGTTGGCATGACTGTATTTGTTGTACGGAACTGAGTATAGCGTACTGTTTCAAAATTGAGGAAAGGTCCACTTTCTGAGAAACAATTAATAGTTCTTTAAAAAACACGAATAAGAATCTGCTCTTTCGCTTTCTCTCTAATGCAATTTTTTATAACACTAGTATTGTTTGCAAAAATGGCCAATGCTGCTTGTTGAATGTTAAGTGGAAGGTCATTCACAGAAGGAATAGGAGAGAAACAAAAATCGAAACATATGGGGATCCCTTTGTGATTTCTCCTCAATCACTACAATTTTTTACCTTTCCAATATTGTTCAAATTATTCAGCACAACGTTTAGCGGTCTGTTTTTTAAGTATGATTCAGACCAGTTGTGTGTAAAGCCATCAGTTCCGTAAAGCTTAAATTTTTCTAAGTGTGTGAGATGATCTACACACTCAAACGCCTTGGAAAGCTCACAACTAATACCATCTGGCGAAACCTTATCATTTAAAGCTTGCAGTATTTGGTCTATAAATGGTATTCTCAGTCAAGCAACCCTTTGGGAATGCAAAATGTGATACGCTATGCAAATTGTTTCTCCTTAAATGTGAAACTACTCTTGAGTACAATACTTCTTCGAGAATTTTGGAAAAATAAGTTGTAACGAAACTGGATGATCATTATTTCAGTCTTTCTGATCACCTTTCTGATTAAGCGGTTTAATAACTGCATATTCTAATCTGTCTGGAAAAGTCCTCTTCTCTGCTGATGCAACTCAGAGGACATTACAACAACTTTTCAGGATTCTGTTTGAAATTACATCAACACCATATGAGCTCTTGTTTTTTTTTTTTAGAATTCTTACAATTCTGTTATTTTCAGTGAAGAATGCTGGTGCTACCTGTAATTGATTAAAGTTTTGTGGAATGGTATTCTTAATATATCCATTTTCTTCTTCTACTGAACCATTTAATCTTATTTTTGGTGACACATTTAGGTAGTTATGTTAAAAGTACTCGCAACTCGTGAATAATCGGTCTCAACAATGTTATTTAGTTTAGCTGTTATATTATCTCGCTGAATGATTGGCTGTCCTGTTTCCTGTTTGATAATATCCCAAATACTTTTAATCTTATTATCTGCATTATTTATTTCTGTCAGAACATTCAGAATTCTGCATATTTTAATGTCTTTAGTGTACAAGTAATGTCAGATCTTCACTTATTCTGGCATGATAAATTTCCCTCTTATATGAGATTTTAATTACCTTAGTTATCCATAATTTACTTGTTTTTGCAAATGGATTTAATGGATAACGTTTTAGGAACACAGCTTCCTGATGTTGACGCAAAACCACTATGGATTAAATTGATTTTGGCACTAGCGTCTCCTTCTCTATGTACCTCATCCCATACCACCTATATTTAGCTTAATCTTAAAACACTGTATCCTGTTCACATTAAGGGGCTCCGGAACGCCCTATACTTGCAATGTTAAAATAACGCTTATAAATTACATCTTTCCTCACAAAGTATTTGAGGTAGGAAGTTGAACTTTTTACAGATTATTTATTGGAATATGGGCTACAACTTAACACAGGGATTTTACAAAATTTTAGTTCAGTTATTAAAGATGATTTTTTTTCAATTGTAATGAAAATTCACAACATTTTTTGCAATTTTTTATTTATATATTCAAAAATATACAGTTTTTTGGAAAAAGGCTGTGTTAAATTATGCAGAAGGTACTGTGTAACATTTACTGAAAGTTTGAAACAAATATGTTTGGAAGATCCTTACAAAACATGTAATTAGTATGAGAAAATAAAAGTTTTGGGAATCGAGCGACAAAGATTGGATTAACTTTTTAGTGCATTCCAGGTCCATAGGATGGATTATCTTCATCCTCTGCAAACTCCTCCTCCAGCTTCCTCTTGTTCCTCCTCCTGTTTACTCTTGCTTGTATTTCTAGACTCTTTACAGCCCTGTCTGCAGCCCGAAGGCGTTCCTTGTCTAAAGCAAGCATCGCTCGTACTATGTTAGAACCTATCTTCATTCCCATATTTCTAAATACCTTGCACCTTACAATGTTGCCATCATTGAAAGTCGCAACAGCATCATACACACCAAAGTGAAGTGTTTCTATTCCAACAAATACAGTCTTGGGGATTCTCGATCATATAACACTATTTACACTTTCATTGGGGTTTTGAGTTTTTCCGTGAATACACTTTTTCAACAATTCAGGTGCTGCTAAGTCTCTGAAAATAGGTTTTATACTTTATCTCACATCACTAAAATGTACCTGATGAACACGGACGTTAATAATAACACCATTTGACAGCAGTTTAACAGCGCCACAGTGGGTCACGCCCATGCAGAACACATTTCAAAAAAAATTTAAAAATAGTTGTAGTCTTCGGAATTGAATAAATTATATATCTATTAAAAGGTAATAGTCTGCAGATTCAGAAAACGCAAAAAAGTAAAAATTGAACTTTTCATGATTTTGAGCCTTTCCGGAGCCCCTTAATA
The DNA here is from genome assembly GCF_023898315.1 of Schistocerca nitens. Classification (NCBI taxonomy): domain Eukaryota; kingdom Metazoa; phylum Arthropoda; class Insecta; order Orthoptera; family Acrididae; genus Schistocerca; species Schistocerca nitens. The sequence goes on from NC_064615.1 coordinate 877,685,736, forward strand.
AGCCTCACTGCTTTGTATGTACCTGCCTCATGGTTGTAAGCTGCTGTATTGTTTAATTTTATTAATTAAGTATCATGATCATCCATTAAGAAATGGATACAAATTAATTGTTTCAGAGGGAACACCGCCTATAAATATGTTATCCATCAGGGTCCTGTTATCTTGCCGCACATGAAATCTATCTTATGAATGAAAATACGTTGTATACGTTGGAAATTAATTTTCTGGGCAACCGAAAGTGTTTTATAATGCAAACCAACGTATGGGATGGTGAAATTACGAACATATTTGCGAATGTATTTCGTCAGAAGAAAGTTTAGACGGACATTCCCCGTGAGATGCCTTCTAACACAAATATGTAACGCATTCATTTTGGTTACATGTTTGTAATTGTGAATTATTGTTTATTCTAGGGCACCTCGCCAGGAAACCAGTGTATGATTAGTTTTGACGAAAGCATGAAAAAACCGTCTGATGTTGAATTGTTCGAAACGGTAACGGTACTTTTTGAATAAAATAACCTAAAAATAATTTATCGCTGGTTTCTTTACACCATCAACAGCTTATTTCATATAAGAGCCACGGTTGTCAATCATGTCTTTATCCGACGCATACGCATGTATAAAAGAAGTGTACAAGAGTGCGATTAAAATTCTGGGTGAAAGGATATAAATGATAAGATTGTCTGATGGCGTGGCTATCCTCATTGAAAATGAAGAAGAATTTTAGAATCTGTTGGATGTTATGCACAGAGTAATGAGTGCAGAATAAGGGTTCAGAGTAAACAGCAAACAGATAAAAGTAATGAGAAGTAGCAGAATTGAGAATAACGTGAAACTTAAAAACATCAATAGTGGTGACCACGAAGTATATGATGTTATGGAATTCTTCTGTTTTGCAAGAAAAATAAGCCATGACGGATGAAACAGGGAGGACATAAAACTCCGACTAGCACAGGGGGAAGGGCATTCCTGTCCAAGAGAAGTCTACTATTATCAAACAAAAGCCTTAATTTGAGGAAGAAATTTCTGAGAATCTATGTTGGGAGCACAGAACTGTGTGATAGTGAATCACGGACAGTTGAAAAGCTTGAACAGAAGAGCATCGAAGCGTTTGAGGTGTGGCGCTACAGAACAATGTTGCAAATTAAGTGCAGTGGTAAACTAAGGAATGACGAGGTTCTCCACAGAAAGAAACATACGGAAAATACTGACAAGGAGAAGGGGCGGGACGACAGAACACATGTTACAGCATCGGACAATAACTTCCACGTTACTAGAGGGAGCTGCAGTGGGTAAGAATCAGCAGGGTAAGACAGGTATTCGAAACAAGCAACAAATCAACAAATGATCGAAGAGTCCACGGGGCTACTGCCGGTTCACAGTATCCAACGAACAATATTTCGGCCATGAGCCATGTGGCCATCGTCAGATGCGCTGACGAACTGAACTCCTTGGGCACACGGCCCACTAATGTCCCCTGCCCCCGAGTCGCACCGTCCGCGGTCCGCACCCGCGGCCGCAAGTCGGCGTCTGCGATAGCTTTGAGTAAGTTCCCTGCCCGCAATGTTCGCCAGATCGTTTTCTTTGCAGACATGCTCCTCAGCTAAACTCAGTGTTGGATCCCATACATTGCTATGATTATAACCGTAATCCCGGTTGATGAGATCGTCCTCGGTGTGAATTTCTACGACCCGTCTAACGACGCTGTCCGAGTATTTGGAAGTCTGTGCCAAGATCCTTGTACGTTTGTACTCCATGGCGCGATTCTCGAACAAACAGTGCTTTGCGACTGCTGACTTCTTGGGATACATCAGTCAAGTGTGCCTCTGGTGTTTTCGGGAACGATCTTCGAATGTACGCACTGTCCATCCAATATTTGTCCTCCCACATTGACACGTAATCTGGTATACGCTGGCCTTGACGCTTCCCAAGAATGCTCGTATTTTATTGGGCTTCTTTTTTGTGCGTCCGATTTTTCCCGGTAGTGCGTCAGTGTACGGTATAAAGGCAGTGACTGCCTCGTCCTCCATGACTTCCTCCGTGACTTTTTTCCGTCTGCGCAAATGATTCAAATGGCTCTAAGCACTGTGGGACTTAACATCTGAGGTCATCAGTCCCCTAGACTTAGAACTAACCTAAGGACATCACACACATCCATGACTGAGGCAGGACTGGAACTTGTGACCGTAGCAGCAGCGCAGTTCCGGACTGAAGCGCCTAGAACCGCTCGGCCACAGCGGCCGGCCTGTCTGCACAGATTGTACTGTTGTGCTGGAGCGGAGAGCTCCCCTAAACTTCCATTCTGGGTACCAGTTTTTTTTTTTTTTTCGGAGTACGGTTCTGAGTTGTTCCAGCTCCTGGGGCAGACTCTTTGCGTCTGAATTTGCGCGCGTCATGTGTATCGGTGTTTTTAGTACTCCATTTCTCTGCGAAGGGTGGTGGCAGGTGTGTGTACGCAGATACAGGTCAGTGTGCGTTTTCTTCCGATACACGCCGTGACCCAAGGTGCCGTCAGCACGTCCAGGAATGGTAATCTTCCTCCTGCTAAGGTCTCCATAGTGAATTTGATGTTGGGATGTGTGGAGATCAAATGTGTAAGGAAGTCAAGGAGTTCATCTCTTACATGGGGCAACATAAAGAACGTGTTATCCACATAACGGAAAAAGCACGTGGGTTTCCATTTGGATGACACAAGAACTTCCTCCTCGAAGTACCTCATACACAAGTTAGCGACCACAGGCGAGAGTGGGCTGCCCATTGCGACTTCTTTCGTTTTATCATAGTATTCTCCATTCAACAGAAAATACGTGGAGATCAGGACATGTCTAAAAAGATCGATGGACGTTTCGTCAAATTTCTGACCAATGAGTGCCTCTCGTAATGTACCCTGGTGAATAACGAAAAGACGTCAAAACTCACCAGGCTAAGTTTTTCACCTCGAAATTTTTGAGATGTTGTACAAAATCCACAGAACTGCTGATATCATGAGACCGTTTACCCACATAAGGGCTTAACATTTCCGTGAAGTATTTTGGCAGCCAATACGTAGGTGGCCTAATGTTGCTGACAATGGAGCGCTACCACACCCCTTTTTTGTGAACTTAAGGGAGTCCATAAAGTCTTAGGGGTACAGGTCCTTGAGGTAACAGTTTCTTGGCGCCCCCCTGTGGTAAATCCACGTCCTTGAGAACAGCCCTGGTCTTGTTCTCCGCCTTTTTTATGGGGTGTGGGAGGTCAGCGTTGATCTTCCTGTAGCAGTCGACATTTATCAGGCTCTGCATGTTCTCAGTGTAGTCCTAGAGGGAAAGAACAACAGCAGCGTTGCCTTAACCAGCAAGTAGGACACCATCCTCGGGGCACTCTCTCGGGTTCCAAGCAGCCGCCCTCTCTCTGCTGGTAATTTTCGACTTCCTAAGATTAGTTCTCCTAAGAGCACGGCAGGTTTCACGATGTACGTCTTCAGCTGCTTCAGGCGGTAGTCGCGCCGCAACTTGTTCAAATGCGCTGACGGTGTCGGCGACCGGTGTGATCTTAGTGTGGGAGAAAACTTAAGTCGCTTCTCCAGAACTGAAGCCGCATCGTCAGTCAGCTCGATATCAGACAGATTAATGATCGTCTTGCACGAGGCTTCCGGTGACGGTTTGTCAGAGAGGCATGAGAATTTTGATATTTGACGTCCTGTGGTCTTCCCATGGGCGGACTTGCCTACCGGTCAGGTAACACCATCAATCCAATCCCAGGTCCAGGAATTAAAAAGACCGGGCAGTTTTAAATGTAGTACAAATAATTCCTGTGATTTGTTGTCAATGGCCGGCAGTGGTGGCCGAGCGGTTCTAGGTGCTACAGTCTGGCACCGCGCGACCGTAACGGTCGCAGGTTCTAATCCTGCCTCGGGCATGGGTGTGTGTGATATCCTTAGGTTAGTTAGGTTTAAGTAGTTCTAAGTTCTAGCGGACTGATGACCTCATAACTTAAGTCCCATAGTGCTCAGAGCTATTTGAACCATTTTTTGTTGTCAATGCTTCGATGGGTAAAGTGCAAGCGTTCACATATCAAATCAAGATTGGTGTGCTTCTTAATTCTCCTAGCTGATGCAGAATCATTGTGATGCACGACTTTTGCAAAGGTCGACACAACATGCTGGGCACGACATCTCTCCAGAAATGCAAGAGCACTCAGAAAACGGATCTTCGGTGTTGCAGCTTTTCGAATTCCTCCACGCTGCGACGCATCTTCCCCCCCCCCCCTCCCCCCCCCCCCCAACCCGTAAACCTATATGACGGGATTCTTCAGTTTCTCCGGGCGTATTAGTTGATCGAACAGTCCCCTGGTGTACTGCCGGTTCATAGTGTCCAACGGGCACAATGTTTCAGCGATCAGACATGTTGCCAACGTCAGGTGCGCTGACGAACAGAGCCCCTGGGGGCGTGCAGCCGACTAATATCCCTGGAAGTCTGTGGCAATCTCGTGGTACTCCATCGCGTGATACTCGGATAAACAGTGCTCTGGGACCACTGCATTGTTGGGATACTTCAGTCGAGTGTGGCTCTGGTGTTCCCGGCAGCGACCTTCGACTGTGCACACAGTCTGTCCAGTCTATTTCTCCCCACATTGACATGACAGCAAACAAAACGATCTGGTTACCAGGGCGGACAGAGAACTTACAGCAACGGTATCACAGACACCGACCAGCGTCTCCGCGACCGCCGAAGTGGTGCTGTGGGCACGGACCGCGGCTGGAGCGGGAGAAACTGGAGTCAGATCAACAAATAACTGCTCCTATGAGATGAAAATATTGGCGCAGGAGAGGAATCCGTGGTGGACACTCATCATCAAACCAGACTAATCTGAAGAAGATAGACTGATACGGACAACTGTGGATGTGAATGCACTGTGAAAAGGCAGCGGTGGAGGTTAAATTGCCCGCTACAGTCTCTCTTGGCCTCTACCGTCCGCAAGGCTGCCGTGTGCTCTATTCTCTGTAGGTATCGTACTTGTATCGACTGCACAAAGTAGTAAGTGAAAGCGTTGGTTAGTTGTTATTCTTTTCTTTAAATTTTGTAGGGCAGTTAATCTTCTTTCAAGTTATTTCCTTGAATGTTGTTAAAAAAAACAGCACGTAAGTTTCATGGAACCCTTGAGTGATCTCCGTGCCTCCTGCTGAACCAGTATGACAAAGCCAAATGCAATCTGACATCATTCGTTCTCATCGGAACCTTCACTTGGATTTGTCCATCTTGATGCAGTACACAGAACAGGGAGTCGTCTGAAAAGACGACACAGTACCACTCCAATGTTCAGTGTTGCCGTTTGCTATACTACGTCCGACTCGCCTCTCGCTTCCAGTGCAAGGGAACTCGCGAAAGTGGTTCCTATGCCGACATTCTGGGGTGCTCCAGACGTCGTCGCTCTCTTCGTTTGCATACAGTCGTGGGATCCGAAACAACGCAAGCAACAATACTGCAGGACGATTCACTGCAGACTCGAAGGGCCGCAGTCCAGTCGCTACCGAATTCCGACACGTGCTGGCAGCCCCTTCTCCTCCTTACACGAGGCATAACACGGTCTCCTAGCAATCAACCAACATTGAAATATGATATCTGCATGAGAAACCTACTACGTAATCTTGCCTTGTATACGGAATGTAAATAGCATTACTCCTACCTCCTTTGTGTAGTTGCGATGAAATGTCAGTTATGTGCATGTGCAAGCATGCAGTACATTCCATAGCAATTGATATTTATTTCATGTCGTTTTCATGAATGTTGCAATCTTAATAGCCAGGAGTGTAATTTCTCTTACACTGATCCACAGCTGTTTTAGCAGGTAAGATTGAGTCTGTTTGTAGCTAGGAATTTTAAAACATTACTCCCGGCCGGGTCGGATATTTTCTTCGATAAGGGAACGGTGTATCTATTGTCCTACTCATTTCATCTCATATTCGTCGACCCGCAAGTCGCCAAAGTGGCTTCAAATAGAAAGACTTTCACAGACGGCCGAACAACACCAGATGGTGTTTACCGGACAGTATTGTCATACGATCATTTCATTTTTAAAAAGTTACCATGTCTTTGTTGGGAGCGAGGGGGCAGAGGTGATACTATTTGCTTGATTCTCTCGAAGGTTTATCCCATCAACTCACTGGAAAGGCTGCACATCCTCAGTCCAAATGACGCCATTCATTTTAGTAAGGATTGGATGACTGTGTGCACGTGGAGCCGCAGCGTTATGCTATGTTATGGATGTCGATAGAGAGAAGACGAAGGGCACATTCTGGTGGCGGTACATAGTTTATTCTTCTTGAAAAGCATCAGACAGTCTACCGAGTGTCCCGAGCTGACGGATACTTGTCAGTATATACCCAGTTGATCTCGAAGTGCACCAAATGCGCCAGCGAGCTTACCATCTTCATAAAACAGATAGGTGCCATTACATAGGCTAATTTCCTCAAAGAACACCTGATTTCCAGTGACCTGTATGTCACCAACCGACGTATGGGTGTGATAACATACGCTATTCCGTTCGAAGCGCACCAATTGTGTCACCGAGCTTAGCATCCAACTGACGGATGCCAGTACGTGGCAAACACCTCTCTAAGAGCAGCAAATGGTCCACGGAGCTGAACAGCCCAATGCGAAGGATGGTTGCACATTCATAACATGTTTCTCTAAACCTCGGACCTTAGCATCCCCATCCAATGGACAGGTGTCGGTACAATGCCCATTTCTCTCGAAGAGCACCAGATTTGCCAAGTCAACACCCCTATCCAATGTGTGGGTGCTGATACATAACCTATTCCTTTCAAAGGGAACCAAATTGTCCACAAAGTTTAGTGACCTCTTGCAATGTACGGATCATCCTCGACAATGCCACAATCCCTCTCTCCACGAGATGATGAATGGATGTCTGTATTTTAACGTAGCACGTAGATGATAGTTTGATAATCAGGAACTGTACGCCTTCAGCTGTTTGCCACAGTTCGGCCGAATACTGTTGGTGAAATTTCTTCTACCAACAAGATCGGAACTAGCTAACTCCTGTAGCCAAGTTTGGGTGATGTAAATACATTATATCAATCATAAACTAGGACGCTGATGTACAGCTTTTGCTAGGACTTTGTCTGTAATTGGTGCACTCAGGGTGTGCCACGGTAACTCGCGACAGCGTGCGGGTGTCCCTGCTGGTGGCGTCGACCTCTGCGCTGGTGGTGTACACGGCCTACTGCGGCGCCCTCACGGCCTCACTGGCCACCCACCAGCCGCGGCTGCCCTTCACCGACCTAAAGGGCCTGCTGCAGGACGGCTCCTACAAGCTGTTGCTGCTCGCCGGATCCGGAGAGATGACTCTTTTCGCAGTAAGAAACAGACAAATTAGTCTTATCTTTTCCTACTCGTATGTAACTGCCTCTATATTAAGTGCGTTACTGTACTTTTAAAAAGGTAAATCTCACAACAGTGCTGTCCTAGGCGTGGTCCTATTGCGGGGTCGTGTGCAGTTGTCTTCATCCAGCCTTTGAACTCACATACTGAGCCAGTTATTGGGGACCTTCTGTTTAACGTGGACTCCGAACTGCAACACAATGTTGTTTTTTCACGTTATAAGCTTTTGGAACAGGAGAATGAAGTGATATGCGTCAATGAAAAAAAACTAGAAGTCACCAGGAATGGAACACGTGTTCTTCGGACGTGTAGTCTGACATTTCGTTACTATTTCTTTCAACTTTTACCATTATCAACACATCCTGCAGATTATTTGTATTTTTTATTAAAAAATAAAATAAAAGTCCTCATGACACACCAAACAGTACCTTTGTCCCTACAGAATATTCATACGTATTCTCCAAGCAGTTTGCATTTTAAATATCTTTTCTTTCTAATTTTGCAACGTATTCCCCGCTGTATCATCGTTTTCAGTTCTTCAGCTGTCTGAGGAGTAACGCGCAGATATTTGTGGCTGATGGTACGATCTGGCTCCTGAAAGAATTTCGATTCCAATTAATGCAGCAACAAAAAGTCAATAAATTTCTGCATGTCAGTGCCCGTGAGAAACCTACATGCTAATGTACGTAAAGTAACATTTATCGTGTAGTGTTTATGTGTGCAATCTCGGTTATTAGATCATCTAACGATTCGTTTCTGGCTTTTATCACACGAGACATGAGCTAACAATCGCTATCACCGGACATTTTCTTAATGATGATCAAAAGCTGGATTTGGAAGATGATTTAATTTAATTTATGAAAAGTCCAAGCCAATCAATATGATTGAAGGCAAGGAACACAACAGAAAATTAACACAGATGTGGTTAGGTAAGGGGGAGTATCAGAAACAGGATAGGAAACAGGAAAGGTACAATTTCTGATCCACACAAACATAGACTACAACAGTGAGACCATTTCGGCAAAAGTAGTGCTGCGAATAAGTCGAAGCACGACTACAATGTCTTCATCCTTGGCAGTCAGAATAGAAACGTACCTGCGAACGAGTGTTATTTGCTGCCTGCACGACGTTTTTACTTTATTGTTAGCTTTCTCGAGCCACGTCATGGGTAAAAGTGCAACTGCTCCTCAGTTTAAGAGACTGAAAATGTACAGGGTTATTTTTTTCCACCATGTACAAATTTTAGGGATTGATCGATGAGAGGACACGGAACAAAAAGGGCCTAATCAAAAAAATGGTTCAAATGGCTCTGAGCAATATGGGACTCAACTGCTGTGGTCATCAGTCCCCTAGAACTTAGAACTACTTAAACCTAACTAACCTAAGGACATCACACACATCCATGCCCGAGGCAGGATTCGAACCTGCGAGCGTAGCAGTCGCACGGTTCCGGACTGCGCGCCTAGAACCGCGAGACCACCGCGGCCGGCAGGGCCTAATCAACCTAGGTCTAGAAATGAATCGTTTCCGTGCTAGTGACCATTTATTCAATCATACAGTGTTACAGACACTGCCGTCTAATACGCACTGTACCATTCAGCCACAGTTACAGTATTTGTTGAAAATGGTTTCTGTGTGGCTCAGTGCATGCGTGCACGCGTCGTAGCATGTTCTGTGTCACACGTTCACATCGGCCGTGCTGCATGCGAAGTGTGACAAAGGCAGGATGAATACGCTGCAACAGTGTCTCCAAATCTGGAATGGGCTCTGTGTACACGATACTTTTGAGGTGGTCCCATAATCAGAAGTCGCACGGTGAGATCCGATGAACGAGCGGGCCATGCAACTGAACCCCCTTGTCTGACTCATCGACCAGGAAAGGAAGTTAGCGAAGTGTGCTGGAGAACCATCATGTAGCAGCCACATAACCCTTTGAATCATCAATGGAACTTCTTCCAACGTGGGAGGCAAAGTCACCCGCAAGAAACGCCGGTAATTCTGGCCTGTTAGGCGACGTGGAAGGAAGACTGGTCCCAAAATACGTTCGCCAATTATCCCGGCCAACACATTCCGGCTGCATCGATCCTGATGGTTCCTGCCACCATACCATGGAGATTCTGGATACTATTCCACAGATGACTGTTATGAAAGATGAAGATTAGACTTTCCATAAAGGTGGTCTCACCTCTGAATAGGATGGATGACACAAATCCCTTGAATCGTCGTTGCCTGGTGAAGAAACCAGGACCAAACTCCTCGTGATGTGGAAAGTCGGTCGCCAGTAAGCCATGTACACGCTGTAAGTGATAAAGGTAGTAACAATTGTCGTGGAGAATCTTCCACAAGATCATCTGGCTTACCCTGCACTGGCGGGCCAACCGCCTGGTACTGACACAATGGTCGCCTTCCAAGTCTGGTGTCCGAACATTCCTGGTACGTCCTTCATCATTTCCTGCTTCCTGAAACGACCCTGTCCCAGACAAACGGTGAAACACTGTTGCAAACATTGAATGCTGTGGTTGTTGTTGGCGGGGATAGGTTTCCTGGTACAACCTTGTTGCTTGCCTTTCCGTAAATAAACACCATATCGGCAAGCTCTCGATTCGAATACGGAACCATTGTGTACAACGGGACACAATATTACCAACTGCTATGGCAGGAGAGGGCGCTAGGGCACGACATATGAGGAACAGTACCATCTTCTATGCATGCTGTAACTCTGATTGCAAGGTACAGAACGTATTAGACGAGAGAATCTATAGCAAAGTGTGATTGAATAAACGATCTCTAGCATGGAAACCACACATTTCTGGGCATAAGGTCAGTAGACATTTTTGTTCCGTGTCGTCGCGTAGATCAATCCCTAGAGTTTGTACACGAAGAAAAAAATCGCCCTGCGTAACAGTAGTTTAAAGGTATTATAAATGTACTGGATGTCCAGCGAAAGAGTCCCTGATTACAAAAGAAGAAACATCTCGAAAAGTAATATCGACAAGCGAGTGCAACAACAGGTATGTTTAATGTGAGAGCTGTTTGACTTTTACGCAGAAGTAACACAGAACGTCTTAAATATTTCGAAAAGCTGTAAAGTGATGGCGCTGCACGCTGTGCAGCTCGTACGGCGTAAGCGTGACAGTTAAACTCTTTCTCTGAAAGCAGTCCTAGCTATCAGACCACAATCTTTTCGGAATGTGCACACTCGCAGTATGGAGGTGGCACAAACAAACAATGAAATTTGCCACCGCATCGTGTTGTGTCAACGGAAATGGTTTCAAATGCCACACAGATCCCAGCTCGTCCAGGCTTGTGGGATGATTCCAGCAGGTAGTGTCTTTCAATAGACCCCACAAAAATTAGTGACAAGTTGTCACAAGGAGGGCGATCGGGCGAATAAGGAGGCCAATCCGTCCCTGCACGACTAAATTTGCAATAATCCAACGCTACGGCTCCGTTAGCCGGCCGGTGTGGCCGAGCGGTGCTAGGCGCTTCAGTCTGGAACCGCGCGACCGCTACGGTCGCAGGTTAGAATCCTGCCTCGGGCATGGATGTGGGTGATGTCCTTACGTTAGTTAGGTTTAAGTAGTTCTAGGGGACTGATGACCTCAGATGTTAAGTCCCATAGTGCTCAGAGCCATTTGAACCATTTGAACGGCTCCGTTCCTGAAATATTTATCAAGGGTGAAACACCTGTTCGGTGCGATGTGGACTGGGCCCATCTTGAAAGAACCATTTGGTGTCTGATCGAGCCTCCAACGCTCGCTGTGTAGTGACAAATTTTTCCAAAATTGCAGCTTAACGTTAAAAAATGATAGTTTCTTGCATGAAAAACCAGTCAAAACTGCCTCTGCTGCAAACCGCAGCCCATGCAGTGACTTTTGGAGAATACAGGTGTTTCCCTGCATGTAAATGGGTATATTTGGGATCGTAAAATCGTCAGTTTTGTTTATTCATGACTTCATTCAGGTGTAAGTATGCTGTGAACTTGATGCAGCCATCATCAAATTCTTCATTATCAATCATTGTGAGAATGTCTCGCAATAAGGCCTGACTCAGTATTTTCTGCAAACTAGTCTCTACTGTAATTCTTCGGCGGATTTCCTAGGATTTTGTTGAATTATTCCAGAAACCGGGGCGACATTTTCAGGAGTAGCTACCGTGTTTCTGAGCCCTAATTCCCCACTAGAACATCAGCCACGTTGCCTATCCATTGGAATTTGGCGAAGACCTTAGGAATGGTTTTCCCACCGGGACCCTTTGGAATATTTATATCGTGTTTGAAAACTGCGCCTTGTTGCCATAGGATGGCGTTCTCATCCGTGGAATTCCAGTGCCAGAAAAAACATTGTTCAATGGAATAAATGATTTCAGCCTCTTCCTTCCGTACGTTTCAGCGGTGAAAGTGATCGCTCGGAGCTGCGACGTACTATTCATATGCTTTACGTACTGCGATTAGAGCGCCGTCTGTTAGCAACTTTTCAAACTAGAACGAAACTTCTGCAGGACTTCTTTATAACATACTTACAGCTTCCACAGTAAACATATCACTTGTTGGATAAGTCTAATGATATTAGTTTTCGAGATATTTAGTTTAGATATCATGAACTCCTTTGCTGGACATCCTGTATCAATTTGATTGCAATTATTCCGCTTCAGGCTGCTAAAATAATATTTTACTGCAATTTCAACTCATGAATAGTGTCGAGCACTGTGAAATGTTGTAACACACTTAATAAGATAAAGCTGTGACAAGCTGGAACATAGATCCCAGCAGTGTAAAAGCAAATTTATCCGCTGTAACATATACCATGCGAGCACATGATAGAAAGCTGGTGAAATAATAGTATATACGATAAACACTTAAGTCAAGATCTACATCTACACCTACATCTACATTTATACTCCGCAAGCCACCCAACGGTGTGTGGCGGAGGGCACTATACGTGCCACTGTCAGTACCTCCCTTTCCTGTTCCAGTCTCGTATGGTTCGCGGGACGAACGATTGCCGGAAAGCCTCCGTGCGCGCTCGAATCTCTCTAATTTTACATTCGTGATCTCCTCGGGAGGTATAAGTAGGGCAAAGCAATATATTCGATACCTCATCCAGAAACGCACCCTCTCGAAACCTGGACAGCAAGCTACACCGCGATGCAGAGCGCCTCTGTTGCAGAGTCTGCCACTTGAGTTTGGTAAACATCTCCGTAACGCTATCACGCTTACCAAATAACCCTGTGACGAAACGCGCCGCTCTTCTTTGGATCTTCTCTATCTCCTCCGTCATCCCGGCCTGGTACGGATCCCACACTGATGAGCAATACTCAAGTATAGGGCGAACGAGTGTTTTGTAAGCCACCTCCCTTGTTGACGGACTACATTTTCTAAGGACTCTCCCAATGAATCTCAACCTGGCACCCGCCTTACCAACAATTAATTTTATATGATCATTCCACTTCAAATCGTTCCGTAAGTATAATCCCAGATATTTTACAGAAGTAACTGCTACCAGTGTTTGTTCCGCTGTCATATAATCATAGAATAAAGGATCCTTCTTTCTATGTATTCGCAATACATTACATTTATGTATGTTAAGGGTCAGTTGCCACTCCCTGCAGCAAGTGCCTATCCGCTGCAGATCTTCTTGCATTTCGCTGCAATTTTCTAGTACTGCAACTTCTCTGTATACTACAGCATCATCCGCGAAAAGCCGCATGGAACTTCCGACACTATCTACTAGGTCATTTATATATATATTGTGAAAAACAATGGTCCCACAACACTCCCCTGTGGCACGCCAGAGGTTACTTTAAAGTCTGTCCACTGAGAACGACATGCTGTGTTCTGTTTGCTAAAAACTCTTCAATCCAGCCACACCGCTGGTCTGATATTCCGTAGGCTCTTACTTTGTTTATCAGGTGAAAATGCGGAACTGTATGGAACGCCTTCCGGAAGTCAAGGAAAATGGCATCTACCTGGGAGCCTGTATCTAATATTTTCTGGGTCTCATTAACAAAAAAACGAGTTGGGTCTCACGCGATCGCTGTTTCCGGAATCCATGTTGATTCCTACAGAGTAGATTCTGTGTTTCCAGAAATGACATGATACAAGAGCAAAAAACATGTTCTAAAATTCTACAACAGATCGATGTCAGAGATATAGGCGTATCGTTTTGCGCATCTGCTCGACGACCCTTCTTGAAAACTGGGACTACCTGTGCTCTTTTCCAATTATTTGGAACTTTCCGTTCCTCTAGAGACTTGCGGTACACGGCTGTTAGAAGAGGGGCAAGTTCTTTCGCGTACTCTGTGTAGAATCGAATTGGTATCCCGTCAGTTCCAATGGACTTTCCTCTGTTGAGTGATTTCAGTTGGACACTTATTTCGATGTGAGCCATTTTTTCGTTCGTGCTGTGATTTAGAGAAGGAACTGCAGTGCGGTCTTCCTCTGCGAACCCGCGCAGGAGAGCTTCTGTAAAGTTTGGAATGTAGGAGACGAGATACTGGCAGAAGTAAAGCTGTGAATACCGGTCGTGAGTCGTGCCTCGGTAGCCCAGTTGGTAGAGCACTTGCCCGCGAAAGGCAAAGGTCCCGAGTTCGAGTCTCGGTCGGGCACACAGTTTCAATCTGCCAGGAAGTTTCAAATCAGCGCACACTCCGCTGCAGAGTGAAAATCTCATTCTGGTAACATAGTACCTCACTGAAACGTATTCTGGACGTTGAAGCGATCGCTGTGGAATCATTTCTTGGCCTCCGAGGCTACGCCCAATCGATTACTGTTGTGGGGTTGGCTTAAGAGCAAAATTTACACGCGCGGAGTGTATACAATAGATGAACTTCTCGCTCGTACTTTACAAGCAAATATCGCTCCACGCGCAAGTGAAGTGCCCATTGAAAGGGTCAGTAAAGACAACACTGGGTAGACTAATGTCGCTTTGGTTTTGTTCACATGTGAGTGGTAATGAAGAAGGATATGTGACTGACTCCCAAGTAAAGGACCATATGAATGATATCAGATCAGCAGCACCGCAGCTGTCTACAAGAGCTGAAAAGTTTATTACAGTTGATGGTCGTTACTCTGAACATATTTTGTAAGGAAATGTATATTTTTAAATAAAACATTAGATCACATTCATTTACTATCACCTGCATTTATCCTGTTCCCCACTGTTTTTATTAATTTCCTCTGAAACTATTAAGAAGAGGACAAATGTTCATATGACTTTTTTGTTTAGAATCGCGAATACTGTCACCCCTCAAAGAATGTACCTTGTCTCCTGACTTACCCTGTGTATTTACTCAGTACATATTTGCTATTTTTTATGTTTCTGTGCTTCTTAATTTGTTAATACCACTTACTCTGTATACTTGACATATCTTGCACTATTATGCTTAATTTGTTTTGGTTTGGTCTCTTTTATGTTTCATATTATGCTTTTATTGTGTTTATTTCTTGACCGTTTCATTATACATTTCTCTCATCTTTATTTCTCGACAGTTGCATTTTGTATTGCATGGTTTGCTTTTGATGTTTGCTGCTTTCCAGGCCCATCTTAGTTAATGCCTTTCAGACAATAATACGGATTTAGTGCTATTAGTAGTGGATGGCGTTGAGAGCGGCCTTGTTGCTAGCTTTGATTTCTTCAGCTGTCCCTCCCGCGCTCAGCAACAGTTCTGGCGGCGGCCAGTGTATGACGTACACATGTACCGAAGTGTCTCATTTTGATCTACGTGGGAGTCTGTTGACTGGTGTTGCTGTGGTGTCTACGACACTCGGTGGTAAGCTACTTTTCTAGTTCACAGTTTGTCATTATACGGCATTTATGGGGATCATTTTACTTTCTTGAGCCTATAACACATGCCAGGCCGTTCGCAATTGTTTCATAAGTTACATTAGTCTGGCAATGAATGTTTATTTGTTGATTCATTCCTGTTTCTCCGGTTAGGCCCCGTTTACTTGACGTGCTACTGGTTAACTCAAAGAATCGTTTCGTATCTCACCTATATGGGATATCACATGTTACTTGATAAATTTGCTGAATTTATTACGTGACTTCTACGATTTTCTCGGACTCGCTCAGGGTGAGGTCAAATGTTCACAACTGCAAAGACCCTCATAATGTTAATTTATTTTATAATATCTCTCTTAGTTACCCTTGTTTTATGTAGCGCCAGAAAATGGGAGTTATATCCTGAAACCCAGGTCGTGTGTGCGATTTTATTCAAATAAACGCTGTGTCAAATGCAAGTGGAGCGGATTTATAGTGCGGCCAAGCCTTGTTGTCCAGCTTCCTCGTCTTGGGCTATCAAGTCTGTATGTATTAATAGGCAGCAATGTAGGTGCCAGAGCTGTTATACACTTCCTGAGGTCGGTGTTTTATCATAATGTGGGAAACGGTATGATTTGGACAATTTATTGGCCTCAACTCACAGTCAGCGATGTTCGGCAAGATTTCTCTTTGTGCTTAGAATCAATCAAGAGAGCTGGCTGAAATCGCTGTGACTTACGTGTAGGTGATCGTATTAGGCTTCAGTCGCCTCCAAACATCTACGAATACCATTTCCGGTTCTGGTGGGTGAAACTTAGATACCGCACAATATTGAAATTTCCGCCCAGAAATACCGGTGTGCGCAAAAATGTGGATAGCTGCGCTGTATGGCCGTGGAAGAAGTCGCTCTTTTCCGCTCCGCGATTCGTTCCTGAGGGAGCATAAAGGCTCCTAAACTGCAAGTCGTGTAACCGAGAATCAATGCAGGAAGGCAGTACGGCCTGCGGGGTTCATACTATGCTTAGCCTGAACACCGTCGTAACGCCTTCGTCAAGTCCACTGCCGAGACTGCCAGTTTGCTGCATACAAACATAACTTAATATCTTGGTATCACATGCTGTCTGGTTCAGATTTAAGGTAGCGAATGTGCAGTTTTGCATACGAATGTTCAATTGATCCTGGGTGTCTTTAACCCACGCAATGTTTTTGCCCGAGACTGGAGACTGGCCGACCTCCACTGGTCCTGTGCTCTGCTGCTCATAGACGTTCTCTCGCGACATTTTCGTCGCAGAGGAGGGACGCTGTGACGTAATCCTTCTCATCTGTGTCCATTTTGTTACAATTTCACCTATTATTGCGTGTACAGCTTTTCTGGTGGCAGTCTGTGATACCCCCATCCTGCTGTGCACGTTTAGGCCGATTTTGCTGTGATACTCGGGATGAGCAATTCAATTCGAGGACACCAAAGTATGATCGCGGGCAATTTGTGGATTAGAGGGTCGCATTTGTGAGAAAATCTGATTTGACCTCTCGGTTGTCGCTGTATTGCTACCACAGGGTTCATTTCCGAAGAGGTCGATGTTTCGGAGCAAATACAGGGTGTTTATGAATGAATATCGGGGTTTTAACGCTTTGTAATATTTATTACATTAAACTTACAGTTATAAATTATATGTCAAATGAAAGTGCAACTCAAACAGTTGTAATTTTTTTTCATAATGTGGGGCCACGGTCATAATATATTTCTTTAAAGTCAGTACCGCCATTAGACTGTTTTTTATTTGCATTGTTACTTTTTCACGATCATGATTTCGGCTTTAAAGTGCCATTATCAAGTGTTTTAATGTTATACAGTGACTAAAATGGCATACTGTCATATTTAAAATACACTATTAGACACATTGTCTGAGGGCCAATATTTCTGGTAAAAGCCTACTGCTTTGTTTTATCACTGAGTATACCATCTTGAGTCACTCAGTGATAAAACAAAGAGTAGGCTTTTACCAGAGATATTGACCCTTACACAATAGTGTATTTTAAATATGACAGTATGCCATATTAAGCACCGTATAACATTACAACACTTGATAATGACACTTTAAAGCCGAAATCATGATCTTGAAAAAGTAACAATGCAAGTAAAAAGCAGTCTAATGGCGGTACTGACTTTAAAGAAATTTAAAAAATGTCTAACAGTTGTGTTTGGCACCAGTGGGCATGCGTGGCGCGCAATGTTTCCGCCGCAATCCGGTAGACTTGGTTGAACTTCACTGTACCCAAACGATGGATAGGCCGCAAGAGGCCCCAATGACAGTGCTTGCTTTGCATGGCCTCCACGTTCACCCGCCCTAACGCAATGCGATATTTTCCTTTGGGGCTGCATCAATGATATTGTGTACGTGCCTCCGCTACCAGCAGACCTCCCTGAATTAAGAAACCGTATTGAAGCAGCTGTTGCTACCATCACTGAAGACACACTTATCAACGTTTGGGAAGAACTCGGCTATAGACTTGATGTGTGCCGTGTGACAAATGGTGCACATATTGAAATTTTATAAGGTTCTTGGTAAAACTGTTTGTGTTGCTCTTTCATTTAACATTTTATTTAGAACTGTAAGTTTAATATAATAAATATTATAAAGTATTACAACCCCGGTATTCGCCGGCCGGAGTGGCCGAGCGGTTCTAGGCGCTACAGTCCACGGTCGCAGGTTCCAATCCTGCCTCGGGCATGGATGTGTGTGATGTCCTTAGGTTAGTTAGGTTTAAGTAGTTCTACGTTCTAGGGGACTGATGACCTCAGAAGTTAAGTCCCATAGTGCTCAGAGCCATTTGAACCATTTTTCGAACCCCGATATTCATTTATAAACACCCTGTACATTGGCTCTCTCTTACTTCTCCTGGGGTATGCTTGGATCTGGAGGAGAAGTGGAGACGGCCGTCTTGTTAGCTGAAGCTGAATCGGCCGTTGCAGTGGCAGGGTATTGTGTGGACGTGCCTGTTAACTTGGCGGTAGGTTCGAATCCTAATGTCGTGGGTCCGTCCTGCAGATATGAGTCAGCCTTCTCTGGTGCTACAGGACTGAGTAGCAGAAGTGTTCCTGCCAAGATTGATTCCGTTAATTCTCGCGAGAGCTGAGCCTTTGCCAGGCTGCTACGATTGTCAGGCCCTGAACGCACATTTTAGAGGTTGGCCCCGGTATGTAATGAGAGCTTTGCAACCATCTGCGATCAACTAAGACGGAACATACTTCTTCACAGCGCGCACTGCATTATATGCACTGTATTTGCCCAAATATCCTGGAAGGCGCTGCCGCCTGTTTTGTAGCCACATTGGATGTCTAAAATGGCAAGTTGTGCACATTTACGGTGCGCAGTTCCATGCCGGTTAATGTTGCAGAAACTTTGCAAGTCTCTCCCGTGAAAGCAGCCGAACACTCGTACTCATACGTCATTGTTAGTTACTTTCACGTGAATCGCGTTCGCAAAAACGTGTTCAGAAATACCGAATGTTTCGACAGGCCAGTTGCCAACGGTACCAATACGAGGCCGCTCTTCGCAACACGGGAGTCCGAATCTGACCGTGGATATCATGGCGTCTGTGTGGATGTGGTTCGCGTTACTCACCGGCTACAGAAGGGAGACCTCCGGCCGCGAGTCCCGCTAACGCCGGCTTGGTTCACACCTACTCGGCCCGAGAACGTCAGTCGATCGACTCCGGCGGTGGCCGAAAGTTGATAAAATTGACACGCGACTTGCATAGAACCTAACACCTCAAGTGTACCGATCTGACATCACACTAGCCATCTCAGTACTCAAGAGAGTCGTTGTTATTTCAGTGGTCGGTATCTAAAACGATGTCTTCCCCTTCCGACGATGATCTCTCATGTATAAAGGCCCAGTGGGGTGTATGTCTTTATCGTGAGAGGGCTGGCAACATAAACTACATCAGTATTCAATGTGTTCTCCACACCCTGTTCCCTAGCCGCATCCTACCCCTAGTAAGAAAATTAACGGATTAACTATTGCCGGCCGGAGTGGCCGAACGGTTCTAGGCGCTTCAGTCTGGAACCGCGCGACCGCTACGGCCGCAGGTTCGAATCCTGCCTCGGGCATGGATGTGTGTGATGTCCTTAGGTTAGTTAGGTTAGGTAAGATAGGTTTAAGTAGTTTTAAGTTCTAGAGAACTGATGACGTCAGATGTTAAGTCCCATAGTGCTCAGAATCATTTGATTAACGATTGAAGTCACTGCTCGTTTATTTAGACGAATCGTGGGCTCGTACATATTACAGAGTGAATAAACTCTGGCAGAATGGTAGTACCCGAGGAGTATTGTCAGATTAACGTGCCTTTCTAAGTTTAATTCTCGTGCTATGTCGTGCAAGAATAATATACAGAAGGTAGGAAAAGGAAATTGCAAGAGCTCTTAGATGACTATCAATTTGGCTTTAGGAAAGGTAAGAGACCAAGAGGGGCAGTGGGATACGTATTCGTAGCTGAGGGGTTTTTGTTCGGTGGGACGACGGGCATGGGGTGTACTCAGCCTCATGAGGCCGACTGTGGAGCTACACGACAACGGCCGGGAGATTGGTGTGCTGATCTCTTGCCCCTCCATACCGCATCCGATGATGCCAGTGGCAGAGGATGACACGGCGGTCGATAGAGCCCGATTGAACCGTCTAGAGCCAGAAAGCGGAACTCTGCCTTTCCCTGTTATTTAAAAATGGAAAAAAAGGCATAAAAAAATTCTAGACCCACGAGTCGGATTTGTAGGCCTAGAAAAAGTGTGAGACAATGTAAGTGTAATAGGCTCGAAGTTTAGAGGAAAACAGGATAGAGAGAAAGACGGATGATATACAGTACGTACAAGGTACATTGATTATTAAAGCTTACATGCTAACATCAGATGCAAACGATTAGGAAGCAGGAAAAATATATGAGAATTGTGCGAAGAAAACGGGAAAGGACAAGTAAGAATCGTAGCAATGAGAGACTGGAATTGTACAGGGAGGTATGGAAGAAGAAACAACTTGGTAAGATACTATGGCTGAGAAAGACCAATGGAGGGGGGGAGGGGGAAACTGAGAGCCTACTATGAACGTTTGATCTCTGGATTGCAAATAGTTGGTTCAAACACTATAAACGAAGGTTATATACATAAAAAGCTCCAGGTGTTATTGCTAGATATTGAAAAGACTTTGTTAATATCGACCAGAGATACAAAATCAGAATTAAGATCGCAGAAAATCTTTCCAGGGACAGACATCGATACAGACAATAATTTAATCGTAGCAGATATTAGGACAAAATTAAAGCATTTTAAGTAAACAGCAGATAGATAAGTGGGATATTGGGAAACTGAATTACGAGAACTTTAGGAAAGATGATGGTCACTATATCGGAAATCACTTGGAACATGTAAGGAGAAGTTGAGAAGTCACTGAAGAGTGGAATACCATCAAAAATACAATGTTGCAAAGATTAGAGACAGAAATTGGAGAGGTGGAAAGAACAAGAAATAAGAAAGAGCGGGTAACAGGAAGCATATAGGATAAAATGGATGAGTGTAGGAAATGGAAACTTCGAAAGAAGGCTGAATACAATGCAGAAAACGGAACAATGAACTAAGAAAGTTAACTGATCAAACTAGATAAGACTGGATAAGGAAACAATGTGAGGAAGTAGAATGGGAAAAGAAAGGTAAATAGAATAAATGTACAGAATAGTGAAATCCGTAATCGAAAGGGAAGTAAGGAAAACACGTGAACAAGGAATGTCAAACATTTGTGGAAGCAGTAACTACACAAGAGGAGAAGAATATGTGAATGAGTTATGTGAAAGAGTTATACGGCGGACAGGTGAATAACAACAAACTTCTTCCCTAAGGTGAAGGGCATTAGAATGAAGAATGAAGAAGGCTGAAGACGTAAGATACTGAAATTGGAATTAGGTAAAGCAATTCAGGGTCTCCAGTACAGTAAAGCATATGGCACTGAAGGTGTTATCTCCAAATTCTATAGCCAGATTGACTGAGATAGCGAACAGAATTGATAACACAGAAATTTGCCCTCAAGATCAAGTTAATACCATTATAGTACGTTTGCCTAAAACGTGCAACAAAAAAGAATGCGAAGACTATAGGACAATTGGCTTCATCAGTCATGTTACAAAGGCTGTAACGAGTCATACTAGGGAGTAATGGAAAGAAAATTGAAGAAAATACTGTGGAAGACCAGTTCGGGTTCAGAAAGCGTAAAGCTACAAGAGTCTGTAGGCTGTCTGTGGATGATTGGTGAAAGAATGATAGAACTGAGCAAGAAAGTGTTTACTTGTTTGTCAGCTGGAAGAATGCTTTCGATAGAGTGAACCGGCGTATACACCTGAGAATTTTAAAGGTCTTGGCATAGACTGGAAAGACAGAAGGTCAATAAAGGAGATGTACACAAAGGAATATGTGGCAGAGTAGGGACCGATGAGACGGAAAAGGTGAACATTGGAAGAGGTGTAAAGCAAGAGTGCTCGGTATCACTGAAGATGTTCAACACATTTGGAGAACAACTGACAGGCCAGGCCACAGGGAACGCGAGGGCATTGTAACTGACAAAGAAAGAAGAAAGACTATAAAAAACGCGAATGAACAAGGATTGCTGTCGGAACTAGAAGAGAAAATGCAAGAGATGTTGAAGAGTATCTTAAGGATGGAAGAGGGGTATGGAATGAAGACGAATATAGGAAAGAAAAGTGATGAGAATAAGCAAGAAGGAAGTCCATCTACCATATCCTTATCGAAAAAAAGATAGAAGTAAAATTCCTTCTGCACATGGACTCTCATTGAGTGGAGTCGAATTGTCTTGCGTGATGCGTCCCGCTTCGAACGCAGCTCCGATGACGTGTCTGGAGACATCCCAGAACACCAACCTGCCATCCGCCATTCGGCCTGACAACAAGGAATGATGGCCTGGGATGCCACTTCATTTCACATCAGGACCTCTTTGGTTGCCATCCGCGGAACCCTTACAGCACAGCGGTACGTCGACGATATTATACGCCTCGTTTTGTTACCCTTCATGGCAAGGCATCCTGGGCTTACATTTCAACAAGATAATGCCCACCCGCATACAGCGAGAGTTTCTATTGCTTGCCACACCCTTCCTTGGCCAGGAACTCTTCCCAAGTGAGAACATATTATGTCCGGGACCCTCCAACCATCACGAGATTTTGACGATCTAGCGTACCAGTTGGGCAGCAAATGGAACCATAATCCTCAAGGGGACATCCAAGAACTCTAACATTCAATGCCAAGCTGAATAACTGCTTACATAAGAGTGATAGGTGGACCAATGCGTTGTGGACTTGTACAATTTGTGAAGCTCTTTCTCCTGAATAAATTATCCAGTTTTTCTGAAATTGCAATCTGTTTGTGTGTATGTGTACATCACATATACCGATTTCCATTCCATTCGGATAATTTCTTCTTGTTGCGTGTTTCTTTTATCTGAGAGTGGATATTAAGACGGAATGTAATTAAAGTGTTAGGAATTATTGGTTCAAATGGCTCTGAGCACTATGGGACTTAACTTCTGAAGTCATCAGTCCCCTAGGACTCAGAACTACTTAAACCTAACTAACCTAAGGACATCACACACATCCATGGCCGAGGCAGGATTCGAACCTGCGACCGTAGCGGTCGCGCGGTTCCAGACTGCAGCGCCTAGAACCGCTCGGCCACCACGGCCGACTAGGAATTATTCTCTGAAAGCTTTTGTCTGGAGTGTAGTCTGGTACAGATGTGAAAGATGGGTGATGAACACTTCAGACAAGACAAGACAGAAACTTTTAAATTTTATTGTTACAGAAGAATTCTGAAGATTCGGTATTTAGAAAGGATAAATAACGAAGCTGTACTGAATCGAGTGGACAATAAAAGTGACTAAAAGATGGCACTGGTCGGTTGGGGGCATCCTGAGACATGAAGGAATATTTAACCCGTTAATGGAGGAAAATACTGTGGCGGAGTTGGTGGTGGAGGGAGGGGAGGTGAGGGGGGGGGGGCGTAGGAGAGGGCACACACATTCTTGAGGCTCGGCTGTGGTAAACAACTTCGAATGGATACAGGTTGGAGTAGGTATGCTGAAATGCTGAAATGAAGAGACTGTTGAGGGATTGACTAGAATGGAGGACTGCATCAGACTACAACAACTGTCTTATTCGAAGTTATTTATGAATTTCCTCTGACTACCCACAGTACAGATATTGTGTAACATCTTTCAGGATTCAGTAGAGCATGTCACCAGGCAGATATACAATAAAATCGTGGTGAAGGAGAACATGCCAGAACACCCGACACAAGCGTTCGACCGGCTGTGCAGCACAGACAAGCACGCGTTCCTGTCTCACCTGTTGGAGTTTAGGCTGCACGAGGATTCCCTGAAATGTACCGTGACGACCACCCAGGAGTACGTTAGCACACAGCTGGCAATTGCTTTCAAAAAGAGAAGTCCTTACCGCGAAATCATCAACTACCAGTAAGTATCATACCACATTCATAATTAAAATTCATTTTTAATTTAATTGCTTAATGAAGTCTCATGTCTCTTTCTATCATAAATTTTCTTTCAACTCAAGAAAAAGTTTCTAAAGTTCAAAAACGTTTTTTTTATTAAGAACAGACAAATGAATTATTATATTTTATTTTTGAGTTCTTATTTGCATTTACTCCTGCATCTCCACACTGTAAAGGTAGAGATAAAGTTTCAGTTATCACGCCGATAAAAATCACGTTGCGACCAAGGAAAATGGTGATGGCGTCCCTTGTACAAAGACCCAACGACACTGTACGCCTCTACTGGCAACAAGAGGAGCCCTGTGACCAACCTAACAGGTACAGACAGTGAAGGCAATGCCTGCGGACAACACGATGGAAGACCTGGAATAGCTGGTCTTCCACGAAAACGGCGGGCGGTCTGTGACCCTCCTCACAGAAATTCAAATTAACTGCTACCTCCGTTATCCAGGAATGCGCTATACTGTAGAACTTCTGTATTGATTAAACCAGCCATCAGACAGTTATAATCTCTTGACGTGCCGGGAGTCCTGTGGTGAGGCAAGCCTACAGAGGTACCTACATCTACATCTACATCTACATGACTATTCTGCAATTCACATTTAAGTGCTTGGCAGAGGGTTCATCGAACCACAATCATACTATCTCTCTACCATTCCACTCCCGAACAGCGCACGGGAAAAACGAACACCTAAACCTTTCTGTTCGAGCTCTGATTTATCTTATTTTATTTTGATGATCATTCCTACCTATTTAGGCTGGGCTCAACAAAATATTTTCGCATTCGGAAGAGAAAGTTGGTGACTGAAATTTCGTAAATAGATCTCGCCGCGACGAAAAACGTCTTTGCTGTAATGACTTCCATCCCAATTCGCGTATCATATCTGCCACTCTCTCTCCCCTACTACGTGATAATACAAATGAGCTGCCCTTTTTTGCACCCTTTCGATGTCCTCCGTCAATCCCGCCTGGTAAGGATCCCACACCGCGCAGCAATATTCTAACAGAGGACGAACGAGTGTAGCGTAAGCTGTCTCTTTAGTGGACTTGTTGCATCTTCTAAGTGTCCTGCCACTGAAACGCAACCTTTGGCTCGCCTTTCCCACAATATTATCTATGTGGTCTTTCCAACTGAAGTTGTTCGTAATTTTTACACCCAGGTACTTAATTGAATTGACAGCCTTGAGAATTGTTCTATTTATCGAGTAATCGAATTCCAACGGATTTCTTTTGGAACTTGTGTGGATCACCTCACACTTTTCGTTATTTAGCGTCAACTGCCACCTGTTACACCATACAGCAATCTTTTCTAAATCGCTTTGCAACTGATACTGGTCTTCGGATGACCTTACTAGACGGTAAATTACAGCATCATCTGCGAACAACCTAAGAGTACTGCTCAGATTGTCACCCAGGTCATTTATATAGATCAGGAACAGCAGAGGTCCCAGGACGCTTCCCTGGGGAACACCTGATATCACTTCAGTTTTACTCGATGATTCGCCGTCTATTACTACGAACTGCGACCTTCCTGACAGGAAATCACGAATCCAGTCGCACAACTGAGACGATATCCCATAGGCCCGCAGCTTGATTAGAAGTCGCTTGTGAGGAACGGTGTCAAAAGCTTTCCGGAAATCCGGAAATACGGAATCAACCTGAGATCCCCTGTCGATAGCGGCCATTATTTCGTGCGAATAAAGAGCTAGCTGCGTTGCACAAGACAATTGCTGGGGAAAATTAGTTTGATATTATTTAATTGTCATTTAATTAAATTGGCTTTTAATCTATTGGGCCTATTCGCCTGTGATCTTTATCAATAGACTCGTAATTTGAGGACAAGTATTAATCAGATTTTATTTGGGAACTCTCCTTGTCAGAAGGCTAGACCAGTTTCGGCCATTTTCCGCATGTTTGGTGGCTAGGTAGCACAGTATATCACATCTACAACATTTTTCTCATTGATGAATGACTTGACAGAGTCCTTAATCATATCGCACCTTTCGGACTGTTGAGGAAATCTTCTACCACGAAAATAATCTCGTTTTCATTCAGGAAATTCCTGCTGCTCTATGATTTCTCCGTATGAAGAGCGTGGAAGAAGTCACTAGTTGGGATATCAGAAAAATACGAGGCTGAGGCAAAATCTGGCAGACCAAAGCAGCTGCACACGTGATGGTGTTCTGTGCAGTGTGAGCTGGGACCTTGTCATGGGCCCAAAACACCCGACCGTACGGCTTCCAGTGACGGCTCGTCCTAACAGTATTTCGCTTGTATTCTCCGGTGACGTTTTTTGCCTTAAAAGTATCGTCTGTCGGCACCACACTATGGCAGTCCAAAAAAACACACTCGCTCACTATGCCTCATAATGACTGGATCTTCACCTTTTCCTGTGGTGACGAATTCACATGCTTCCACAGACTGATTAGCTCCTTTTCCTCGAGGTCTTTCACGTGGTCATAGTGATATACCCACCACTCTCCTCGGTAATGACTAGGAGGCCAAAGACGCCATCTTGGACTGGCCTGACACACCTGAAACGTTTCTGACAGTGACTCGGGTCGATGCGGTTTTTCAGTCTGTGTGAGAAGTCACGGTACGCAGCGGTCGGCGATCTTCGTCATGTAGAAAATTTCATGCAAGATGTTGAAAACTTGTTTGTGACTGATTTTCTATTTTTCTATTATCAGCTTGATTGTAACACAGCAACCTTCTACCTTCTTGTGGTGTGCGTACTGTAAGACCTTCGGTACACACACCATCAGATTATTTGAGCACTATGGGACTTAACATCTATGGTCATCAGTCCCCTAGAACTTAGAACTACTTAAACCTAACTAACCTAAGGACATCACACAACACCCAGTCATCACGAGGCAGAGAAAATCCCTGACCCCGCCGGGAATCGAACCCGGGAACCGGGGCGTGGGAAGCGAGAACGCTACCGCACGACCACGAGCTGCGGACTGTCAGCAATATGTCTCGTGGTCTTATCGTGGCGTGTTTTTCTTCTACCGTTAGGTCAGACGATAGAAATGCCACTTGCACGCTTAGAGTAGCAGATTGACGGTGACCAACTTTAAACAGAACTTGATTCATTTTCACACACACTTATTAAAATAATAAAAAGCATAGACATTACGTAACTTGATTCTGGATGCTGTTTACAATTGACAATCTGAAGTTCCTTTGGTCTTGGTACGTTAATCTTATTCTCACATATCTCTGATACTTGACAAAGTGTCTACACATTTATCTTCATGGCTATGTAAAGGAATATGATAATCTTATTAGGTGCAGACTGAAACTTGACTATAGACTGGTACAGACAAATGCAGACTGGTACAGACTAATGCAGACAAATGCAGACTGACTAATCGGAGGTCTGTACACTCATTATAATATCTTGCATGTTCAGGTATGACTGTGCGAGTGTGATCCGCGAGGAGAAAAGGTTCTACGTTAGCAGCAATCTCATTGGCTGCGTTACATGTTAATACGCGGATCGGCGGAAGCAGAATTTGGTCCGTCTCTAAGGCAGCGCCATCTCGTAGTGCAGAGACGTACGAGCGCTGCGCCTGCGCTGTTGTGCTTAGCGGGGCGCGCTCTAGTGGGAAAGTTGTGTACGTGCTGACTACGCGGAACTATGTACACAACACTTCTCTTGCTATTCCTGCTTCTACATAGATAATCTGCCACTTCGTTTTCGTCAGTCAGATGTGTTTAACGACACTGCAAGCGTCTTCGCTACCTAACCGCTGTGTCATATGATAGCACATTGTCACTACACAGTCGCACTGGTTCAGAATGGATTGCCCCTTTTGTTCTTCAAGTGAGCTTTATCGACGGGCTGGGTAATTTTGTTTTGGCTCCCATAACAACGAGCTACGGTACATTTTCGCGGACTTTCTATTGTGTACCAGGACTGCAGAAGAAAAACATGTACACTGTATAACAAGTGTAAGTGCAGACGCTTTCATGTGCGGTACCTTAATATGTGCACACATTAGTGTGTTGGTTGTTTTTTCTATGCATGTAACAATCTTCAGATGAATATATCACATAATTTACTATCTGATGTTTCCTGCACTGTTGTAACTGACCACTAAGTGAACTACACCCGCCCGTATAGAATAACTTTTTTGCGTCCACATATTTGTACTTCAACAACTCACCTATTGGCCAGGGGAAAATAACCGTTAATGGGTTTCTCCTGCCACATGTACTTGGAGGTACTAACCAACCTAAAAACGTACGACTTGTAATAGGTATGATTATTAGTCTCTAAATGACGTAAGTCGTTACGTAGCCGCGCGGGGTAGCCGTGCGGTCTGAGGCGTCTTGCACGGTTCGAGCGTCTTTCCCCGTCGGAGGTTCGAGTCCTCCCTCGGGCATGGGTGTGTGTGTTGTCCTTAGCGTAAATTAGTTTAAGTAGTGCGTAAGCCTAGGGACCGATGTCCTCAGCAGTTTGGTCCCCTAGTCCTTACCACAAATTTCCAAGTTTTTTTTCCTTACGTTGTGATAATTAGTAACCCGTCCTCAGACATCGACAGAAATATCTGCTCTTATATCCGTTACATCCTTTATACGCTGCGCAACACAAAGGATCACTTTCTCGAAACACCGTAATTATCCCTCTTTGCGACGCTTAACTTTGAAACTTGTCTCAAAGGTGCCTACAACCTTCCTCTGTAATGGTTCAAAAGCCTGGCACCCTCTGACGTCACCCTCGGCTCGGCGACGTTTCAAGTAGTGAAGTGTTGCCGCAAGTGCAGAAAAGGCCAGAGCTCAGAAGTTCTTGTGAGGTGTAAGGTTGGGTTCACCACTATTCTGCCAAACGCCACGTTGGCGTATTACATAATGAGAAGGTCGTCACACCCCATCTTACCCATAATTCATCGCTTCTTTTGACGTCTCTGCAACGGAAGTCTGTACTGAAATCAGGTGGGTTCCTTATGGTGTAACTTTTCTGCTTGTTAATTTTCTCTCTGTGCTCTGCAAGCTGTTTTAAGACAAAACAGGAGCGTAGCCGACATACTTGGTCTTAGAATTCTTTCTGCAACAGTTATACTATCAAGCAAAGCTCACACTGTTCGTACT
Source organism: Schistocerca nitens (assembly GCF_023898315.1). Taxonomy (NCBI): domain Eukaryota; kingdom Metazoa; phylum Arthropoda; class Insecta; order Orthoptera; family Acrididae; genus Schistocerca; species Schistocerca nitens. The sequence continues at coordinate 877,714,540 of NC_064615.1, forward strand.
CAGAACCTTGTGGCGTAACATGTCGACTACTGAAAACTACTGTCTGAAAAACGTGTAGCGTAGAAATATGAAATACGACACATCCTATGAAAATATAAGGCTCACATCCCTTTCCTTGAATTCCAAAAATAAACTTTAAATCTTAGAATGGGTATCCGAGGAAAAACATTTCAGTCCCACCGCCGCTCAGAATTGACGCGAAAACGGCATAGGGGAGGGTATAACTGGCGTCAGCGAAACCAGCCCTTCACTTGGCACGTTAATTCCCAAAAACTTCACTGTCGGACACGACAGTTCACAGAGCGATGAGCAAAGGACGACAGCCTCGACTACTTTTGACGCTGCTGACTGCTCCTTCCTCTCATCCAGATGACTCAGCCCTACTGTAAAGACGTTGTGAGCCAGCAATCACACTGAACGTGATCGCACGCATTTGGAGTGCAGTGATACGACAATTTTTTTTCTGATGTGCAGGTGAAACCATTAGGGACCGTTCAAAACCACTCGACAAATTGCGCGATCCGAAGAAATGAAGGGTGCTCGTGCTTTTTCTGCCCTCCTGCTTTCCCCCTCCTGTGCCGTGATCACAGAGGGGCTCAACATTGACAAAAGCGTTAATAAAACGGTGAAGAGTCCTACTAGGACACCCGACTTCGGTAATATCCTCGGTGTCACCCATCCCCCTTAGTTGACCAGTTTAAAAATGTACCTAAACAGCAACAACCTGCGACAAAGTCGTAGGCGCTTGCAGAAAGGCAGCAACTTTGACATCGTACTAATTCCAGATGGCCAATTCCAGATGGCCTACTATTGTACAGATGTGTCGATTCGGAGCGGCAGTGTGTCTTAAATATATTCCTCGACCACCAATAAGAAAACCGCGTGATTGCAGCTCTGGGTGCAGCAGTTCCGACCTCTATCAGAGAGACGTCAGAAGAAGCAGTGAAACGAGTATAAGAAGGGGCCTGACGACCTTCCCATCGATTGACACCTCAACGGTGGTGTTGAGAAGAGTTGTGGTAAAATTTGGTGATATTTCCACATCATTAACCAACCTCACATCTCACATGAACCTCTGAGCTCTGACCTTCTTTTTGAATGTGGTGACACCTTGCTGTATGAAGCATCGCGGAGCCCAGGGGTGACGTCGCAGCCCGCCCGGCTTTTGCATCATTACAGAGGAATGGTGTAGTAATCTTCGAGTCAGATTTGAAACCTATGCTTCGTAATGGGAGATAAACGCGGCATTTCGTAAACGTGATCCTCTAATTGCGTTGCGCAATATAGATATTACGTGACTTTACATATTCGGTGTGATAATTAAAACTTTATCTATACTCCTCATACAAATGTAAAATTTCTTTTTTACCTCTGCCCTTTTCATGTATGTGCTATTATTAATAATATTAACATTAATATGATAGTAATATTGTCAATAATTTTAATATAGTGTTCACAAACTGGAGCAAACTTCTCAGAATTTCGGAAACAAAAACACTCAGAATTACGAAGAATAGTTGAAAATGCCTGAAGTTCAGACAGAGACACTTGTCTGCAAAGCGTTAAAAACACATACCGCTCGTCCACGAGATCCCTCACAAATCAGTTGTTAGAGATGCCCGGGCTTACGCTGTATTACATGACTTACGACTCTCATTCCATAACATTTTTCACTACTGCCTAGTGGACAGAATACTAGCTTACGGAACTTCTTATCAGATTTCTTACTGGCCTGAAAACGTTTAAGTATAAACTATAGTGAAACCTTCAGTCTGCAGAGGACTGAGCTGTGATTTAAAGCCGGCCGAAGTGGCCGTGCGGTTAAAGGTGCTGCAGTCTGGAACCGCAAGACCGCTACGGTCGCAGGTTCGAATCCTGCCTCGGGCATGGATGTTTGTGATGTCCTTAGGTTAGTTAGGTTTAACTAGTTCTAAGTTCTAGGGGACTAATGACCTCAGCAGTTGAGTCCCATAGTGCTCAGAGCCATTGTGATTTAAACTTCACGGAAGCTTAAAACCGTATGTTTATCGGTCGCGAACAGGAAACATTGAGTGTCGCTGGCAATGATCTTACTGACTAATCTTTGCAAGTCGGTAACAACATTCCTCGTGAAATTCAAGCGTTCCTGGCTCTAGTCTTTCTTTGGCGTACAGTTTAATCTGCAATTACATTTGAAATCTGGTACTACTCAGTAAGTCGATCTTAACGAGTAGACGGTGTAGTGGTGGTGGTGGTTAGTGTTTAACGTCCCGTCGACAACGAGGTCATTAGAGACGGAGCGCAAGCTCGGGTTAGTGAAGGATTGGGAAGGAAATCGGCCGTGCACTTTCAAAGGAACCATCCCGGAATTTGCCTGAAACGATTTAGGGAAATCACGGAAAACCTAAATCAGGATGGCCGGAGACGGGATTGAACCGTCGTCCTCCCGAATGCGAGTCCAGTGTGCTAACCACTGCGCCACCTCGCTCGGTGGACGGTGTAGTGGTTCGAACACTGCACGTATCAAATACCCATCAGGCCATCCAGATTTCGGTTTGTCCGTGATTTTTCTAAATCGCTACACGAAAATATCGGGCTGGTTACTTGGCAAAGATCACGGCCGATTTCGTTTGCCGTCCTTCCAATATTCGAACTCTTGCTCCATCTATAATGACCGCGTTCTCGACAGACCGTTAAACTCTAACCGTCCTTCCTAGCGTTGTATGTTTCCCTGTAAAGTGTTATAGACCTTCTAACTATTAATTAAATACAACGTGATTCAGTTGAGCTGCTCACCTCAAATATTTGCTCAACCGTTAAAGAAATTTTCACCTACACGAACTGTAAAAAAGCTTCAACTAAACTATGATAATTGGATGGTTAAAGAGACTAAGCAACTAAGGTCAACAGTCTCTCATTCACCATCCCCCCCTCCCCCCTCCTGTAAGGCGGAATCTGTGTGTCACACTATCACATCTGCCTGCATCTAACTTTTGTCCTCCAAGAGCCAATACTGACAAGTACGGCGGCACCTCAGACAGCATGTATACCGATCTTATATACAAACTGGAATGATATGAGATCCCAGAAAACTAGGTGTACTAACAGAGGGATTAGTTGACTGCTGGCCTGCAAGTACTGATTGTAAAAAGTCGGACCATTCGGAACACTTCTCTTCGATTGTTCTATGTTTCAGATTGCTGTCACCCTCAGCGACTTCAAAGTTGTAACACTGTAATTTCCTGACGAGATGTTGTGTTGTCTGTGTTAGCAAATGATTAATTGGTTAATAACAGTATCTTACTTATGTTTCAGCGCATTAAGCATTATAAGACACCATCACAGATATTTACTAAATGTTCTGAATGCCATTTTTCTTCTACAAATTGTGTTGTATTACAACAGCCGTAAGTTACTATTATGTTCCTTGCTACAAGTACCGGTGGTTACAATCAAACGTTCCCTATTTAACACGTTGTAACACATAAACTAATTACCGCAGGAGTACCAAAATTGGTAGCATTAATGTCAAGGGCATAGGGAAGAGAAATAATGCAGAATAAATTCAATTGAAACACACTTAATGTGCTGCTACGATACATCATACAATTATATTCCTGTGCCACCACTGCTACAATAGCCGCTCAATACGGGCCCATCAGGGTCCAGAAGAGTCTGAAAGCTCCGGATTGCGTTCTGCACAGCAGAACGAAGCATGTTCGTAGGTACGCTGGCTACGTTCTTGATATTCTGCACCTGAGATCAGCACATGTGTGAATGAAATGATAATTAAATGGACACCCTAGCTGCAAACAGGCGTTGATGTACTTCATTGGGGACATGTTGAAAATGTGTGCCCCGACCGGGACTCGAAACCGGGGTCTCCTGCTTACATGGCAGACGCTCTATCCATCTGAGCCACCGTGGGCACAGAGGATAGTGCGTCTGCAGGGACTTATCCCTTGGACGCTCCCCGTGAGATCCACATTCCCAACATGTCCACACCACTACATTCGTAGTACACCTAATAGATGTTTGTCCATCATACTCATTACTCGTGGCAGATTAATCTACCAAGTGCCGTACGAGCTCGGGCATAGCGTGTGCGTTCGCACAAGAAGGTCAATGGCCGGGAAGCCATATTTAACTATATATGACGGTAGTATCTGTTCCCGAAAGAACAGTTACCGTGGATGACCATGCAGCTTTGCTAGAAATGAAATGATAATTAAATGGACACCCTAGCTGCAAACAGGCGTTGATGTACTTTATTGGGGACATGTTGAAAATGTGTGCCCCGACCGGGACTCGAACCCGGGATCTCCTGCTTACATGGCAGACGCTCTATCCATCTGAGCCACCGTGGGCACAGAGGATAGTGCGTCTGCAGGGACTTCTCCCTTGGACGCTCCCCGTGAGACCCACATTCCCAACATGTCCACACCACTACATTCTTAGTACGCCCAATAGATGTTTGCCCGTCATACTCATTACTCGTGGCAGATTAATCTACCAAGTCCCGTACGAGTTCGGGCATAGCGTGTGCGTTCGCACAAGAAGGTCATGTAAGGAGGAGATCCCGGGTTCGAGTCCCGGTCGGGGCACACATTTTCAACATGTCCCCAATGAAGTACATCAACGCCAGTTTGCAGCTAGGGTGTCCATTTAATTATCATTTCATTTCTAGCAAAGCTGCGTGGTCATCCACGGTAACTGATCTTTCGGTAACAGATACTACCGTCATACATGTGTGAATGTTCCCCTGGTAAACCCTGTCCGTCAGATAATCCCATAACCAGAAATCACTGGAGTGAGATCGTGATCGTGCCGGCCATCTGGAAACGATCGGCTGATAATTCGATCATTTACAAATGTATTTCGTAGAAGCAGATGAACTTCACGAGCGAAGGGCGGCGGGGCCCATCTTGCACGAAAACTGTTGAGTTCAACGCGTCTCTCTCCTGTGGGGCGGGTGTGAGATGCTGGCGAAGCATATCGCAGTAGACCTGGGCAACCACACTGCACGTTTCTTGGTGCTTGAGTGCCACCCTGTTCAAAACAGAATAGGCCAATGATAAACGTAGCTGTAAAGGCACACCATACGGCGAACGTTCACCATGCAGAGGAACTTCATTCAGAGTGACCGGAGGTGAAGATCCCCACATTCAGCAATTCTGTGTGTTCACCTCACCCTCAGAGAAAAATGAGCTTCCTCTGTCCATAGGATGGTCCAGGACCAGCCCTCGTCAATTTCAATCCTTGCGAGAAAGTGGAGATCGAAGTGAACACGTCGTTGTGCGTCCTGTGGTGCAAGGTGCTGTACGATGTGGATCTTGTACGGATACTATTTGAGAATGGTTCGACGCACCTTCCGTACAGTGGACGACGGGGTGTTCAACTGTAGTGACACAGCACCAGCACTGTCCGACGATAGGGAATTGTGCACAGCGTTGCCTGCCATAGCAATAGCGTTTTCATCAGCCACCTGTGGTACGACCGGTCGTCGGCCTCATCCGGGAGCGACGCCCAGTTCTCCAGTTGATTCGAACTTCTTCATCATGCTCCGCACACCAGGGGGAGAAAGAGGACCCTTCCCTAATTCTTTCAGCCAGCGATATTCTCGAAGAGTAGCTGCAGCATTATTGTGTTTTGGGAGTAGAGCTTCACCAATAATGCCCTCCTCCTTTTGTCTGAGCTCATGCCGACACGTCAGGTGTACGAGACTGTGAATCACAATGACTGATCACGGCACCTGGTGGCAATAGTTTGAACTGAACGGTGGCGCTGTGACGATTGTAAATCATGTACCCCATACTCTGGACATTAATGCTGCCAAGTTTGGTAGTGGCACAGTAATTATTTTTCGTATTGTAAGGTTTAAAAAGGGAAAGTTTAATTATAACCACCCGATATGTACCGCTTTTGATGATGACCATCTGTTCAAATGTTCAAATGTGTATGAATTCCTAAGGGACCAAACTGCTAAGGTCATCGGTCCCTAAACTTACACACTGCTTAAACTCACTTGCAAAGAACAACATACACACCCATGGCCGAGAGAGGACTCAAACCTTCGGCGGGAGGGGCCGCGCAATCCGTGACATGGTGCCAAATGGTTCAAATGGCTCTAAGCACTATGGGACTAAAACATCTGAGGTTATCAGTCCCCTACACTTAGAACTACTTAAACCTAACTAACCTAAGGACAACACACACATCCATGCCCGAGGCAGAATTCGAACCTGCGACCGCAGCAGCAGCGCGATTTCGGACTGAAGCGCCTAGAACCGCTCGGACACAGCGGCCGGCGACATGGTGCCTCAAACTGTGTTGCCACACTGCGCGCCTTAATACATTTGAAATTTGTGGTAAGTTCCTATGGGACCAAACTACTGAGGTCATCGGTCTCTAGGCTTACACACTACTTAATCTAACTTAAACTAACTTACGCTAAGGACAACACACACATCCATGCCCGAGGCAGACCATCTGTGTAATGCGCATTGACGAATCCGTGTTGTTTACGGTTGAAATTTTTACTGTAGCTGCTGACGGGTAAGAGACACGCAAGCCCATGACTTGTCGACACTGGAAGACAAGCTAGGAAGCGTTCCCCCTATCACGTCCCCTCACTACGGAACGACAAATTGATTTCCTGCTTCGCCAGTGAGGTCACTGGCCAACTTTTTCCACCTTTTCAGTAATTCCTCTGTATATTGTCCATTCGACGAAGGAGTCAGGTATAGCCAACAGTCGCAAACTATAGTTACGAGGGTAGTCCCAAAAATAAGGTCTTCTATTTTTTTGTAAGTACAGAAATCTGTTTGTGTGGCAGTTGGTCACACTGTTATGAAGAGTGCTTCACGCGCTGTGTGTAAACATGCGCACGCCGCGCTGAGGTGCTCAGTTCTGGCAGCCGTTGAGAATGGAGCTCCCGTTGGATGTTACCGCCAAGTGCGAATTGCGCGCAGTTACTCGGTTTTTGAACGCAAAGGGCACTGCGACGATTGAAATCCATCGCCCAATTGACGGAAGTGTATGGTGAGTCGTGCATGGATGTCAAAAATGTTCTTAAGTGGTGTAGAGAGTTTGCAGCTGGTCGGACCGAAATTCACGACGAACAAAGGAGCGGGAGACCGTCAATTTCTGAGGAGACAGTGTTGAAGGTTGAGCAAAGCATGCGTAAAGATCGGCGGATCACCCTGGATGATCTCTGCACGTTGGTTCCTGAGGTTTCCCGAAGCACCGCTCACAGTATTTTAATGGAAACATTGAACTACCAGAAGGTGTGCGCAAGATGGGTGCCACGCATGCTGACTGAGGACCACATGCAACGAGTTGCCACGGTGACGAGAACATTTGAGAAAGCGATTCAGCTCCGACGACGACGTGAAAGAGAGGTTCATAACTTTCTGAACAGCATGGCGGTGAGCTGGTATGACATGGACACACAATAACTGCCACAGCGTCTACAAAAATGCATCGACAGAAATGGTGATTATCTCAAAAAATAGCTAAGTGTTCAAGCTGTAAACTGATGTAAACCATTGTAGAAATAAACAGGTCTATGTACTTATAAAAAATAGGACCTTACTTTTGGAATTACCATCGTATTTATCCTTTACTGGAATATAAGTTCTCAGAAGCTATTAAAAATAATAACTTGTTAGAAATTAACATGTATATTCGATACCTATAAAGATTAAATGCTTACCATTCGCAACTGTTGGACGTATCTGACTCCCCTGTCGAATAAAATTAATGTCAATTGCTGAGAGTGATCAGCCACGTTTATGACATTAAAATCCTACAATATAGGGAATATAAATTTTAAATTGTCGTGTGCCGGTTTGACAACGATTGGTTTTCGGGGTACGTAGTGACAGAAATCGAGCGTTTACGCGCACCGTTTTCACAACTGCCAGATTTGGCTCTGAGCACTATGGGACTTAACATCTGCGGTCATCACTCCCCTAGAACTTAGAACTACTTAAACCTAACTAATCATCTCACACACATCCATGCCCGAGGCAGGATTCGAACATGTGACCGTAGCGGTCGCGCGGTTCCAGACTAAAGCGCCTAGAACCGCTCGGCCACACCGGCCGGCTTGATGGAGATCGTTTAAACGCATTAATCCACAGTTATCCACGTCAGTGCACACGAATATTGGCAAACGTGATAAAAAGTGATCATTCCACCATCATGGGGCATTTGCATGCAGTGAGGAAGGTTAAAAAAAATCTGGCGTAAGGGTACCGCATGCTCCATGTAAAATCACAAAAATCAGTGGGTGGCCGTATATACATCTCTGCTTGCTCGTCAATAGCTGGCTCTTGAAAATAACCGACCATTCGCATCCTGTATAGTTACTGGTGACGATAAGTGGTGTCTTTATGCTAACTTCAGGAAAACAAATAAATTGTTGAGCCCGAACAAAGCAGCAATACCCCATACAAAGACATGCATGAGTCCACAAAAGATAATATGGAACAGCGGTGGTGTGGTGTATTATGAATTGCTTCCAGGTGGTGAAACCATACTGATTATATTTATTGTCAACATCTGAGAATTCTTGCAGACACAGTCCAAGAAAAACGACCAGGAAGACTGCTTGAAACAACGCTAATGTATAACGCCCGCCTACTTTCCGCTAGACTGACAAAAACGCTTTCTATCGAAAAACCTTCAGGGAACTTCCTTTTCGGTTGAAAATGAGCTCCGAACATGGCTCCACCAGTTCTTCTCCTCAAAATCGCGTAATTTCTACAGCGGAATCGAAAAGTCACCCCAGCTTTGGCAGAATGTTGTAAATAGTGAAGTAGAATTCATTACTCTTGACAAAAGTCTCTGTTATGTGCATCTATTGTGTCTATTATACTCACGGAAAAACGCTACCAGCTTATACACCAACCTAATACACTTCGCACTGTGTAACTAGTGAGTCGATGCCTTCATAGAAAAATGTTTATTGTAGCCTACGGAACCAGGACTGAACCCAGGCGCACACCTCTTCGTCCGAAGCAAATTGATGGCCGCGAATGTCTTTCTTCGGGGCTTCAAACACATTGACAACGCATGGGGTGAGATCGGACCTGCATGAAGGGTGTGTAAAGCCTTCTGCCGCGTACTCGAAATAACCTTGGCAGTTTCTGGGAAGCCCTTATTCATTCTCTATACAGTCTCTATCGCTCCCCATGCGATTTCCATATTTTTGGAGCACTGAAGAAAGACATTCGTGGTCATCGATTTGCTTCGGATGAAGAGGTGCACCCTGGGTGCAATCATGTTTCGCAGGCAACTGCAGATATCACTGATCGTCTCGTCTCACGGTGGGATAAACGCATTTATAGTTATGCCGATTACTTTTGAAAAAACAGTTTATTACAGTTTATCAAACATCTCGTTTTCATTTGACTGCCCCCTTGTACATACAAGAATGAGCTAAAACTTTCTCGGCCTCGCTCAAGGACCGCAGCACTTGGTGTGTAATCTTCTTCATCAGAGGTTCGAACAACTTTCAACAAGCTCGGCCCGAAACTATAAGCTACAGTAGCTGGCTGTTGGCAGCTGCCTAAAAGGATGTGGGGCGTAAATGCTGCGAAATGAAGGAAATCGAATGTCGTGAAGTGATGAATCTTCATAGAAAAGCTGGTTTGACGAAAACTGAAATTCATTCAAGGCAGATGGTGACGCTTTTCTTTCAGTTTCCGCTGTAAAGAAATAGATGATCTACGTTCAAATTGGGTCCGTAGTTGCGATGAAAGGTTTAAAATGATTTGATACCGCCTGCAGCTGTCACTTTCAGAGTTCCGTACCTCAATCGCTAAACACGGAACACTTTGTTGTCCGTCTTTCTGTCTGACTGGTAAGAACCTTGTATCTCACTAACGCGGAGCTATATCTCTCTCCAATTTATTTATTATGTACTAAGGTCAATGGTCACTTACCGGTGTGAAAAATTTAAGCCTCTACGTCAGTGAAGTCACAAGATACAGCCATTTATATCACTCATTCTGATACTCGCAAACTCACTCATCTAACCTGTAGCGTACAGCCCCTTGAATCATGGAATTTGGCAAGAAGCGAGGTCAATACAAGTAAAAAAATCCGAAAATTATTGCTCAGTAATTATGTCACACGAAAAAAAATACTGTCTTTTTTTGTTATCTGAACGGTTTTTCTCTCCGTCTCTTAACACCCCTGTTTCACACTAACGGATAGATGCATCAAGTTGAAATTTATGTCACACACTAGGGTATCGATATCGATAACAGGCATAAATCGTCGGAATTGTGGATTTCCTTAATGAATGAACTATCTTCATACGTAATTAAGTTTGTTCGGAACCTTTGCTGTGAGAATCCTACTCACACTTATCCGAATAACACCTCCATTATCCCGTTGGCGATTGCACATATCGACATACTTTGGTACATGCACAATAATCACAACATTTATATTGAGATAATGGGGCAAGTACATGTTTTTAAATGAGACGCTATACTTTTTTTACCATCATTTGGATGCTATGGAAAAGACGCGTATAGTGATGTAACACATGTTGCTATTCTGATTGAAACTTCGCTTAAAAGACGCCGGGAATTGTTGTACGATTGAAGGTCGAGGCGGTCGGAAGCGGCTGCAGACTGTAAACACGCCTTGCGCGACCCGCAGGCCGAGTTCGTTCAAATGGCTCTGAGCACTATGGGACTTAACATCTATGGACATCAGTCCCCTAGAACTTAGAACTACTTAAACCTAACTAACCTAAGGACATCACACAACACCCAGGCATCACGAGGCAGAGAAAATCCCTGACACCGCCGGGAATCGAACCCGGGAACCCGGGCGCGGGAAGCGAGAACGCTACCGCACGACCACGAGCTGCGGCCGCAGGCCGAGTTGCCGTGGTCTATGCAGCATGCACGGCCTACGCTACGTAGGTAAATCCTAATCAGTTTTAGACCGAAATTGTGCAGCAGAAGAAGAAAGAGAACTGACAGCCGCAGCGCAGGCGCTATCAAATCATTTAGAAAGTGATAACTGGCTGCTGAATTTAAGCATTGCCCTGAAGATTCCAATGTGGTCCTCGTGAATATCAATAAAATATATATTCGCCAGTATACACCATAGGGGCAGCAGCGTTTTCATATGTTCTATACAAGGGCGATGTACTTGAGGACAATATTATGGAAATGGAAGAGGATGTGGATGAAGATGAAATGGGAGATACGATACTGCGTGAAGAGTTTGACAGAGCACTGAAAGACCTGAGTCGAAACAAGGCCCAGGGAGCAGACAAAATTCCATTAGAACTACTGACGGCCTCGGGAGAGCCAGTCCTGACAAAACTATACTATCTGGTGAGCAAGATGTATGAGACAGGTGAAATACCCTCAGACTTCAAGAAGAATATTATAATTCCAATCCCAAAGAAAGCAGGTGTTGACAGATGTGAAAATTACCGAACTTACAGTTTAATAAGTCACAGCTGCAAAATACTAACGCGAATTCTTTACAGACGAATGGAAAAACTGGTAGAAGCCGACCTTGGGGAAGATCAGTTTGGATTCCGCAGAAATGTTGGAACACGTGAGGCAATACTGACCCTACGACTTATCTTAGAAAATAGATTAAAGAAAGGCAAACCTACACATCTAGCATTTTTAGACTTAGAGAAAGCTTTTGACAATGTTGACTGGAATACTCTCTTTCAAATTCTGAAGGTGGCAGGGGTAAAATACAGGGAGCGAAAAGCTATTTACAATTTGTACAGAAACCAGATGGCAGTTATAAGAGTCGAGGGGCATGAAAGGGAAGCAGCGGTTGGGAAGGGAGTGAGACAGGGTTGTAGCCTCTCCCCGATGTTATTCAATCTGTATATTGAGCAAGCAGTAAAGGAAACAAAAGAAAAATTCGGAGTAGGTATTAAAGTCCATGGAGAAGAAATAAAAACGTTGAGGTTCGCCGATGACATTGTCAGAGACAGCAAAGGACTTGGAAGAGCTGTTAAACGGAATGGACAGTGTCTTGAAAGGAGGATATAAGATGAACAACAACAAAAGCAAAACGAGGATAATGGAATGTAGTCGAATTAAGTCGGGTGATGCTGAGGGAATTAGATTAGGAAATGAGACAAAGTAGTAAAGGAGTTTTGCTATTTGGGGAGCAAAATAGCTGATGATGGTCGAAGTAGAGAGGATATAAAATGTAGCCTGAAATGGCAAGGAAAGCGTTTCTGAAGAAGAGAAATTTGTTAACATCGGGTATAGATTTAAGTGTGGGGAACTCGTTTCTGAAAGTATTTGTATGGAGTGTAGCCATGTATGGAAGTGAAACATGGACGATAAATAGTTTGGACAAGAAGAGAATAGAAGCTTTCAAAATGTGGTGCTACAGAAAACTGCTGAAAATTAGATGGGTAGATCACATAACTAATGAGGAGGTATTGAATAGGATTGGGGAAAAGAGGAGTTTGTGGCACAATTTGACAAGAAGAAGGGACCGGTTGGTAGGACATGTTATGAGGCATCAAGGGTTCACAAATATAGCATTGGAGGGCAGCGTGGAGGGTATAAATCGTATAGGGAGACCAAGAGACGAATACACTAAGCAGATTCAGAAGGATGTAGGTTGCAGTAAGTACTGAGAGATGAAGAAGCTTGCACAGGATAGAGTAGCATGGAGAGCTGCAGCAAACCAGTATCAGGACTGAAGACACCGACAACACGACAACAACAACACCATAATCAGAACAACAACAAAAAGGTGGACAGAAATCCGCTCTTCAGTCCAAAGAAGACGGCGTCGTAAGCAGAAAGGATCATAGCATCGGTGTTATGGGATGTGAAAGGAGTTCTGGTTATTAACTGTCTGCATTGACTTAAAACACCCGAGACCGGAGAAATTATAACCATCTAATAGATCTAGAAGTGGAAATTCGAAAAAAGAGACCTGATTTGAGGAAGAAAATAATCTATTATCGAAAAAATGCACCTGCCGACGGAAGTGTCAGGAAAATCGAGGGATCTCAGCTGTGAGCTGTTGGACATCGGCCTTAGCAGATGCTTTCAAGCGTTCACTCAGTAACTGCACTGAGTCACCATTTCTCTTAGAATAGTAAATGTGGAAACCTACAGTTTTACATAAAAACGACGAAGCTTATTTGGCGTTTTATCTTGACTGTACCGTATTTAGATATGTTGGCACGATGTGATCGAAGAATTGCTTTTTTTCAGGTCTCAGGGAGGTCATCAAGACCGAAATTAACAACCTGATGTTATATGTTGTGATGTGTCACTGTGTGGCGCACTATTTAGATGGGAGTAGTTTGTCTGGGGGTTGTGCAGCTGTGGACTCTTAACAAAGATTAATATAATTTTATTAATAATGTGAACCATGCAGTTATCAGACTGCATTTAAAGACAATAAATACCAGAAGTTCACGCTCGATTTGCCAAATGACTTAACACCCGATATAATAACGTGAAAATTCAGGACAAAATGGTTCAAATGGCTCTAAGAACTATGGGACTTAACATCTGAGGTCATCAGTCCCCTAGGCTTAGAACTACTTAAACCTAACTAACCTAAGGACATCACACACATCCATGCCCGAAGCAGGATTCGAACCTGCGACCGTAGCAGCAGCGCGGTTCCGGACTGAAGCGCATAAAACCGCTCGGCCACAGCGGCCGGCAATTCAGGACAGTAAGCTCTTATGCCACAATAATAACAATAATAATAAAAACCTACAGCGGGCATAAATGAAAATACGATCAGAAAATCTTAACCTAACATGCACATCATCCAATATACACTACTAGCCATTAAAATTGCTACACCAAGAAGAAATGCAGATGATAAACGGGTATTCATTGGACAAATATATTATACTAGAACTGACATGTGATTACATTTTCACGCAATTTGGGTGCATAGATGCTGAGAAATCAGTACCCAGAACAACCACCTCTGGCCGTAATAACGGCCTTGCCACGCATGGGCATTGAGTCAAACAGAGCTTGGATGGCATGTACAGGTACAGCTGCACATGCAGCTTCAACACGATAGCACAGTTCATCAAGAGTAGTGACTGGCGTATTGTGACGAGCCAGTTGCTCGGCCACCATTGACCAGACGTTTCCAATTGGTGAGAGATCTGGAGAATGTGCTGGCTAGGACAGCGATAGAACATTTTCTATGTCCAGAAAGGCTCGTACAGAACCTGCAACACGTGATCGTGCATTATCCTGCTGAAATGTAGGGTTTCGCAGGGATCGAATGAATGGTACGGCCACGGGTCGTAACACATCTGAAATGTAACGTCCACTGTTCAACGTGCCGTCAATGCGAACAAGAGGTGACCGAAACGTGTAACCAATGGCACCCCATACCATCACGCCGGGTGATACGCTTCCAATGTGGGTTCACCGCGATGTCGCCAAATACGGATGCGACCATCATGATGCTGTAAACAGAACCTGGATTCATCCGAAAAAATGACGTTTTGCCATTCGTGCACCCAGGTTCATCGTTGAGTACACCATCGTAGGCGCTCCTGTCTGTGACGCAGCGTCAAGGGAAACCGCAGCCACGGTCTCCGACCTGATAGTCCATGCTGCTGCAAACGTCGTCGAACTGTTCGTGCAGATGGTTGTTGTCTTGCCAACGTCTCCATCTGTTGACTCAGGGATCGAGACGTGACTGCACGATCCGTTACAGCCATGCGGATAACATGCCTGTCATCTCGGCTGCTTGTGATACGATGCCGTTGGGATCCAGCACGACGTTCCGTATTACCCTCCTGAACCCACGGATTCCATATTCTGCTAACAGTCATTGGATCTCGACCAACGCGAGCAGCAATGTTGCGATTCGATAAACCGCAGTCGCAATAAGCTACAATCCGACCTTTACCAAAGTCGGAAACGTGATGGTAGGCATTTCTCCTCCTTACACGGTGCATCACAACAACGTTTCACCAGGCAACGCCGGTCAACTACTGTTTGTGTATGAGAAATCGGTTGGAAACTTTCCTCATGTCAGCACGTTGTAAGTGTCGCCACCGACGCCACCCTTGTGCGAATGCTCTGAAAAGCTAATCGTTTGCATATCACAGCATCTTCTTCCTGTCGGTTAAATTTCGCATCTGTAGCACGTCAACTTCGTGGTGTAGCAATTTTAATGGCCAGTAGTGTATATACGCCTCCACACTGATAACTGTACAAAAGGGGCTCAGTATAACCCCCTGCTGCAGTATCCTCTGTGGCGAACACTGTCTGCTACTCCATCCAACTTCAGGCATTCCCCTTGTTTATGGTTCCAGAACCCCACTGCCTTGTTGGCTCAAAGCTATCCACTCGGACTCCAGGCGGCACTGCTGAGCCTTCTCCAGGATATGCTTGTCTCTACCAGTTAATTCGAACTTCTCACTTGCTCTGCTCTGTCACCAACCAGAGGAGGGGCTCGCAGCACAGACCACATGCTGCTAGGTACCTCACGCATGACCTGCTACTGAATCCAGTCGGACTCGTCCTGCCAGTGGTGTGAAAGACAAACGGTGCTGCAATACTATGCGAAAGTGAAATAAATATGAAAAAGATTACACCAATTCTTACAGCATGACCAGAGGCATTTAAAGAGTCATTCTTACCGCACTGAATACACAACTGGAATGGGAAGAACCCCTAATGTGTGGTACCATTCTAAGTATCCTCTGCTAACAAGGGAAACTCCTCATCGGACCCACCACCCCCTCAGATTTAGTGGTAATATGGCGCAGTGGATTGCCCATCAAAAACTGAACACAGTTCGAGCATGAAGACAGAAAGAAAGTGTACTGAACTTTGAAATAAAGCAAAATAGAAACAGTGAAAGGTCCGAGCTTAGCACGTGGAATATTCAGGGCATCTTAACAACCACGGATTCATGGTTAAGCAGTTGCACTGAATACCGGACGAGCCGTATTCTTAACTCCCTCCTGCCACTTATTTTTATTTCACATTATAAACTGTCCATCCTGTCATCGAAATGTTTGTTCTCTTCCTGCAGTCTTGCCACTTGTCATTCTATACACGTGTTAAGAATACTTTACCGTCGAAGTAAACGTGATGAATAGTGAGCGCAGGCGAGATACCTCATAGACATGTTTGCACCTGTTACTGTCCTTCAAAGTAGTCACCAGCGTTGTGTAGAACGCGTTGCCAGCGATGTGGAAGGCGTAGTATACCCTTAGCAGAGCCTGTTCTGTTGATGGTTCGAATGGAGCGGTCTACTGCCTGTCGAATCTCTGTAACAGTTCTGTGACGAAATCCACGAAGTGGTTCCTTCATCTTCGGAATCAAATCAAAGTTACAAGGACTTAATTCCGGGGAGTTGGCGGATAGTACGGTACTTCCCAGGCCCATCGACTGAACAGAGCAGCCACAGCTTGAGCTATATGCGCCCGCGGATTGTCGTGCAAACTGATGGGTGGGTTGTGCAGGAAGTGTCGCCGCTTCTTTCGCAAAGCTGGTCGCAGGTGATGCTCCAAAAATGAACAGTAATACTGTGAATTGATGGTCTTCCATGGAGGAACATAATGTGTTAGGATAACACCATCACAGTCGTACACGAGAATCACCACAACTTTAGACCGCTCCATTCGCACCATCAACAGAACAGGCTCTGCTAACGGTATACTAAGCCTTCCACATCGCTGGCACACACCCATGCCCGAGGGAGGACTCGAACCTCCGCCGGGACCAGCCGCACAGTCCATGAGTGCAGCGCCCAAGACCGCTCGGCTAATCTCGCGAGGCAAGCCTCTTACAGTTCACAGTTGTTAGCAGAATACATGTATAGGTTATAAGCTAGATGCGTAGTGTTTTGCCTGCTGCGCTCGTCTGATGCTATGGTGCCGGGCTGTTGCAGCCTGCTGAAGCTGTACACGGAGGGCGTGGTGCCGCGACTGATACGGAAGCACTGGCCGCTGAGCGCGATGGAGCCGCAGCAGCTGCGGCAGCTACAGCCGCTGCGGGTCCAGTCTTGGCGGCCGGTCTACATAGCGCCGGTGGCGCCGCTGCTTCTGGTGCTGGCCGCCGCGGCTCTGCTCTCACTGGTGCTGCTGCTGGCCGAGAGGCTCTGGGCCAGGACCACATCCACTGGCAGGCAACACGAGAGCACAGACGGGGCGCCGACAGCGCACTCACGCGCTGCGTCCCAGACCGGCGACACCAGCCGCGTCACCTGCGTCTCAGTGGCCACCCAGTGTGAATAGCTAGTCATGGCACTCATTAGCCCCTATAACTGATCTTTTACGTTGGCATAAATTTATTTTATTTTTTGTTATACGTTTTCGTTAAATAGCTGAATAAATTGTAATTAGGAATAATTTAATTAAGCAGAGTAGAGGAGGTAAAGGCAAAGAGATGTTCACTGGGCGGACATTGTCGTAATGTAACGTCATTGCGTTGTTCGGTTGTTAAAACAAGTCGTTTGTGTTCTGTTCTGCTGTTCGGTCGTGTGCGTATCTGAAAGGAATTAATTCGGGGGCTAGAATAAACTTTCACATAATAGTTACGATTCGATGTTCCGACAAAAGGGATTAACGTCAGTGTTAATTTGAATTGTGGGCGACAGGATTAGTTTTGACAGATACGTGAAAACGGACGTAACGAAAGTTGTTCGCATATCATCCTTGAACGTGACTTTTTATTTAATTAACGGTTTCGGGCTGATTAAAAGGTATTATCTCATGATTACGGTCAATCCCTCTTTCCTCCTAGATAGTGATCATTCATTAACATTTACGTCATAAGAAAAAGGATTATAAAAGTGATGTTAAATGGCAATTAAGTGTTATTTCGTTAGTGTGGAACCGACGTAATATCTCTGAAATGACATGGATATATAATTTGTGTTAAATACTGAACTGAGATAGGAAGTAAATTGAAATTAGTGAACATTTGATACTGACACTATAGAAGCAGAAGCGCTTAAGGTTTCTCTTCTCTAAAATGGAAAAATATGTACGAACTTTAACTCCATAGTCGACATTATGTATTGCAAAGACATTAGCATTTCATACTTATTTTGACGACGCGCTGTTAAACAAAGGAACGTTGAGTCTCTGTATAACGTGTCGTCATCGGGCAATAGCTGCTAAACCCTAGAGACTTGTGTGGTGAAATTAGAAGTCGGGCATATAAAAGAAACTTAAAAATCCATTCAAGCTACAGTGGAGTCAGTATAACACGATGTGGGCAGTCATATCCCCAAAATCCTGGACCTCTGCTTCCACACACCTCACTCAAGAACGTAATACAAGTGGCGTTGAACAACTAGTGCAACACATTTTTTTGGCAAATTCAGGTGGAAAAAATGCAGACTGTTATGGAACATCCTCGAACATACCCCCTTCAGCCCATATAGTTCCATCATGTTCTGATAGATCACGGTGCTATATGTAGCTTTCAAAGTGGCGTCGAAGGTGTGTTCCAAGCAGACATATCTCACTGATTCTTCTTCTTCTTCTTTTTTTTCCATGGAAAACCAGGCATCGCAGATATTCATAGGCGCTTGCAGAATGCCTATAAAGACCTCACAGTAAATAAAAGTACAGTAACTCTTTGGGCGAGACATCTGTCACCATCACAACAAGGTCGCACAAACCTGCCCAATATTCTGTGCACTGGCTGGCTGCGCACAGCTGTGTAGTGTTGGAATGTGCTGACACACTCATTTGAAGCGACTGATGGATCTCAATCGGACGGCTCGTCGCACAACTGGACGTCTCTGTTGGTAGTGCCGACACACACATCCACCAGGTGGGGCACTGAGGTGTGTATCCACTGGGCTCCTCACTGCCTATCAGAAGACTATACAGAGCAACGACACAATATCTTTGTGGAATACCTCGTACGTTATGTGGCTGGCCGTGACAGGCGATGAAGGATTGGTTCATCACTTCGAAGTGGAAAGAAAATTGCACTCTATGGAGTCACGCCATACCACCTCTCCTCTCAAGGAAATGTTGAAAGCCCCATCCTCAACCAATAAAGTCATGGAGACGGTCTTCTGGAACCCTGAAGGGGTTATTCTGTTTGATGGTCTCCCTCATGCTGCAACGTCAACTCTAAAGAGCATTGTGCTACAATCAGGAGCCGGCCGGGGTGGCCAAGCGGTTAAAGGCGCTACAGTCTGGAACCGCGCGACCGCTACGGTCGCTGGTTCGAATCCTGCCACGGGCATGGATGTGTGTGATGTCCTTAGGTTAGTTAGGTTTAAGTAGTTCTAAGTTCTAGGGGACTGATGACCACAGATGTTAAGTCCCATAGTGCTCAGAGCCATTTGAATTTTGCTACCATCAGGGAATTTAAGAAGTGACTTCCGCGTGTTCGTCGCCACTAAAATGCACACCAACTTCCCTTTCTTCATAACAACGCAAGACCTCAATCTCACACAAGTCTGCACATCCAACGGGATCTCACAAAACTTCATTGGACCGTTCTTCCTCATCCACTCTACAGCCCGGATCTCGTACTTTCTGACTTCAATAGGTTTTGTCTAATGAAAAATGACTCTGCAGGAAGCAGTACGTGGATGATGGGGAGGTTATTGATGCAGCAAGACGTTCGTTCTGACGTCGACCAGTAGAATGGTACAATGCGGGCATACAGGCCCTTCTACTAAAGTAGAGTAAGGCCAGCTAACTGAACTGAGATTAAGTTAAAAAAAAATAGGGTCTTGTATCGAAAAGTGTACTGGAATCCCGAGTACAACCAATCTGCTTGCGCACCCCTCGTACCATTCACGACATCTTTCTGCTACTTACGCACTGAAAAATGGAGTAAACTCAGAGCTCTCTTGGGTTCATCTAAGGACAGCCTTGGCCTAAGAAGACCCGGTGTTTACGAGATTCCTTGTAGCTGCGGCATGTCGCACATCGGACAAACTTGTCGCACTGTAGAAGAGAGATGCACTGAACAGCGACGCTACACTCGTCTGGAGCAACCAGAAAAGTCTGCAGTGGCCGAGCATTGTCTCAGTACAGGCCATTCTATGAATTACCTAAATACAAAAATTCTCGCATCGACGAGTTCGTACTGGGACAGTGTTATTAAGGAAGCAGTGGAAATACGTAGCTCGACGAATCTTGTAAACAGAGATACGGGCTTTCAGCTTACTTCAGCATGGGATCCTGCACTGGCCATATTGAAGTCGCTTCGAGCAGAGAGGAATACGTTAGGTCATAAGACGGACGACGATTCGCCAGCAACATAAATATTCTGTTGACAACGGGAGAATAATCAAGGCGCCTACGTGGACGCGCAGTACTGCTTGCGGCTTCCGACAGAGGTCGCTGGGGCTGCCGATGGCAGCGCAGAGCAGCGGCGGCAGCCTCCGCGCGTGCGCCGAAGTATTTGGTTCTTCATCCTGTAGGTGGCGTTACTGTCCTTCCAGCTATCAGTTGATATCGCCGCTATTGGTCATCGAATTTGGCGCCTCCACGCATGTGCACTTCCTTCCTAAAACTGGCATAAATGGGGAGCTCTGGTCCTGCCTTAGCAGTGTGTTCGTCGCACCTGAAGATGTCGGCCAGTTGCGCTGACGAAATATTGTGGAGTTTTCACTATGACATCCGACGTCTCGCCCGAGGACCATATATATAAAATATAATAAATCAACGGTGCCAGATGAAATTCCGTGAAACATATTTGTTTCAGTTCCACCAAGAAGTGGGTTCATCAATTTCCTCAGGTGCACCATATCCTGTAGAAGTGATTAGATCCAGTAGAGGTATCAAATTGCACGGATGCTGAGTATTACTTTTCACTCTCTGTTCAAAACAACCGCATGCATTTTCTATGGGATTACTTCTAGGTGATTTATAAGATCTGTCGAGGAGCAAAATGGTGCCTGTTAACACGACGCCTATAAGCGTGTATGACATGAATGTTCACAGCACACTCAGCATAAAGGTATACAAGAAAAGGCAACGTTTGTTCTGTGATAATGTTGTTATAAACATCCTGTTTTGCATATACCTTCACCTAAATAACTGTGCACAAGCTGTGATAAGAAAACTCTGTCCGAACAGGTCTCAGAAGACCCAATGGTACCGATCGACCGCCATGTCATCCTCACTGATAAGCGTCACTGGGAGCAGATATGGAGGGGCATCTGACCAGCGCACCGCTCTCCTGGCCTCTGTCAGGTTTCGTGGGCAGAGCCGCTACTTCTCAATCAAATAGCTCCTCAACTGGCCACATAAGGGACGTGTTCACTCCAATCACAAACAGCGCTCTAGAGACGCAGACAGTCACCTATCCTAGTGCTAGCCAAGTCAAACTGTTCTTAACTTCGGTAATATGACGAGAATCGCTGTGTCAACGCTGTTGGCTGCGATAAGAAAACACTACCAAAACATCGCAGAACCACATTTGACCTCAACTACATCCTCCACACATGGCAAGTGAAACGCCTCATGGCCCCTCAATGGACCCAAGTTCTTGCATGATTTGAAAATAGAAAAATTGTAGTGTGTAAGATTACACTATCCGTTTCCCATCAGCTGCTGTGTAATTTCTGTGTTCCTAGGCCCTTTGAAGACGTGCAAGTGTATGTGCCACTGTACCAGTGTCCTTTTACAAAGTACGCCCATAGCATGCCGTTCGTTTCACAATGTTCACTAGGAAAGTGACTGAGGTGGGTCTGTACTGATTGACAACAGCTACATTTACAAGTTGAATGCATGTACAAGATATTTATATCTGGTTTGAAACCGAGCCGGCCGGGGTGGCCGAGCGGTCCTAGGCGCTACAGCCTGGACCCGCGCGACCGGTACGGTCGCAGGTTCGAATCCTGCCTCGGGCATGGAAGTGTGTGATGTTCTTAGGTTAGTTAGGTTTAAGTAGTTCTAAGTTCTAGGGGACTGTTGACCTCAGAAGTTAAGTCCCATAGTGCTCAGAGCCATTTGAACAATTTTGAAACCGATTTTCATTGAGATAATGTGCCACTCGTCACCAGACCCCGTCACTTAGGATCTGTTTAGGTCCACTGTTCTTACATTATTTATCATGGAACAGAATGTTACACAATTAGTTGTCGAAACGTTGGACAGCCCGCTTTGGTACACCAACAAAATGAGTAAATTCATTTAAGGTGTCCTCACGAGCTTGTTCAAAAATGGCAGCTCCTTTGCCCCATACTGTCATATCTCCACTTCAACTCATCTTACTGCGCTCGTTCCGTAGGACCAGTTACCACATACACACCAGTGCACTGCCATGACTTACGCCATGCATGTCACATGACCACCTACTACCAGTTCTACATCATACACAGCACTTCAAATCGACCAGTGTGGTCCTTTATGGCGGTGTTAACATTTTGTATGGTTGGCTTACACCAGGATAATGATCGCCTTATGTGGCTGTAGACCTAGGAACAGGTGGTGTTGGACACCAGTTTCAGTAACTTGTGTAGCATTCCTTTATTACGTTTCAGCGCTGCTATTGTGCAAATGTATGGTCACAGACATCATCGACGTCTTCTTCAGGGATAGTGTTCTACACTATTTTTACTGTTGTCACAGTTGCTCAAATGATGTTGTCACTGATGGAAACCAGACCAGACCACACGTTGTCATACCTCGTTCTACTCACGCTCTAGAGGACTGGTCTTGTGACTGTGCAGGTCCGAGGAGATACCGACCATCTTGGGGAGTACTTCAGATGAAGTGTGTTCACGCTCATTGTCCTGCTGGTGGAGCAAGTAATCGGGGCATTGTAGGAACGGCAGCTGAATCGACTGGCTGTTGTTCTGTTCACATTGTGCAATGTACACTGTTTCTGTATCATCTGAGTAACATCATCACTACATGGTACAGGCTCCCCATACCGTGACACGTGGAGTTAGTCCTGGATGCCACTGCCCTGTACACTCTGAGAATTGTTGTTCTCCATATTGACACTGTACTCGCAGACGACCATCACCGCTGACGAGGTGATGTCCACTCCCAGCACTAAACACAATTTCAGTCCACCATCTGGCTTTTTTGCTACACTATTTGTTAAACCCTTTTGATGTCTGAGAACAAGTACAACCAGAAAGCACTGTCGCTTCTAGCCCAGCTTGCAGTAATCGCTTTCCGATGGCTATGTCTGACCTTCTGCGTCCAACATTCTTCCCAGTTTGTATTGTTGTAGCCAAGTGGTCAGCAGTGGCTGCTTGTCTGAAACCTTTGTCTAAGCCTCAGTCTCTATGTCGCTGCTTTACAAAACAAGTACTCCCTTTGGGTTGCCATTCCCAACATTGAAACACAGTTAACATCTCACATCCACACTGGAGAATTGTTTGTAAAGACCTTCCAGCGTTCTGTGAGGTACCGTTTTCTATTTTATTATCAAACTGCCTTCTACGAAAAAATTCTTTGGTTTCTTATTTTTTCTGTCTTTCATGCACTACAAGGAAGGATAGTAACTCAGCTTATAAATTTAATCTTTGTACTTTTAAGTTAAATGTTGAAATTGAGGTACTAATGCCCTTCTGCACTTTTCTATTCCATAAATACGAGGGATGCCCCACCAACACTATCTAGAGGATTTGAACTAAACACAGTGGGATATGTGAGCACCGGCTTCCGCCGTGTTTCCTCAGTCAACAACATTCTTCCGGATATGTGAGTGTTAACTTTTTTTTTCTAAACACACAGTAAGGAAGACCATTTGCAACAGTGACTGTAACGTCGGAGAATTTTACACAATGCGTACACATAACTAGTAGAATTTTATTGACAGTGGGATATGTTTGTAATGTAGAGACAGAGATGGTGTGCGTAAATAATTACGTCTTTCACTGAGCATGTAGAATAGGTCAACCTAAAAGTTAAATTTTGTGAAGGATGTATATCTATGTTTCAGATTGGAAGAATTTTATTTATGAAATAGGTTATATTACAGAAGATGAAATTTCTGAGAATAGCCGTTTCATGAGAGTGAATCATGGACTGCAGCAAAATCGGTAAAGAAGGGAATCAAAGGGTTTAGGAGGAGGCGCTATAGAAAGATGTTGAAAATTAGGTGCATCGCTTGGATAAAAATGAGGAGGTACTTCATAAAATTTTAAAAGAAAGGTGCATATGGAGAACACTGACGAGAGGAAAGGACAGGATGATAGGACATGTGTTAAGACATCAGAGATTAACTTGAAAGGTAGTAAAGGGACTAATTGAGAACGTAGGTTGTAGTCCGATTACAAGATTAAGAATTTAGCACGAGAGGGGAATTCCTACTGCTTCATATGTTTTGATTATTTATCACTCGTCAGTTTATGTATACCAAGCTACTAAATAGTGAGGTAACAATAGTCAGTGCTAACTGCTTGTGTAGATGCGCAAGGCTGAGCGAGGTAAAACAGAGATCGAGACATTGGTTTGTTGGTTGAAAGAGGGGGCAAGGTACAAAACTGCTAAGTCATCGGTCGACGAGACATTGATCTCGCATTTGGGAGATGAGAGGTTCACCATCTGGCCTAGAGCGCCCCCTCCCCCGCCCCGTGAAAAAGAGACAGTCTTAGAACCCGATCATATGATGAGTCCCGAAAGACCTAGTCCGCTCTCCAACCCCCCCACCAGCTCCATGTAGAACTGGACTGAATGTGAGCCATCTTTGGTAGAAGAGAAGTCGAATGCACTATGTGAGAAGGGAATGCTGACTTTTCTTGTATCCCGCATTTCCAGCTTTGTTAACACATTATTAAGATATCTACAATTGGAACACCGTAAATTAGTATCCGCTTTCTATTTTATACATTATGGACGTTGAACCTCCTCTAGTGGTGAATATATCTGACGCTTTTTGCGTTGTTACTGTCAGCAGCCGGGCGCATCCTCACGTGGTTGATATTTGCAGGCACTTATTATCCGATTTAAAGTATCTGGACACTTATAAGTGGACATTAATATGGGGCGTCCATCCTTTGCCTTTATGACCGCTTGGACTCTGCTGGGGCACTTTATAAGAAGTTTCTATATGTCTGTGGAGGAATGACAGCCCATTCTTCCTAAAGAGCCGAAACCAGAGAAGGTTGTACTTGTTGATGAACAATGCAGCCACAAATACTTTCAAAATGCCTTATTTCAACACCATAACCGGTTTTAGGCTGGCATGTCGATTGTCAGATGGCTAATATTTCTAATTACATTAATGTTTTGGTTAGCAACATGTCGTCTGCTCCTGCACTGCACAGGAATAGTTGAAATTGGATATTGGTGGAAAGTTCCTATGGGACCAAACTGCTAAGGTCGTCGGTCCCTTGGCTTACGCACTACTTAATCTAACTTAAACTAACTTAGGCTAAGGACAACACACACGCCCACTCCAGAGGGAGGACTCGAACCTCCGACGGGGATAGCCGTGCGAACCTTGGCAAGGCGCCCTAGACCGCACGGCTACCCCGCGCGGCAGGAATAGTTAACTGATCACCACCACTTATGTGTTCTTCAATAAAAAGATGTTAACGCACCTGCATCTATTTAGATACTAGTTGCACCTCGCAGAGAATGTTAATTCCGAAACTCACTGCTCACCTGTATGCGCCATCACAAAAGTTATCTCTTGGAGTTTCTGATGCGGGAGCCACTTGTGGCCCAGCAAACCACGTGACATCGAGGAACAGAGGGGGAGGGGGGGGGGGGAGAGGTGGTGGAAACAGCTGACAGATTATGTGTCTCTCACAACTCCCCCATTTACTTAAGGGAAAAATTTTGTACGCGGATGAACAGCGAATTGCAAAACATGCCAGTAAAGGGAGCAAAAATCTACTATAATACGTTGACCATTCCAAGGAAACAGCTATTTTTATTGGAATAAAATGTAGCCTACGAATTAACTCAGGTTATATCCTATTTCCATCTCAAATTTCACCCAAAACCGTCCAGCCGCTTGAGAATGAAGGAGTAACAAAAGTACTAACTCGACGAAGAAAGGAAATAACCAATTTCTTGTTCGGTGCAGCGCAAATTTTATAACATTCATACGTGCAACAGCGTCATCGGCTCATGTGTGTGCCTGTTACCGGTAGACACGCTGGCATATCATAACCAAATCCAGGATCACTAAAAGCCTACCACGTTCTATATGTAAGGACACTATGTCTGTCGTAGGGAATTTAAACGAAACCGTCTTAGTCAGTCTTCAAGCGTTTAAGAAACTATAAATGCGCCTGACGCTCATCGGCTAAAATGTGTGGGATGTGCAGTATGCAACATATTAATAACAGAAAAACGCTTATAGTCTAAAAGTCAACAAATTACACATGTATTATTAAGCCATAAGACTGCATATCATTGATCAGACACATTTGTATAAACAGAACTTCTGATGATCACCACATTTTAGAAGTTAGTTTAGGGAAATAAAAACAGGGGACTAAATTAAATATTTTAATATTAATTGATTTAGTTGCACATTTACTCAACTCTTTTAATTTTTTCATCTAATATGTAATCTGAAATGTTATGCACCTTGTACATAAAATGACCGAAATAATTTTTTTAAATATTATGTTCAATTGTACGCTTGCCTTCTATATATGCCAAAAATAAAGAGGAGCAAAAATTATGAACATCCACATTGTAGTAGCCCTATTTCTGTTATGCTAATAAACTATTTATGGCTGATAAATGTCAATTTCTGCTGTTTGTTTGTGCAACAGATATATACACTCCTGGAAATTGAAATAAGAACACCGTGAATTCATTGTCCCAGGAAGGGGAAACTTTATTGACACATTCCTGGGGTCAGATACATCACATGATCACACTGACAGAACCACAGGCACATAGACACAGGCAACAGAGCATGCACAATGTCGGCACTAGTACAGTGTATATCCACCTTTCGCAGCAATGCAGGCTGCTATTCTCCCATGGAGACGATCGTAGAGATGCTGGATGTAGTCCTGTGGAACGGCTTGCCATGCCATTTCCACCTGGCGCCTCAGTTGGACCAGCGTTCGTGCTGGACGTGCAGACCGCGTGAGACGACGCTTCATCCAGTCCCAAACATGCTCAATGGGGGACAGATCCGGAGATCTTGCTGGCCAGGGTAGTTGACTTACACCTTCTAGAGCACGTTGGGTGGCACGGGATACATGCGGACGTGCATTGTCCTGTTGGAACAGCAAGTTCCCTTGCCGGTCTAGGAATGGTAGAACGATGGGTTCGATGACGGTTTGGATGTACCGTGCACTATTCAGTGTCCCCTCGACGATCACCAGTGGTGTACGGCCAGTGTAGGAGATCGCTCCCCACACCATGATGCCGGGTGTTGGCCCTGTGTGCCTCGGTCGTATGCAGTCCTGATTGTGGCGCTCACCTGCACGGCGCCAAACACGCATACGACCATCATTGGCACCAAGGCAGAAGCGACTCTCATCGCTGAAGACGACACGTCTCCATTCGTCCCTCCATTCACGCCTGTCGCGACACCACTGGAGGCGGGCTGCACGATGTTGGGGCGTGAGCGGAAGACGGCCTAACGGTGTGCGGGACCGTAGCCCAGCTTCATGGAGACGGTTGCGAATGGTCCTCGCCGATACCCCAGGAGCAACAGTGTCCCTAATTTGCTGGGAAGTGGCGGTGCGGTCCCCTACGGCACTGCGTAGGATCCTACTGTCTTGGCGTGCATCCGTGCGTCGCTGCGGTCCGGTCCCAGGTCGACGGGCACGTGCACCTTCCGCCGACCACTGGCGACAACATCGATGTACTGTGGAGACCTCACGCCCCACGTGTTGAGCAATTCGGCGGTACGTCCACCCGGCCTCCCGCATGCCCACTATACGCCCTCGCTCAAAGTCCGTCAACTGCACATACGGTTCACGTCCACGCTGTCGCGGCATGCTACCAGTGTTAAAGACTGCGATGGAGCTCCGTATGCCACGGCAAACTGGCTGACACTGGCGGCGGCGGTGCACAAATGCTGCGCAGCTAGCGCCATTCGATGGCCAACACCGCGGTTCCTGGTGTGTCCGCTGTGCCGTGCGTGTGATCATTGCTTGTACAGCCCTCTCGCAGTGTCCGGAGCAAGTATGGTGGGTCTGACACACCGGTGTCAATGTGTTCTTTTTTCCATTTCCAGGAGTGTATTTGTTCATGTGATCTACTCTATGATGAAAATGGTAGTGAAAGAATCTGCAACTTGCAATATATATTCTTGAACATTGTAACACCGCAGCTTTTATATTCAAAAAGTGTTCTGTTATGTTTCGTACGTTTGAAGCAGTATCGTCATGTACATGTGAATAATAGGCTCTCTGTTACCTGTAAGATGTTTGTGGGCTCTGGTTGTCCGCGCCGTTCTTTCTTTGATGGCGATTCGTATTAAAATGATTAAACAAAAAAGAAAACACCTGCAACTAATTCGTTTTTAGTGTTAATTTATTATTTCCACCTCGCTTGGTGGCATCAAATGTTAACACACAAGATTAACACGGACTGCACCACACTGATTCTTGTCAGTAGTTTCATATAGAATAATAGTCACACCTATCTCATGCCCTCGATATGCTACTCCAAAATTGTTAATTCGTCTAATCTGAAGGCAGGGAAGACAGTGACTGGCAGAACTCATTTATTTATTTCATTTCGAACGCTCTGAAGCCAAAAGAAACGAGGAAACTACATATTGTTTAAAATAATAAGCCATGGTTTGTGATATTGTTTTCCATTATCTGGACGTCTTCAGCACTGTGTTAAAATCATTTTTAGCTTTTACTTTTTGCGTTGTTTTGGGCTAAGAACACCTGTCGCTTTGGGCAGTTGGAGATTTCTACGGTAGGCCTGTTCCAATAAAAAATATTATTGTGTTTCAATTAAGTGAATATTGAGTTCACATCAGTTATTATATAGAGAGAAATTGTAAGTTTTCTTCTCGATTTCTCGTTCTTTGGGTATTGGGAGGTGAATGTTTTAGTAGTCCTGTTCACTGAACAGTGTTAATCTGTGGTCAGTCCTGTTGAGAAAGACTTGTGTATAATCCCTTAACATTTAATATTTATTTTCTGTTACTAGTGAACTGGTGACAGAGAGGTAGAAAGGCTTGGAAATAAAAGGTGTTTGATGGACATTTTTATTTTCCAAGGACAAACCCACCCTTACACTAATCTTCCTACTGCCTTGTCTCTGAAATCCTTTCTGTTTCACTTCAAAATTATTGTTATACGCCACAGCTTGACGTGAAGGCTGGAGAGGCTCGTCATCCTGCAGTAACTAAAACTCATCAGCACCGCAGACCGTATTTGATGAGGGGCAGACAGATCCATGGCGATGGAGCTCCGCCACCTAGGGGTCCAGTCCAAGGTGCAACCGAAACCTAAGTGCCCACACGATAATAAAGTTTACAGCGTGGACTCTGGGCCGACGTCGTATAGGGCCTGCACACGTACAAAACGTCGCGAAGACAGCAGTCACTAACGGAAGTAGGCTAAAACAAGGCGAGGAAGTAGCTCAGGGCTTCCTCGAGAGCCGACGCCGTCATTATTTTCATTACAATGAGCGTTAAGATACAAATGTGTCGATAAGGAACATTTGTTGTGAACGAGCCTTAATTTGTTTTGTTTGGTTGGTATGACATCTGTCAAAGATATTTAGTATACATCAAGTCATGGAACGAACATCATCATATGTTTTCATCGTGTTGACAATGTCGAGTTTTGTACCAGAAAGGCCGGCCGCGGTGGTCTAGCGGTTCTAGGCGCTCAGTCCGGAGCCGCGCGGCTGCTACGGTCGCAGGTTCGAATCCTGCCTCGGGCATGGATGTGTGTGATATCCTTAGGTTAGTTAGGTTTAAGTAGTTCTAAGGTCTCGTGGACTGATGACCATAGATGTTAAGTCCCATAGTGCTCAGAGCCATTTGAACCATTTTTTTTTGTACCAGAAAGAGATGATTTGCGGAAAGCATTAATTTTTTGTTTTCATTTGAAAAAAAGTGCTGCAGGGTCGCATCGAATGCTTGTCGAGGCATATGGTGATCATGCTCTATCAGAAGCAACACGCAAAAGATGGTTTCAACGGTTCAGAAATAATGATTTTGATGGAAGAAATGAAGAACGTGGAAGACCACCAAAAAAGTTAGAAGACGCCGAATTGCAAGCAATATTGGATGAAGATGATACTTTGAGTCAGAAGCAAATGGCAGCAATGCTAAATGTTGCACAACAAACAATTTGTGACCGTTTGAAATCTATGGAAAAGATCCAAAAGTGTGGAAAATCGGTGCCACATGAACTGAATGAGAGACAGATGGAAAACCAAAAAAACCATTTGTCAAATTTTGCTTCAAAGACACGAAAGAAAATCAATTTTGCATCGAATTGTTACTGGCGATGAAAAATGGATTTATTTTAAGAATCCTAAACGGGAAAAACCATGGGTTAATTCGGGACAACCATCAACATCGACTGCAAAACCAGATCGATTCGGCAAGAAGACAATGCTCTGTGTTTGGTGGGATCAGAAAGGTGTGGTGTATCTTGAGCTTCTAATACCCGGTGAAACTGTGAATACTAATCGCTACAGACAACCAATGATCAATTTGAACTATGCGTTAATCGAAAAAAGACCAGAATGGGCCAGACGACATGGCAAAGCAAATTTTCCACACGACAATGCACCTGCAAACAAAGCAAAACTGGTTCAGGATACAATCAAAACACTTGGCTGGGAGCTGCCACCCCACCCGGCGTATTCACCAGAATTGACCCCTTCCGACTACCATTTGTTTTCATCAATGGGACACGCATTGGCTGAGGAACATTTCGATTCCTACGAAGAAGTCGAAAATTGGGTGTCTGATTGGTTTGCTTCAAAAGACGAATGTTTCTATTGGCGTGGTGTCCACAAACTGCCAGAAAGGTGGTCAAAATGTATAGAAAGCAATGGTCAGTACTTTGAATGAAATGTTTTTACTTTTCAATTCAAAATTAGTGTTTCATTTTCACAAAAAAACTCGCATTTCATACCGGTACACCTGGTATTTGCGTCGCAAACGTCCTGTGCAGCCATTGTACCACAAGATGAGGCATTCGATGTGAAGTGGTAGTGGTGAGGTTGCTCGACACTATTCTAGCAGAACCTCTAGAACTCAAGAATCCTAACCAGATACGATGGGATGTAGAGGATACTCGATCGTAAAACGGTTCCCAAAGCATGGACAGTGGTATACTCCATCTGCGAGCTTACACCAGAAATACGTATATTAAAATGCATCTCCAAATAGCAAGAACGTGTCTAGTTTAAAAGGCTCGCTGAAGTCTGACTGATTTTATTCCCAAGGGCGTTCAGATGTTAGCTGAATTACAACATAATTTGATGGAAAAGTGTGGCATGCACTGTGTGTTCTCTGTCGCACGTGTCAGACAGCATGTTACGGATTTTGTTCCGATAGTAATGATTGCTGTTAGTGCTTTCGCTGCTCTTCCTCCTTAATTGCAGTTGTTACTGATACAGATCTAGAAACTTCCAACAATGTCGGAAAACACGTTGCAGAAGTGAATATGACACGCAGCAGTAAGGTTGGTACATACCTAGATAAATTAGCTTGTGCTGTTAGGTTCATGCAGCTAGTCCGCGGAGGCACGAAACAGTAAATTCACGTGTTACAGTTTCAGCACATGACGTCTGTACGAATGTGAGTGGCTAAATGTGAATCCAGCGTTATCAACGCCGAGAGAACACCGTTCCAATTAAAACCCAAAGTCCGAAAGAATAACAAGGTCATACACTGAAATCGATACGGCATATTACAACAGACTTGGTATACGAGCAGCAAATGGTTGTCTGTTGTGTTGTCTCTATATTTACAATAGCGGTTTACGAACTGTCAGAACGTTGTTACTGCTTTCGAGCGTGCCGGCGAGCCGACCCAGAAGAGTTTTCGCTCGATAACAGGTTTCTAGTTGACCCGGTGTTGGAATCGATATCCGGTGCTATTAGGTATAAAAGGAGGAAGAAAGGCTGATTTAGTTTTCGTACATAGAAGAGCTCTGAAGAACTGATGGGGCTCTGCAGTAGAAAGTTTACAGAATGCACATCGAACAAGGAGCACACTGAAATCATTATGATCTCAGCTACAAAAAAAACTATTATACACAGTACTTCGAAGAGAACTAAATTAGTTCACTAAAAAATAAAAAATAAATGACACTTTAATAAAGTGATAAACAAAGGATTGCATCCTAGACGGTCTTGAACTACCGACGTGAAACAACCTATTAAAGCAAATGTTAAAAAAATTGTGGCAGATAAAAGATTTTAAAACCGTGAAAATTCTGCGTGAAGTCTTGGACTGCTCAGCTGACTTACTTTTCCCCCTGATCACAGCAGATGTCCATAAATTCCTTGTAAGTGCGATCACGTCCACACTGAAAACAGTAAAAGAATCCAAGTAACACAGGAGCAATTATTGTCTTAGTAGCATTAATAAATTAGCATTAGCAGGTAATTCATCGAGGCCAGAGACAACCAATAACGGCTCTCCGAAACTAAAGCTTTGTCCTGGGTCAGTCATTACATTGTTCAAAGGCACAGAAATTTAAGAACGTGAAAATAATTCCATCAGAACTGAAAGAGGTCTCAGATTTGACAAGTAGTGAGATTTGTTATAGAACGTAATAAAATTACTTTTCGAATAAACTCCATGAGCCATTTCGAACCCACTTGGCTATCTTTGACGTCACGACGCAGTGGCCGTTGCTTGGATACGAATAAACAGTACAGTGGTTTTATAATCAATAGTGAGAAGTCTTCAGGGTTTCGCTATCTAAAGCAGTTAGCGCTGAAGACTAACTTACCAGTGTAGTCACTGTCCATGTCTCCCACCACGAAGCACCAAATTATGCCTCTAGATTATCATACACCTGCCACCAGATTTCACAGCAAACTTTTTCCTGTAGTTACTACAGAAAATTATGTTCCACGGTTCTCTGCTGTGTTATCTTCAACCTGACAGCAATTAAATTTTGGAATCAGTATGATATCCCCTTCGACCACTTTAGACATTGGAATCATTATAATATCCCCTTCGACCACTTTAGACATACACTCCTGGAAATGGAAAAAAGAACACATTGACACCGGTGTGTCAGACCCACCATACTTGCTCCGGACACTGCGAGAGGGCTGTACAAGCAATGATCACACGCACGGCACAGCGGACACACCAGGAACCGCGGTGTTGGCCGTCGAATGGCGCTAGCTGCGCAGCATTTGTGCACCGCCGCCGCCAGTGTCAGCCAGTTTGCCGTGGCATACGGAGCTCCATCGCAGTCTTTAACACTGGTAGCATGCCGCGACAGCGTGGACGTGAACCGTATGTGCAGTTGACGGACTTTGAGCGAGGGCGTATAGTGGGCATGCGGGAGGCCGGGTGGACGTACCGCCGAATTGCTCAACACGTGGGGCGTGAGGTCTCCACAGTACATCGATGTTGTCGCCAGTGGTCGGCGGAAGGTGCACGTGCCCGTCGACCTGGGACCGGACCGCAGCGACGCACGGATGCACGCCAAGACAGTAGGATCCTACGCAGTGCCGTAGGGGACCGCACCGCCACTTCCCAGCAAGTTAGGGACACTGTTGCTCCTGGGGTATCGGCGAGGACCATTCGCAACCGTCTCCATGAAGCTGGGCTACGGTCCCGCACACCGTTAGGCCGTCTTCCGCTCACGCCCCAACATCGTGCAGCCCGCCTCCAGTGGTGTCGCGACAGGCGTGAATGGAGGGACGAATGGAGACGTGTCGTCTTCAGCGATGAGAGTCGCTTCTGCCTTGGTGCCATGTTTGGCGCCGTGCAGGTGAGCGCCACAATCAGGACTGCATACGACCGAGGCACACAGGGCCAACACCCGGCATCATGGTGTGGGGAGCGATCTCCTACACTGGCCGTACACCACTGGTGATCGTCGAGGGGACACTGAATAGTGCACGGTACATCCAAACCGTCATCGAACCCATCGTTCTACCATTCCTAGACCGGCAAGGGAACTTGCTGTTCCAACAGGACAATGCACGTCCGCATGTATCCCGTGCCACCCAACGTGCTCTAGAAGGTGTAAGTCAACTACCCTGGCCAGCAAGATCTCCGGATCTGTCCCCCATTGAGCATGTTTGGGACTGGATGAAGCGTCGTCTCACGCGGTCTGCACGTCCAGCACGAACGCTGGTCCAACTGAGGCGCCAGGTGGAAATGGCATGGCAAGCCTTTCCACAGGACTACATCCAGCATCTCTACGATCGTCTCCATGGGAGAATAGCAGCCTGCATTGCTGCGAAAGGTGGATATACACTGTACCAGTGCCGACATTGTGCATGCTCTGTTGCCTGTGTCTATGTGCCTGTGGTTCTGTCAGTGTGATCATGTGATGTATCTGACCCCAGGAATGTGTCAATAAAGTTTCCCCTTCCTGGGACAATGAATTCACGGTGTTCTTATTTCAATTTCCAGGAGTGTATTAGAAATCACAAACAAACACCGTACATTTTGAGGAAGCTCTATGAACAACAAACATAAAGAAAGGTATTAGGTTAGAGCTTATCGTATCTTCAACGACGACTTGATAACTGACGAATCACAAATTCGGAGTGGACTAGGAAGGAAATCTGTGATGTTATTATAATTGACACATGTCGCCATTTGCCTCAACCATGGAATACCATGATCTGGGTGACTAGTCCTCGATTTGATGTCCATCCGTTTCTACTGCTACTAGAGCAACTAATTTCTGTGACGCTTCATCTGGATTATTAACAAAAATGAAACATTTTGATATAAAGGCTTCTTCAAGAACAAAGAAGAGAGTTAAACCTAAAACTGTTCACCCAGTAAGTGTTATATTTTTCATGGTTTCTAGGGTTGATGCAGCTCTTCATGCATCTTTCATTTCTAACATCACCAAATTAACTTATCGTTGATGCCTCATGATGTTTTAATCAAGTTGTTTCATAATGCTTTTTACTTCTCTGTTCTACTGAATACTGCTTCATTTGTTATCCGATCAATCCAGTTAATCCTAGACTTTATGATGGACTCACTTTTCGAAAGTTTCTAATCACTTTTTCTCTGAAAGATTTATAACCAACGTCTGTCTTTCATTTAAGGCTACACTAGACCAATACTTCCAGAGAAGACTTCTCAACTTTTAAATTTGCGTTCTACTTTCATATATTTTTCTTTTTCAGAAAAGCTTTACACGCTATTGTCAGTATGCATTTTATACTCTCTTTATTTCAGCCATAGTCAGCGGTTTTGCTGCTCACTAAATAAAATTCTTAATCCTTTACCACAGCATCACATGACTTAATTCGTGAACACACCATTACGACTGTTCCATTTTGACTGACGTTCGGCTTACATCCTCTCTCCAGGACACTATCCATCCATTTCAGTCAATTGGGCTCCCCAGTCATTTGACATATCTAAAAAATTCAATTGTCAACGAGAAACAGTGAAACTGTTATTTAAACTCCATTTTAAATTTTACCCTTGGTTTTGTTTACTATTTGCTCTACATACAAATTGAGTAGTTCGTGGGATAGTCGGAAAATCTATTCCATTCTCAATTGCTGTTTGCTTTTCATGTACTTTAAATTTAATAACAGCAGTCAAATTTAAACAAATCACAGATAAAATTAAGATCCCTGTATTTCATTCAAAGTAACTTAAACATTTCAAAGACTGTATTCCATTAAAAATTGCAAAATCTATTTCTAAATCTACAAATGCTACAAAAATGACTTTGACTTTCTTTGTCATACCTTCTAAAGTACGTTTTAGTGTCATTATTGTCTCTTGTGTACCAGCTTTTCTTTGAAATAATATAAGCCTCAATACATTGTTCCATTAGACTATAAAATTTTTGTATTGCAACTATGACTTGTACCGTCTGGTAATATTCACAACTGTCACAACTGGCTTTCCTTGGTGTTCGAATTATTACATTTTTATATACATTGGGTGTCAGGGATATAAGTGTAGATATTTTTTGTGGTGACTAAGGACAGTGTATGAACAACGTTACATCAGCATTTGCTTCATTTCCAGACAAATAATTATAGCTATTATGAATATTTTTCTTTTACGTTGGTTAGAACGTGTGGCACAAGCAAACCATTTATGTTTATTTTCCCCTGGGCAGCCGGTTGGGTACTGAAATGTGGATGCATGAAAGCAAACCGGAAAGTATATACTGACAAGC
The DNA here is from genome assembly GCF_023898315.1 of Schistocerca nitens. Classification (NCBI taxonomy): domain Eukaryota; kingdom Metazoa; phylum Arthropoda; class Insecta; order Orthoptera; family Acrididae; genus Schistocerca; species Schistocerca nitens. The sequence goes on from NC_064615.1 coordinate 877,750,756, forward strand.
GTAGTCTATTTTGCGGGATAGTTACAAACATACAGAAAAATCAGGTAATAAATTATGTAATGTGTTTGCTGGACGAATGTTAGATGTAGAGATAAAACACCCAACAAACTGGTGTGTGTATGTATAAAGGTACCAATATTATGGAAATGGAAGAGGATGTAGATGAAGATGAAATAGGAGATATGATACTGCGTGAAGAGTTTGACAGAGCACTGAAAGACCTAAGTCGAAACAAGGCCCCCGGAGTAGACAACATTCCATTAGAACTACTGATAGCCTTGGGAGAGACAGTCCTGACAAAACTCTACCATCTGGTGAGCAAAACGTATGGCACTGGCGAAATACTCTCAGATTTCAAGAAGAATATCATAATTCCGATCTCAAATAAAGGTGGTGATGACAGATGTGAAATTTACCGAACTATCAGTTTAATAAGTCACGGCTGCAAAATACTAATTCGAATTCTTTACAGACGATTGGAAAAACTGGTAGAAGCCCACCTCGGGGAAGATCAGTTTGGATTCCGTAGAAATATTGGAACACGTGAGGAAATACTGACCCTACGACTTATCTTAGAAGCTAGATTAAGAAAAGGCAAACCTACGTTTCTAGCATTTGTAGACTTAGAGAAAGCTTTTGACAATGTTGACTGGAATACTCTCTTTCAAATTCTGACGGTGGCAGGGGTAAAACACAGGGAGCGAAAGGCTATTTACAATTTGTACAGAAACCAGATGGCCATTATAAGAGTCGAGGGACATGAAAGGGAAGCAGTAGTTGGGAAGGCAGTGAGACAGGGTTGTAGCCTCTCCCTGATGTTATTCAATCTGTATATTGAGCAAGCAGTAAAGGACACTAAAGAAAAATTCGGAATAGGCATTAAAATCCACGGAGAAGAAATAAAAACATTGAAGTTCGCCGATGACAGTGTAATTATGTCAGAGACAGCAAAGGATTTGGAAGAGCAGTTGAACGAAATGGACAGTGTATTGAAAGGAGGCTATAAGATGAACATCAACAAAGGCAAAACTAGGATAATGGAATGTAGTCAAATTGAGTCGGTTATGCTGGGGGTATTGGATTAGGAAATGAGACGCTTAAAGTAGCGAATGAGTTTTGCTATTTGGGGAGCAAAATAACTGATGATGGTCGAAGTAGAGAGGATATAAAAGGTCGACTGGCAATGGCAAGGAAATCGTTTCTGAGGAAGAGAAATTTGTTAACATCGAGTATAGATATAAGTGTCAGGAAGTCGTTTCTGATAGTATTTGTATGGAGTGTAGCCATGGATTAAGTGAAACATGGACGATAAATAGTTCTGACAAGAAGAGAACAGAAATGTGGTGCTACAGAAGAATGCTGAAGATTAGATGGGTAGATCACATAACTAATGAGGAGGTATTGAATAGAATTGGGAAGAAGAGGTTTTTGTGGCACAACTTGACTAGAAGATCTGGCGCTGCAGTCCGGAACCGCGAGACTACTACGGTCGCAGTTTCGAATCCTGCCTCGGGCATGGGTGTGTGTGATGTCCTTAGGTTAGTTAGGTTTAAGTAGTTCTAAGTTCTAGGGGACTTATGGCCTAAGATGTTGAGTCCCATAGTGCTCAGAGCCATTTGATCCATTTGACTAGAAGAAGGGATCGGTTGGTAGGACATGTTCTGAGGCATCAAGGGATCACCAATTTAGTATTGGAGGGCAGCGTGGAGGGTAAAAATCGTAGAGGGAGACCTAGAGTTGAATACACTAAGCAGATTCAGAAGGATATAGGCTGCAGTACGTACTGGGAGATGAAGCAGCTTTCACAGGAAAGAGTAGCATGGAGAGCTGCATCAAACCAGTCTCAGGACTGAAGACCACAACAACAACAACAACAACAGCAACCAATTATCACAATATAAGTACCTATGACCCTAACACGCAGTATATGAGGCTGTTTCGCCTGTCTGAAGTGGAGATGTTTTTAGTGGTTAGCTGTACGAAGGATCTTAGTAATTTAGAAGGAAGTGGTTGAAACTCTGCTGGAGATTGTCCCATATATCGTTCACTCTACACATAGAACGATCAGTATAGTACACTATAGAGAAATATCAGAAATATCGATAAGGAATTGAGGTTCACGGAGAATAAATAAAAACTTTTAAGTTTACCTACAACATTGCACTTGTGCCACACTTGGCAGAGAACGTGGTAGGTTGGTTGCACGGAACTGATAACGTATTAAAACGCGGTTATAAGATAGAAGCCAGTAAAACGAAGGTAACTGTTGTAGTGTTGTTGAATTAAATCAGGTGACGTTGTGGCAGCGATATTAGGAAACGAGGTGCTGAAGGTAGTAAATGAATTTTGTTGTTTAGCCTATAAAATAAAGACAACTGCAGAAGCAATGGAGAAGTAAAATTAAGATAAAAATAAAAGCCTTTCCGAAAAGAAGGAATAGGTTGAAATTTAATATAAGGGCAGATTTTAGTAGTCGCAGAATTATTCTGAAAATATTTGTCTGCAGTGTAGTCTTTAAGGGCTGAGAACGTTGTTGATAAACAACACACACAAGGAGAGAATAGAAACATTGGAAACGTGGTGTTGTGGATTATTCCTGAAGAAGAGAAACTAGTTGTTGTTGTTGAAGTCTTCAGTTAGAAAACTGGCTTGATGCAGCACATCCTCTGCCAGGTTCGACATTTCCACATAACCGCCGCAAGCAATGTCTATTTTATTCCGTTTACTGTATTCATGCCCTCCTCTGGCTTCCCTCTACAGTGTTCCCACCTCCCGTCCCTCTAGACACACTTTAATCACTGAAAATGACGATACCGCAGCCTGATGTCTCAGGATGCACTCTGCCAACTGTTCCATCTTTTAGTCAGATTGTGTAGTAATTTATTTTTCTCCAGTTCGATTCTGTAATTTCTCATTAGCTAATCGGTCTACAAATTTAATCTTCGAAATCCTTCAATAGGACCATATTTCAAAGGTTTCTGTTCTCTTCTTTTCTGAATTTCTTTTCGTCCATGCTTCGCTTATTGACAAGGATACATTTAGGATAAATACCTTAAGAAAATAAATCTTAAAATTTAAATATATACGTGATGTTCCCAAAATCTCTTTTTCAAATACGGATTTCTTGGTGTTGTTAGTCTGCATTTCATGTTCTCTCTACTTCAGCCATCATCACTAATTTTGGAGCAAAAGAACAGCAAAAATCCTTTACTACTTTCAGTGTCCTATTTTCTAATCAAATTGCCTCAGCTTCGCCTAAATTAATTCGACTATGTTTCATTGCCCTTGTCTTACTTTCGCTGATGCTCATCTTAGAACCTCTTTTCAAGACAATATCTGTTTTTTTACACTAATCTTTCGTCTGCCGTTAGTCACAGAATTAGAATGTCACCAGCAATCATCCGAGTTTTTGTTACTTCTCCTTGAACTTTAATTCCCTTTCTAAATGTCTCATTAGTTTCTGTTTTAGTTGGCAGGAGAGCCAACACCGTGTTACTAGAGGAGGCCGAAAGTCACGCGTTTTAACTCACGCAGGCTGGCGTGAGGTCTGGAACAGGACAAGGAAATTAGAATTTAGAAAAACGGAAGTAACTGGTTGAATACTTAACTTTAATCCGTTAATGAAGAACGTCGGTCTTGACGGTACATGAATCAGTATCAATAGTAACTGATAATGGCGCCTTGCTAGGTAGTAGCAAATGACGTAGCTGAAGGCTATGCTAAACTATCGTCTCGGCAAATGAGAGCGTATTTTGTCAGTGAACCATCGCTAGCAAAGTCGGTTGTACAACTGGGGCGAGTGCTAGAAAGTCTCTCTAGACCTGCCGTGTGGCGGCGCTCGGTCTGCAATCACTGATAGTGGCGACACGCGGGTCCGACGTATACTAACGGACCGCGGCCGATTTAAAGGCTACCACCTAGCAAGTGTGGTGTCTGGTGTTGACACCACATTCCTCCCCCGCAAATCGGCGTACGGTTGTGGTATAAGGCTTCCGCCCGCCGTAGGGAGGACCCCATGTTGACGTATGTGACGAGGTGGGGAGCCTAACAACAGGCGAGGCTGTGCCACCCGCACCCTGCCATTTGGACCGCGGGGAGCTAGGAAACGTCTGAAAACCTGCTCCAGGGTGCACGCCAACATGCGGTGTATGCGCCCGCAGAGAGACAGGAGGGGCCGAAGGGTCGACCTCCATCGGGCCGGGGCACCCGACGGGCGAAGACGACACATGGTCCGGAGCGGGCAAGAGTTCCATGTCGGATGACATCCGGTCACGGGAAGCGATCGGCAGCGCGTGACCCAGGGAGGCGCCCGGCGGTTGCAGCGACGCGTCCACTGCGGGCGTCGCCGGCGGGAGAACAGGCGGCGGCGGCGGTGGCGGCGGCGCGTCGCCATGGGGCAAAATGGAAGGCAGCGTCGGTAACACCTGGGGCTGAGGCGAGCCAGTAGATGGGTCCCCAGGGCGCTGACCGGACGGCACCGTCGCTGAAAGCAGACGGCGAGCGGCAGATCCCATGCGACGACTGAGGCGCAGCTGGTTGAGATGCCGGCGCACCTCACCAGAGGCCCCTAAAACGAGATACATAGCGCGTCCAAGGCAGCGAAGAATGCGCCCTTCGAGCCAACGCCGTGAACCTCGATAGTGACGATAGTAGACAACGTCGCCTGGAGAAAAAGCAGGTGTCTGCCGCTGCACAGGAACCTGATGCGGCGGATGTAACAAAGACATCAAGGTTCGATGATGACGACCGTGGAGCAACTCAGCCGGCGAACGACCATCTTGGGGCTGAGAGCGATACGAGGACAAAAAGAGCAACAACGCGACCTCCCGAGAATGCGACTCTTTCAACTTCAACATCTGGGACTTGAAAGTCCTGACCAATCGTTCAGCGGCACCGTTTGACTGTGGCGAAAACGGCGCGGACGTCAGATGTTGAATACCATTGGCCTTGCAGAATGACTGAAATTCTGCGGACATGAATTGTGGGCCAGTGTCGGAAACAATAGTCTGTGGAAGACCTTCAATTCAAAAGATAGCAGATAACGCTTGGATGGTGGCAGATGACGTCGTGGAAGACATCCGGACAACAAAAGGAAAATTACTGAATGAATCTACCACAGCCAACCATCGAGCATTTCAGAATGGACCAGCAAAATTGATGTGCAAGCGTTGCAAAGGGGAAGTGGCTTTTGGCCATGCAAAGAATTTCCACGGTGGGGCTGATTGTTGTTCGGCACACACCATGCAAGAAGAGCACATATTTGTAATAGCGGCATCGATTCCGAACCAAGTACAGTGCTGACGAGCAAGTTGTTTCGTTCTCACTATACCCCAATGTCCTTGGTGGAGAAGTTATAAGACAGAGGACTGTAACGAACGTGGGACCACGACCCTGGACTGATCATTATCAGAACGCAACAGCAAAACACCACGTCGTACAAAAAGTCTCTCCTTGTGAGCAAAAAATCGGCGAACCAACTGATCCCCGACCCGTGACGTTGACAAGGGCCATTGCGTAGCAACAAAACGCAGAATGGTAGCAAGGACAGGGTCGGCAGCTGTGGCAGTAGCTACACGACGAAAATCAATCGGAAAGGATTCGACCACGTCATCGGTTTCCGAATCAATGAACATGCAAGCAAGTTCGGAGCAATCGAATGCTCTATCCGCAGCAACAGGCAAACGGGACAACGCATCGGCGTTTCCGTGCTTAGCAGTGGACCGATACAAGATATCGTAGCGGTACTGCGAGAGGAAAATAGACCAGCGAATGAATTTCTGTGCTGTACGTGGAGGTACAGGCTTGTTCGGATGAAAAAGTGATGTCAAAGGTTTGTGGTCTGTGATGATGGTAAAGTAACGACCATACAAGAAATCATGAAACTTTGTAACACCAAATACGAGAGCCAATGCTTCTTTCTCGATCTGTGAATAATTTCTTTGCGCAGACGAGAGTAATTTGGACGCAAAGGCAATAGGGCGATCATGCGATCCATCTTTGTGCGCAAGCACAGCACCGATCCCGAAATCAGATGCATCCACCATCAACAAAAGGGGCTTCTGGGGATCGAATGGCGTAAGGCAAGTATTGGAAAGCAACGCCGATTTCAACTGGCGAAAGGCGCGTTCGCATTCCATCGTCCAGACGAACGGAACACCTTTACGGCGTAAGCGATGAAGCGGAGCTGAAATGGAAGAGGCATGCGGCACATATTTATGATAATAGTTGATTTTTCCCAGCACACTCTGTAGCTGCTTCAAATTCTGCGGCGAAGGCAAGTGTTGTATGGCATGGAGGTGCTCGGGACTAGGATGTATGCCTTGGGCATTGAGTACATGCCCAGGTAGGGCAAGTCACGAGCAAAAAACACACATTTGTCCTTCCACAAGAGAAGACTATTTTGTCGCAAGACCTGAAATAATGTTCTGCGATTGGCTAAATGTTCTTCTTCCGTCTTTCTGGAGATCATAATATCGTCCAGATAGTTTGCTGCAGTAGGGACCGACGCACAAACAGTTTGTAGATATTGCTGAAACAATGCAGGCGCGGATGCACACCCGAATGGCAGTTGTTTGAATCGATACAAACCACGATGCGTGTTAACCACCAAAATGCACTGGGATTCTTCGTCCACCGGTATTTGCAAGTACGCATCTGCTAGGTCCAACTTCGAAAAATATTTACCCGGGCACAGTTTGTCAAAAAGATCTTCCAGATGGGGTAAAGGAAAAGTTGCAATCACTAGTTGTGGATTCAGTGTTCCCTTGAAGTCCACACAAAGTCTCAATTTTCCGGAAGATTTTGGCAAAATTACTAAGGGTGATGCCCAGAGAGAAGCCTGCACACGTTCAATTACACCTTGTGATTCCAAATCGTGTAATGTTTTTGCGACCTCATCACGCAATGCGTGGGGAACATTGCTTTATAGCTCTTATCGCAACCAAGGCCCTGTGCAAAAATGTCTGCAAATTCTTCACATAGACGAGAAACACTGTCTGAAGGCACAGTCTGGTTCACTGATAGGACCTGATTTACTGTAGACAAGTTAAACAACTGAAATAAATCGAAACCAAACAAGTTCACTGCAGAAGAAGAACGAAGGACGTAAAATGACACAAGTTTTGTTTGTCCTTTGTATGTTGCAAGAAGGCTGCACTGTCCTAACACGGGGATCTTTTGACCTGAATAGCTAGTTAGCTTAACATTTGCGGCACGCCACGGAGGTGTGCCCAGCAGTTTGTAAGTGTCTTGATTGATCAGTGAAACTGCAGCTCCGGTGTCGAGCTGGAATGGTATCACTTTGCCGTTAATGTCCAAGTCTACAAAAAGTTTATTGTCCTGCTGACGACAAGAGCGACTGTCTCGTGCAACGTGAACTGACACTGGTACATAATCACTTGCGACTTGACGGGGTTTCCGGCGATGTCGACGCACACTATTTGTGGGAGGAACACAGTCACTGTTAGAGAGAGTGGCACTGGGCGGAGTGGAATGAACTACATGAATTTCCATGGGTGAAGTTTCACGAGCCTGAGTATCCTTGGTTCGAATCCGGCGCGAAGCAAAGGGCCTGGAATGGTTGTGAGTTTCTGCTCTGAGCGTTTTATGGCAAACACTCTGAACATGTCCTTTTTTATTACAGAAAAAGCAAATAGCCTGGCGTGATGGGCAATTCTCACGTGAATGTCTAGTAGCACACTGCGGGCATGATTTTAGCACTGCATTGGCTTGCCTGCGCGGCACACGTGGCTGAGAGCCTGGCGGCAGCGGCGCGGCCGGGTGCGAGGGCTGTTTACTACTCTGTGCCGTTCACCCGGCGGGCTGGGTAACCTGACACACGGCTGGTGAAGTTTCAAATGATTCCTGAGCATAGTCAAGTGTGTCCTGCCGATCCAATATGTCAATCACTTGTTGCAGGGAGGGATTGACTAGTTTCAAAATCTGTTCCCTTATATGAACATCAGAAACGTTCTGTGCAATTGCATCACGTACCATTGTATCTGAATAAGGGAGTCCACAGTGACACTCAAAAGCACAATCCCTAGTAAGGCCTTGCAAGGTTGCAACCCACTCCCGATTAGTTCAAATGGTTCAAATGGCTCTGAGCACTATGGGACTTAACATCTGTGGTCATCAGTCCCCTAGAACTTAGAACTACTTAAACCTAACTAACCTAAGGACACCACACACACCCATGCCTGAGGCAGGATTAGAACCTGCGACCGAAGCTGTCGCGCGGTTCCGGACTGAGCGCCTAGAACCGCTAGACCATCGCGGCCAGCCCCGATTAGTCTGACCTGCCGTACGTTTTGTACGAAAGAAGGTATACCGTTTCGCAACTACATTGACTGATTCTTTGAACTATGTATCTAATGCAGACAAAATTTCTTTGTAGGACAGAGTTGCTACGTCGCGTCGGGGAAATAATTTGACTATCACACGGTACGTGGTCACCCCGACTGATGATAACAAAAAAGGCTGCCGCTCGTTACCTTGAATTCTGTAGGTGGCGAGATGGAATCCAAATTGGCTTGACCACTCCGTCCAGCTTTCCAGTGCAGCATCAAAAGGTCGAAAAGTTGGTGCAACAACGGGTTGTGGCTGTGTTAGCGGTGGAGTGGCGGCTGCCGCGTCGTTTTGCATTGCCCGTTGACCCTGGAAGAGCTGTCCAAGGGCATCCAGTAAGGCCTGCGTCTGCTGATTCTGTAAGCGATAAAATTCGGACAGTACATCTGGAGATTGTGGCGAAGCCATTACACAAGTAAATCAGGGCAATATCGATAAGAACGCGGTTGTGCCTCGTCGCCAATGTTTTGGTTGGCAGGAGAGCCAACACTGTGTTACTAGAGGAGGCCGAAAGGAACGCATTTTAACTCACGCAGGCTGGCGTGAGGTCTGGAACAGGACAAGGAAATTGAAATTTAGAAACACGGACGTAGCTGGTTGAATACTTAACTTTAATCCGTTAATGAAGAACGTCGGTCTTGACGGTACATGAATCAATGTCAATAGTAACTGATAATGGCGCCTTGCTAGGTCGTAGCAAATGACGTAGCTGAAGGCTATGCTAAACTATCGTCTCGGCAAATGAGAGCGTATTTTGTCAGTGAACCATCGCTAGCAAAGTCGGTTGTACAACTGGGGCGAGTGCTAGGAAGTCTCTCTAGACCTGCCGTGTGGCGGCGCTCGGTCTGCAATCACTGATAGTGGCGACACGCGGGTCCAACGTATACTAACGGACCGCGGCTGATTTAAAGGCTAACACCTAGCAAGTGTGGTGTCTGGCGGTGACACCACAGTTTCCTACTCAGTTGCTCAGTTTACGGATTGTATAAGACTGGGGTAGGCTAGAAGCCTGTGTCACACCTTTCTAAACTACTGCATCCTTTTTATGTCCTTCAACTATTATAACTATAGTCTAGTTTTCGTGCAAGTTTTAGACAGCTTTAAGCTCCCTGTCTTTTATCCCTGGTACCTTCAGAATTTCAAAGGATATCGTTTACATACTAGTGAACAAAGCCGAAGGCTTTCTCAAAGTCTATAAATGTAAGCTCATATTTCTTCAACCTATCTTCTAAATTAAGTCGAAGAGTCAGTATTTCCTCGCGTATTGCTAGGTTCCTCCAAAATCCCTAACTGATCTTCCTAGGGGTTTATAATGAACTACAAAAAATTTGTATCGGTATATTTCTACCACGGCTTATTGAACTGCCTTTTTATTATTGAAATTATTACATTCTTCTTTATGTTACACGGTATTTTGCTTCTCACACATATCTTGTATACTGGTTTACTCAAACAGAGTCTGTAATACACATCGGTTAGTAACTAACACAGGAAATAACATACGAATATATACGTTTGTGAAGCAGACAGAATAGAGGGTATACGGTAGCGTTAGTAGATACCAATTCTTTTTAAAATTATATACACAGCTGAAAAGCAAACAAAAGGAATTGTTATCTAACTGGTTTCCACAAACAGGGAAAGCAAAACTGAAATTAATGTGCGCATCTGTGATGTAGACATTCGCATCAATAAATATCAGTCACGAGATGAGGAAACTGGCATTAAAATTTTAATGCTTTACTTGCACAGCTGTGAAGCAGCCGTAAGGAATTGCTGTTTCACTAACATGCATATTCATAGAAACCAGAAATGTCGAAATAATATACATGTCTCTGAAGTAGACTTTAGCGTTAAAATAATGTATACGTCTGTGAATCAGACTTTTGCTTTTTAACTTTAGGTGCAGGGTTACGAGGCGGACTGTCTCACTAATATGCATAAACATAGGAAGCAGAAAATTTAAAATAATGTTTATGTCGGAGAATCAGATTGCAGAGTTTACCAAGAACTTTTATGAACAACGAAATACCAAGCAAGCGGAGGGCCTCAAGCATATCACCGCACGGCTCCGAGGCGACGCGCGTGCCTGACACATTGTCTGCCGACGGCATCGTGACATGGCAAATAACAACGAGGAATGGTGAGGTGATTCATTTCCCCCTCCTTCCCCTTAATAGCCTCTTCATTATATTTTAGACCTTTGTCTAACCGGTTTAACTCTTTCTCATTTGTATTAGCTGCAGATAGTGAGTCCTTAAGAGATCACTTTATCAGGTTATAACAGTATAAGAAATATACACTCCTGGAAATGGAAAAAAGAACACATTGACACCGGTGTGTCAGACCCACCATAATTGCTCCGGACACTGCGAGAGGGCTGTACAAGCAATGATCACACGCACGGCACAGCGGACACACCAGGAACCGCGGTGTTGGCCGTCGAATGGCGCTAGCTGCGCAGCATTTGTGCACCACCGCCGTCAGTGTCAGCCAGTTTGCCGTGGCATAAGGAGCTCCATCGCAGTCTGTAACACTGGTAGCATGCCGCGACAGCGTGGACGTGAACCGTATGTGCAGTTGACGGACTTTGAGCGAGGGCGTATAATGGGCATGCGGGAGGCCGGGTGGACGTACCGCCGAATTGCTCAACACGTGGGGCGTGAGGTCTCCACAGTACATCGATGTTGTCGCCAGTGGTCGGCGGAAGGTGCACGTGCCCGTCGACCTGGGACCGGACCGCAGCGACGCACGGATGCACGCCAAGACCGTAGGATCCTACGCAGTGCCGTAGGGGACCGCACCGCCACTTCCCAGCAAATTAGGGACACTGTTGCTCCTGGGGTATCGGCGAGGACCATTCGCAACCGTCTCCATGAAGCTGGGCTACGGTCCCGCACACCGTTAGGCCGTCTTCCGCTCACGCCCCAACATCGTGCAGCCCGCCTCCAGTGGTGTCGCGACAGGCGTGAATGGAGGGACGAATGGAGACGTGTCGTCTTCAGCGATGAGAGTCGCTTCTGCCTTGGTGCCAATGATGCTCGTATGCGTGTTTGGCGCCGTGCAGGTGAGCGCCACAATCAGGACTGCATACGACCGAGGCACACAGGGCCAACACCCGGCATCATGGTGTGGAGAGCGATCTCCTACACTGGCCGTACACCACTGGTGATCGTCGAGGGGACACTGAATAGTGCACGGTACATCCAAACCGTCATCGAACCCATCGTTCTACCATTCCTAGACCGGCAAGGGAACTTGCTGTTCCAACAGGACAATGCACGTCCGCATGTATCCCGTGCCACCCAACGTGCTCTAGAAGGTGTAAGTCAACTACCCTGGCCAGCAAGATCTCCGGATCTGTCCCCCATTGAGCATGTTTGGGACTGGATGAAGCGTCGTCTCACGCGGTCTGCACGTCCAGCACGAACGCTGGTCCAACTGAGGCGCCAGGTGGAAATGGCATGGCAAGCCGTTCCACAGGACTACATCCAGCATCTCTACGATCGTCTCCATGGGAGAATAGCAGCCTGCATTGCTGCGAAAGGTGGATATACACTGTACTAGTGCCGACATTGTGCATGCTCTGTTGCCTGTGTCTATGTGCCTGTGGTTCTGTCAGTGTGATCATGTGATGTATCTGACCCCAGGAATGTGTCAATAAAGTTTCCCCTTCCTGGGACAATGAATTCACGGTGTTCTTATTTCAATTTCCAGGAGTGTAGATATCCAAAGTGAATAGTTCATCATCATCATCATCATCATCATCATCATCATCATCATCATTTAAGACTGATTATGCCTTTCAGCGTTCAGTCTGGAGCATAGTCTCCCTTATAAAATTCCTCCATGATCCCCCGTTATGTGTTAACATTGGTGCCTCTTGTGATGTTAAGCCTATTACTTCAAAATCATTCTTAACCGTATCCAGGTACCTTCTCCTTGGTCTACCGCGACTCCTCCTACCCTCTACTGCTGAACCCATGAGTCTCTTGGGTAACCTTGCTTCTCCCATCCGTGTAACATGATCCCACCATCTAAGCCTGTTCGCCCTGACTGCTACATCTATAAAGTTCATTCCCAGTTTTTCTTTGATTTCCTCATTGTGCACACCCTCCTGCCATTGTTCCCATCTACTAGTGCCTGCAATCATCCTAGCTACTTTCATATCCGTAACCTCAACCTTATGGATAAGGTAACCTGAATCCACCCAGCTTTCGCTCCCATACAACAAAGTTGGTCGAAAGATTGAACGGTGCACAGATAACTTAGTCTTGGTACTGACTTCCTTCTTGCAGAAGAGAGTAGATCGTAGCTGAGCGCTCACTGCATTAGCTTTGCTACACCTCGCTTCCAGTTCTTTCACTATGTTGCCATCCTGTGAGAATATGCATCCTAGGTACTTGAAACTGTCCACCTGTTCTAACTTTGTTCCTCCTGTTTGGCACTCAATCCGTTTATATCTCTTTCCCACTGACATTACTTTTGTTTTGGAGATGCTAATCTTCATACCATAGTCCTTAGATTTCTGATCTAGCTCTGAAATATTACTTGCAAACTTTCAATAGAATCTGCCATCACAACTAAGTCATCCGCATATGCGAGACTGCTTATTTTGTGTTCACCTAGCCAGTCTATTGTTTTCATCATATGATCCATAAATAATATGAACAACAGTGGAGACAGGTTGCAGCCCTGTCTTACCCCTGAAACTACTCTGAACCATGGACTCAATTTACCGTCAACTCTAACTGCTGCCTGACTATCTATGTAAAGACCTTTAATTGCTTGCAAAAGTTTGCCTCCTATTCCATAATCACGTAGAACAGATACTAACTTCCTCTTAGGAAGTATCAGTATCGAAAGAGAAATAATCGCACAAGCAAACCATCAACCAAAGCAAAACTGGGTCGAATATGAGCTGCCAGAAGAAAATCTCATAAAACAAAAGAGGGGTGACAGATGTTGCATAACGGAAAACTCTTGTTACTACGACGTAAGAAATGGAAAATAAAGAACAGGAGAAACTGTCCTTTAAAACCCTCGTTATCTGTTCGGTAATACTGAGCGACCAGACGAAGTCATAAATATGGGCATTTATCACGTGCTAATTTCTTCTAAGAAATGTTTTAGAAAGAGAACTGTAACGATGCCACGCAGTATCCGGAAGACTTGGCTGAGATACAGTACTCGCCGTGTGTAGCGACAGCCTTGGCGCTACGGAGGTGCCCAGCGGAGACTTCAGTGCGTGAAGTCGGGATGGCTGTCGAGAACCTGTGAAACGTCTTCGATGCCAATATAACATTATTAGAGTCCAGTCATTTATTGACAATGTTACAAGTCGTCGTTCTTCCGCACCAGCCTCGGCTAATGCTTCATTCAGCTGTGTGTTGGGTTTTAGCCGATGTCTGTCCAGTCAGCTCAAATTACTCACTCCCACGTAGTGTTAGCGACCCCTGAGGTTTTGGCCGGTTGCCGGCGAGCAGACACGGCTACTTTCCTGCAAGAAATTGTCTCATGCCAGCTGCTGAAGTGTCCTTGGTGCCACTGGGGACTCTACGATGAACCTTGACGACCGTCCGTAATGTACCTGCCGTTAGTAGTCATGTGGTTGGATGACCTGCTCACTACCCTGCTAATTTTCAGCACCCAGAGGCGCGTGAGTGTTGAACAGAAATTCAGACCTCACAGGACCCTGTTGCTGGCCTCATGTTGAAGTTCAATGCTGGCAGTACCCGGAGATGTGGTGTTGTCGGAAGACAGTCGGTTTCTCAATTGGCAGACGGTCAGTGATGAGCGGTAGTGAAAACTCTCATTTCGAATACGTTTTTGGTTAGTTCGTAGACTTTGCTGGCGCATTTAGGACATAGGTTCACTACAGTACCGTGATCATGGAATTGAGTGCTGCTACTGGCAATGCCAATAATCCCAGTGAGCAACTCATGACGACAGCTGAATGCCGGAGCATTTAAAGTGAGCTATTGTGAGGCTGTGATGCAAGGCTCGCTTCGTAATGACCGTATGAGTTCTCCTTCTTCTGCTATATTCACTTAACAGAGTGTTAACTGCTGTGTCAGTTGCTCACTATGTCCTCTTGTGAAAAATATAGTTTCTTGCAGCATGTCTTACAAGCTAACGAATATCCTTGTCTCGCCTCCTTTGGTATTTCGTCGCAGTCTCTTTTCTTCTCAATGCATCTCCTCACTCGGCAGACGGTGTCGAAAAGGTGTCAACGACCCGTTCCACATCCAGCATACTGGCTCGCTTTCTGCTTTTGCCTGTCTCTGCCATGACTCGAGTTTGCCTGTGGCAAAGTGAATGAGTTTTAATGAAACTTTCTTATTTCTACAACTGATTATTCTTTGCTCCAATAGTGCACTAGGACTCCACTACTGCTGAACAAGATGTAAGAAAGAATAATGTAAAAGTCAGTATTTGCCATGCACAACTGATTGACTGACGTGATACTATTGAGTTGAGGTGAATATTAATTATCAAGCAAATATCACAGTCCCTTACTTTCACACAGCCAAATTCAAACTTCGAATCATAACGAAGATAAACGCTGTAATGTGCCTGAAATTCGACTGATCCGTAATAGTTAGTGCAGCAATTAATTTAATTTGAGAAATATTACATGAAATAGTGAGAGATACTTACTCCTAGAAATTTATAAATTCTCTGTGGATTTTATTTTCACCTTTAGCCTGGAGGAAACCATGTGGGGAACAGTCTAATACATACATACACTGTCGCTCATTTTTGTTGTAAACTGCGGCAGCGGCACTCCAAGCAGCCAGAAAGCTACACTTCTGAATACAGTATCTGGTAAGTGCCAATAGCATCGTTTATATTGATTTGTAACGTACCTTTTAGAATACAGAATGTATATAGTGCCAAACATTTGGCAATAACTAAAAAATTACATCGCATTTGTCTTTCTTTCGCTTCCTAAGGACCCTGGGAGGTATGAAACAGTCCATTAAGTCCTCTTCAGTGAGAATGTAGTTTCCTTTTAAGAACAAAAGAACGATTAGTAAACAGCAGAAGACTTAACGTTTTCCAGAAAGATGTTGCATATTTACTCAATAACGTTAAGTTTTTCTTCAATACACTTCCAGTCAAATCAGTGAATATGGAACACAGGAAACTTGTTTAAAATGCAATACATACTTCATTTAACAATCAGATAAGCCACCACAACTGTAGTGGAGAGAAAACCATTCAGGCCTGATAATAAGATGTCTAAAGCTATAAAACGTTTTCCCAACACAGAATAAACAAATTACACAATAGTTTCTATATCTGAGCATAAACGGAAAAAAAGAGTTCAACTAATTCGCATTTGAAGCAAAAGTAATTACATTTATAAAAATTTTCCTTTATTAGAAAGTTCAGTGAAGTGTAAGAATGTGCTAATCTTTCGACTCCATAAAACTCTTACGTGTCAAGGAAAGTGACTATCGTAATAAGAACGGAATACAACAGAAAATATGCTTCTCATGCATGAAATATGTACAAACATCAAAAAAGTTTTGCTTCACCTCGGTTTCGAGAATTCCGGAACCTGAACAGAAAATTGGAATAGACATCAACATAAACATCATGTCAGCCCTTTTTATTGCTCGTGAAAACCACACATTGCATGTTGCACCACCATACAGCGAGGCCTCCAGAGGTGGTTGTCCAGATTGCTGTTCACACCGGTACCTCTAATACCCAGTAGCACGTCCTCTTGCATTGATGCATACGTGTATTCGTCGTGGTATACTATCCAAATGTTTATCAAGGCAATGTTGTTCCATATTGTCCCTTTCCTCAATGGCGATTCGGAGCAGATCCCTCAGAGTAGTTGGTCGGTCACGTCGTCCATAAACAGCTCTTTTCAATCTATCCTAGGCACTCATCACACCGCCGACCCACTCCGAACACAGGGTTATTGTGTGGTTAGGCCCCAAGTGGACACCCCCGGGAACTCTCATACAAGACGAATGTAGCCCCAAATGTTTGCGTGGTAGAGTAATTATGGTGTACGCGTACGTGGAGACAGTGTTTGCACAGCAATCTCCGACATAGTGTAACAGTGGCGGAAAAGGGGGAACCAGTCCCTTCGCCAAGGCAGATGGAAAACCGCTGACCGGCAGGCTGACCGGCACACCGGACCTCGACACTAATCCGCCCGGCGGATTCGTAAGCAAATAGGTGATGTGCAGCACGATGACTTCACCTTCTGATGCGTTGCTGGAGTGTTTGAGGTGGACAGTGCAGCGCAGTCTGCCTAGATGGAGGTCCTAAGTTCGACGGTGCAGTCTTCATGGCGGCATGGGTGGCATGACTACTCTTTTGCAGAATGGGTTTAAGAGCACATTAGTTTGCACGCTTTATTGTGGTAGTGCGAGAGAGTTCGTGCTGTATCTGGTGGGTCCATTGTGTACCAGTCTGGGACGCGGCTCAGCATCTCAACCATACTGGCGTATCATTGACATATGTCTAGCAGGCGGTGGCAAGCGACATAATCGCTCTCAATAACGCATTTGGCTGCTGCACAATCGGGTGGTTCGTGACTGTGTTCTGCACATTAAGACTGCACATTGGCACTACACACAACACAGTGAACTGCTGATATAGGCTGCTGCTGTCCTGGATCATTTTGCTGGTAGTATTTAAGTTTTGAGTAATTTATATTACAGTGAAAAGTAGGTAGAATGAGAAATTCACACTTTACGAAAGTGCGTTGGACAATTTAATCAGGGAGAGGGAGTAAGAAATGATAGATAGTAATATTGAGGTAAAAGAAATGAGAGATTAACATAGGTAGAAATGGAATCATTATCGCTCGAGTTTTATGAGGCTCCAGAGTGCGCCAGGAGTTGAACGAAAAGATAAACAAAATGATAGCAGAAATAGGAGCTAAATGTGAAGCGGGAATGGAAACCAGACTTAGGCATTATGATGAATAGAAAGCTGAATGTAAATAATTAGAAGTTGATATGGAGTATAAAAATTTTGAGGAAAAGGAAACTTTGAAATCCGAATGTAGTCAGATGAGAGAGGTTGTATAACATTGAAACAGATCAGCTGACAAAGATTTGTCAAGTCATAAAGAGAACGAATCTTACGGTAACCAGTAGTACGTAAGCAACTAGATAATTTAAATGATACGAGTGAATCATCTGTTTTTAACAATAGTTAAGCTATATGGTGTGATGTTGTATCAGTATTAACACTCGCAACAGACCTGAGGGACGTATTTGCTAAATACGGAAAGATAAAAATTTGTTAACAGTGTCATAAATTCCAAGAAACCTGAAACAGGAGATAATACTTATGTTATGATGGCAACTAGTAGAGATGCTACTAAAAGTACACAACATTTCCACAGAACTGAGTTACACGGAAGAAAGATATTAAAGGCACAGGCAAAGCAGTTAGGAAGTATTTAAGGAGCTTGAACGTGTGGGTGGGAAAGAGGTAGAGAGACCTGATGAATTAACATTACCTAATTTGGTTACATGTTATCCACGGACAGTATACATTCAGACGTGTTTGTAACTACATTTGAGGGAATATCTCCTAGATGTCGGACAGATGTTAAAAGAATTAGTCTCACTGTTGGTCACACGAAAGGCGAAGCTGTAGTATTGCATTTTATATATCAAGCTAACTTTACAGCATTGGATAAGTTTCAAGTAGAATTTAAAAAAAAATCCTAGGGAGTATACTAGGGTATACGACGATCATAATTCTAACTCTGAAAAATACTTAAACTGGAATGAGTACTCAGAGGGGGATTTGAGCTTTGAAAACAGTGTGTGTGTCAGTGAAGCTTGACTGCTAGTGGAGATATTAGGTTGTATTGTGGCTTTAAGCAATATTGTAATTAGTTTATGAATATTAATGAATCTTCGAGTGGAACAGTAAGGTAAGAATACATATTATATAATTTATTATGTCAATCAATATCTGTAGAAAGATGGAACTGAATTGGTAGAGGATTCTATACTGTGTACGCATTCTACGTTATGTAGATGCACTGTATTTACGAGTAACAAGTGCATTAATCTGTGAAAAGCTGAAAAGCAAAGACTTGAGGAGCACGATCCATGTGTAAGCTGTGGTTTTTTTTCTTTTTTTCTTTTTTAAGGGTAACATGAATCGCTACAAATTCCTCACGTTAGCCTGTGGCAGAACTGGAGAGAGAGGCTTTTGCTTATTTCAAAGATATTTAGAGGAAATTATACAACTGTAGTACTAGCCCTATGTATTTAGTAATTTATTTATTGATGTTTTTAACAAAAAGAACAGTGTTAAAGAAGTTAGACTTGTCTGTAATGTAAGGAATGTTATCGGTCATCAGTTGTTTTTAAACTGCTGTGGCCAGCAGGTTCCTTGTCTGTGGCTGGCTGTGACAAAAAGGCTAGTTGCTATAATACACTCCTGGAAATTGAAATAAGAACACCGTGAATTCATTGCCCCAGGAAGGGGAAACTTTATTGACACATTCCTGGGGTCAGATACATCACATGATCACACTGACAGAACCACAGGCACATAGACACAGGCAACAGAGCATGCACAATGTCAGCACTAGTACAGTGTATATCCACCTTTCGCAGCAATGCAGGCTGCTATTCTCCCATGGAGACGATCGTAGAGATGCTGGATGTAGTCCTGTGGAACGGCTTGCCATGCCATTTCCACCTGGCGCCTCAGTTGGACCAGCGTTCGTGCTGGACGTGCAGACCGCGTGAGACGACGCTTCATCCAGTCCCAAACATGCTCAATGGGGGACAGATCCGGAGATCTTGCTGGCCAGGGTAGTTGACTTACACCTTCTAGAGCACGTTGGGTGGCACGGGATACATGCGGACGTGCATTGTCCTGTTGGAACAGCAAGTTCCCTTGCCGGTCTAGGAATGGTAGAACGATGGGTTCGATGACGGTTTGGATGTACCGTGCACTATTCAGTGTCCCCTCGACGATCACCAGTGGTGTACGGCCAGTGTAGGAGATCGCTCCCCACACCATGATGCCGGGTGTTGGCCCTGTGTGCCTCGGTCGTATGCAGTCCTGATTGTGGCGCTCACCTGCACGGCGCCAAACACGCATACGACCATCATTGGCACCAAGGCAGAAGCGACTCTCATCGCTGAAGACGACACGTCTACATTCGTCCCTCCATTCACGTCTGTCGCGACACCACTGGAGGCGGGCTGCACGATGTTGGGGTGTGAGCGGAAGACGGCCTAACGGTGTGCGGGACCGTAGCCCAGCTTCATGGAGACGGTTTCGAATGGTCCTCGCCGATACCCCAGGAGCAACAGTGTCCCTAATTTGCTGGGAAGTGGCGGTGCGGTCCCCTACGGGACTGCGTAGGATCCTACGGTCTTGGCGTGCATCCGTGCGTCGCTGCGGTCCGGTCCCAGGTCGACGGGCACGTGCACCTTCCGCCGACCACTGGCGACAACATCGATGTACTGTGGAGACCTCACGCCCCACGTGTTGAGCAATTCGCCGGTACGTCCACCCGGCCTCCCGCATGCCCACTATATGCCCTCGCTCAAAGTCCGTCAACTGCACATACGGTTCACGTCCACGCTGTCGCGGCATGCTACCAGTGTTAAAGACTGCGATGGAGCTCCGTATGCCACGGCAAACTGGCTGACACTGACGGCGGCGGCGCACAAATGCTGCGCAGCTAGCGCCATTCGACGGCCAACACCGCGGTTCCTGGTGTGTCCGCTGTGCCGTGTGTGTGATCATTGCTTGTACAGCCCTCTCGCAGTGTCCGGAGCAAGTATGGTGGGTCTGACACACCGGTGTCAATGTGTTCTTTTTTCCATTTCCAGGAGTGTAGTATTGTTGATTTAGCGCCACAGAGCTTACGCATGAACAAAATTCTCGCAGGCGCATTTGCAAGCTGGGTCAATTTATTGCAAATCGCAATTTATATCATTATGCGTGCTTTAGGTTAAATCCCTGAAAGCGATAATATTAATACGAGCGCGTTACCGTGTCGCATCGTTATAGCCTTAGCACTGCCTAACTGCGTTGGTATCCCCTCGTGCCGGGCCACTGGCAATTTCAGGCGGACTTGCGCCTACTATGGAGAAACTTGCGGAGCAGCCTTCGCGACCCTCCGACTCTTGCACCGCCGCCCTTCGGGGAGAACCGCGTCGGAAACGCCGCTCGTCCCGGCCTCCCGTCGCGCACAATGCTCCGCCCACCTCGCAACGGGCGAAGGATCGCTTGAATCGCGCCAACCGCCACAAATCGCCGGTGGACACCACCGGCACTGAAACCGATCATCATGAAGACTGTCCACCGTCGCGTGTCAGGGTCCGCTCATCCGCGTCGTCGTCGTCGTCCGACGATTCACCTGACCGCCTAGTAATTGATCTTTCTCGTAGTGAGGCGGCGAACACATCGGCTCTGTCTGACCACCACCCGGCTGTACCTGCACCTCTTTCTACGCCGTCCCGCCACCGTGGCGAGTCTTCTGGACACCCTGACCCAGTCGGAAAGTCCTCTGGCCGTCGCTCCAGACGCCCCTCCGCCCACGCGGGCTGTGGTGGCAGCGGATCGTGTTCTGATACCCCCCTGCCGGGGGACGCCGCACCGGATGGTCCTGTGGATGAGGAAATGACTCATGCTCCCGACCCTCCTTCTCAGGAGATCCCGTCAAGCCCTCTGAAGAAAGAGATGATACCCCCCATTGTGGTATATAGGGTCACTAATTACACGAAACTGAACACTGAGCTCCAGTGGCTCATTGTCGGCCAATTGAGAGCTGTTTACCAAAAAGATCATGTGAAATACCTGCTTGACAGTAGGGACGACTATCTTACCATTCTCGATTTCGTAAAATCAAAGGCGATGCCTTACTTTACCCACCAGACGTCGGGTAATCGCCGCACCAAAATCGTCATCAAGGACTTGCCACCAGAGGTTACGGCAGAGGAGGTCAAGGAGGAACTGTTTCGACTCGATTTCGAAGATCCTTTGGTCCACCAGTATAGCAAGAGGAATCCTGAGACCAGGGCATTGATCCCCTGCCCTACCCACGTCGTCTCCCTTTCCCGGAGGGAGGACATAGAGCGGATTTACCAAACCCGGTATCTTCTGTACACGAAAGTCCGCATTGAATCGTGCGCGGACCGCAACGGGCCAGCCATCGGTCGCAAATGCCAACGTTTACGACATACTGGGAATTACTGTTCCCTGCCATTGCGGTGTGTTAAGTGTGCTGGCCCACATTTAGTGGAGAACTGCACACTCCCTGCTTTGGAGAAACCTACCTGTGCCAGATGTTTGGGAACGACGCACGATCCCCACCATATGGCATCCTGGAGGGGGTGCCCTGTTTACCAGAAGGCACTGAAGTCTTCTCGTCCGCCCAAAAAGAAACCAAGAACAAATCGACCTCCCCCACCGCTACAGCACATGACCAACTATCCTGTTTTGCGGGGTCAGCCTGGTGCACTGTCCTCAGCAGCCACTCTGGTACCAGCCACTCAGGCACCAGATGGTTCGGTGGCTCCTGTGCCCCTTCCTGCCCAGACTCCCACGACATCCTTTGCTGCTGCAGCCCAGTCTCGTCCTCATTGTCTGTCTTCCGTGACGGCTCCCACTGCTCACCAACTACAGGAGCCAGCTGCAGCTCCCTCCAGTCCATCTGTCGCTCTATCTCAGCCCTCTGCCCCTACCCCCACTCTTCCTACTACTACACCTGCTCCTGCGCGCTGTAGGGGCAAGCAGACCACCCGGGACCCTGCCCCAGTGGTGGAGACTGATGCGTCCTTTCGGGCGGACATGCGTGAAATAATCCACGTCATCTCCTTTTTCACGAAACCCCACATCCGGGCTGTTATTCGTGACACTGCACAAAAAATCCGTCAGTCGGAGGACGGGTTCTCCAAGGTCATCGCCCTGGTGGAGGGGCTTAGTCAAATATTGGTGTAATGGCGAACAGACCTCCACATCACCACCAGCCCCCTCGGGAACTTGTCACTTGCATTTTTAATGCCAATGGCATAAAACGTATAAAGACGGAATTGAACACCTTCCTCCATGACTATCGTGTGGATGTTTTACTGGTCACAGAAACACACCTCAAACCGGCAGACGATTTCCGCCTTCGCAACATGGTGTGTTACCGCTCTGACCGCCTCGACCGCCGTGGTGGAGGCACAGCTGTATTCCTCAAGAAAGCTCTTGTCCATACCCAAGAGACTCTCCAGCCAATGGAACACATAGAGGCCACAGCAGTTACCATCTCCACACGCCTTGGTGCCATTGCCTTTACAGCAGCGTATTTGAGCCCAAACAAGCCACTGCTGGAAGCAGACCTCCGCACATTGTCATCCTTTGACAGGCTCATCATTGGGGCAGATCTCAATGCCAAGCACCCAGCTTGGCATTCTCGCGTGTCTAACCCCAAAGGCCGGCTCCTCCTTGACCTGGAGGATACTTTAGCACTATCAGTCTATGGCCCCCACGAACCTACCCATATCCCAGTCCGTACTAACTGCCAGCCAGACGTTCTGGATGTGGCCATCTTCAAAAACATCACCGCTCAGTTTTCGCTGGAAGTTCTCCACGAACTGGCCTCTGACCATGAGCCGGTACTCTTGCACCTCACCAATGCTGCCCTTTCATTTGATGCTCGTTCCACTGCGACCTTCACCAATTGGGACAAGTTTGCCAGGGTACTTAATAACACCACTCGACACGACCTCGATTTGACAACACCGGCCAATATAGTCCGTGCTGTGGATTACCTTACCGGCAAAATACAGAAGGCAGTGAAACTCTCCACCTCCACTGCACCTCGAAATTTAACACCCCTGGGCGACTTGCCCCCTCTGTTACGAGAGCTGAAGGTGCAAAAGAACCGCTACCGCCGGAGGTGGAAGCAGTTTCGTGACCCTCAGGACAAACGCCAAATGAGACGCCTCCAACGCGAATTCAGCCACCGGCTCGCCGAATGGAGGTCTGAACAGTGGGAGGACAGGATGTCCACTTTCCTACTCCACCAAAAATCTGACTGGGCTGTTATTCGCACCCTGCGGCGTTCTAAGTCAGCGACTGCCCATCCTATTCGCACAGCAGCGGACTTGTCATATGATACCCTGCAAATTGTGGAAACGCTGGCAGATGCGTTCGAGGCCCAAAACCGCCCTCTGGTCCAGGATCTTTCTCCGAACGAACTACAAGAAGAACATGAAGTCCTGACAGCTGTTGCTGCTTTCCGCAACCGCCCACCACAGCCTGCTCCCCTTCTTACGTCCATGGCAGAAATTCAGCGCATCCTTCGACGGAAACGTGGCCGGTCGGCCCCTGGATTGGACGGAATTTTAAATGAACATCTTTGCCACCTTCCCCGCACACCACTCATCTTGTTCACCAAGATTTTAAACTGTTGTCTCACATCTGGCCTTTTCCCCCCTCAGTGGAAACAAGCCAAGCTGATTGCGATCCCCAAGAGGTTCAAAGACCCTACAGTCCCCACCAACAACAGGCCCATCAGCCTCCTAAACACTATGGCGAAGGTTCTTGAATCTGTGATCCTTCACCGACTTTCCCAACCTCTTGCAGCAGCTGGGACGATCTGTCCTGAACAGTTTGGATTCACTTCGCACCTGTCTGCTGAACTTCAGGTCCTACGGATCACTGAACACATCAGCAAAGGCTTCAACACTGCCAAGTCGACAGCTGCCGTTTTTCTGGACTCGCAAAACGCCTACGACAAGGTCTGGCAAGACAACTTCGTACACAAGATGCTGACACAGACCCCTATACCGGATATTTATGTCAAGATCGTGGATGACTTCCTCCGTGGTTGGACTTTCCTAGTGGCTCAACGGGCAATGCGGTCTGACATTCGCCAATTGTCGGCAGGCACTCCGCAAGGATCGGTGCTATCTCCCATCCTTTTTAATATCTATGTCAATGATATGCCGGTCATCCCCGAGTGCCACCTTGCACAATACGTTGACGACACAGCGCTATACACCACTGGCCGCATTACTGACGCCGTCGTCGCCCGCCTCCAGCGACAGGTGGACGCCACTATCACCTGGTGCCGGACAAACAAAATAGCTCTCAATGCCGCCAAAACTACGGCAGTTTACTTCACGAAACGGCGCCCAGACCTCCGCCGCAATATCTCGATTGCAGGTGTGCAGGTGCCCTGGTCCCCGACAACCACCTATCTCGGGGTCCAGATGGACCACAAGTTGCTCTTCCACTGTCATGCGGAGTATGTCACCAACAAGGGGCAAAAGCTAACCAGGGCTTTGTACCCGCTCTTTCGCAGCATACCAAGCTCCGTATTTACCGAACAGTTATCCTGCCTGCCCTCACGTATGGATCTGCTGCATGGGCCACGATTAGTGTCACCAGGATGCGGACATTGCAGCGCCTGCAGAACAAGGTGCTCAGGTGGAGCCTGCACGCCCCGCCACTCACGAGAATTGTCACTCTCCATGAGGAAGCGGATATCGTCCCCCTAAAGACGACCATACGCAACAACGCGCGGCGGCTCTATGAGAAAGTGGATGCCTTGCGGGACACTGTCCATGGGTTACGCCACGTTGGGACCACACTTCCACGCCGCTGGCATCGACATCCGGTTCCCCTAACCATCCTAGAGGTATCGGATTCCGACCATGGCTAACGATAGGTCTGGCACGCCCACCACGGACGCATACTTTGGCGGGACTAGCCCCCATTCTACGTCCAATACTTTCCAATCATACCTGCCCATGTTAGGCTAAATTTTTCTGCCTGACTCATGTAGTACTGTCACCGTCAGAGGGTGGTACGGGACTACAAGTCCCACCACCACACCTCCAAAGTGAATTGCAGTGACGCAGTCACTGCCCTGTGGAAATTTACTGCCTCACCAACACAGTTAGACCGCAATAGACCGGTGATGCTGTATTGTAACATATAAAATATATATATATATATATATATATATATATATATATATATATATATATATATATGCAATAAGTTTAACGTAAGAACGCCAAAATGTATGGGGCTATAATTGTAAGGATTTAACGTATTTTGAGTGAAAGAGCTAAGTGCAACATTTCATTGAGGTAGAATGTTTACAAGCACCTATACCTTTAACGCGAAATTACCATGAATTAGAACCTTTGCATTTACAAACATGTATAATTGTGAGACTAACGTGTGCATAGCTATGAGATAGAATCTTTAGAGGTACCTGCAACTTAAACGCGTTATTGCCATGAAATAGAACATTTCCATGTACAAACATCTCTAACTGTGAAACTAATGTGTGTATTGAGTGTGAGGTACATCTGAATTAACCTGCATTAGCTCCCTTAAAAACACGAAATGGAAGACTTTCTCTCACTACCGACGTCTAGAATGAATTAGATAATGGAAGATTAATAAGTGGTATTATGTATGAATAAAGTGTACGTAGCAAGCTTACACACTCGAAAGAGAAAATTTATTCTTGTTACCGACACAATGTCATGATGTAAAACAGTGTTACTTATTGAATAGATAAACAGCAAGGGCGCCACACAACAGAAATAGATAAATCAATTAATATTTTAAAGAAAAGAAAAGGTATTATTTCACATGAAGTTAATTTTATCTTGTATGCAGATTAAGATGAAGTTTCAGCTGGCTGCAGAGTGGGCAAGAGAGTGAGTATGTCAAATGTCAGTCTTCGTGATGTGTAACTAATTGATTATCGCAATACCATTGTGATGGGACAAACCAGGCTTTTATAGAGTTAGAGGTGATCTGCATTCACTCGAAACGTTTGATGATATACAGGTAGATAGAGGTGCAGTGTACCTAATACTTTCTTGAAGAATACACATGGTGTTTCAAAAGTGATGGTCAATATTCAGGGATATGACAGAAATGATAATTCGAAACAAAAAAGTCAGTTAAACATGGGATCTAAAGCGCATACTTTAGGAACTATCAGAGATTCTTGATCTTCGATACTATGAAACAAATCTCTTCTGCTGCAAGCTATGAGCACTCGTTTATTCACTCGTTTATCTTTACTACTTTGTAACACAACTCTTCTAATGAACAAGTGCTCATAACTTTTAAGGTATGCATTTTACAGCAGATGTTTACTGGACTGTTTTTCTTGTTTTGGTCCACACTACCACTTCCCAAAATATGCATTAGAAGAGATTTGTTTCGCAGTATCGAAAATCAAGAATTGCTCACAGCTCTTAAGGTATGCATTTAAGAGCTCATGGCCCTGAATAATGACTATCACTTCTGAAACACCCTGTACATGACGTGCATTACAGTATTTATCTTCGTTACGATTCGTAGTTTGAAGTTGGTTGTGTGAAAGTAAGAGTGATTTCAGGTGTGCCGCAGGGGAGTGTCATAGGACCGTTGTTATTCACAATATACATAAATGACCTTGTGGATGACATCGGAAGTTCACTGAGGCTTTTAGCAGATGATGATGTGGTGTATCGAGAGGTTGTAACAATGGAAAATTGTACTGAAATGCAGGAGGATCTGCAGCGAATTGACGCATGGTGCAGGGAATGACAATTGAATCTCAATGTAGACAAGTGTAATGTGCTGCGAATACATAGAAAGATAGATCCCTTATCATTTAGCTACAAAATAGCAGGTCAGCAACTGGAAGCAGTTAATTCCATATATTATCTGGGAGTACGCATTAGGAGTGATTTAAAATGGAATGATCATATAAAGTTGATCGTCGGTAAAGCAGATGCCAGACTGAGATTCATTGGAAGAATCCTAAGGAAATGCAATCCGAAAACAAAGGAAGTAGGTTACAGTACGCTTGTTCGTCCACTGCTTGAATACTGCTCAGCAGTGTGGAATCCGTACCAGATAGGATTGATAGAAGAGATAGAGAAGATCCAACGGAGAGCAGCGCGCTTCGTTACAGGATCATTTAGTAATCGCGAAAGCGTTACGGAGATGATAGATAATCTCCAGTGGAAGACTCTGCAGGAGAGACGCTCAGTAGCTCGGTACGGGCTTTTGTTAAAGTTTCGAGAACATACCTTCACCGAAGAGTCAAGCAGTATATTGCTCCCTCCTACGTATGTCTCGCGAAGAGACCATGAGGGTAAAATCAGAGAGATTAGTGCCCACACAGAAGCATACCGACAATCCTTCTTTCCACGAACAGTACGAGACTGGAATAGAAGGGAGAACCGATAGAGTTACTCAGGGTACCCTCCGCCACACACCATCAGGTGGCTTGCGGAGTATGGATGTAGATGTAGATGTAGAAAGTGAGGGACTGTGATAGTTGATTATAGTCACTGCAGCATTTAATTTCGTTTAAAAAATATTAAGTGAAATAGTGAAAGATATTTACTCTTTTAAATTTATAATCACAATGTGGAGTTGAACTTCAGATTAGGGATAGGAGGAAGGTGATATTAAAACGCACTCAGATACCGCAAATATTTGTGACCCAAGAACAGACAGTTATAAATAAATATCCGTTACGCTTGTTATGGGGATTTTAATATTTGGCTCCTATTCGTGGTGGTCTCACATGAGCCAAAGACTTCAATAATATCATAAGTGTTCAAGACTGGGTGTGTGTGAGCAACCAAACAGTTAAAAATACATTCTTATTCATCCCCTGACAGGAGAAACGGTATAAACCTAAACTGAAAGATGCACATATAGAATGTTGTGTAGTGGTCGTCATGGTGACGTCAGTCTACAGTGGCGTCAGCTAGAGATCTTTGCTTTATTAGTTCTTGTGAAGGTGACCGCCACTGTTTTCACATCGGCGGTACTCTTACTTATTTGTGTTGCGTTTAAGATCTCAGCTGGGGTAGATAATGTATAAAAGGTTGTGTTGTGATGGTTGTGGTGACGTAGGCAATGGTGGTGTCAGATAAACATCTTTGCTTTGCTGTTCTTGGCGAGGGCGGACACCGTGGTCTCTAAGGCGATGTGCATCGATGATATTTCGATGAAGAACTCTTGACTCAGCACTGTAATTTCTGTAGAGGTGAATGTAGTCATTGATAACCGTCGAGACTAATGGATTAATTGATCGACGTCCACACGCAGGATATAGTTGTTTTTATCAGTTTCAGACGTACGTTGCGAATTGAAATTGCCGCTGGTATGCGATTATCAAGCCAGTGGATGCCAGAAAGCTTCCACTAGGACTGTTTGCCACCGCCGTTTTTATTTATTTAATGTTTTCTAGATGCCAGTCGTCAGTGCGATTTTATAGATCTCATAAAAAATGTTTAAATTTATGTATGATCTATTTACAAAACTTAAACCTCTCATAGTCAAAGATTTACAAGACAAGGGGAGGGGATGCAGGAGGATTCAAATAGCAGTTTACTATTAGTCAAATCCTGAAAATATTCATCCTAACTTAAATCAGAAGACGTCGAACCGTTTTTTCCCTTAAGTCAGTTTGCTCGTTTAGTAAGTTTATTATTCTTATGATGACTTTATTTCTATTCCCTCTATCGTTATCAGCAGTACACTATGCGGAGCTGTACGTAAAATTTGTAATGTGTTGGGGACACTCAGCTCATAAAAGACGATGACAGTCTTGTTCACAGTGCTGCACGAACATTCAGGAACAATATTGTACCTCGAGTGGCCTTCTAAGGCACACGATCTTAATCCCATGGGTAGCGTGTGGTACTACTTTGAGCTTTTGTAGCAATCAACATACCCGCATCTTGTATTGCATACCCGAAAAATGTTGTGGTCTCCTTCCTCACTTAAATAAGTCAATTATAAAGAACAGAGGCAGTGTTGCAAGGCATGTCTTCTAGTAACTCATGCAATCTTTAATTATGTGGTAAATATATAATTCTGTTATCTCTTCTTATCCGTATATCATTTATATGATCAACGTATGGAAACACGTACAGCTTGCAATGTTGCGTCCATTGTCTGTGTCTTCGACTTGTATACAGAGCTTAGAGAAACAAAAATCGCCTAGGCTCTTTCATGTATCACAGTGCAACGAAGGCCAGTTTAAACAAGTTGGATACCTTGTGGTACAGATGACTCAGGATATCCTTAGGAGTAATAACTTCAATTACAATGAATGCTATCTTAGTGGAAGCGCCCGAAACTGAACTTCATCTTCGAAGACAGCTAGTGCACGGATAAATATTATTTAAGAAGACCATCGATTGATGGTCCTCTAATAATCAGAAACATATGTTTCTTCTCTGTTATAGCATAGGAAAACTGTAGAAAAATCAGCCCAGACTTATACCATGATCAGAAGTTTTAGAATGATTTGAAAATGAAAATTATTGTCACGAAAATGCCTTCAGCCTATGACTATGATTACTCCGTTACTAACTAGAAGTCTGTTAATAGTGCGAAGGGTTCTATCCATATTTATTCAAAAATACATGAGGATAAGCTTAATAAATGGCCAGATTATATCGTCTAGAGTAATGATCCTAAGTGAATGTTAAACGTCTGTGTAGGATGAGCCTTTTACTGTCCAGGTTTAGGAGGTTGTACATAATATCGGTTACCGAAAGACACCTCAATTTTTGGAATCAGTACCCATCCTTGAAGCATTAAAATATGGTATACACATAGCTTGAATCTAAAATTTTGATACTCATTGAATCTAAGTGTGTTTGAGAACCAGTAACAGTAAGAAACTGAAGAGCGTCTGTGAATAATTAGACACTGCATTAAATTTAACGGAAAGAGAAACTCATAGAGATGCGTTGCGTGAAATAATACAAACTGTGGAGTCAGATTGCATGAAAAAAAATGGATGTACTTACTAAAGAAGCAAGAGCAACAGGGATACATTTAAACATAGAAATAACCACATACAGAATTTTATAACATTATCAAATTCATCATTAATATCCTTTGGCAAGAAGACGAATTCATCAAGTTAAGTAAAGGGCAGTGACTTTGTACCAGTTCAAGATAAAATCGCACTGAATTCTGGTTTCCACAAAACTAACTACAAAAGAAGTACGTCCAGTTTAACAAGAGTGAGGCTAATTCATGGGAACCTTACGAAGCCATTTGTACCAGTCTGTCTTCGTGTGACACCCTATTGTGAGTGCAGAAATGAAGCAATTAGTGATGTTGACTACCCCTATTTGCTTGCCACCTATTGAGGATTCAGCAAGAAGGAAGAAATGAAGAAGCTGTTACAAAAAAATATACCTCTCCCTGTGTCCAGAAACCGTCTCTTGGGGTCAGGAGTAGTTGCCAACTATGACGTAGTGAAAAATATATAAAGAAAAGTTATTTATATATTAAATTTGTTTGCGACAGACGTCTGAGAATAACAGCTCACGTCGTGGCGAACAACTTTGGTTACAGACAAACTTATTGATGACGCTCTCGGCGACACCGGGCGTCGTTTTATTGAATTGCGGTCCCTTTGACGACAAGATTTCGCTGAGTGGCGAAATATATTTTAGAATCTCGGACTATCGCGTTTTGTATAGAGAAGATGGCTGCCTTACAGGTAACACAAACTGTGTACAAATGCTGCAGATTTCCTGTATCCTGACACCTCTCAGTGGACATAACTACTAAAGAAGCCTAACGTTGCTGGGAAGCATCGACGAACATCTTGTTTCTGAAAAAAGTTGTTCCGTATGAGGCGATGTATCGCACACAGTCTTTTGTTGCAAGACTTTGAAACACACTAAGCAGTGCATATTCAAAATAAGAAATGTACCTGTACATATTCACAGAAAAAAATTTAACGTCGATGAGTGAGAAATTATGGTGATAGGGCCTGTGATATGTTAGCAATAATTCTTCCATTGTTATCACAAAACTTGAATCTATAGACTCATTGCTATTACACGACCTATTTAGTACCTTAATTAATCTTCTATTTACAGTGATTTTTGTTTACGTGGATGCTTGCATGGCAGATGGTTGTATGGCGAAGACGTCGAAAAATACTTAGGAAGCAGAGACTGTTGCACTCTCGGTTAAAAAAAGAATGCGTTGATTCGAAAGGCAAAAGTTAAGGGAAGTCGGAACGCCCTATCCCGATAACGTTAAATTTAGTGATTTGGCTTCCCTTTATTTCAGGAACCACTGTAGCTTGACATGAAAATTTTACTGATCGTTAAACTGTATGTTCTGAGTCTACTGAACTACAATAATTGCATTTTAGCCATTGGTTTCGAAAACACAATTTTTTAATTACACAGTTAAAATTTTATGTACTTTTTTGTGTGTTATCCTAAATACTTTTATTTATACATAACATTGTGTTCTACTTTTAGTTCAGTAGACTTATGATAAGTATGTTATTACTCCCTGGAAATTTGAATACTATACTGGAAGTGGTTTCTGAGATTTAGGGAAAAATGCAACAGAAAATGTAACTTTTCAGGAACAGCTTCCAAAGTTTCAAAAGACTTTTATTCACTTAATATATGCTTAAGTTTTTATTTTTAGTCGCTCAGAAGCACCCTGTACCATACTGTACATCATCCTCTTGATCAGTTTCCAAGTTTTTTCTTCTTTTCTTCTTTCTGGACTCCTTAGTGGCCAACCGTGCTGCATACTCAGCTTTATTAATGCGAACGTTGTCCATCCGTTCACGTTCTCTGATGCAGTTCACTCCAGGATTAATTTCCATATGCTGTAGCAATTTCACCCTACCAATGTTGCGATCATTAAAATCAATAACAGCATCACTGAAGCACTCACACCCCCCACTTTAGTGTCTTCATTCCAACAAAAACAGTTTTTGATAAGCGAGTCTATGCAAGATTATTGAACGACTCATTGAGATTTTGAGTCTGACCATGCAGACACTTCTTCAGTAATTCAGGATTTGACAGGCCTCTGTAAATAGGTTTTATCACATCAATGCCTGCTGCTGGGATGGAATGTTTATTATGGCTGTATGAACTGTTTGAGTATTGGGCATTGCGGTAATTGCATCCATGAATCAGGTCCAGGAGGGCAAAGGTGGTGTACCGGTTTTTCATCAGTTGATAGTCTGTAGAAGAAGGTAGCCCTTACTGCCTGCTTCATTTTCAACAAATCCTCAGTATTATTTCTAATGGCCATCCTATAATACTACTCCAGTTTATCAATCATTTTGTCTGTCAGCCTGCCTCTTGTGGTTTTACCATCAGAAGACATACAACGCGTGTTTATACTATGAAACGATACGTTATTGATTTTGATAGTGCTACCAATACAAACACGTAATTTAACCTTTATAACACACCAATCCACAGCCCTTGAAAGGTGGCTACACTGAGCCACAGCGCCAGAGATCGCGCTAGAGAGTATTGTTCCGCCGCCTCCACTGGCAGTGATTATTGAGAACTCGTAGTGGGCAGTGCTTTGGGAGAACTCGTGGTAGTCAGTGCTGAGATGTCGTAGTGAGTAGTGTTTGTTGAGATGAGCTAGTAGGCAGTGCTTGCTGAGATGTGATACTGAAAAGTTCTTGTTGAGATGTGATAGTAGCGAGTCGGTGTGGAGAGATTGTAATGTCTAGAGTGCCTTTCATCAATATAAATTAAGGTAACAAACTACTTTTCTTTTCTTTCTCATTATTTCAATGTCCTGAATAATGCGTCATTACAGGTTCAGTCAACAAAGCATCTGGCTTGTGTTCTTGTATTAGAGTGTAATTCTGGTTTTCTTGAGTAATTATGGTATTTCGATTTTCTTCAATTAATTCAGTATAAATGATATTTAAAATTTCTTGTGTTGTTGAAGAAGAACCGTGCCAGATGCGTACGTTGAGTCATACTTCCACACACAGAACAGTTATACTTGTGCTTTGGTTTCGTAGGTTTTATAGTTGCTGGGGACTTAATTAATCAATTGTGTTAATGAAAATTTCCATTTCATTCTTTGTTGTTGTTCTATGCAGTCAGATTGCGTAATAATACTAGTCAGGGTCAACCGATTACGAGACTTCGTAATCGAACAGACAGCTACCAAATCGAAAAATTAAAATTTATTTTCATTGCATTTAATTAAGCCCCCATGCACCCTCTATATAAAAAAATTACCGATTTTATTAGATATTGAAGTAATGCACGTAAAAATTTTTACATTTTCAACCGGTGTAGATTATATTTAAACAAATAAAATGAAACAATTCCCATGTGAGTTTATAAGCGATATATACATCATTTTATTCGGAAAATTGCAAATTTTATAATGAGATAAATATCCGAAAATGTGGAAAAAATTTTTTCCCGTTCTAACTCCCATTAACGGAAATCCTTGCGGCTGTAAGAAGATAGGTACGCGAAGCACACAACAGCTTCCATCGTCATACGTTAGCGAAAGATGTTGCCGAGAATCCGAGAAAATTCTGCTCCTACTTCAAAACCGCTAAGCGGGTCGGAGGGTTCTACCCATTCAGTCGTCAACTATTCTGGTGTGCCAATAGAACACAACCAAATTAATGATGAAATTTCAAATTTCGCATTTAAGAGATCAGTCACGCAGGAGAATCGTACAGACGTATCGCGGGCAAGTGCTCCACCATCTGAGCTACCCTGCGAACTCGCAGGAGAGCTTCTGTAAAGTTTGGAAGGTAGGAGACGAGTTACTGGAAGAAGTAAAGCTGTGAGGACGGGGCGTGAGTCGTGCTTGGGTAGCTCAGATGGTAGAGCACCTGCCTGCGAAAGGCAAAGGTCCCGAGTTCGAATCTCGGTCCGGCACACAGTTTTAATCTGCCAGGAAATTTCACATCAGCGCACACTCCGCTGCAGAGTGCAAATCTCATTCTGGAAACATCCGCCAGGCTGTGGATAAGTCATGAGTCCGCAATATCCTTTCTTTCAGAAGTGCTAGGTCTGTAAGGTTCACAGGAGAGCTTGTGTAAAGTTTGGAAGGTAGGAGACGAGGTACTGGCAGAAGTAAAGCTGTGAAGACGGGGCGTGAGTCGTGCTTGGGTAGCTCAGATGGTAGAGCACTTCCCTACGAAAGGCGAAGGTCCCGAGTTCGAGTCTCAGTCCGGCACACAGTTTTAATCCGTCAGAAAGTTTCACATCATCAATTGTTAATAAGAAATTATGGGTCACCAATATGGGAGGACGGCACACTATTTCCCCCAGGTAAGTGTTTCTTCCTCGACGTTGTGACTATTAGGAAGCTCTGGTAAATATGTTTCAAAGAATTCATGTAATAAACATAAAATTTTTTTGCTGAAGTTTACGACTTCTCATTCTTGTTACTTACCTCATGTAATTAGGCACCTGTAATCATACTTTCAGTAATTTAAAAAAATGTTAAGTTTATACTAATTTCGTTTATTAAATGCATTTTATAGCAATATATTATAGAAGGTTTAACTAGTATGAGTGCAGAAATTTCTTTTGGTGATTAAGGATGGTTTATTCATCAACATCAAATCAATATTTACATTTGCCGATTGATAATTACAGCTATTACAATAATATATTTTTAGGTCGGGTATTACTTTCACATACATGTTGAAAGAACAGGCTATAAATCCTTATTTCCCCCTGGGTAACAGGTCAGGTGTTGTAGTGTGAATGTGTGCATGCCAAATGGTAAGTCTAGTAATACTAGGCCTGTGTTGCGCAGAAAGGGGGGATTAGATAAGATCTATATTAAGAACAACAGCAGTAGCTGTACCGGAAGTCCTTATCAGCGCGATTGCGCAACCGGAAGTGAGTTTTCCAGCAACAAACAGACAAGTAAAATAATAGACGGCGAAAATTTTCTAAGTCCCACACAGCTATTACAATAATATGTTTTTAGGTCGGGCATTACTTTCACATACATGTTGAAAGAACAAGCTATAAATCCTTATTTCCCCCTGGGCAGCAGGTCAGGTGTTGTAGTGTGACAGCAGAAGATGTCGAAGCACCAAGAGTGCCGTCCACATTGACAAGTGGTTTGTAAATCAGCATTCGCCGGCGACGACGAAAACAACGTTTACGCATCATTGTAAGAAGCAGTGCCTCAGTGGCTATTCACTCAAACCGAGTGAATGCGCTAGACAGAACAGTGTGCTATTTATAGCATCAGTCCTGGCGCACGCAGCGGATGTGGACTCTTATCAGCTCCCGCTGTCGCACCGGAAGTGAATTTTCCAGCAACACGGGAAGGAGACCAGACAGCGAGGTCATCGGTGTCATCGGATTAGGGAAGGATGGGGAAGGAATTCGGCCGTGCCCTTTCAGAGGAACCATCCCGGCATTTGCCTGGAGTGATTTAGGGAAATCACGGAAAACCTAAATCAGGATGGCCGGACGCGGGATTGAACCGTCGTCCTCCCGAACGCGAGTCCAGTGTCTAACCACTGCGCCACCTCGCTCGGTGACAGGCTTAGTCCACATAGTGGGGGAGTCACGGCAATGCAGATAATACCAAGTGGCAAAGTTTGTGACGTGTTTGTGGGACGACCGTTCGTCACGAAGAAAAAGGCACACAATGATGTGTGTACATATTAAGTCATATTAAAGTACCACATATAAAAAACATCTACACTGTATATTAGCGAATACTTCCTTTCGACATTGTTTCCATTCTTGTGGCATTTATGTGTATTATAGCTTGCGTCCGTTTGCAGTGATACAAAGTTTTCCATTAAACCTTTTCGTCATCTTTTACTGCATCTAAATTTGTGTTTAGAGTGTTTGCGAGTGTTACTCTTTCATTTTGCACGTTCCTCCAAATTTGCATGTTGGATTACGCGTTGTTTTAGACAATATGCAACTAAAGTACGCCTGCAGTGTAGTGCCTGTCATTAAGTCAGTTGACTATGACCAATGAGGAAAGAGTAGCTGAATTTTCGTTTATGAAGTATTTAGACTGCTTGAAAACTTTAAATCTGATAGATACGTGTTGGCTGGGCTTGACTTATATGTAAGTTCATAGTGGGACCTTGCTTACCTGTTTTGGTGAAAATTTGTAATTTTTTTCATTCTCTGTGAGTGTCGTAATCACTGAAACCTTGGACCAGACAGAATATAATATTTTTAATTAACTCAGAGATTACATACAACAGATATTACGATCGTCTCATTAGAACTGCATCAGGTTCCCTCTGGTCCTAATACTTTTTGGTCAAAATGTTGTTCAATTTGGAAGATCAATTACATAATTATTAGTTTTTTTATATTAAAACTGTCATTTCCGATAGAAGTAATAATAGAGGAGAGGGGGCTCCTGTTTCATTACAGGATCCATTTCTAGCTAGAGGCGATACCTCTAAAACGATTTGATAGGAACGATGTTTTTCCTAGATATACTTCTGATGAAACAAATTCACAGCGTTATTAATGTCGTCGATATGTGTGTTCACTGTGAGTAGAAAACTGTGAAATGATGTGGTGCAAGGCTAAAGGCTATATGTGAGTGAAGTCAACAGATTGACTAGGATTCGAATGACGTTCACTGCCCAGGTCAGTGCTCGTGGCAGCGTCCTTGAGAACGGGCCTTCTCCAGCACTTCCTCTCGAGCAGTAGCAAGCACAGCGACAGCAGCGCCGCCGCCCCCAAGACGGCCAGCGCGGGAACCACGCTGTTGATGCTCACCGGGTTGAGCGACTCCTTCGTCTCCTGATCATCGGGCCAAGCCCAGTGCTTCCTGAATAGACGGTGCGTCACACCTTCGCTCCGTAACTGCAGCAGGCTGCGAACAGTAGCTCAGTTTTACTGGCTGAAAGCCAATATTAACATCATATTAGAGAGCAAGACATTACTGTATAACTTCCTTAAAGAGGTAGGGCATCGTGCACTTATACAGGTTGTTACAAAAAGGTACAGCCAAACTTTCAGGAAACATTCCTCACACACAAAGAAAGAAAATATGTTATGTGGACATGTGTCCCGAAACGCTTACTTTCCATGTTAGAGCTCATTTTATTACTTCTCTTCAAATCACATTAATCATGGAATGGAAACACACAGCAACAGAACGTACCAGCGTGACTTCAAACACTTTGTTACAGGAAATGTTCAAAATGTCCTCTGTTAGCGAGGATACGTGCATCCACCCTCCGTCGCATGGAATCCCTGATACGCTGATGCAGCCCAGGAGAATGGCGTATTGTATCACAGCCATCCACAATACGAGCACGAAAAGTCTCTACATTTGGTACCGGGATTGCGAAGACAAGAGCTTTCAAATGTCCCCATAAATGAAAGTCAAGAGAGTTGAGGTCAGGAGAGCGTGGAGGCCATGGAATGGGTTCGCCTCTACCAATCCATCGGTCACCGAATCTGTTGTTGAGAAGCGTACGAACACTTCAAATGAAATGTGCAGGAGCTCCATCGTGCATGAACCACATGTTGTGTCGTACTTGTAAAGGCACATGTTCTAGCAGCACAGGTAGAGTATCCCGCATGAAATCATGATAACGTGCTCCATTGAGCGTAGGTGGAAGAACATGGGGCCCAATCAAGACATCACCGACAATGCCTGCCCAAACGTTCACACAAAATCTGTGTTGATGACGTGATTGCACAATTGCGTGCGGATTCTCGTCAGCCCACACATGTTGATTGTGAAAATTTACAATTTGTTCACGTTGGAATAAAGCCTCATCCGTAAAGAGAACATTTGCACTGAAATGAGGATTGACACATTGTTGGATGAACCATTCGCAGAAGTGTACCCGTGGAGGCCAATCAGCTGCTGATATTGCCTGCACACGCTGTACATGGTACGGAAACAACTGGTTCCCCCGTAGCACTCTCCATACAGTGACGTGGTCAACGTTACCTTGTACAGCAGCAACGTCTCTGACGCTGACATTAGGGTTATCGTCAACTACACGAAGAATTGCCTCGTCCATTGCAGGTGTCCTCGTCGTTCTAGGTCTTCCCCAGTCGCGAGTCATAGGCTGGAATGTTCCGTGCTCCCTAAGATGCCGATCAACAGCTTCGAACGTCTTCCTGTCGGGACACCTTCGTTCTGTTAATCTGTCTCGATACAAACGTACCGCGCCACGGCTATTGCCCCGTGGTAATCCATACATCAAATGGGCATCTGCCAACTCCGCATTTGTAAACATTGCACTGACTGCAAAACCACGTTCGTGATGAACACTAACCTGTTGATGCTACGTACTGATGTGCTTGATGGTAGTACTGTAGAGCAATGAGTCGCTTGTCAACACAAGCACCGAAGTCAACATTACCTTCCTTCAATTGGGCCAACTGACGGTGAATCGAGGAAGTACAGTACATACTGACGAAACCAAAATGAGCTCTAACATGGAAATTAAGCGATTCCGGACACATGTCCACGTAACATCTTTTCTTTATTTGTGTGTGAGGAATGTTTCCTGAAAGTTTGGCCGTACCTTTCTGTAACACCCTGTATAAAGACGGGAACAAAGCTTAAACTCCGAGATGACCTATCTATAGTTACTGACGAGATGTCAGTATTGAACTAACAGGTATTGGCATTTACAAAACAAAGTGAGCATGCTTTTTGGAAATATAGACACCTTTTTTAATAATATAAATGCGATATATAGTCATTCAGGGGACAGGCGACCATTATTATGAAAACCAGTAGTTCTGTATTCATGCTGACTGGATCGCAATGGTAAAAATCAAACATCAGGCAAGGAATGATTTCATTGCTCATATGACACGTTTCAGAATTTATCCATCATCAGACATCCGTGAGGTAATCTGCAAATATTTGTTTCACATACAGCTTGAAATACCATATCTACGTGCTGTAATAGCTCCTGTTGATCTGATAATGGATAAATTCCGAATCGTTTCATATGAGCAATAAAATTCCTTGTCCAATGTTTGACTTTTACCGTTGCGACCCAGTCACACTGAATACCATTTTTTAATAAATTAAGTGAGGTTTTGCACGAAGTTTCAACGCCCACGAACAAGATAATCTTATGTGGACACAAGAAACATAAACAAAAATACCATGTACGAAATCAGTAGCAAACTCGTCAATGGTGTTCCCAGTTTTGGGATGTTTGCAGTTGTTTAATGGCACCATAACTCTGTCAAAAACTTCAGTATCAGTAATCTGCCAAGCCTATAATCTTTGTGGTGCATGTGTCAAAGACCGTGTACTCCCTATTCATTTTTCCTTGATAATAAAAGTGAAAATTGTGGTAGTTACTCCCACCAGACTGCAGATCTACAAAATACCTCTTTCAAAACCTAAAATTCAAGATTCTTCAAGAGTTTTGTGAGATCAAATCTTGGATGAAGTGTATGCATAAAACAACATTGATGCAAAGTTCTCTAAGTTATCTATGAAATGTATTGAAATGTATTAATGAAATGTTTAATGAAATGTTTTAATGAAATATTTAATTGTGAAAGCATTTTTAAACCATAATGTAAGAAAATTTGCATTGGGGTGAAATAGGGCCAGACTTCTTTACAGTGCATCTCCCACCCAAAACCCCTAAGGACAGAAACTTGAATCTCGAAAAGTGTGTGGATCTTTTACTGTAGGCATAATTTAAGAAACGCTTGTTCGACGTTCCGTTCCTCTGACCGTGAAATAGTGAATGAAAGGCTTTTTGGAAATATGTCACTATTAAAGCAATTTCTAAGCTGGAACTGCGAAAACTGGTTTTTGGTTTCCCAGCCAGAAATAAAAAATATGCGCTTCAGCATGTTTGGAAATTCAACTATTAAGTGATTAAAATAGTGAGTGAAAGTTTTTTTGAAAAGAAATATTGTTAAATAACTACTAAATCATTTTCAAAGCTACATCTATAAAAATTGATATGTGACTTCTCGATTAGAAATAAAAAAAATGGTTTTGTTTCAGTGGTTTTGGAAATTCGACGCCCTGAGGGAGTGAAATAGGAGATGGGAAGTTTTATGAAATGATTGCATATGGAAGCATTTTCAAAGCTAAATCTATGAAAATTTCTATTTGGGTTCTCAATTAAAAATAGAAAAGTGCTTGCTTCACTGTTTTCGGAAATTCAACCCCTAAGGGGGTGAAATAAGGGACGGAATTTTTTATGAATATATTTCGATAACATCAATTTAAAAAGCTAAATCTTTGAAAATGATACTTCACATCTCGGTTAGATATAAAGAAATATGAGTTCGGGGATGAAAGTTTCTATGAAAATATCACGACAAGAACGTACAAAGGGCTATTAAAACAAAAAAAGAATCGAAAAAAAAGAAAACTTGGACTCCAGCTACCAGAATGGCTATTTTGTCAGTGACACATTCGGAAAAAAAACCATGCTTCTCTTGCTTTAATTAGCGTGGAAAGTTTAGAAGGTGTTGCAATCTGTGAACATAATATAAATTCGATTAAAGAAAAAAACTGTCTGCGCAGACTGCACTGTCTACATGTGTGAAGTAGCGGGAGCTAAGCTAGCCACAGACGAAACACCAGAATCCCTTGTATGGAGAGCAAATGAAGCACTAAAAGGTGTTTATGAATGGTTACCGTCAAATAAACTTACAATGAACATAAAACACAGTACGACTTTCGGCTTCAGAGGGGGAAAATAATTCTTTGAAACTAACAGTAGGTTAAAATTTCATAAAGCCTTAGGCCAAGAAAAAAAAATTTAGGAATTAATGTTGACTGTCACCTAGACTGGAAAGAACATACAAATACTCTGGAAAGTGAATGTGATTATCAGGCTATTATCCTTACAAACTGTCGTCAGATTGTAACTTACAATTATATACTATCCTGATAAGCATTTCGTCTTTAGCTATCTTGTAACTTGTTTGGGATCCCATACACATAGCACAGAGAGTCTTCAAATTACAGAAAATGGCCATAAGAATAGCAAATAAAAATATTAACTGAGCTCTCCGGAAAGATCGGTTTAACCAACCATGGATTCTGAGTTCATCATCTGAGTACCTATATCAATCTGTTATGCACATCAAGAAAACATCAGCAACTGTTTACAAAGTGTAGCATTCACGAACATGGAACAGGAGGCACACTAAACTTACACTGACCAAGACTAATAAACAAAAAACAGAAACTGTATTTTCTGTAGGAAAATAAACAACAAAGTACCAAAGAAGATTAAAGGGACACCTAAAATCCAAATATTTAAGAAGTCCGATAAAGCATACCTATTAAACAATTGTTGTGGAAAGTCAAGAATGATTTACATAACTCAGAGCTGAGAACAATAAAAAATTGGTAATGAACTACTTTCATTCTACGTTAAACAGGCATAGTATAATTATTCTTATTGTAAAATTATACGCGCAGTATCTGTAATGCATAATTCCCAATTTAAATACATTTTCTTGTTTGCATGTGTTTGTGTGTGTGTGTGTGTGTGTGTGTGTGTGTGTGTGCGCGTGCGTGCGTGCGTGCAATGCGTAGTTTCTGTGTTTGTGAATTATTTCAATTACAAAAAGAGGATGCATACTTTTTCACTTAAGATAGCATGCCTAATTACATTTTGTAAATAATCTATACACGAATAAACTACTGACTGATTAATACAGAGTGAAAATGAAAAAAATTAAAATACTCCATTCGGTAAACCAAGAGATTGTGATACTACACAACTGGAAACAAGATTTTGACGTCTTTGTAAGTGACGTTCATTGGTGAGGCTTTGTTGTTGTTGTGGTCTTCAGTCCTGAGACTGGTTTGATGCAGCTCTCCATGGTACTCTATCCTGTGCAAGCTTTTTCATCTCCCAGTACCTACTGCAACCTACATCCTTCTGAATCTGCTTAGTGTATTCATCTCTTGGTCTCCCTCTACGATTAAATAATCTTTTACACAGCCTCATGAAAGGACGTATGTGAAATTCATTAAAAAAAGAGATATGTATGCATATTTAATTTTTTTGCCCCAATTGGGAGTCTTTCGCTGGATGAAGCATATCAAGACGTTACTTGGTTTCTTCCCATGTTCACTGTGTCAGGCCATCATCAGCGGGAGGGGAGCGTCGGGAGGGGAGCGGGACTGAGCTCAGAGAAAATTAATATCGCTGTGCCGTCTTCAGATATTTTGTAGCAAACGAAGGTGTTTCTTAAAATATTATAATCCGAATTATAACAGCGAGAAAATTTTCTAGACTGCTATGTCTGAAATCTAGGTTTCAAAGCTTTATTTATTTATTTTTTATTATGAAGAAACTTACATAGCTGGGAAATGATAGGTGAAGGACATGTAGTTGTGGTGCCACGTATTCCGTCGTAACGCTCAGGTAAATATTTCCAGTTACCGAAGTCCCACCGAAAACTAACGGATAAACGATGCGTTTACGCATTATTTCCCACGACGCATTCACTTTTCGACTATCTCACTGAAGTTCCCTAGTTACATGGGGGTTATCTGAACCCTGATTCTCACATAGTGTACGATCAGTTTCTCTTCGATTAAAATATATTTGAGATCGACGTTTGAGCAGTTTGATGGGTAGGTGCCACCTTTTACCCAATCATAGCTGTATTCTCTGGGTCCACTAGCCCGCAGTGTTCCTGTTTTGCAGGTGTGTGTGCGATCTCTTCAGATGGGATAAATGGACCTGGAAGGGGAGTGGAAGACATCTGCCCTGTGTTAAAGGTAAGCCTAGGACACCGAAAACCGTAGGGAAGGGAAACCTTTATGGACGGAGGCTGGTGGAGTTTTGCCTCTTCCGCTGAATCTCTGTGTAACAGAAACATATTTATGACAATAACCCAAAGCAGTATCTACGTATTAAGTCAATTTATTGGCAATGTTTACTTTTTATCTTTTTAAAAATATAAAATTGAAAACCAGTATTTTAGGAATTTATTTTTATCTTCCCTTTCAATCTCTCTTAAGAGATTTTGGTTAAAACAGTGTTCCGTAGATCATTTTCCCGATTATTTTATCGATATAATGTGGAACAAGTCAGATTAAAAGATATATATATATATATATATATACACACACATGAATAGTGCTAATATTAATATTACTGAAATTTTTAGTTCTACACATGAAACTACATTTAGAGGTAATTATTTTTACCATTTCTGAAACAGAAAGTCGTACTTAGAGTAGAAGGGGTTGTCTTGAAAATAAGTCTACATGACGTCCTTGGGTGAACATCCCTATTATTCTCACTGCTCTGTTTTGTGTAATCGATTCTTTATGTCTAAGTGGTGAGTTACCCCAGAAAACTATTCCATAAGACATTATTTGAGTGGAAATATGCAAGTACGTTAGAACGCTGATCTGTTTATTACCGAGACTAGCGATTAAACAAAGAGCGAAAGAAACTGAACTTAGTTGTTTGAGAAGCTCAGTAATATGCTTTTTCCAGTTCAAGTTGTCATCAATGTGACACCCAAAAAATTTGGAGAAATCTACCCTGTTAACTGAGCTCTGTTCGTATGATACATCAATTGCCTGTATGACTACTCGGTGTACAGAACTTGATGTAGTGAGTTTTTTCAAAATTAAGGGAGAGTCCATTTTCTGAGAACCACTTAATAATTCCTTGAAATACATCGTTAACCTTATCTTCAGCTGCGTTTTCTGGAATGGGATTTATTATAACACTTGTGTCATCTGCAAAAAGTACTAGTTCCGCTTGCTGAACGTTAAGTGGCTGGTCATTCACAGGAATAAGGCACAGCAGAGGACCTAAAAGTGAACCCTGTGGGACTGCTGAGAAAAATATTGTACACCTGGAAAGACGATGTCGATTTTGATCCGATGATGACATATTGTTGATTGCAGTGTCGTCCGCCGACAGATAGCGTTGTAGCATAGCTATCAGAACGCCATTTGCGTCTGCCTTTTAATAGGGAATGGTCAAGCCAGAAGCCTAAGTGTGGTGCAAACGTATAAAGCAAGCGGGCAACCATGCCACAGAGTTGCACTTGTGCTTTCTACACTCACCTGAGTGAGTTTGGAACGGGTCAAATTGTGGCCTTCTGTCTGGCGGGATGGTCCTTTCAGAAAAT
Organism: Schistocerca nitens; assembly: GCF_023898315.1. Classification (NCBI taxonomy): domain Eukaryota; kingdom Metazoa; phylum Arthropoda; class Insecta; order Orthoptera; family Acrididae; genus Schistocerca; species Schistocerca nitens. The sequence continues at coordinate 877,795,011 of NC_064615.1, forward strand.
TGCCACACAATTTCGACATACTGCGTCAGTTGTGCAACGATGCTGGTATCAGTGGCCATGTGAACATTCTCACACCCATATCCGAGGTTCTGTGCGTTCACGCAGCGCAAACGCCCACCAGGACGGTCGCGTGATCTCGGACATGTCAACAGACCTGTTGCAAACTTTTTATTAGTAGTGGGACTAGAGACCACAGCATCGACAAGCAAGACTCGAGTGGTGCCGTCAAAGAATAGCTTGGAAGCTGGAATGCCGCCCCATGGTCTACAGCAGATGATGGCTGCGCGAAAATGATGGTTGTTGGGCGTGTACAATGCAGCACTGTCTCGTGGACTGCATTCGTCCTAGATATTCTGGCCCGACCCGAGGCTTTATGGTCTAGGGTGAGATAAGCTACTTCACCTTTTGTGTTTCTGGAGGGGACGCTAATTAGCGCTCGGCACCTGTAGAATGACGTACGACCCTTTCTTTTGCCGTTCTTGCAACAGGAAGGGGGTGTATTGTTCCAACAGGAACACACACTGCCCTTAAAACTCAACGTGCTCTGCGAGACATCCAGAAACTTCCCTGGCCAGCTTAGCACAATGGATTCGCATTCGGGACAACGACGGTTCAATCCCGCGTCTGGCCATCCTGATTTAGATTTCCGTGATTTTCCTAAATCGCTCCAGGCAAACGCCGGGATGGTTTCTTTGAAAGGGCACGGCCGACTTCCTTTCCCGTCGTTCCCTAAACACATGAGACCGATGACCTCGCTGTTTGGTCTCTTCCCCCAAACAACTCAACCCAACCCTGGCCTGCACGATGTGCGGACATGTCTCCAGTCGAGCACATGTAGTATATGATGGGACGAGAAGTGACTCCTGTATCCAGTTGCTTAAAGGGTCCGTTCCAACTCTGAAAACAAAAGTGAAACCTACTGCAGTATACCTTAACGACATGCGTCCTCAGTTCCATAAACGGCGCACTTCATTCCCCTGCTGCAGAAGTTAGTCACAAAAGTAATTTGCTATTCGTCTATAGGCAAAGATGACACGTCAGTGCTTGATGAGTCTATTTTCAGCTTTACACGATATCAGAGCGATCATAGTAGACACTAAAACACACGAATGTGCTCCATTTTTTGCGTTTTCAGTGATACCTCATCTTTGAACTCAAGGGCATCAGTCGCGGACATGAAACACCATTCTCTGCGCTAGAGGAGGGGAAAAATACTGTGAAATTTCAAGAATGGAAACGTGCTGCGACCTTCTCAAAAATTTATGAGATTGAGCACAGGTAACTCGCAGAAAAAAAGTTACGACTTCTGCAGTACATTTAAGATGACTGCACAAGAAAGTGTCAGATGGAGAGATGAGATTACGATGCAGTTCCAGCCTGTTAAGACTCGGTTCTACCGGCCAACTTGAGGGCTGTTTCGCAGGATTATTTACGTTTATCTTCCCTGTATTACACCTTGCCTGGAGAGCTCAAGTGTTTAACTTTCAAAATACATTCTGTTTTACTTTTATACGGCCAATTAACATAGAAAGCAGAAGGCTTGAAAATAATGAAATGAGCCCATTAGCATGAGAAATTCTGTAAATAATAAAAGCGTTAATCGATGGCATGGAAGTTAAAAAAGCGTTTTTTAAGTTTATTTCTTGTTTCTTCATTTCGATGCTGATCAATCAGTAGAAACATTTAGTGATTTCTTTTGTTCATAACCGAAAAAGTTTTCTGGAATGGACACCATTTTTTTTCTCAATCAGATTTTTAATCTTCAGTATCAATCCAGCGTTACTGGAGCGCTGTTGCATTATGTGCAGTAGGCCAAGCATGGAGGGTGGAGGAGTGGCCCTGTTTATTCCCTGAGGCGTCAGTGCCGCAGTGGTACTTGCAGTAACATTTATTTTTCTGGTTGAGTTTACAGAATTATGAAGTGCGTGTGTGCGTTGGAGGGCGACCGGCGCAAGGTCTTGCCTCGAAGTTCTGACGCTTCGTCAGCGAATGATGACATTACACTGCAGCGCTGTGCTGGCGCCAGGATTGGGACGGGAAGGCGTCTCCCAGTACAGTGTTGTTCACACCTCAGCGCTGTCGTGGACAGCCCGTTGCGCCCTCAAGTGAGGACAGCGGACTATGTGGGCCAGGATGTCGGTTGTTGTGAAGACTGGTCGTGGACAGCCCGTTGCGTCCTCAAGTGAGGACAGCCGACTATGTGGGCCAGGATGTCGGTTGTCGTGAAGACTGGGCCCTCGTCATCAACCATGTCTTGGTTCACACCTCAGTGCTGTCGTGGACAGCCCGTTGCGCCTTCATGTGAGGGAAGCCGCCTATGTGGGCCAGGATGTCGGTTGTCGTGAAGACTGGGCCCTTGTCATCAACCATGTCTCGACAAACACTGCAGCCAAGTGTTCACGAGTCGGCCAGGGACTGCACAACGTGCCACACCTGGTCGGTGAGGAGATCACAGCATGCAGGTCATCCATGATTGCCACACAGTGGAGGGGGACTGGCTGCATACCGGTCTTCTCCTCATACGCGATGACCCCATAGGCAGCAACGGCAGTGGCATGCATCAGGATTGCTGCCTCTCGGTGTTGAAGTCAACAGGTGGACAGCACGTAGACCATCATAGATCAACTTGTCGTGGTTTCACTCAGAAGACCATCATTCTCTCTGGTTCCAGTGTCAAGGGCAGAATGGTAACGTTACTGTATGTTTTTGAGCTCAGAGAGTTTGTTATGTAAAGTTTCAGAGCCTGTGCCTATGACGTAGTGGCTGTGGGTGTATGACCACTTTTGCCCTCGTTTGTTGGTCTCGTCAACACTCCTTGCCTCTCTGTACTAATGCTGTCACTTTTTGGGTCGGCGAGATCGGGTCATTCAGCAACGTTTGACTCTGTAGTTACAGAGTGTTACTCCATGCTGTCTTGTTGGTAGCACTGCTGTGTTTGCGTTTCTGCTACCCTCACTCGCAGGTGGTGTAGCAATGCTTGCCAGGTGTTGTGACGTTCGTTACATCGCCCGTACGCCTTATTGACATTTTGACTGGCACACCGGCCCTGACCCAAATTTCTCATCTCTGAGCTCGTCAGGCAACACTTTAAAAAATTTCAGCATGTGCGATGAAATTATTCTGTGGCGTAACAAAACGAATAAAAGTAAATTTTGGGAACGTTTACATATGTATTTTCTAACTCATTGGATATGCTGTGTTTACTCAAATGTGGATATAATTACGGAACACTAAATGTAAACTGTGGCATTTATATTCATATTAATAACATCAAATGGTATACTTTGTACATACGCTTATATTAGAGGTGTCAGAGTAATCTTCGTTCAAAAAATAGTGATTGGCTGATTATCATACGTTTGTGAAACAATGCATTTGGGTACTTCGTATCAGATTCAATTCTTAAGGCACGACATACTCAAACTCACCGAATCAGTTATATCAAAATTTGCAATTTTAGAATCTTGCCCCCTCTTGCATAAATTTCTGTGGGCACCATAGTATATCATTACAATACAATAGCACCAATCTGAATCCCTGCCACGGCCAATGCTAGCTCCAGCACTACCTTCTCCCTGCTACTGGCTCAGACAATAACAGTCTGTAACCAGAGACCCGTGCTGGTATCCGAAGTGCATTTCTCTAGCAATGTAAAAGGTGTGGCAAACGCCTTTTGTTAAGAAAAGGCAAATTTCAGACACCCATACAAAGTCCCCCAAAATAACTGCGGCGTCGAAAAGAAATGTAACTAGTGTTCCTCACCCCTTACGGTGGTTAATTGCACGAGCTATTAGAAGACTGAAAGTGTACAACACACAACATGCAAAATGAAATGCGTAGACTCCGTGCAACAACAGTATACACAATGAGGTGTTAGACATTAATCGGTAGCGTATCCAAGTGGTTGGTGATGTGAACTCAAAATATCGTTACATGGCAGCCACACATCATTCTATGGCCTCTAGATCGAACACAAATGCTCAGTAAGATTAGAAAATACCTTGTTACTGCAGGAACAATCTGGATGCAGAAGAAGTAGGTCCTTTTCAGACAACGCATCTGTCATCGCATAAATAATTGAACAGCATGTAAAATATTAACAGAGAAACAGGTCTGGTGTTTATTCATTATGTGGGACCCTTTGACAATGCATACAGGGGAATGTGGGAAATACTAGACAGGAAAGACATGCCAAACCACTTACTAAGACTAACCCACGAAATGTACTAGCACTACAGCATTGCCATTCTCGTAAGAGATAATGTTAAAGTAACAACAAAATTAGGCTAAAGACAAGCGTATAGCTTGTCTCCGACCTTTTTTGTTATCTGTGTTTATGATTTCGTTGCTTAATGACGTCACTATTTGCTGACAACCAACTTCTTATACCTGACAGCAAGGACATCAGTCAAAAAGCAATTTATAAATTAAATGTCAATGACTATAACTTAACAATCTCACCCGGAAAATGGAAGTCATAAGTTTTAAAGCTCAAGACCCGGTCCAAAGCAAAATTCTGTTGAACAACCAGAAAATAAATAAGAATGAACTCAATTTCTTGCGTAGAATCATCTCCTTCAGCAACTAAAACAAAATAAAAAAAATTGAACGATTCAGATATATTAATGGACTATAAACGGAATATTGAATAAAAAGTTGAGGGAAGATACCCTAGTAAAGTTCTAAAAAACAATGCTAACGATACCTGTAGTTTACAAGTTTCCGATTTTACCTAAACAGCTGGAAATGACCGAAGACTACAAACTGTCGGAATTAGGATTTTAAGAATAGCAGCTGACTACAGGTTAGCATAGACACTACCGTGACGCTGTGCCACTAAATGGTTCAAATGGCTCTAAGCACTATCGGACTTAACATCGGAGGTCATCAGTCCCCTAGAACTTAGAACTACTTAAACCTGACTAACCTGAAGACATCACATACATCGATGCCCGAGGCAGGATTCGAACCTGCAACCGTAGCGGTCGCGCGGTGCTGTGCCACTGAAGAAGCGATTGCAAAAGGACTCACTTACACCTAACCTCACCACCGTCTCTTTTTCTTTCGTCGGCATCCCATAGCCTTTGCACATTATAATTACATTTTACTAAGTGTATAAATAGAAAACCCTGTGAATATTGTAGATATTGTTTGTTACTGAATATTTAAAATATATACTTACTGGTAGTTAATCAGTTCGCGATAAGGGCTTCTCTTCCTGAAGGCAAGCGCCATCTGAATACTTATATACTCCTGTGCCCTTACAACAGAACATTCCATTAGCTTCTTGTATGCTCTGTAGATATCGTAATTAATCATTGCAGCGCTTTTCTGTGAGTGGCATATCCTGTGAAACACCTCTATATTACGTAGTGGAATATTTTCCTTTTCGACTACTTTCTCGTAAATAGTCGTGAGAAATGGATCACTGGAGTTCTGTATTGGAATGAATTAGAGATTATTAACAACAGAAATGTGTATAATAAATTTAACTTGTAACTTAGAAGGTATCAAAACCACTAGAGATCTTAAACGTTGTTTTTAATGAATAAAGCTACATTCAATATATTAGCAAAAATTTCTACCATACACCATTTGATTAATTATAAGGGATGTATATAAATACCATAACGCCTCGTATCTTATTCTAGATTACAAAATATTTCACTATTAAGGAGGCATTACGAAAAGACGTAGTTTAAGAGCAATGAATTCGTTGTGTCTTCTGTATTTCGTAGAATAATTAGTTACGTAACGCAATTAGACATCAATGTAACATGTCTAATAAAATCCCAGTGCATTCACTGCATCTTCCAACGGTTATAGTCACATTTGGGTAGTGATTTTGTGTACTAGTACAGTAACTTTGTAGGCAGGACTGCGGTATGTGCTAGTAAACATGTACGGTAATGGACTGTCACACACAATTTCAGACCAATAACGTACGGACACCATTAAGTAATGCGGAATTTTATCAGAAGATGTCACGAGAGATGGACCCACAAGTGCAAAAGGAGATGGGGAGTACTGTGTTGTCAGTAAGAGCAGAATGGGTCGGACAGGGACCGTCGAAAATTGGGCGTGGGGGGGAGGGGGTAGTGATAGCTGCAAAAATTCTCATGAAATCGGCGGAAGGAATCACTCGTTAGTTTTAAAGTGCTGCGTGTTCAACCGATAGAATAACTGTGCACAGGGATTTAAAAAGAATGGGGTAGAGCGGTCGAGCAGTTCTTCACAAACTACACATTTCTGAAGCCAATGTAAATAGCGATGGCACTGGAGAGTGGATGATTGGGAAGGAGTGACTTGGCAAACCGATAGAAGGCTCAGATTTAGCGAATGCCCGGAGAATGGTATCTGTGGTCATTTGCAGTGCTAACCTTGTGGTAAGGAGGAGACGTTTTGGTAGGGGACGTTTTTCGTGGATAGTGTGTGGTCCGCGCACTGCTCTGAAGCAAACGCTACATGCGGAAGATTATGAACACTTTTCAGTATTGTTTACTGCGTACAATAGACGAAACGTCAGGAGCCAATGACTGTATCTGCTTGACAACGCACGCTGTCACAGAGCAGCATCTGTGAGGCTATGATGAGTGGGCGATAACTTTCGTGACACAGACTGGCCTGCCCGGAGTCCCAACCTGAACGAATGGAACATGTCTGGGATTAGTTGTAACGTCACTTCACTCCAGACCCCAGAGTCCAACAACACTACCTTCCGTGGTTTTGGCTCTTAAGGAACAATGCGCTGTCTTTCCTCTACAAACATCCAGACACCTCATTGAAAGTGGTCCAGCAGAGTTCAAGTTATGATAAAGGCGAATGTTGGACGTATGCCACATTAATTCTCATCAACAGGTGTCGGGATACTTGCAATCCGATAGTGTACGTTACTTTCTTGCTACCAAATTAATGGCAAAGGCACAGATGCTCCCAATGTAAACACCTCAGATTATTCGATGTTCGCAGGAATTGAAAGAAGACTACGAGAGAACGCAAAATTTCAAGTCCTGATATATTTTCCGTCTGCAGTTTTACCGATATTCTAACGTATATGTACACCAAAGTGTGTTTTTTTTTCCTAAGATTTTCCTCTCCATTGCGTAATACTGCACGTTGTTGAGTCAGTTACTGTGCGTATACAGGAATTCTGAAACTGTATTAATTATCCCGTCCTTGTGGCCGGTATTAGCTGTCAAAATCGGTTGCTGGTAATCCACGCTCTGTTCGAATGTTTGCCTTGAGAAGGGCACTTCGAAAATTAATCTTACACCAGCACTCATCAAGTGGTGCAAGAGGTGGGTGCGTCTGATGCTAACGTGTGAAAGTTGTCCGTGAACAAGCTAAACCCACACCAACTGCAAATGTCGCAGCGAAAATATTGTAGGATAATCAAGGACAAAAAGAGCTCCGCAGTGGTACTTACAGAACTGCTTAGTCAAGATACTACTCTCAGATTTTGTGCTATTTAGCAATAAATGGACGTAGTGAAAAATGCGCATGTGCAACTGGTTAGAAGTAAGAAACAGAGCTTTCCTGAATACTTGAGCACTGCACCGTATCTACTCCCAAATAGCTCAGTGGGACCAACATACAGCGTTATTCTCTGCGCATTCGCCAAATAATATCGCCGAAAGACGACAAGTCCAGCTCTTTTTGATGTGCGGCACCAGCTGGACGTCACATATTTGTAATTGTGAGTGATACATTTTTTTCTACTTTCCTTTCTTTGCCCTCTTTTCACTCTATACATATTGTGTGATTCATGGTGATATTAAAAACTTTCAGGACTGGTGGAGAAGGGGAAATGTAAACATTTGAGATTGGGGGCTCTTGTCCGGAAACGACCGAGCCGAAATTCATAAGTGAAAATCGTTCTAATGCCTCTGACAGTGTCTCTTCTACTGTAAGCTCTTCGCTTTCCATATTTTCTGAGGAGGCAGTTGGGACAAAGAACTGTCTAGTAGACATGCGCTCTAGATTGCATACAAGAGGTATGAGCACTTGTTTATCTTTGTTATTGTTATACGCATCTCTTCTACTGTAGAAGCGCTCATTGCTCTTGAGGCACGTATTTCAGAGCCAATGTTTTCGTCTACACTACCTTTTACCATAATATTGAAAGCAAAGAGCTTGCAGTAGAAGAGATCCACTGTCAGATATATCAGAAACATTTTCGCTTAGAACTTTCGACTCGGTACTCTCTCATATCAAATCAATACATTTACCCGTCAAACCTGAAAGTTTGTAACATCATCACGGAATCACCTTGTTAGAATATTTTGTTTTGTTTTGTTACATAGCATGATATGTAACTGTTTTACTTTACGTTGCTAGACGAATGTCTTATTAACTGACTGTACAAAAATTACAGCTTGATAACACATTACGTAAAACGAAATGTAACATATAGAAGCGTTGTATGAGCCTTGACGCGAGAGCGATATCGATAGCTGCAGCCGACTGGACAGACTTTGTGTGTGTACAGTGACGAATATACGAGGCTATATTGTGTGATATGGCAGCGCACACGTTAATTTACAGCCGTGCTCTCATATTTCTGAAGAGTTTCAATTCGCCATTGACGTGAACCGTGTGGATGAAATTCTCAGTGTGTTTGAATATTGCGAGTTTCACAGAGTGTTCTGAATAGCAGTGACAATGCACATGGCAGTGAAAAGTGACTGTCGTTATAAGAACCAAAACGTTTGCATCTAATCGAGTTACACAAACTAGAGTACTTTAATATTCTTATTTAGTTTGCAATTTAACGAACTGCTGAGCACATTAAAACACTAACATATACAAGGAAACATTTAAACTGGTTAATACACTACTGGCCATTAAAATTCCTACACCAAGAAGAAATGCAGATGTTAAACGGGTATGCATTGGACAAATATACTATACTAGAACTGACATATGATTACATTTTCACGCAATTTGGGTGCATAGATCCTGAGGAATCAGTATCAAAAACAACCACCTCTGGCCGTAATAACGGCCTTGATACGCCTGCGCATTGAGTCAAACAGAGCTTGGATGGCGTGTACAGGTACAGCTGACCATGCAGATTCAACACGATACCAAAGTTCATCAAGAGTAGTGACTGGCGTATTGTGACGAGGCAGTTGCTCGGCCACCATTGACCAGACGTTTTCAATTGGGGAGAGATCTGGAGAATGTGCTGGCCAGGGCAGCAGTCGAACATTTTCTGTATCCAGAAAGGCCCGTACAGGACCTGCAACACGAGGTCGTGCATTATCCTGATGAAATTTAGGGTTTCGCAGGGATAGAATGAAGGGTAGAGCCACGGATCGTAACACATTTGAAATGTAACGTCCACTGTTCAAAGTGCCGTCAATGCGAACAAGAGGTGACCGACACGTGTAACCAATGGCACCCCATACCATCACGCTGGGTGATACGCTTCCAATGTGCGTTCACCACGATGTCGCCAAATACGGATGCGACCATCATGATGCTGTAAACATAACCTGGACTCATCCGAAAAAATGACGTTTTGCCATTCGTGCACCCAGGTTCGTCGTTGAGTACACCATCGCAGGCGCTCCTGTTTGTGATGCAGCGTCAAGGGTAACCGCAGCCATGGTCTCCGAGCTGATAGTCCATGCTGCTGCAAACGTCGTCGAACTGCTCGTGCATATGGTTGGTGTCTTGCAAAGGTCACCATCTGTTGACTCAGGGATCGAGACGTGGCTGCACGATCCGTTACAGCCATGCAGATAAGATGCCTGTCATCTCGACTGCTAGTGATACGAGGCCGTTGGGATCCAGCACGGCGTTCCGTATTACCCTCCTGAACCCACCGATTCCATATTCTTCTAACAGCCATTGGATCTCGTCCAACACGAGCAGCAATGTCGCGATACGATAAACTGCAATCGCGATAGGCTACAATCCGACCTTTGTCAAAGTCGGAAACGCGATGGTACGCATTTCTTCTCCTTATACGAGGCATCACAACAACGTTTCAGCAGGCAACGCCAGTCAACTGTTGTTTGTGTATGAGAAATCGGTTGGAAACTTTCCTCATGTCAGCACGTTGTAGGTGTCGCCACCGGCGCCAACCTTGTGTGAATGCCCTGAATACCACAGCACCTTATTCCTGTCGGTTAAATGTTGCGTCTGTAGCACGTCATATTCGTGGTGACCCTTGTCATCTATGGCCTGTGATGCACCACTGTTGCCTCTGGGTCAGTTTTGGATAGTACCATTTTGTCACGGACGCTACACGGCGGCACGTGCGAACAGTTTATGAACTTAGCCGTTTCGGAAATGCCTCCATCCTTGGCCCGGAAGCTAAAGATCGTACACTTTTGGACATCAAATAAATTGGTCCGTTTCCGCATTACGACAATGACTGCACTGTTTTCCGTGTTTCCCCGACACGCTTCATGTACCCTCCAATGATAATGCTACCACCTGCCCTCTGGGAGCGATTATTCCACACTGACGTCGAACATAAGCGGTGGTCTCATTAATGTGACAGAACTGTGTAGAAATAGTTTTGAGGTGGTGAAATTATCAGGAATGAAACACAGCAAGGGAAAAATTATCTACAACTTGTGAAGAAACCGGGCTGCAGTTATAAGAGCCGAAATGTTGAAACAGAGGCAGTACTTAAGAAGGGCATTGCTTTTCTCCCGTGTTATTTAGTGTCTACGTTGAGAAAGTAGTAAAGAAAACTAAAGAGACATTTGGAAATCGAATTAAATTTCAAAAAGAAATAAAAACTCTGAAGTCTTACCGAGGGGGCAGTAATTATGTCAGAGACGACAAAGGATTTGGAAGATCAGCAGAACGAAATTGACAGACTTTTGAAAAGAACTTATAAGATGAAAGTAGAACTAATCCAAGCGCGTTCGAGAGTAGTTGAAGTGGTTCAAAATTGTTCAAATGGCTCTGAGCACTATGGGACTTAACATCTGAGGTCATAAGTCCCCTAGAACTTAGAACTATTTAAACCTAACTAACCTAAGGACATCACACACATCCATGCCCGAGGCAGGATTCGAACCTGAGACCGTAGCGGTCGTGCGGTTCCAGATTGAAGCGCCTAGAACCGCTCGGCCACTTCGGCGGGCCGTAGTTGAAGTAACTTAAATGTTGCTGAGGAAATTAGATTAGGAAATAAATTGCTGAAGACTATTTGGGTAGCGGAATGTCTGAGGTGTAGACGTAAAGAGAATATACTGTATAACGAAGGCTGGCAACAGCAAGAGAAACTTTGCGGGAAAAGAGCAATAGGTTAACAGCGAATTAGAAAGTCCTGTTCTGAAAATACGCGTTTGGAGTGTAACCACGTACGGAAATGAAATGTGGGCTGTATAGAGTACAGACAAAAAGAGAATAAAAGGTTTTTAGTAGAAGTATAATGAAAAATCAGTGATGTAGCTCGAATAACTAATGGAGCCTATTGAAAAGAATCCGGGAGCAAAGAAATTTAAGGCTCAGTTTGACTGTAAGAAGGGATAGGAGGTTGAATGGTGAGGAACTGACAAGTAAATTTGCTACTGAAGGGAAGTATCAAGGGTAACAGTTCTAAAGGGATACCAAAACTTCAATACAGTAAGCGGATCCAAACAGTTTTACGGTGGGAATAGACGATATTTAACTTAATTCTTAAAATAATAATGATACTAAGTAGTAGGGGACGATGTTGTTACTTGGAACACTTTGCAGAATTTCGCCTATAGCTATGAGTTATGCAATAGGACTGCGACATGTATAGAAAATTAAGTGGTACAACTCATTTTCTTTGTGTTGCAATTTTTCTCTGCACTTTCATGAAATACAACGGAACAGTAAGTTCTTCCAAGTGTTAAAAAAATGTAAGATACAACATGGTCATGTTTCATATATTCTACTGAAATTCAGAAGTTCTGCAATCGAGAATTCTGTGTAATTACTTTCTTTCAGTTACTTTCTGTACTATGCCGAAGTAGTTCGTTCTGTGTACCGTACAAGCTTCATTGAGCTGTGTCAAGCAGTGACACGTCGTACGAAAATTATTTTCGTCCTTAAGTTTTGCACACCACTGTAGTTTACCCCATCCTTAGTGTAGGGTGCAGAGCAATGCAGATAAACAGAGACTTTCAGAAGTCAAGACTACTATGTAGAGTTGCATAAAACCAGACGTCAGACAGAAGCAGCATAGCGTACGTAGGGACGAAACAAAAGGAAATACATATGGGTGACACTGACACGGAATATGGTCATCTCTCCAGACGCGTCCTGCAGCACCAGCTTGTAGGATCCGTCCCGCAGTAGGCCCTGCAGGTCTGTGAAGGGCATCCTCAGCTTGTGGGTGGCCAGGGAGGCCGTGAGGGCGCCGCAGTAGGCGGTGTACACCAGCAGCGCAGACATCGACGCCACCAGCAGACACGCCCGCACGCTGTCGCGGGTCCTCGTGTCGCAGCCGTCGCCGCGACCTGCCGACGCAGTGTACGCAAGATTAGTCACATATGTAGGCAGTTTATTACGAGGGCTACTGTTAATTGTCACATGATGGGGTGATCTTATTCTGCCCTCCGGGTTTTCGTGCCAGTAGAGATGATGTACACTCCTGGAAATTGAAATAAGAACACCGTGAATTCATTGTCCCAGGAAGGGGAAACTTTATTGACACATTCCTGGGGTCAGATACATCACATGATCACACTGACAGAACCACAGGCACATAGACACAGGCAACAGAGCATGCACAATGTCGGCACTAGTACAGTGTATATCCACCTTTCGCAGCAATGCAGGCTGCTATTCTCCCATGGAGACGATCGTAGAGATGCTGGATGTAGTCCTGTGGAACGGCTTGCCATGCCATTTCCACCTGGCGCCTCAGTTGGACTAGCGTTCGTGCTGGACGTGCAGACCGCGTGAGACGACGCTTTATCCAGTCCCAAACATGCTCAATGGGGGACAGATCCGGAGATCTTGCTGGCCAGGGTAGTTGACTTACACCTTCTAGAGCACGTTGGGTGGCACGGGATACATGCGGACGTGCATTGTCCTGTTGGAACAGCAAGTTCCCTTGCTGGTCTAGGAATGGTAGAACGATGGGTTCGATGACGGTTTGGATGTACCGTGCACTATTCATTGTCCCCTCGACGATCACCAGTGGTGTACGGCCAGTGTAGGAGATCGCTCCCCACACCTGTGTGCCTCGGTCGTATGCAGTCCTGATTGTGGCGCTCACCTGCACGGCGCCAAACACGCATACGACCATCATTGGCACCAAGGCAGAAGCGACTCTGATCGCTGAAGACGACACGTCTCCATTCGTCCCTCCATTCACGCCTGTCGCGACACCACTGGAGGCGGGCTGCAGGATGTTGGGGCGTGAGCGGAAGACGGCCTAACGGTGTGCGGGACCGTAGCCCAGCTTCATGGAGACGGTTGCGAATGGTCCTCGCCGATACCCCAAGAGCAACAGTGTCCCTAATTTGCTGGGAAGTGGCGGTGCGGACCCCTACGGCACTGCGTAGGATCCTACGGTCTTGGCGTGCATCCGTGCGTCGCTGCGGTCCGGTCCCAGGTCGACGGGCACGTGCACCTTCCGCCGACCACTGGCGACAACATCGATGTACTGTGGAGACCTCACGCCCCACGTGTTGAGCATTTCGGCGCTACGTCCACCCGGCCTCCCGCATGCCCACTATACGCCCTCGCTCAAAGTCCGTCAACTGCACATACGGTTCACGTCCACGCTGTCGCGGCATGCTACCAGTGTTAAAGACTGCGATGGAGCTCCGTATGCCACGGCAAACTGGCTGACACTGACGGCGGCGGTGCACAAATGCTGCGCAGCTAGCGCCATTCGACGGCCAACACCGCGGTTCCTGGTGTGTCCGCTGTGCCGTGCGTGTGATCATTGCTTGTACAGCCCTCTCGCAGTGTCCAGAGCAAGTATGGTGGGTCTGACACACCGGTGTCAATGTGTTCTTTTTTTCATTTCCAGGAGTGTATTTCGGAAGTGTAATTTTATACTACAACACGCAGTGACTGCGGCAACTTAACTGGTGAGACACAGCGAGAGTATAGCGTTTTAAATGTACTGTTCTTTTGAACATCTACACACCATGACTCGTTCTGCTACACTGAGTGACCAAACTTTATTCGAAGCCACTGGATGTGACGCGTGTCGCCAGGTGCTAAGCGGGTGAGGTGTAATTTGCTCCATACAAGCCTGACAGAAAAGGGTTCAAAGTGGCGATGATCTGACTCATAGTAGGCCTTCGAACGTCCCGTATGGTTCGGTGAAGGCGACGTGACTACCTTTCGTCAAAGACTTGTAGTTGTCCTGTGTGGCTGTTTACACTTACGGAAACATTTTTCTCGGCAAAATTGAATTGACACTGTTGACCACGGAAACCTGAATTCTCGTCGAATGTCCAATATGCTACGACCCACGCTTCTTGCACCGATTACACTCCCGTGTCCAAAGTTGGCGACCAAGTTCACTGCACACCTGCCTATAACGGACCGTGTATGTTACGGCCAAAGCACGAAGTACTGCTATTTCGCACTTTGGCTGAGAGGGGCGGCCAAGGTCTCATCATTCAAAAGCAACGGTGTGTATGCTATTATCGACGGCTATTTTGCCCACTGGCTGGAAATTTCTGAGCAAAGTACGGTGTGGTGGTGCACCACTGTACGGCAGGCAGCAGTTCTTTTGCTTTCAGTTTTCAGTGTTCTAAACTCAAACATGGCGAAGTGCAGTCCACTGTTGTGTATACTGGGAAAAAGAGGTCCAAGTAGTTTATGGAATAAGTAACGAAGCGGACGACGAGTATGGAAAGAAATTTACTTGCAGAGTATGTCAAAATAAACAAGAAATCAGGAAACAGAGATCAGGAACTCATGGAAAATTGGAAAAACAAGTTGCAAAAATGCTTACAAATTAAGATAAAAATTCCCAACAGTACAATTTGCATGCAGTGTTGGCGTCCTTATAACAGCTGCTGACAGCGGTCATAGTGATCCAGAAACATTCTTGCAGTTGTCATGAACGTTGAGCGTGTTTTCTACAAGCTAGGAACAGAGAATCGTTTTCTTAAGCAGCCGTATTCCAGAAGTGAGTTTTCCATTCTACCGAGAAAACTGCTCAGGCTGGAATCCATGTTTACAGAAGAACAATGATTACAAACGATCTCTTTGTCAGTCACTGGCCTGCAGCGAAGGGTCTACTCGGTGCAGATTCGTTACTAAATTTGCAACAAATCGCTGCAAATTCTAACAATACCACCACTTGCAAAGTAGGTTAGAAATCAGATTAATAATGTTGCTCACGCAGCATATGTTCGCTTTATCGGGCAACAACAAAGTTATTGACTGTGGATGTTATCGTCAGAATGGAAATAATGAAGTCACTGTAAAAAGTAATTAATTTCGGCACTTATCTTGAATGGATTCCCACGTAGATTTCGTCGAAGTTGTTATGGCTCATCTTGTTGGTTCTAGGGTAATCCCACTTTGACTGCTAGAAGGTCCAGATATTTATTTTAGCAATATTTGAAGCCCAACAAATGCGTTTTTCAGGGAATTCTTAATGATCAATCAATCCCAGATCAGAACAATGGTATGGTAGAAATAATTTTTGACTTGGTGTTCGCGATCCACATTTTTATTTAACTTCTTGTAAAGTCACATATACTTCTTCTAATTGACACATCATAAAGAAAATAGTTTTGTATCAATCTTCATATATTTAATTTCCACTTAAACCAAACGCAAGACTTCACTGTTCTTTTACAAAGCGAAATAACAACTTCTGTAAAGTGAAACAAAGACTGCTCTGTGCGCATTCGCCCCAAAACGGTTACAAGTAAGTCAAAGATTATGACAGTCTCACAGAAATGAATACACATAAACCATATCACTGTAATATATCGATACATCGGAGTACCTATACATTAATAAAACCAAATGTGAATATTGTCACAAAAATATGTTTGTTACTTCGCAGAAAAGCAGTACGATACTACAGGTATCGATAACTTGGGTTGGAGTGCCGTAATGGTCACGTAAATAAAGAACCATTACAAAATGCAGAAATAAAAACTCCAATTTTCATAAAACTGTATAATGTTGTAATACGTGATGAGTAATGGTAATAAAATCGACTGATAAACTGAATGGATTGTATGAATTTCGAATCATACACAGTCATCAAGTATCGAAACATTTTAGCAATTCCAAATGTCGTAAAAGCTTATACTCTCAGAGATGACAGATTGTAATAAGTGAGATTGATAAAGTGAAAAACTAATTTAAAGTTTTGTAATCATACGGACTCTTTAAATCGGATTAATTTTTCTTTCGACTTCGTGAATTGGACGGAAAAATCGCTAAAATTAAGAAAAAATCGGACATTGGCCGGTAAGTGTACAGCGACACTGGCCATTTCATGGCTTCCCGTTTTGAACACTTTCACACTTCGGCCTTAAACACACTCGTGTCGTATGCGGCTTGCAGACCCAACATTGGGGCATCCTAACACGACACATCTTTAAATCCGACAAACTTACCGGTCATTTTTGGCCACTCAGTTTATCCAAGATATAGTATAAACAGTCCGGATATTAATGAGTGCTTGTACATATATTGAGTTTCGATCGAGAGACTGATACTATACACACGTAAGGCAATTTTCTTGCCAGTGAGATTGTTGCAGGCGCAAACCACAGGACAGACTATCTTGCTCCGTCTTCTGAAACACGCATCACCTTTCAGTGGATAAACTTAAGGTACACGTGCGTAGCAGTAAGGAGAGCTTCCACGACATTCGGCTCAAAGTGGAGAAGTGTAGTCCGTTGTAGTTAGAGGAAGGGAACTGTATCGATGGAAGCATTAGTTAATTAAGAAAAAGACAAACAGTTGGTAATCACAGCTCTGATTAGCGTCAAAGACATAATTTGAAACAGTTTACTGGAGTGTCTCAGGACAGTACATGCTGGTGAGTTAGTCGTGGATCCTTGTGGACGGTAGGAAGCTGGTTTTGGTGTCTTGCGAGACGAGGAGTGCGCAGAATATATTTTCTTCGGCCATAGAGATCGGAAGAGTTACATTTCACACGTAGTACTTCCTATAGCTCCCAATTCTTTTGATTAGGTCTTTTAAAACATTTTTCTGTTGTAACATAAATGTGTAAAATATTTCGGAGATGGCCGTCAAAAGTGTTACAAAGCTAATAACTAGGTCTTGAAGGTTTTGGCCGAATTAAGATCTACAGTGTATTGATTTTTACTGACTTTTTGAGTCCTGGAGTCTTGAACTGTTGTCCTGAAACTGTTTCTATTCTGAGATACTGAACGCATTGCCACGATGCAGTTCGGAGGTTATGTGGTTATGTGGAAACAGCACTGTGTATAATTTCCAGTCAGTGGCTAGATCGAATGTCTATCGGCGTGTAATTAGATAGTTACGGGGCTGAACCAATGGTGCAAGACTCGTGGTGAGGGACCACGACTAAGAAGTAATTCGACGCTGACGAGCAGGATCAAACAGAGTTTCTCAAATATACGCGGTACGTCAGCCAACAAAATGTGTCCTCAAACCGACGGTGACGTTGTTATTCATACGTCGCTTAACGAAACAGTGTATGTTGCATTTCGCTTGAACTGCATTGAGAACGTGGACTTTATTTTAAAAGTGAACGGAAACGACGGTGATGGCTGTCATAAACTGACATCCCTATTCGTTTTACCACTCTAAATAATTAATAAATTCCATCTGTATTTTTACCCTCCTACTAGAGAAAGAGATCTGGCAAGTTCATCATTAAGAATTACAGCTCCAGTTAGAACAAAATATGACACACAAAAAATACCTTTCTACCGCATCACTAGTTTTTTTTAATTGTTCTTGACGCACTGACAGTCCTCGATGTTATTGACATCGCATATCAAAACCAGATTTATTGCACTGTTCGTGTTCATCTGAACACCGAAAGCCACCATATGGTGTGTTGTGGAGGGACAACTATCAGGTCTTCCTTTCTGGCGAACGGTACGCGGGTACAACTATTGGGGAAACTCTCTTTGTCCCTTAATATCTCTGATATTTCAACCGTGATCATTTCGCGAGAGATATAAGGGACGAAAAATGTTTCCTCACTCTCTGTATCGTAACTGTATGACTCTGGATTCACTGTGGCGTTTCCCACTGGAGTTCGGTGAGCTCACGCTTACTAAAACAGCCTTTAAAGAAATGCTGCGCTCTTAATTGGAACTTTTGTACCTCCTCTATTAACACTATCTGGTAAGAGTCCCATATTGGCGATAAATGCTACAGAAATGGTCGAATGAGCGCTTTGTAAACTACCTCCTTCGTGGGTAACATTATTTTTGTGGGACTGTCCCAAAAGCCCTCATTCAGGTATATGGTTTTCCTAAAAATAGTTTCATGTGTTCGTCCATCTTAGATGGTCTTAGTAAGCCACCAGCAATCGTAACTTGAAAATGAATGCTGTATATCCGGAACCAATAATTAAAAATTTTTACTGTGCGAATGAAACTGCACACTGCCTTACTAAAACCAGCTAATTTGCCATTTCTCCGTGTTACCAGAGGTAATAGTATAAATAATTTGTCTTTACCCTGGTTCCTGCAAAAAACGTTACTCTTATTGATGTTGAGGGTCAGCTGCGAACCTTGCCCCAAGCCTAGATCCTCTGCAGGTGTTCATTGTTTTCCTTATAGATATCTAAGTGATATGACATTTTTTTATAAACATCGTCCACTAGAGTCATCATGTGGGTTTCTAAAATATTTACCAATATTCCGGTCACGACTTTCGATATACGTACAGCAAATTACCTTGCATGAAGAATATTCCTGCGACGTGGAGAACATCGCTGTACGTCTGTTCGTAGTGGTCCTGGTTGCCCAGTGCCGACCTGTATCTCCTTTGTAACCTGAGGACGCCCCAGGTGCCGGTTATGACTGCCACGGTGCACAGCCACAGGGGACAGTCGAACGGCCGCAGGAAGTTGTCCCACGCGAACTCCTCCTCACTAGGTTCCTGGATGAGCAGCAGCTCCCTAAAAGAAAAAACTCAGTATCGTACCGGCAGCCGTGATCCAAACGGGTTTGTGCCTCAGAACAAGGTGATTTCAGTCACAAAACTATGAAATGACTTAGTCCCAATTCATCGATTGGCCTGTGTTGCTTGTATGCGGCACCCGCTCTCTTATGTGATGAGATCTGCTAGCATTGCTACAACCTGTCACTACACACTCAGACGCACACACACACACACACACACACACACACACACACACACACTTGTGTGATCAGAACTGCTAGTATTGCAACAACCTCACTCACTACACACACACACACACACACACACACACACACACACACACAGTTTCAGTTTTTGTCTACGACAACAGACGACAATGCAGTCTTCATGACTGATATTCAAGCCCTTACAGATTACAGAGTACTGCTTTATGGCCGGAATCTAACACCAGCACTGCGCCTCCTACTGTTGTAAACATCCTCAGATGCTGTAAATACCAAGGAAATTAATTTTCAAACATAAATAAACACAAGATGCAAAACTGTATATACGGAACCGCGTAACGGTGGCTGCTGCTAATGATCATGGAGTCACGCTGACGTGTGTTACGGAGCTTCAACTGTAGAAAAGTTGGCACCGTTTACTTTTATTAATACTAGCACCACAACTTGTCTAATTTCAGTCCTTCTTCAATTATTTTAAAGTTGTTTTTGTGTTTTTCAGCCTCTCTGTACATCCTAGCATAGCGGCGGAAAATCGGACTCGATGCTTGTTCCGCTACTACTGATTGACCCGTGCTGCGTATTGGTTGAAGTGCTCTTGTGTTCTCTAAGTTGAGTGTTGATATTCCATTCATTAGTTTGTATGTACACTAAACGACTACGTCTTTATACCCTCTGACGACGTCTCCGGGATTGAGAGACGTAACTTTATGCACAGAAATATGTCTTAGACCGTGGACTAATGCCCATAAAATAATAATAGTAATAAAGGATGTAAATGGCGGTCTTATAAGCCAGCATTGTATGGTCCAATTAACAAAGTTCCCATCCATCGTTTCCATTCAAGAGTTTCGGAAGGATTCCTTTGCTTACCGGGTGAATGTCTACGCTGTAAAGGCACTGTCACATATTACAAATTAAAAAGAATTTCTTACACTTTAGAAATGATCAGCAGAAGAAAACTAAAAGAGAATGATAGGGAGGTCCACCTGAAAACTGTAACCTCGGGAAACACAAATATACGTGGCTGATTAATTAAATGTTAGTTAGTTCTTCTGTTGGCCATAAACTGTAGTGATAACATCCACCAACACATCTGACACCCAGATGTTTCGAACACAGGGCTACGGCATGAACTAGTAACTGATACCTTCCGTTGTGCATGCAAAGGAACAGAACTGTGATCCCATCCTTATTAAAGTCGGTCCACCCTGTAAACAGCAGAATAATGGTATAATACAGTTATAGGTACGGATGTGTTCATGATGTTGTACGGAGGTATGTAAGAGGACCATAGCCGTGTCCATCACACGAAATTCTTAGCGGGAGATAACTTTTCAAGTGCGCTAGGATACACTCTGGACTGCAAATCATCGGAGATCCGTTCTCACCACACATAAACCCCAGTTGCGTAGCAAACAGATAGAATGTGGTGTGCGTGCTGTAAGACCTTCGGTACACACACCATCAGATTATTTGACTTGTCGCTGTAACGAAGTAGGCGAGTGTCAGCAATATGTCTCGTGGTCTTATCGTGGCGTGTTTAACTTCTGCCGTTAGGTCAGAGGATAGAAATGCCACTTGCACGCTTAGAGTATCAGATTGACGGTGACCAACTTTAAACAGAACTTGATTAATTTTCACACACATTTATTAAAATAATAACAAAATAAAATTACTTAACTTGATTCTGGATGCTATTTACAATTGACAATCTGAAGTTCCTTTGGTATTGGTACGTAAATCTTATTCTCACATATTTCTGATACTTGACAAAAGTGTCTATACATTTATCTTCATGGCTGTGTATAGGAATATGGTAATCTTATTAGGCGCAGACTGAAACTTGACTATAGACTGGTGCAGACAAATGCAGACTAATGCAGACTGGTACAGACTAATGTAGACTGGCTAATCGGAGGTCTGTACACTCGTTATAATACCTCGAGCGTTCAGGTATCACTATGCGAGTGTGATCCGCGAGGAGAAAAGGTTCTACTTTAGCAGCAATCTCATTGGCTGCATTACATATTAATACGCGGATCGGCGGAAGCAGAATTTGGTCCGTCTCTAAGATAGCGCCATCTCGTAGTGCGGAGACGGACGAGCGCTGCGCCTGCGCTGTTGTGCTTAGCGGGGCGTGCTCTAGTGGGAAAGTTGTGTACGCGCTGACTACGCGTAACTATGTGCACAACATAGAAAATGTGTAATAATTTGGTGAGAAACCAGGATCCGCTTCCTCAAAAAGTGGCAATTTCTGCTGGGCTCTGGCGTCAGCCTAACCTAATGAGAATGCTTCCGAAATAAAAAATTCAATACACGATTCATTTTGGCCGGCCGCGGTGGTCTAGTGGTTCTGGCGCTGCAGTCCGGAACCGCGGGACTGCTACGGTCGCAGGTTCGAATCCTGCCTCAGGCATGGGTGTGTGTGATGTCCTTAGGTTAGTTAGGTTTAAGTAGTTCTAAGTTCTAGGGGACTTATGACCTAAGATGTTGAGTCCCACAGTGCTCAGAGCCATTTGAACCACGATTCATTTTCATTTACGACTCAATTGGTTAATAGCTCTTACTGAGGGCAACATGGGAGCCGTATCAAAGATTACGAACAGCCAACATCGTACGAACATCATACACTACGTACTGTCAGAGACAAAAAAATGAGAGGGAGAGAGAAGAAAAAGTGTTTTAACACGGAGGAATTACCTGAATGGGAAGGAAATCGGTTGATGTGATGTAAATGTACAGACAAACAAATGATTGCGATTTCAGAAAAATTGAATGATTTATTCAAGGAAAGGAACTTCACAACCTGAGTAACTCAATAACGGGTTGGTCCACCTCTGGCCCTTAAGTAAGCAGTTATTCGCATTGGCATAGATTGATAGAGTTGTTAGTGTAGTATCGTTGGCACACATACAACGCCGCGCCAACACAAGGCTGGCAGCCCGTCGTCTGCCGAGCACAGCGCACTCTAGCGAACTGTGCAGCTCGACGGAACTGGAATGTGGCTCGTTCACTTCTTAGCTAAATTTCAACCTAAGCAGAGCCACTTTCATAATCTACCCTCAGCCAGTTCTGTAATGTTTTGCATTGATTCTCTGAGGAGAGCCCATCAGGCTTAGTCCCCGACAATATGTTGTATTAGTTCATGGTATTCCATGTTACGAGATTGTCAGTTCATAGCCGCATCTGCAGTCCTACAAACTCCTGAAGATAAGTAATTTCATTGTACTAAGTACTATATGTTTCTTGAATAATAATTCTTCTCTATAACAGTGTGTCGTACCGCATATTATTGCAAACCTGGACTCCTTCAGCTCCTATCAACTCGGCCTCCTACTTATTTGCATTTAGTAACGAGCTGATAACACCCACACGTTTTGTGCATCTAAACAGTGTGACACAATAGTTAGATATTTTCGTGGTGGATATTGTAGTAGTTCATGGTATTCATGGTATTCCATGCCCTCGGGCATGGTTGTGTGTGTTTGTCCTTAGGATAATTAAGGTTAAGTAGTGTGTAAGCTTAGGGACTGATGACCTTAGCAGTTAAGTCCCATAAGATTTCACACACATTTGAACATTTTTGATATTGTGCCAAATACGGTCTAACTTGGGCGTTACATCGTCAAAATCCCGAACTGGTTGGAGGGCTCTGCCCGTAGCTCTTCAAACACTGTCAATTGGTGAGAGATGCGGCGACCTTGCTGACGAACATGAGGTTTTCAAGCACGAAGACGTGCAGCTGAATCTCTCGACATGTGCAGGCGGGCGTTATCTTGCTGAAATGTAGTCCAGGATGGCTTGGCATGAAGGGCACCAAAACGGAACGTAGAGTATCGTAGACGTACTGCTGCGCTGTAAGGATGCCGCGGATGACAGCCATATGGGTCCTACTATGAAAAGAAATGTCACCCCAGACCATCACTCGTGGTTGTTGGGCCGTATGGCAGGCGACAGTCAGATTCGTCTCCAGACAAGTCTTCGCTGGTCATCGGGGCTCACTTCGAAGCGGGACTCGTCACTGAAAACTATTTTTACTCCAGTCAATAATCGTCCAGACCGCAGACGTGTACACGTAAACATCACATCTACTGGTTTCCGTTCCATTCGAATAATTCCTTCGTGGAGCGAGGTTTTTTTTTGTGTTAGGAGTGTGTAATTATGAACGTAAGCAGCAGTGACGCAACTTGTTTTTATAAATAGTATTAGCAGAAGTTCCTGGCAGCTGATATTACCATTTGTTAAGAATTAACTTGTATTTTTATACAGCGACATGCTCACCATGTCAACTTTTCACAAAATAGTACTTATTTTGGCGGCTGTATTTACACTACTGGCCATTAAATTGCTACACCACGAAGACGACGTGCTACAGACGAGAAATTTAACCGACAGGAAGAAGATTCTGTGATATGCATATGATTAGCTTTCCAGAGCACTCACACAAGGTTGGCGCCGGTGGCGACACCTACAACGTGCTAACATGAGGAAAGTTTCCAACCGATTTCTCATACACAAACAGCAGTTGACCGGCGTTGCCTCGTGAAACGTTATTGTGATGCCCCGTGTGAGGAGGAGAAATGCGTACCATTACGTTTCCGACTTTGACAAAGGTCGAATTGTAGCCTATCGCGATTGCAGTTTATCGTATCGCGACATTGCTGCTCGCGTTGGTCGAGATCGAATGAGTGTTAGCAGAATATGGAATCGGTGGGTTCAGGAGGGTAATACGGAATGCCGTGCTGGATCCCAACGGCCTCGTATCACTAACAGTCGAGATGACAGGCATCTTATCCGCACGGCTGTAAAGGATCGTGCAGCCATGTCTCGATCCCTGAGTCAACAGACGGGGACGTTTACAAGGCAAGAACGATCTCCACGAACAATTCGACGACGTTTGCAGCAGCATGGACTATCAGCTCGGACACCATGGCTGCGGTTACCCTTGACGCTACATCACAGACACGAGCGCCTGCGATGGTGTACTCAACGACGAACTTGGGTGCACGAATAGCAAAAAGTCATTTTTTCGGATGAGTCCAGGTACTGTTTACAGCATCAGGATGGTCGCATCCGTGTTTGGCGACATTGCGGTGAACGCACATTGGAAGCGTGAATTCGTCATCGCCATACTGATGTATCACCTCGCGTGATGGTACGGGGTGCCATTGGTTACACGTCTCGGTCACCTCTTGTTCGCATTGACGGCACTTTGAACAGTGGACGTTACATTTCAGATGTGTTACGGCCCGTGGCTCTACCGTTCATTCGATCCCAGCGAAATCCTAAATTTCAGCAGGATAATGCACGAGCGCATGTTGCACGTACTGTACGGGTCTTTCTGGATACAGAAAATTTTCGACTGCTGCCCTGACCAGCACATTCTCCAGATCTCTCACCAATTGAGAACGTCTGGTCAATGGTGGCCGAGCAACTGGCTCGTCACAACACGCCAGTCACTACTCTTGATGAACTGTGGTATCGTGTTGAAGCTGCATGGGCATCCAAGTTCTGTTTGATTCAATGCCCAGGCCTATCAAGGCCGTAATTACGGCCAGAGGTGGTTGTTATGGGTACTGATTTCTCAGAATCTATGCACCCAATTTGCGTGAAAATGTAATCACATGTCAGTTCTAGTATAACATATTTTTCCAATGAAAACGCGTTTATCATCTGCATTTGTTCTTGGTATAACAATTTTAACGGCCAGTAGTGTAGCAGGCCAATGAACCAAATGCACTAGAGGTAGCGCTGATCATTCTGGTCAGTTAAGATACGTACTGCATACTTTTAGGTCACCCTGCAGTCTCAGTATTGTATCACTGGTAAACTGCTGTTACTAGAGTTTAGACTCGTAGTAGTGTTTAATTTTGAGGACGCTTAGTGGCTAAGGTCATTAATGGCGAATGTGGGTTCGTTACAGTCAGTTCTCGAACTCCAGTGTTTAGCCAGATGGCTGACAACAACCTATAAATGTCAGTACTCACGGTGCTTACTTACCGGGAGATGATGAGTGGCAGAGAGAAGTCTACGGCTGCGTGGCGTACCGACGTCAGCGCCATGAGAGCCAGCGCTATGTCTACGTATCCTTCCACCAGTTGCCCCACGAGGCCGTCCCACGAACCGTTCAACGAGCGGCCTCCGAAGAGGTTGCTCTTCTGAAAAGTGTACCTGTCCGTAGCAGACAAAATTTACCATAAACAGTTCTGGCTCTGCATCAAAAGCTACGCAAAGGTGAGATTCCGATGCGGCGGCTGTAGCAAATGGTGCCCCGCGGCAGTAGCTTTCCACCTGTCCAGTGGTACACCTTTACTGTACCTGAACGCAGAAGTTTCCAACGGCGCTCGACTTGACTGTTAACGTAGATCACGGCAGAGTGGAGCACTCCAGACGTGCGCCGCTCTGGAGTCTGTTGTCGGGCGACTACAGACGGCTGCAAACTTTGGCGTTCAGGTACATTAAAGGTGTACCGCTGGACAGGCGGAAAGCTACTGCCGCGCGGCCCGTGTCACCGAAGCTGCCGCCTCAGATTCCCACATTTAGACTAAGGTTCCCGTAGTTGAAAACATATCCGCTCGTACAACCTTCTTGTGTAAAGGTCCAGTTCCACTAACATATGAGTTTATTTTTTATCTGAAAAAAAGAAACTTGTTTTTTTAAAGTAAGTACCGTTTTGAAATTAAAGAAAGACGTGCTAAGGTATCTCAATTTTATTTTTACATGAAAGCCTGTACCTTACTCTACTTTTCTACATAATTTCCGTTAATATTGAGGCACTTGTCATAACGTAGTACCAGTTTTTGAATACCCTCCTCATAGAAGTCTGCCGCCTGACTTGTTAACCACTGCATCACCACTGTTTTGACTTCGTCATCGTCTTGATGACGTTGACCGCCCAGGTGTTTCTTCAAGTGCAGGAACAGATAGTAGTCACTGGGCGCAAGATCGGAGCTCTACGGAGGATGATCTAGAGTTTCCCATCGAAAATATGTGATGAGATCTTTGGTCGATTCGCCACATTCGGATGGGCATTGTCTTGCAGCAAAACGATGCCCTTGCTCAGCTTCCATGGACTGTTGCTTTGACTCTGGTGTGACGTAGGCCACCCAAGTTTCATCGCCCGTAACAATTTGGCTTAAGAAATCATCACCGTCGTTGTGGTACCACTCAAGGAAAGTCAATGCACTGTCTAAACGTTTGGTTTTGTGCACATCCGTCAACATTTTCGGTACCCAACGTGCGCACAATTTTCGGTAATTCAAGTGCTCGGTCACAATGCCATACAAACCACTACGAGAAACATTAGAAAAGTCATCCCGCAGGGAGGAAATGGTAAAGCGTCTGTTTTCTCTCACCTTATTGTCCACTTCCTGCACCAAACTTTCATTAACGACCGAAGGATGCCCACTCCGTTGTGCATCATGCATATTTGTGCGGCCATTTTTAAATGCTCTCACCCACTTTCTTACTATTCCATCACTCATAATGTTTTATCCGTAAAATGCACAGATCTCACGATGAATATCGATCGCTTTTAGGCCTTTAGCACTAAGAAATCTTATAACAGCCCGTACTTCACAGTCGGCGGGACTCACGATTATCGGTGGCATCTTAAACACTCAGTAAACAACGTAAACAAGGAAGAATCAGACTGTAATGGCGTCAGTGCGCATAACACGACTTCGTGTGAAATTTAATCTGCTTTCATCGATTAAACCACCATCTAGTAGGCTAATGAAAACGAGTTTCTCACCAGAGCGATTTAATTTTAAGCACAAATTCCTTAGGTGCAACAAAAAGTGTAAGTTGTGATCAAAAAAGTTCAAACTGACCGCATTCTCAACGATTATGGTCACATCTAGTACGAAACCTAATGTGTTTACAGGCGAGAGCTTTCGCTGACAACAACTTTTACCTGTAAAAGTTTTGCTGTAGGGTTGATATTTCTTGAGTCAGCGATATTTGTAACCTCTTTCCACCGAGACAAATAATGACTACGGTTCAAAATGCAAAGACCGTTAATTTTACGAAAAAGTGATGATATTTATAACATTATACCCCTGTCGTTATGTCTGTAGATGAAAAGTGATAACAGTTATGTCTGTTGTTTGGTATCTATACAAAATGCAGGCAAAGCGGAATGGCTCAGCCACATGCACTTCCTTGGTGACCCTTTCAATCTATAGACTGTACAAGTTGGAGTTACTTGGTCTCAAGTAGTTGGCAGTGGACTATTTGTTCAAAAACAAAAATGTTTAGAATAGATTCATACCTAAACATAACTGAATCTACCGAAAGACCAGTTCTATTTTTCTCTCAGTAATCAGTCAGCAGAAAGAAAATACTGCAGTCAGAATTGTTGCTAGCTGCACACGGGGTTCCATGACAGCACAATATGTGAGAAAGAGTTACGAACTGGGGAACCATTATATAGATATTTAGTAGCCATTAAAGTCCCGTCACGGAATATTATATTCAACTCACATACACGATATTCGTATTAGTGGTACGAAACGACATAATCAAATATTTCCAGCTGTGCCTGCAACTCATATAAAAATACGTAGATAACATATCTTGTACTAGGTTATATAGAGGAAATATTAATATTTTGGGAGGTGACAGCGTGGTCATTTGAAAGTAAAATGATGATGTTGACATATGCTCCACTCCAGTGGTCTCCCAGATTTAATACTTTCGCATATATATGAAATCAACGACACACGCAATTACCACTGGTTGCCGAAGAGGAACTCACAAGATTAGTAGAGCAAAGAGCTCTTTGGATCAAGCATACGCTTTGGCTTATTGCTTGGATTTTGGCAAGTGGCGAAATGCATGACGTCATCATGCCCCAAACCTCTACTAAGGTACACACCTTCCACCACCTACTGCACTGCCTCTCCCCATCCCCTCCTCACTTCTCAAGTCACACCCCTTCCCCCAACGCAAGCCACGCTAGGCTAATTTGAGGGATTCTAAGCCAACACTCATATTCAGCTCTCCCAATACCAGCTCAGTATTTTACTACCGATTCATATTAATCTTACCCTAACGCACTTACTTAGCTCACATAGAGTTCAGTATTTCATTCTATTGTCAGCTCGTCCAACCATACTTCTCAACTCCTTCTAAAGTCATGCGTTTTTTTTTTTTTTTTTTTTTTTTGTTTTTTGTTGGTAAATCGGCAAGCTTCCTGTGGCAAGGATGGCATCAGACCCAGCAAATTCATCACCACACCAATGTTAGTTTGCTCCGCATTTCCCCAGTTCTTAAAGCTGTGGAACATTATACTGTGGGTTGTTTGAGAGAATATTATTGGTTTAATTTGCTAGATTTTCTGTTTTTGATGTAGCTGCTGTGTTTCTCTAAACGTATCTATTTTGACCTTGTGGGCACCAGAGACAAAAGTTAGCTATCCTAGGAATTTTTCTGTTGCTGGAGATGGAACTGGCAGCATCGCAGAACATGGGCAGTAACTCTGAACATTGACCTACTTCCTGGAGCGGCACAGCATTATCCAGTTAAATTCACTTCATATTTTCTTCTCATTTCGATGAAATAGTCTCACTAATTCTTGTGTAAGGTGTAGCAATGTGTTAAAGACATTAATTTTTCGGCTGAAAGAAGTTTCTCTTGTCTCTCACTACATGAATGACTTGCATCTCTTTCTCTCTCTGCCTTAGCTAATGTTACAGGAATGCGGGAATGTTCACTTTAGCAGCACCTCGCTGTTATTGTCCCACGGCGTTCGTTTACTTCAGTTAATGCAGCTACAGCCACAGATTTGAATTAGGTGAAGAGAAGATGTACTTCATTAGTTTTTGTGTTCTTGTCTTCATTTCTCAATTACAAAATCTTGGGAACGACTTTGAGTTTTTGCTGCATTTGTTGTTGAATAAACAAGCGATGTTAGATAATTATCAGCCTTCAGGTAAAATGTCAGACCTAACCGTAAATATTCCTCTATTTGTACTATTAGTTTGTTCATATGAACTTCACTGCAGATCATGGTACAGCTGTAAGAATGAAATCATTGGATGTCTGCCACAGAGAATGCCAGATTGTTAAAAACTTCATTTGGAATCTATAAGCTGGGTCAGATTATATTTCCTCAAGGTTATTGTACTGTAACGGGTCTGTGTTTTATTCATATAGATTCCTAGACATCATTGAGCACTACAGTGTTACTTTGTAATTTGTAACTATTGTCACATTTTCTGTAGTATTTTGTTTATTGACTTAATTGTTAATGCTTCTTTCTTATCTCCTTCTTTGTTTCTTTGAGTTTTCTTGTGTTCGATGGAGTCATTTACTTGTATTACTCTCAGTTCCCCGATTAGTCACGTATTTAAATCAATATTTTATCATTTTTTCTTCTGTTTCCATTCATAATGCCTTGTTAATTTGTTGCTGTTTATGTTATCCTTACATCTTTCTCTAATAACAATGTTTCCACTTAACTCAGCTGTATGGCACTGAAATACGTTACACTTGGGTGAAATATGTGTTGGAAGTCTTCACTGTGTGGACATGTGTGATCTTCTGAATTTGTTTCCTCATTAGCACACTTCATTTCTTTTCTTGTGTTTTCTGCTGTTCTGTTGACTTTTATTAGCGATCTTTTCTGCTTTGTCTATCATATGCCATAGGACTGTAAATTTGGTCAGGTAAGTTGCTGTCTGCAGGTGCAAATTTTATCGTTTTTTGTTTTGTTCAAGTTGTTTGCTTACTTTTACTTAACTACGATCTCTTTGTTCCTAAAATAGCTCTGTGTGCTACCTGAGAACCAATTAACTTCACATAAAACGTAATTTGGAATCAAATGGTAATTATTACATTTTTTGTTCAATTTCAAATTGTTCCTTGTCCTTTGTAGTTGTATGAGGTACTTCACGCATGTGTTGTAGATCTGTGATGCAAATTTGTGACAAGCATTAATAACATTAATATTTTCAGCCATTGTGCTTCAGTCTTTACTTCTGTTGTGTTTACCATGTAGATAAGAACAATGTCATCCGCCACAGAGGAATACGACTTCGCTAAGTGTAAAATCGAAACAAATAAATATGTATATGAGCCAATAAACAATTAAGGTTATATTTTTCTGGTGTAGAATATTATGCATTGTCATCTTCTTCCAATAAATGACGGTTAGCGAAGTGAACCAATACCCAAATACTTCTAAAAATATGAGGTGATGATAGTTCGTTCTTTCCACCTTCGTTCTTTGTAACCACTGATCACTGAATATAATTTTAATAACAGAAACTGCCTTCCACATGACAGACGTCACCATCATAAGCTTCGTGCGTAACTGGAATACAAGGATTTAGAACCGCAAAACAGTAGTACACAGTAAGGAAACAAATGGTTTTACATTTTGCTCACAAATGCTTTCTATAATTCTTCTCCTTTTCGTTAGCATTTACTCTGTCTTAGATATCAACACCACTAAACTCATGTTTTATCAATTTTATTTTATTTATTTTTGTGGATGCATGCTGGATGCCCTTAATATCGCTGCAGCCGTCAGATACCTCGGGGTGGGAAGTGACCCCTTCCCCCGCCTCCCTGTCTGAGAATCGTGTAAATTTTGTTCTGTGTGTGAACGTATATTAACTGTTTATGTGACATGTTGTCTGAGTTGTAAAATAGGGACCTGCCCAGAATCCTCCTAATTGAGCCAGGGAATCCTCCTAAAACAACACTCAGATTAGCTGATCCACTAGCTACTGTCATTCATCCGCAGCGGGAATTCGATCAGAGTCTGCCTCACCTTCTTATTCTGCAACCTAGTACGTTGTGCGTTGCTCTACATAGTATAACGAACCACAATTACGGGAACCTCTGATCAATAGTAGATTACTACACTAAACCTGTTTGATGAAATTTGCGATTCCATTCTTTCTTCAGCTATTGCCAGTCTGATGTACATGAGGCGAGCCTATGTGGTCAGTGTATTTTATGGCGATATTTATCTAAATTTCACACATTTCCAAGTTTTCGTGCAATACTCAGGAACATTATTTTTATTTTTGTCTTTAAAACAAGTTGATTATCCAATAAATTCCACCATAAATGTCATATTTCGCACTTTACAATATTTCGGTTTATAAATTTCTCATAACATTTTATAATGTACTAAATAAAGAACTGTCATAATTCTTCAAAAACAAACTCAGTTTTTCATAAAAAAAACTTCTTATGAAAGAAAATATAAAAATTTTATTGTTCTGGTGATGTGGCAGACACCTTGATTTTTACAAAATTCCCTTTTAAAACTATGTAAGGTAACATACAATTATTTTTATATTTATAAATATCATTTATCTAAAGAGGCGTTTTTCTTTTCAACGGTTCAGTCAGATATACAGAAAACCATGTGAAATTTTAATTTGACCATCTACTTGTTTGGAAGAGTCTAGAACTTCATGCCGTAATATACCGTTTGTCATACGCGCCAGAATTAAGTTTATCTTTATCTCAGGTTCGTGTGGGACAGTTTT
This sequence comes from Schistocerca nitens, assembly GCF_023898315.1. Taxonomy (NCBI): domain Eukaryota; kingdom Metazoa; phylum Arthropoda; class Insecta; order Orthoptera; family Acrididae; genus Schistocerca; species Schistocerca nitens. The sequence continues at coordinate 877,826,791 of NC_064615.1, forward strand.
TGAGTAGGGGCAGAGTTGTAGGCTAGTCTTTGTGACATGAACAAAATGTGCACGAAGTGTGAATTTTTTATGTTGAAAACTGTAATTTGAATTGAAAATGCATTCAGAATGTCTTACGAATTTGTTGATTGAGGACAGTGATCACTATGAATTATGTGTTTGCTCGAAAGAACACTCTTCTTCGCGATGTGTAGAAAACTGATGCGTAATTTCATTATTATAACAAGCCTGCATGGCAATTTAAAAAAATGTGGTGCAATTGTGAATAAGAATCTTCACTAATGTTAACAAACCTGCACTTTTACATTAACCTTAAACAAGAAGACCTGTAAAACCACAAATATATTCACGAAATGAGATGAGTATTAAAATTTTTGCTCAATACGTCATGCAGTTACACATTTGTATAGCTACATGACTACCTCAAGAAATGCAATTAGCTATCATCAAACTTCGTAACAATGACTTTTAAATGGCCATAGAGACTAGTAGCGCTGGAATCGCCAGCTAGATACTTCCGAAAATAGCAAAAAAAAAAAAAAAAAAAAAAAAGAGTTTGTTGATTTCACCATGAGAAGGCAGTAACTTAAAATCTTTCTTCCCAAAAATTGTCAAAAAGAGAAATAAAGCCAACTGGAGTATTATGCTAGCATCTGGTTGCAATACACACAGGTTCACACATGGGTTTAGTAACATACCGCTCGTAACAATAATACCAAAAATAGAAAATCTAGAAAAGTAAACCCATGGAAACCTCTACAGCTGCCCATAGTATAACGTTTCACCATTTTAGCGTCCGGGTACAGAAAAAAGTACAGCATAGCTAGCCAGCTTAGATATAGTTTAGAGTCTCACATAAAAATTTTATTCTGAAATTTTCATTATTCTGACTGTTAACTCCGTAGCCATGTCATTGATGTTGTCCTGTTTTTCCTTCTGATCGTCAAGGATAATTTATCCTTACACTTCAGGTACGTCCATTTTTCTTTCACACTTTTTCCACTCATATATATTGAAGCTTTGTGTTTTCTTCTCTCTAAGATCTTGCATTACTAGTTTGCAACTCTGTTGTTAGCAGAGACCCCTATTTTCTCTCTCTCTCTCTACACTCAATAGGTGATATTGTTCCAGCCCATAATAAGCTATTCTTGTGGACAACTATTAGCCATTGCTAATATATATGTAGTTTGTATGTATGTTTTGTAAACATTGTAATTGACTTTCGCTTATTAGCCAGGAGATGGCTGAAACTGCACATTTGTGTTTGCATGTACCAATACAGACACGCTTTTATACCTAGCATAATGTTAATTTATTTCTTTTGTTTAATGGTGCACTTTTTATTGTTTTGCCCTGTGATTCCAATAGTATTAACCCATCCATTTATTTTGATTCGTGGTCCTTTGCTAATGTCAGTGATAGTCCCATGTCGTTCTTTGTAAATAAGCTAAGGTAATATTAGTCCCTCATTAACAACAATTGTTTAAAGCAATTCGAAAGTATCTCTCCAATTTCTAAATGCATGTCTGCAACCAAGAGTCTTCAATTTACATGGGTTTTATGAGTAAAGCAGGCTATTAACTGGTGACACTTTAACTGTGGCAAAAGACATTTTATCTTCCTCCATTTGCAATCACTGTTAATATGGCCTACTATGTCTTAATTAATAAGGAACATAATTATTACTTGAGAACGTAGACTGTATTTTGTTAAGTAAGTAGTGATCCATGATGATACAAGAACTACGCTGATAATAAAACTCTGTTTATGGGTTAGGTACAAGTAGGTACTGACAAGGTTAGAATTTGGTGCCAGTAGACAGAAATGTCAATGAACTATACATTTCTATTGACTCATGAAAAGTAGTCATTATGACTTATTTCATTTACCCAATTAAACAATTATTCAGTATTTCATGGCAATAAAAACTGATACATGCAATGTTACCCCCACTCCATTACGTGGAACTCTAGCTGTTCCATGTATTCTTGTATTTAGCCTGTTTTAGTCTAGCTAGTAATGTAATTGCAATTTAAATATGGGCATATTAAATATATAACTTACAAGGGCTTTTTATGTGTTATCAATGGTGGTTAGTTACACATGATTAGAAGAGTTTTTGTGTATTACCCATGGTGTACTGTTTTAATTAATTCTGTGGGCTCTTTTATTTAATCTGTTTTAGTTTTTGTAGTAATGAACTTCCAAGTTAAATATCGATATATTAAATAAATAATTTACAAGTGTTTTTGTACTGTTACCTATGGTGGTTAGAGAGTTAATCATGGTTCAAAAAGGTTTTGTGTACACACCCAGGAAGTACTGTTGTAATTAATATTAATTTTCTAATGTATCAGTAGAGTGTCAGAGCTACAAATATTTTTTCAGATGATTATACACGTAATTTTAACGAGAAAGACTACATTTAATAGTAACTAATATAGGTTTTTCCCTTCTGTTAACTGATAAAACTGTTGAATGCTAGTTTCCTATTCTCCAGGTGTGCATATGCATATAAGTACTGCAGGACTTATCCGTGTGATGTGTAGTAAAAGCAAATCTTTGATCTTTGTCTTTTAACAAATGTTAGGTGTGCTGAAACAAAGACTTTATTCATCTCTAATTTTCTGTACAGTAAAATCATAGTAGCACAGATTAGTGTTGTGCTGATCATAATTTAATGTGTAACATCTCCTCAAGTCGGTAGGCTCATACTAGTAGTGTAAGTGTTACTTGTACGCACCTATCGAGCTACACCACCTGAGGAAAGCGACGCTCTTGTCACATGGCCGCACCGTTCACCACAAGGGTCACTCGAAGCACTGTAAATGGGCCTATTAAAAAGGGAGAGGGTTGTACAGGACGGCAAGCCAGTCTCGGAAAAATTTACGTTTTCAGTACAAAAATTTTATTCTGAATTTTTCATCACGTTTCTCAGCTACACGACCAGCATAATCGCCTTCAGAGCCTGCGTGCCTGATAGAATCATGCCATAAGCAAAAGTTGTTGTTTCTGGTAACCAGCCGACGAAACTGGCTACACATGCCGTCATGGCGAGCCTACGGTAAGTATAGAAGAAGTTACACACGTTGCTTGTTGGCCGCTCCTTGGAGTGCAAAGCCAAGGTTGCTCTCTCTCTCTCTTGTGCTTTTGCCTTTCTACCAGACTCCTTAAGTCATCTGTCTTTGGCTCTGCTCTTTTTGGCTTATCACCACCTGACTCAGAACCGCAATGTCTCCTCTGTCTCCCTATTATTCCACACTCTATGTTCATCGTGACTGGTGGGCTGCCTCACAGTCTAGCCCAGAGAGCCCTATGTACCCCGAACTGTCCGAATATACAAAAATTTAGTTTATTTAAGTCTTTAAATTCAGTTTATATAACTCTTGCATTTCAAACTCCCTCTAAACACTTACGCATTTTTCCATTCTGAGTAGTTACATCTTCGAGCTTAACATGGACAATACTGCGAAGATGACCGACGGTATACAGGCATTATGTTATGCCCCGCTGATCCTTGCCATAGAAATCTCTCTGACTGACCTATTTCCGAGAAAAGAGGACGTTGTTTGATACAGAATTTGACAAATATGATTGAAAGAACTGGTAAGGCAGTGAAACACTGATTTGTGACTTGGCTAAACCTACGCGTTTGCTTAGAAACGCTCCGACTGGCTTATGTCCACGAAAGGAGCGTGGCTTACGAAGGATTTGAAAAATGTGATTCTACAGTAAAATTTCGAACAGTCAATGGGAGTGATAAATATATGTGTTGGTTTAGAAGCTGTCTAATTGACTTGCATCATCCTGGAGGTTCATAACTGGCCTATATCAAAAAAAAAGAGGCATGGCTAATGAAAGGGGTAAGAGATGTGGCTTATGGTTCTGGTATGGGCTGGGATGGGGAGGTGATTGGGAAGGGAAGGGGCGGAGGTGTGGAGCGAGACTTGGGAAAGTTTTGTGACTTACGACAGGGGTGGTGCCCAATGACGTCATGTATTTGCCTTGCCCCTTCATGTAGGCAACCCAGCTCAAAGACAAATTTGGTCTGAGGGGTACTTCGCTTTCCTTGTGACAAATATTCTCTACCACTGGGTGGTGTAGCATTATTGACGAATATTGTTCTCATAGAGGAACGAATGACAGAATACCATAAGAAACCTCTTGTAGTTCTGTCGGTGAAATATATACGGGTAGTAATTTCAGTCTGGTTGAATCCTCTCACACGTGTCGGGGGGTATCGTAAACATACTTACTCTAATTTGATTGCGATAGTACTGCTGTCTGACCATTAAGACATTTTTGTTTGTAGAGTTAATGAAAACGTCAGCGTACAGAAAAATCAGTTTTCTATTCGTATCATTATGTTACCGTAAAGCAACTTAGGTACATTATAACACAAGAAATACTGAACGTTCTCACGAATTTCGAACATTTTTTGCACCATTGTAAATCCGAAAACTATTTAACAAATAATAATTGTAAAACTAAATAAATTACACAATAATGGTAATGATAATGGTAAAGGTCATTTAAGTATTTATCGCAGATGTCTATGAAATATAAGGTCACTTCTGTCAACTCCCACAACACTGCCGCTCCTAGTGGGACAATCGGTAAGCTAACAGAACTAGATACTCACGTAACGTTAAGTCTCTGCGACAGAACCTCCCACACTTCACACATGTGGCCTTTACAGTGTGTCAGGTTACAGAAGTACAAAGAAGGCCACTCCTGAAAACATCAAGCATTGTATTAAACATTTGGAAAGGGCAGCATAATACTACCAATTGTGTTTCAGCTTATTGACAAGGAATTTGAATGATTTATTGAAAACAACGAAATCTGACTCACTCCTCACTGAAATTTCGCTGTTCCAAACGTCTGTATGGTATCTGGTACCGACAGAAAGACGTTTGACAAATTCTTCTGCCGACACTTTTCAGATAATGATATGAGAAATATTATGACGCTATCCATCAGTTAATGACGTCCACCCCGACACCGGATAACTTGTTGCTGTCCGCTCCCATAAGATTCTTTTTCGAGAGCATATGTGTCATTAATTGCAAAAGTTCGAAGAAACTGTATTTCTGCAACACCTACGTTCTGAAATTGTACAGCATTAATTACTAGGTCTCCAAATTTGCTTCCGCCGTTTTTTTCTCTATGTTAGAGGCTTTATTGGGAAAACTTATGAGACATTCACCTTTGAAAGTACTGACTATCGATGGCCACTATTTTCTCCTGTCTTTTGGGTAATATACGAATACCGTGGCAGAAGAGCTGGGAGTCTTTTGACGAGATCCATGAATTGATCAAGTTTTTCACTTTTTATGTGATCGGAACTGCTGGTCAGCGAGGCCGCTTCATATTGATCGAACAAGGCGGTAGTCAATGGAAGCAACGACTGGAAAATACGGCGGGTGGGGTAGGACTCCCCATCTCAACGTCACCAAGTATGCTTTGACGGGTTTTGCGACACGTGGTCATGCTGCAAAATCACCTTTTCATGCCTTTCGCTGCGCTGTGGCCGTTTGTTTTTCAGTGTTCTGCTCAAACGTATAAATTTTTGCTCAAACGTATTGGTTTGGATAACGATCCCCTGTCATTGTTTCCGTTGGTTTCAGTAACTTTGAAAAACTTAGCTCTTCCACCGCCATGCCGGTCTTCGACGACGAAATCACCGTTCTTGAATAGCTGAAACTTTCACTAATGGGTGCCTCACCGAAGATCTCACCCATCATTATCTGAGCCTCAGCCGCAGATTTATTCGTGTTAAAACATAAATTTAAAACTTCTCGCAAAATTACAAGCACTAGGATCCTTAGCTGACACATTCAGTCCAAAATAACTTTATGGTGTCACAAATCAACTAATATTTTGATGACGTTATGTTTACAAGTGGTTCAGCTTACTATGTGTACTTATGACAGCTTAAGGCTCTTTTAAGAAAATTCGTTTTTAAAGCTATTATCACTCTTAAGACGAACTAATGAATCATGCAAATAAATTCATTATTATATGAAGAGGAGCTGGTGACCATTTAAAATAGCATAATTTTTAAATTTGAACGCGAGTTAATTGCTCACTTGCATGCCCACTTGCCGCTATTGCCATTTATTGCAAAACGGAGGTAGCAAGGCTATAGACGTAATGCAGGAGTCACAAATAATTTACAAGCGAAACATAGAGATTCGTAATACAACACAATATCAAAAGAAAAAGAAAATGATGTTAGTAATTTTAGAAAATTTGTAATGATTACTAAAAATCAAGCTGCGGATATAATGTAACAAATAACATACAGCTTAGACTGACCAGTACTATTTATCGTATTCAAGGCGCTTTCCGAAGGATTTTGTCCCTGAAATTTAGATGGACGATCATATTTCCAACATTGAGATGTCGGATATGCGACAGTGATGTCACTTCAAAAATTCAGCAAATAACTCCTGTTGTTGTTGTGGTTTTCAGTCCTGAGACTGGTTTGATGCAGCTCTCCATGCTACTGTATCCTGCGCAAGTTTCTTCATCTCCCTGTACCTACTGCAGCCTACATATTTCTGAATCTGCTTAGTGTATTCATTTCTTGGTCTCCCTCTACGATTTTTACCCTCCACGCTGCCCTCCAGTACTAAATTGGTGTTCTCTTGATGCCTCAGAACATGTCCTACCAACCGATCACTTCTTCTAGTCAAGTTGTGCCACAAACTCCTCTTCTCCCCAATTCCATTCAATACCTCCTCATTAGTTATGTGATCTACCCATCTAATCTTCAGCATTCTTCTGTAGCACCACATTTCAAAAGCTTCTATTCTCTTCTTGTCTAAACTATTTATCGTACATGTTTCACTTCCATACATGGCTACACTCTAGCGTTGAAACTTTACTTCTTTTCTATGTAAGAGTTCTCATCATTTACCAAAAATACAGTGTAGAAAAAGGTGTATTAGAAACAAGAGACACAATCACACAGTTCACAATCCATCGTCTTGTAGGAGATGACAAAGAGCTTATTTTTAAACTGCATTAACGGCGTTATAGAGCGCGTCACGCAGGAGGCAACCCATTTTTCAACCATCTGCTCATCCTCATTGACTAATGCCTGGAAAATAGTGAGGTTTAATCTTAATCCGGACGCCTTGCCGTGAATAACGCTGGACGTCGATAAATACTCTCTTTGAGATTGTACCATGTATTTTTGGCATTTCGTATAGTTATGGACCGGTTTTAAGAATTTTAAATGTTGTCATAATCAAGTCATTAAGGAGTGTAATTTTACCTTAAAGGTTTAGGACACTAACAAGAATATTAAAGGCAGAAACTGTATACTTAGAGACTTCGAACAAACTTGACATATAATTTCAAACCTTTGCTAAACTTTTTCATAAGTCTGTGGCTGCATAATCAGAAGCTAACAGAGTCAAAATAATTAGGGTTTTGCGTCTTCAACCATAAAAGTATTATATGCTTATGTCAAAAATCAACAAATTAACTCATTTGTAAAGTAATGAGACGTTTGAAACTTTTATGCAAGAAACTTTTATACAAGTTCAGTTCTTTAAAGAGTCATGGGGAAGTGAGGGATGGTTAACGGTACTGCCCTATTAGTAGACTTTGTTGTCCCCTTCTTGCGCCGCGTTTCGTTGTTTCGATTTAACCTGCATATGTGTAAAAGGACAATGCCAATACATGGGGCTCATTGATTTGTATTGTTTCTTTATTCACAGTAATAACAGTGTAGGCAACTGCAAACATGCGTTCAGTCACAGCTGTACATGTCACATGTTATTCATTTAAGAATTGGGGAGCGATCGATCTTCTGTTTTTCGGTTATGAAGGGATGTGTTGCTTGTTTGTACATTTCAAACAAATTTTACTTTTGAGACTTGTTACCTTGCCTGTATTTTATTAATAGTATTTGTGTCTAAGGCGGAAACTGTACTGAAACAAGCATGCGGAGATGAAAAACTCTTTGTAAACAAGATACAGATCAGAAAACCGTAACCTTCACAAAGTTTTAACTGAAATAGAGAAAACGTGGAAACATTTGTTAGGAAAATCGGCTTTCACTATTTGCAGGCGCTCTGCTTTCATTAATAAACTATCCAGCAGCTACCAGTACCAAGAACTCACAAATGAAGAATTAGACTGTCTTTATTCGGGAAACATGAGTACAATGAAAAGGCGCGATGACTGATTGTACTTACTTACATCGCTTGCATGTAAATAAGTCAGTCACCCGCAGTAATCAATCATATTTTCTCGATGTGATTGATTAGAATAATTGTTTCCCTTCTTTTCCTCCAGGTGGTGCCAGTTTTGTCGTTTGTGGTTTGTGTACTAGCTGCCTGGACTCCAGCAATCTGCTTGGAGTCCATGCAGCGGGTGCTCAAACGGAAAAACTGCCAGCACCTGGAGAAGAAGATGAATGATTCGGCCATTGAAATTTTGTGCACAAAATGGAAACAACTCGGTAATATACTCTGAAAAATACCATTAATCAGTCATACAATATTCACGACACTGCATTAACGTCAATGTGTTTAGAATGGCATATACTTATCTGTTATGGTCACAACGCACACACAAGTCGCTAACAAATAACTCGTGTACGTATTCTTGTGAACACTGGGCAATAAGTAAACCCCATCCTCTCAATTTCCCCATCAATTTCTTTCTACGTAGAAGCGCCTTCTGCTGTGCTATACGTTATCAGTTTTACGAAAATAAACATGCATAAATTTGATATGAGTATTATAATTTAAGATAGCAGTCACTTTCAGCTATATATATTACATAGTAATTACTTCTCTTAATATTTTACAGGCACAATAGAGAACATCGAAGTTTCGTTTTGAAATATACACTGGCGGAAAGAAAACCAAACACCAAGAAAATAATTAATGGAGAGCAATACACTACTGGCCATTAAAATTGCTACACCACGAAGATGACGTGCTACAGACGCGAAATTTAACCGACAGGAAGAAGCTGCTGTGATATGCAAATGATTAGCTTTCAGAGCATTCACACAAGGTTGGCGCCGGTGGCGACACCTACAACGTGCTGACATAAGGAAAGTTTCCAACCGAATTCTCATACACAAACAGCAGTTGCCTGGTGAAACGTTGTTGTGATGCCCCGTGTAAGGAGGCGAAATGCGTACCATCAAGTTTCCGACTGTGATAAAGGTCGGATTGTAGCCTATCGCGATTGCAGTTTATCGTATCGTGACATTGCTGCTCGCGTTGGTCGAGATCCAATGACTGTTAACAGATTATGGAATCGGTGGGTTCAGGAGGGTAAAACGGAACGCCGTGCTGGATCCCAACGCCTCGTATCACTAGCAGTCGAGATGACAAGCATCTTATCCGCATGGCTGTAACGGATCGTGCAGCCACGTCTCGATCCCTGAGTCAACAGATGGAGACGTTTGCAAGACAACAACCATCTGCACGAACAGTTCGACGACGTTTGCAGCAGCATGGACTATCAGCTCGGAGACCATGGCTGCGGTTAGCCTTGACGCTGCATCACAGACAGGAGCGCCTGCGATGGTATAGTCAACGACGAACCTGGGTGCACGAATGGCAAAACGTCATTTTTTTTGGATGAATTCAGGTTCTGTTTACAGTCTGATGATGGTCGCATCCGTGTTTGGCGACATCGCGGTGATAGCACATTGGAAGCGTGTATTTGTCATCGCCATACTTGCGTATCACCCGGCGTGATGGTATGGGGTACCATTGGTTACACGTCTCGGTCACCTCTTGTTCGCATTGACGGCACTTTGAACAGTGGACGTTACATTTCAGATGTGTTACGACCTGTGGCTCTACCCTTCATTCGATCCCTGCGAAACCCTACATTTCAGCAGGATAATGTACGACCGCATGTTGCAGTTCCTGTACGGGCCTTTCTGCATACAGAAAATGTTCGACTGCTGCCCTGGCCAGCACATTCTACAGATCTCTCACGAACTGAAAACGTCTGGTCAATGGTGGCAGAGCAACTGGCTCGTCACAATACGCCAGTCACTACTCTTGATGAACTGTGGTATCGTGTTGAAGCTCTGTTTGACTCAATGCCCAGGCGTATCAAGGCCGTTATTACGGGCAGAGGTGGTAGTTTTGGGTACTGATTTCTCAGGATCTATGCACCCAAATTGCGTGAAAATGTAATCACACGTCAGTTCTAGTATAATACACTTGTCCAATGAATACCTGTTTATCATCTGGATTTCTTCTTGTCTAAAATTCTGCGTGGTGTCTGTTTGTTCTAAGTCATGTTTCCCTACCACTTTCGCGCAACGACGCTCTGAGCGTGTTTTTTGGGGAATTGACTAGTTTGAACCTGGGACCTGTTCCTGGTAAGGAGACGCCAGACCACACATGACATGTAGAGGTCAGAAGAGTTCAGTGAGACTAGCGATGATATAATCAAATACTTAATGATTTCAGCGTCAGCTGCACTGCACTCCCTGGAAAAGAATCTTAATACTAACTAAATTTAGTGGAAGGGGTTCAAGGCTTTCCTATTTTTAGGTAGCTTGTAAAATAACGTCGAAAAAGCAGTTAAGTTTACCAATGGAATTTTTATTCTACTCACAAAACATTCTTTATAAATTGCACTATTGATAAAAGGAAATATTTTAATACAGGATGATAAAAACCAACTGTTTTCAACAAAAATGTGAACTAATATTCCCTGAATGGGTTTCCAAGTTCTATAATGGATTGAAGGATGACCTATGCCATATCACATCTATAATGTAGGTTTAAATTAAGTTTCGTAACAGAGAATACTATCAAAATTGGTCTACAGTGACCCTCAATCATCATTAATAACTTATTTAACTTGTCATAAATGACAGTGGCTGATGTGAATTCTCAGTAATTATATAATAGAAAAATCATCGTGTTTCAGATTTTAACTTCAAGTAGCAAATGTGAATACCACAAAGTTTAATTGACGATCGACACTAGTATTACATAAAAAGGGGATGTAACAGATGAGAGTTCTGCAGTTCTGAGTGAAGCCTTATATGCTCTTACGCGGCATCGCGTGCGGTTATTACCTTGTCGGTGGCTAGGCAGTGTCAGGGGCGGCGGGCGGCGCAGCTCCACAGACCTCTCCATCTTGGTAGCAACTCTTTCGAACTTCTCCTTACTACTGTTTACCGAAGTTGGTTTAAGAAAAAGGTATCTGGCTGTGTTTTCAACTGACCAATCAGCGTCTGAATGTTAACCTTAAGCTCCGCCTACAAAAATTCTGTCTATCCAACGAGAAACCTTATACTTTTTGTGGTGGGGCAATGTTTTTAATGTTTGCTACGTAACAGAGACAAGTATAGTCTCACGCTAAAACTTGCAGCTGGTGTGGCCCATTTAGTGTTATCGTAAGATGCATACCGTTCTTCTGGAGGGCTGTATCTTTTAACGGTCGGCCGGCGATGTGGGTGTCCCTTATCGTAGGGCCTTCTAGCCTACACGACTCTGCTCTCGGCTTCTGTTCTCGTTTCTCTCCTTGGAATTGCATCTGTTTCATGATCGGAAGGTATGAAATGCATTTAGGCATTCTTGTGTTAGTGTGTGGTATTCCATTTGCTCACTCGTTGATCGTATTACTTTGGTTAATTTAATGTCAGGATTTATTCGGAGCTATGTGACATATTGCCGGATTTGCTATCATGTCAGGGATATCATGGAATGTGTTGGATTTGCCTGACACCTTACACTTGTAGCAATTTTAATGGCCAGTAGTGTAAAATTTCTGGAATACATTTGTCTAGCTAACATCACTGTCGTCGAGGTAGAACCAACTTTAATGGAAAACACAAAAGACCTCCAACCTCCACTCCAATGAGTTCTCTCTTGATGCCTCTGAAGTCACAAATGGCGGTGGTTTCGGGTCAGTGGAATGCACGCTATGGGTCATTTGGCTCAGAGCTCTCCTTGAAGTAAGCAATCTGTAATAGTTCTTTGTGTCAGTGTGGTGCCAGCTACTGCTGAGATTGCTGCTTCAGATGCAGTACGATGTGCCAGAGCCATATTCGGAAAACGATGTCTGTCCTCTTGGTGGTGCCACATGGCCGTCCAGAGCACGGCCTTGTTGCACCGTAAATTCTTGTGAACACCGCTGGAAGCAATCATGTACAGTGGCTACGTTCCTGCCGAGACTTCCTGCAGTATCCCAGAAGGAACATCCAGGTTCTCGTTGCCCTATTACACAACGTGGTTCAGATTCAGTGAGGTGTTGATGATGGCGTCTTTGTCGCCTTTAAGGCATTCTTGACTAACACCAGCTCACCACGCACAATCTCGAAGGTAGCTAACGCTCAGGACCGTCACAGCTTGTATTTAAAGCAAACCTGATTTGCATCTTCATAGTGACTGGAGCGGAATTTGTACAGACGTCATCTTTCAGGTGTAGAAACACGCCTACAAACTTTCGTTTATGTCGCACAATTCCTTCTTGGTGCTGCGATTTCTTTCCGTCAGTGTAGTATGAAAATCACACAAGCGCGTGCTAGACTACAGGGTGTTCCATTGATAGTGACCGGGCCAAATATCTCACAAAATAAACATTAAACGAAAAAACTACAAAGAACTAAACTCGTCTAGCTTGAAAGGGGAAACCAGATGGCGCTATAGTTGGCCCGCTAGATGACGCTGCCATACATCAAACAGATATCAACTGCAATTTTTTAAATAGGAACCCCAATTTTTATTACATATTAGTGTAGTACGTAAAGAAATATGATTGTTTTAGTTGGACCACATTTTTCGCTTTGTGATACATGGCACTGTAATAGTCACAAACGTATAAGTACATGGCATTACGTAACATTCCGCCAGTGCAGGCGGTATTTGCTTCGTGATACATTACCCGTGTTAAAATGGACCGTTTACCAATTGCGCAAAAGATCGATATCGTGTTGATGTATGGCTACTGTGATCAAAATGCCCAACGGGCGTGTGCTATGTATTCTGCTCGGTATCCTGGACGGCATCACCCAAGTGTCCGGACCGTTCGCCGGATAGTTACGTTATTTAAGGAAACAGGAAGTGTTCCGCCACACGTGAAACGTCAACCACGACCTGCAACAAATGATGATGCCCAGGTAGGTGTTTTAGCTGCTGTCGCGGCTAATCCACACATCAGTAGCAGACAAATTGCGCGAGAATCGTGAATCTAAAAAAAGTCGGTGTTGAGAATGCTACATCAACATCGATTGCACGCGTACCATATTTCTATGCACCAGGAATTGCATGGCGACGACTTTTAACGTCGTGTACAGTCCTGCCACTGGGCACAAGAGAAATTATGGGACGATGACAGATTTTTTGAACGCGTTCTGCCGGCGGGAATGGCCGAGCGGTTCTAGGCACTTCAGTCTGGAACCACGTGACCGCTACGGTTGCAGGTTCGAATCCTGCCTCGGGCATGGATATGTGTGATGCTCCTAGGTTAGTTAGGTTTAAGTAGTTCTAAGTTCTAGGGGACTGATGACCTCAGAAGTTAAGTCCCATAGTGCTCAAAGCCATTTTGCACGCGTTCTATTTAGCGACGAAGCGTCATTCACCAACAGCGGTAACGTAAACTGGCATAATGTGCACCATTGGGCAACGGAAAATCCAAGATGGCTGCGACAAGTGGAACATCAGCGACCTTGTCGGGTTAATGTATGGTACGGCATTATGGGAGGAAGGATAATTGGCCCCCATTTTATCGATGTCAATCTAAATGGTGCAATGTATGCTGATTTCCTACGTAATTCTCTACCGATGTTACTATAAGATGTTTGACTGCATGACAACGTGATGGATGTCCGGCACATAGCTCGCATGCGTTTGAAACGGTATTGAACAGCATATTTCATGACAGGTAGATTGGTCGTCTAAACACCATACCGTGGCCCGCACGTTCACCGGATGTGACGATTTCTTTCTGTGGGGAAAGTTGAAGCATAGTTGCTATCTTGATCTACCGACAACGCCTGACAACATGCGTCAGCGCATTGTCAATGCATGTGCGAACATTACGGAAGGCGCACTACTCGCTTTTGAGAGGATTGTCGTTACACGTATTGCCAAATCCATTAAGGTTGAAGGACATCATTTTGAGCGTTTACTGCATTAATGTGGTATTTACAGGTAATCACGCTGTAACAGCATGCGTTCTCAGAAATGATAAGTTCTCAAAGGTACATGTAACACATTGGAACAACCGAAATAAAATGTTCAAACGTACCTACGTTCTGTCTATTACCAACTGTTCGTCTAAAACTGTGAGCCATATGTTTGTGACTATTAGGGAGCTATCTATCACAAAACGAAGAAAGTGGTCCAACTAAAACATTCATATTTCTTTACGTACTAATGCAGTTGATATCCTTTTGACCTATGGCAGCGCCATCTAGCGGGCCAACCATAGCGCCATCTGTTTTCCCCCTTCAAGGTAGACAAGTTTCGTTCTTTGTAGTTTTTTCGTTTGACGTTTATTTCGTGAGATATTTGACCCCGTCACGATCAATGAACCACTCTGTATATGTAAATTATTGGCTGAGACTTTTTTGGTGGAAACAGTCTGCACTACTACTTGTGATACTCTGAAGGTGGATACTGTGAGTCAATGGAGATTTGACTTACCACGACCACCCCCACCTTCATGTTGTATCCCATCAGGTCTTTACGCCGCATTCTGATGCTCTCGTTTCTGCAGGTGTGGTATTTGGTCGAGTACCATTCACAGAACTTGTTTATTACAAGTGGATATCCTCTGCCTACCCTGTAGGCTTCCAGAATGTCAACAGTGCCCCGAGATGACGGTACAGCGACGAAAAAATTCGAGTCAAACTCAATGTGGAGGTCACTCAATACGGCCTCCGTTTGGCTCCCATTGAGTATGGACAGCCACATGAATTCGGACTGTCTTCTCTCCAGTAGTTTCTGTGTACACCATAAATTAAATTATTAATGTGATATCTGCTATTTTTAAAGACAGAACCGAGTATTAGCATAGAAAAAGCTACTATATGATTTCGTTACTTTCGTTAATACCACTATTCTGCTTACATATAATACAATGTTATATCCAGTTCTGCTTCCATCTTCTTTACAACAGTTCGTGTTAGTCATCAGTGCCTTTTTTGATGTTTCTTTCTTTACCGTTTTACTGTTCAATATGGTTTAATATCGTGAATGTGCTACACTGATGAATCAGCGAAACAGCAGAACAACGTGTACCGAATATCAAATGATAAATCGCCATAGAGGTTTAGTATTAATTTTAATAACTAGTTTTGTTTTTGTACAATAATAGAGCCTCACATTTATGTATTCTGTTCAAAGGACCCGGCCGATTTCCTTTCCCAGTTATTGCTCAACCCGAGTTGCTATTCCTTCCCTAATAGCCTCGACGTTAAACGAGACGTTAAGGGGACGTTAAGCTTATTCTTCATTCTTTCCCTTGTTACATTTGCCGATCATAAAATCGAGATTTGTATCGAGATAAGCTGAAATTACCCTTAATAACTATTTTACAAGATAACAGAACATTTTCCTACCTCTCTGTGAAATACTGTGCTTATAGGTTAAAAAAGTTTTATTTTTCGACTTTGTCCCCCTTTTGGTCCGTCCACTCTCTTCATCCTCTTCCAGTGAATCCCTCTCCATTTAATTACTGCCTCATATCTGGCTTTAAATGATGGAACTACGTCGCATACAAAGTAAGAAATAAGCGCCAAAAATCAATTGATTTGTTTTCAATACGATCCAGACACTGATCAGGAATTGGTTCTCACATTGCTTTTGCTTAACATTCAACCAAATCATCACCCAATTTGCGTAAGGCTTTGTGATAGTTAATTCATCAGTTACAATGTATTATATCTTTTCTTCTGATGTACCTACGCTGTCAGTTACTATATATACATTCAGTTACTGGGAGGCCAGAATAGTATATTGTAGCTTTTTATGTTTCGTTTTTAGTTGCTTTGTAGGGGACCCCTTAACTTGAATTTTATTCAAAAACAGTGTGCTACTTAGGGAATCAATCTTTCATGGCATTGAAAGTGAAGGTGCAGAATCTTTGCATTCCTTCAACCATGATATATTGGTTTTGTTCAATTAAATATTGTGCAATAGGAGTAACTGTTTAGTGCAGTAGATTTCAAATGTTACGAATTTTCATTAGTAATAAACCGTACCAAATAAATGCATTTGGATGAAACAAACGCAACTCATTGTGTCAGAGCGATGTATAATGAAGTAAAAAAGTATCGTCAAGGTGAAATTTATTGATATTATTCCACAACATCTTTCAAAGTAGTGAAAACTACATTTCATTCAAATCCTATCGAAGTCTCTGCTGGATTGAGAAAATTTTCGCTTGCAATGAATGTGTGCCAGCAACTGTGACAGTTTACATACATTCACACGACAAAGTTGAGTCTGTTACATGAAGACTCCATCAGTCGTTCTATGAACAGCATGTCGCACAAAATGTGTAAAATAAAAATAGTACATTATTTGAACAGTCAGTCTTGACTCACCTTGAAATTGGATGACTGATAAAGTAATTGCATGGACAGCACAATTAAAATCGGCATTCCGGTACAATTATGTCGAAAATCTTCCGGGACCGTTGTTGACAGGAGTCCCGTCTGAAGATCTGTTGCCACTCGTTTGTGTAATTCCATTAGCATTCTTGATGTTAAAAGAACTTCTGGAATGAGTAAATGATTCCTCATAGTCCATTCAAGAATGTACACCTAAGTTTGTGTCATCAGAATTACTCAGTGCCAGAAATTCTAAACTAGCAATTTTTTTAAGGAGGTGTCGCGAAATTAATTTTCAGACATTTAATAAAAATCAGACTTGAATGTGAATTTCTTACTTACCATTTTCCCGTTGGTAATGCAGTCATGAGAGATAGGAACTACTGAATTTCAGTTTGACAAGAACTTGGCAGTGGACTTCCAAAACACAGCTTGGTACCTGAGTGGTCACAATTTCTAAATTCCTCGTGGTTCAAATGGTTCAAATGGCTCGGAGCACTATGGGACTTAACGTCTCAGGTCATCAGTCCCCTAGAACTTAGAACTACTTTAACCTAACTAACCTAAGGACATCACACACGCCCATGCCCGAGGCAGGATTCGAACCTGCGACCGTAGCAGTCTCGCGGTTCCGGACTGAAGCTCCTAGAACCGCTCGGCCACCGCGGCTGGCAAATTCCACGTGGGATTTGATGCCAATTACTCCAGAGTAGAGTTTGTCCACGACGACCTGGTCGAGTTTCCGGTGAGTCGTATGTAGCGTAGGAAACAGTCTCCACCTATCGAAGACCAACACATAGACGACCGCGAGAAGAGTGCAAGTGTGGTGGAAGCGGGGACGGAGCGTTAGGTGAGTAGGGAAGGGGAGAGGGGGGAGAAGAAGCTGCGCTTTCCTCACGCAGTGCTAGCACTACACGTGGATGACACTACAATCACTTAGCAATGTCTCCTGCACAAACAGCTACCGTGTTTTTAGATTGCCAATGTTGGCAGTAGCTGCACTCAAACCACTCGTGGTCCGAAGCCGACCGACTTCTATAGGCTCCAGCCGATCAGCTCTCAAGACGTGAACAAACTACAGAGCTATTATGACTCTTACAGGTATACTACTGCATCTGCACACTCTGCTTTACAGCCGTTACACTCAGCAGTATACGGGCTTTTCCCCATTTTTCGAGAACTTATTCTTCGAAGATGTACAACTGTTGCCCATGTCTATCGCTTCCTACGAATATGATGGTTTTTCAGCCACACACTGCCTGACAAAAGTAAGGATGCATCCAGAAGACATAGTTGGATATCAATGCAATTTCGTACACGGACACACCATCGATGGGTATTTAAATAATTAGAACTGTAGTTCTCTGTGACAGGTAGATCGTCCGTCAGAATGCATTAATGTTGTTCACATTTGATATGTTTACCGTGCCTGGTAGGGTATACAAGAGCATAAACAGTGTCGGATGTTGAATGATCACAGTGAGAGAGAAAAGGAAAAAGAGAAATTAGCGTTTAACGTCCAGTCTAAATGAAAGAAGAAGTAAAGCGGATGAGCCACTTTCAAAGGGAATCACGGAAAACATAATTCTTGATGACCAGACGGGGATCTGAATCATTACATTCCCGAATGCGAGTCCAGTGTGCTGACCACTGCCACACGTCACTTGGTGTGAGGAGAACAGAGATGCCACGTACTCACGTGACACAGTACTATCAGCACCTGACAGAATTTGAAAGGGGTTTGTCTGCGGATCTCCATTTGGCGAGATGGTCGAGCTATCCAACACCCAGACTTGTGGGGTACCTGGATATGCAACCTCATATTGGACTGCGTGGGTACTTGAGGCCAGTTATAGTTATGGTCAAATTTCCGGTCGGTCACGTCTAATGACCACAAGAGAAAGTCGGTCTTGTTACGGCGTTAAGTCAAAGCGCCGGCACGCCAGTCGGGAACGATAGAGAAGAGATGGCTGTGGGAAGAGGTCGGCCATTAGCACGCTCACACCATATAACGTCATCTTGCCACTGCTGCCTTCTCAACTGCTCTAACAAGCGTTTCTTGTAGCCGAATATGATGGCTGTAAATCCAGAAAAATTACATTAGTTACATGGAATGTTCAAGGAAGATCAACTAAAAGAGAAACGTTTAAAGAATTATAACGGCATGACGTGGATATAGCAGCTCTCACAGAGACCAAGAAAAAAGGAAAAGGATCAGAGGAAAAAGACGATGACGTGCTTTATATAGTGGTATACTATTAGAAGAACATGTCCGAGAAGGAATATCCCTAGCAATTAAAAAGAAGTACAAAAATACGTAGAAGACTCGGATCAAATCAATCACAGACTTTTGTAAGTGAATATCGATGTAAGAAATCATTATTTGGTAATCACATGGGCATGTACCACAACGAGCTGTGCCGTAACTACTGAAAACGACAACTTCTTTTTTAATTTGACGACAACCTTGGGAAAGGTTGGAAATCGGAAAGAGGGGATTTTAATTGGTGACCTGACTGCCAGAACGGGTTTCAATAACGACTTAGTAGCAGGTCTCTGCGAAGAATCCATTGTGAACAATAATGGGGAAAGACTAATTTATTTATGTGAACAACAGAAATTAAAAATTCGTAATTGATGGTTTTAGCCAAAGATACCCGCAAATGTACATCGACGCAACCCATAGTTAACCTAAAATAAGTCATTGATTTTATTATTCTCAAACGGAACAATGACCTGAAAATCTCAGGCGTCAGACTGATGCGTGGCCAATAATGAGGCTCATGTCATTTCCTAGTCACAGATAAAATCTATTATTCCTGTCAAAAAGACTTACATCGTATACAACAAATGAGCTGAAGTAAATGGAACTCCACTGAATAATGTCAAGTATAATATCGAGAGTCTGAGAAATGGCTCGCCTAAGCTCTTATACCCGACTAGCTACAAAACTTGACAGAACTGCAGAAGGATCGGCAACTGAAATGTGCGAGGCTGTAAAGGAAGGTCTGGGGAATAAATAGCCCTGAAAGGTGTTTGAAAGATACACCACGATAGAGTGAACAGATAGGGAAGACTATATATGACAAGATAGCTGCTTAGGAGAAATGATCACCTCACAAAACACTCTGGTCAGATTAAACTATAATGGTAAAAATAAAATGGTACAAAAGTAAATAACAAAAGCTAGAAAAGGAAAGATATTAACCAATAATCAAGCCACACACAGGTAAATGCATGGAATCAAATCAAGTCGTTGCATAAATGTGTCTTATATCTATGGAGGAGTAGAAAACCTATTACAAAAATATCCTAACGGAAATTAGGGCACAGCTTAACACGATTATGAAAACCGGCCAGCTAACTCAATACAAACCGAACAACAGACACTAGAAGGTTCAGCAGATGTGGCAAGAATATTTAAAAGATGTTTGAATGCTGAGAATCCGCGAAATGAATGGAAAATAGCAATTATTTCGTCCACATTTTAAAAAAGGGGGGCTGGAGTGATTGTGCAAATTGTAAAGGACTATTATCATTATCTGTACGGGATCAATGAAAATAGGAGACGGGACAATAATGTATGGAGACTGCGGTCAGCGCCATGAATTTGGAACGGGCTTTTACATTCATAAAACAGCAATTGACACAATAAAGGAATTCAAATCAATTAATAACCGAATATCACACATTACAATCCAGGCTCAGTGGTTTGATATTACATTTATAAATGTTCATGCACCCACAGAAGATAAGGAAGATGACGTGAAAGAAGAATTTTATAGTCAACTGGTACAGGCATATAATTCAATAAGTAGACATAACGTAACAATAGTGTTAGGAGACTTTAATGCCAAAGTAGGAAAAGAAGAAATCTACAAACCAACCATTGGGAATTACAGCTTACATGATGAAAGTTCAGAGAATGGTGTGCCACTCATAAACTTTGCAATGGCAAATGGTCTCACATTAAGCAGCACAAAATTCCAACACAAACGCATTCATTTAGGGTCATGGATATCACCAGATGGAAAAGTAGTGAACCAGATTGACCATGTCGCCATCCAAAGACGATTTCAAAACAGTATTAAAGACGTTAGAACTTTTAGGGGAGCAGATTGTGAGACAGATCATATGTTAATCATAGCCCAAATGAAAATAAAGCTAAAAAAGAAACAAAGTACAAATAGGGTTGAAATTAAAAGGTACGATGTAGAAAATCTGGCAGAAGAAAAAACAAAAGAAAACTTTAGGAAAGAAATGGAAATTAACCTATCGGAATCTAGACTGACACATAGTGACCAGCAAGACGTGGAAAGTAGATGGAGACACCTCAGAAACAGTATTCAAGATGTAGCTTCCAAAACTATAGGTAAAAGAAAACGAACTAACAAAATCTGGTTTAATATAAAGTGCCAAGAAAGAGTACTGGAGAGGCAAAATGCGAGGAAGGCATGGTTACAAGACATGGACAATATTACACTGAAGGAGAGATACTATAAAATCCGCAAGGAAACACAACGAACTCTAAGACAAGAGAAGAGAAAACACTACAACAACATGGTAAGAGAAGCGGAGGATGATTTCAAGCATCACAGAGCAAGGCAGATGTACCAGAATATAAAAAAGTCCTTGGGAAAATTCACTAAAAGGGAACAGTTTATAAAGAACCATAATGGGAAAATACTTACAAACAAGAATGACATACAAGAAACATGGAAGACATACTTTACACAGCTGCTCAACTGCAATGATCCACAATATTACTTTACATTTGAAGAACCAGATACAGTTGATATACAAGTCACCACACCATCAGTAAATGAAATAAGACAAACAATAAAGAAATTAAAGAACAACAAGGCCTGTGGGGAAGACCAGGTATATGCTGAGCTTTTAAAAAATGGAGGACCACAATTGGAAATAGAACTACATTCCTTAATTGAAACAATTTGGGAGACAGAAAACATACCGGCCGATTGGAAAACTGCAATTATATGCCCCATCTTTAAGAAGAATGATCCCCTTGTCTGTGATAACTACAGAGGAATTGCCCTACTCGATGTCACGTATAAAATTTTGTCGATGTGTATACTACACAGACTGATTCCCATAACCGAAGAACTGATTGGGGACTATCAATGTGGTTTCCGCACTAACAGATCCACTTTGGATCACTTATTCACATTGAGACAAATAAATGAGAAGGCATGGGAATTTAATGTAGATATCCATATTCTATTTATAGACTTCAAGAAGGCCTATGATAGCATACACCGACAGACACTCTTAAACACCATGAAAGAATTTGAAATACCATTAAAATTAATCAAATTAGTTAAAATGTGTTTGGAAGAAACCATATGCAAAGTTAAGACACCTGCAGGAGAGACTGAAAATTTTAAGGTGTACACTGGACTGAGACAAGGGGATGCCATCTCACCTATTCTATTTAATACTATCTTAGAGAAGATTGATAGAGAATTCACCAAACCTAATCCACAAGGGATCCAACTGCAGGGACAGAACATTACTAGACTTGCTTATGCAGATGATGTAGCCTTAATAAGCACTTCAAAAGCTGAATTAATCAGGATGATGCAAAATTATTACAAAATAGCTGAGAAAGCTGGACTTCATGTGAATGAAGAAAAGACAGAATATCTAGTCATAAGTAAAAAACTCCAAAAGAATACACCACTGACCGTAAATGGTCTCACTTTCAAGGCAGTTGACCACTTCAAGTACTTAGGGAGTCTTTTTAGCAGAGACAATAGAGCAGAAATAGAAATAGACGCCCGTCTAGCAGCAGCTAATAGAACTTTTTACAGCTGTATCAAAATTTTAAGGATGAGATCACTTAGTACTGAATTCAAAATCCGTTTTTAGCAGTCAACTAGTGTACCAGTAGCATTATATGGATGTGAAGCTATTACATTCAGGAAAAAAGATGAAGAAAAACTGTTGATATTTGAAAGAAAAATACTAAGAAAAATATTTGGACCAATCTTCGATGAAAATGTCATGGAGTGGAGGATAAGGAAAAATGAAGAACTACGGGAGCTGTACAAACATAGTACCATTGTGGATATGTTAAAGAAAAGAAGACTGAACTGGGCTGGTCATGTAGCAAGGATGCCGGAGAACAGACTACCCAAAATAGCATCCACTAAGAAATTAGAAGGAAAGAGAAGAAGAGGAAGACCTCGAATTAGGTGGATGGAGAATATCCGGGAAGATGCAGCTAGAATGGGCATCAACTCTGATTGGACAACAATTTCCCTGGATAGAAATAATTGGAAGAGGCTCGTAGAGCAGGTGTATGGTCGATAAGGCCTTAGCCACGTGTAAAGTAAAGTAAGTAAGTATTATTATCTGTAAAATAGCCCGATTGTGCCGTAAAGTAATAAAATGTAAAGTAGAAGCAAAAATAACAACCGGAGGAGCAAAATGTGTTTTGAGAGACACAATAATGTGCAGATGGCATACTCAACCTTAAATGTCTCATTGAAAAGAAACTAGAAAGGGGAATGTCGATTCGCTTAACTTTTATTGATCTGCAGGAGGCATACGATGCTGTCCCATTAACTTGTGAGTATCAGTGGAAAATTTTGGTATCGATAACACGTGTCCTAAAGCAATAACAAACTTTACAGGAGGGTTTCAACAGTATGGTTAAAGTATGTAACAAAATTCGTCAAGAGTTCTCCACGAATAAGGGTCTAAGATAAAGGTGCACATAAGCACCGACTTCATTTAAGGCGTATTGCAGAACTTTTTAACAAACATTTTATAACTGTTACTTGAAAGATGGAGTTGTCAGGTTCTGTAGATGCTGCTATGGCATACCTCAGACCAGACATTTCAAGAAACTTCCATAATATGCATTTGACCCTCACTACCCCAGCAGAAATAATGTCCATCATAAAATCTTTAAAATCAAAAACATCCAGTCGGTATGATGAAATATTAACAAAACTAATTAAAGAATGTGATTCTGAGTTCAGTAACATATTAAGCTATCTGTGTAACCAGTCGTTTATCATTGGAATATTCCTGAATGGTTAAAATATGCTGAAGTTAAGCCACTGTTTAAGAAGGGAGATAAAGAAATAGCATAAAATTTCCGTCCGATTTCACTTTTGCCTGCATTCTCAAAAATTTTAGAAAAAAAATGTACAGTCGGTTTTATAACCATCTTATCTCAAATAACAAACTGTCAAAGTCACAGTTCGGATTTCTAAAGGGTTCTGATATTGAGAAGGCTATCTGCACTTACAGTGAAAATGTGCTTAATTCATTAAATAAAAAATTGCAGGCAACTGGTGTATTTTGTGATCTGTCAAAGGCATTTGACTGTGTAAATCACAATATCCTTTTAAGTAAATTAGAATATTATAGCGTAACAGGAAATGCTGCAAAATGGTTCAAATCTTATATCTCTGGCAGGAAACAAAGGGTGTTATTAGGAAAGAGACATGTATCAAGCTATCAGGCATCATACAACTGGGAACTAGTTACATGTGGTGTCCCACAGGGTTCCATTTTAGGGCCCTTACTTATTCTTGTGTATATGAATTACCTTTAATCAGTAACATTACCAGATGCCAAGTTCGTTTTGTTTGCCAATGATACAAACATTGCAATAAATAGCAAATAAAGTGCAGTCTTAGAAAGATCAGCTAATAAAATATTTGTGGACATTAACCACTGGTTCCTAGCCAATTCCTTGTCACTAAACTTTGAAAAAACACACTACATGCAGTTCAGAACTTGTAAGGGGTGTCCCACGAGTATATGCATAACATATGATGACAAGCAGATATAAGAAGTGGACAGCGTTAAATTCTTGGGATTACAGCTTGACAATAAATTCAACTGGGAAAAGCACACCACAGAACTGCTGAAGATTCTTAACAAATCTCTATTTGCAATGCAAATTGTGTCAGACATAGGGGATATAAAAATGAAAAAGCTGGCATACTATGCTTACTTTCATTCCATAATGTCATATGGGGTTTTTTTGGGGGGGGGGGGTAATTCATCAAGCCAAACTAAAGTTTTCCAGGAACAAAAACCTGCAGTAAGAGTTTTATGTGGTGTGATCTCAAGAACATCCTGCAGAAGCCTGTTTAGGGAACTAGGGATACTAACTACTGATTCCCAATATATTTATTCTTTAATGAAATTTGTCATTAAAATATATCACTGTTTCAAACAAACAGCTCAAATCATGGAATCAATACTAGAAATAAGAATAATCTTCACAAGGATTTAAAGTCACTTAGTCTTGTTCAAAAAGATGTGCATTATTCAGGAACACACATTTTCAATAACTTGCCAGCAGCCATAAAAAGCTTAACAACCAATGAAATCCAGTTCAAGAGAAACCTAAAGGATTTATTGGTGGCCAACTCATTCTACTTCATTGATTAATTTCTCAGTAGAACCAATTTATATATATATATATATATATATACATATATATATATATATATATATATATATATATATATATATATATATATATATATATAACTTCTTCACAATTTCAGTGCAGTAATGTGTTCATTGTAAGTAAGTATTGTAGTAGTTGTATTACTTTTTTATTTTAAATTCAGTGCATTAGTATTTGTAGAATGATTCTTTCATATAGTGTTCATTAAAAAATGACGATCATTCCACTTGGGACCTGTGGAATGATATATTAGCTTATTTGTTTTAGTTGTAAATCTTTGTCATGTATTATTGTTTTTCTGACATGTTCTAGATCCTGGAGGACCTCCTCACTATGGATCAATTGGAATGAAAGCAAATCTAATCTAATCTAATCTAATCTTTCAAAGATTTGCGAAATTGGAAAAGGAAATGTGAAATGGGAATCTCTTTAGAACGAGAAATTCTGTAATTTTACATTCCGCCGATGACTGCGTACTGTTAGCGGAGTACAAAGGCGATTGCAGTAACGCACTCAGGAAACTGCACGAAAAACATTCAAAATGGGACCTGACAAGAAACATGTAACGGATAAAATCTTAGGAGAACTTGGAGCAGAAGTCGTAACCCAGGACTGCAACGAGAACACAACCAGACAGCAGAGCTGCTCACTGAACTACGTGATCACCTCCTGTGCCGTCGGACCACGACCGCCGAAATCAGGCCACAAACCACAGTCATCTCCCGCAACCAGCCGCAGCCCTCGCTTGATTAGCACTGCTCAGCAGAAGCGAGCCTTTCGTGACCAATCTTCGAGAAGCCTCTCCGGCTTGACCGACTTCAGCGTCTGGCCACTCCAATGAATGGATGATAACCGATGGCTAAAAATAATTCAAGAATGGACATCATTTGAGGGAATAAAACGTGGAAGAACACGTAGAAGATGGATGCAAGACGTTAAAGATGCGATAAGTTTAAGGGGCCTTCAGGAAGAAGACTGGACAGATAGGAAACCATGGAAGGGGACAAGTGGAATAGGATCCATGTAACGAAAGATGAATGACAGATGAAATAGTGATTGCCACTACTGATGGTGCACTGTAACAATCTGCCGGAAGTGCACCCATCAATTGTGAAGAACGCCAAGTTTTGGAGAGTATAAAGATTGACAGATATTTACTGTGGAATTATCTTTGTTCTGGAGGTATTGTAAATAAATATGATTTTTAATAAGTATTAACATACATGTTGACTGATGTACCTGATATTACATAGTATGCGTTGATTACCTGTGGAGGAAGTATATGTTTGAAACATTAGGCTGATCTCGGAGGAGAAATGGGTGTTTAAAAGGACAGCTGCGAGAACTTGCTACTTTTTCTTTGTGGTTGAGGTTCCAAGGATGAATAGATATATGTGTGATGGTTTTCTTTCTAATATGTTAATAAAGTGGGTAGGAGGGTGCCATGAGCGAACGTTTTCTTAGATCATCAGTCTTCTGACCGGTTTGATGCGGCTCGCCACGAATTCCTCTCCTATGACAAACATTTCATCTCAGAATGACACTTGCAACCTAGGTCTTCAATTATTTGCTGTATGTATTCCAATCTGTCACCCTCTACAACTCCCTGTTGTATCATGGAAGTTATTCGCTGATGTCTTAACAGATGTTCTGTCAACTTGTTCCTTCTTCTTGTCAGTGTTTTACACACATTCTTTCCGTCACCGTTTCTGTGTAGAATCCCCTCATTCCTTATCTTACCAGTCCACTTAATTTTCGACATTCTTCTGTAGCACAACATCTCAAATTCTGTGATTCTCTTCTGTTCCAGTTTTCCCAGAGTCCGTGTCTGTGCTCCAAACTTACGTTCTCAGAAATTTCTTCTTCAAATTAAGACCAATGTCTGATACCAGTAGACTATTCTTGACCAAAATGCCCTTTTCGCCAGTGCTAGACTCCTTTTTATGTCCTCTTTGTTCCGCCCGTCATGAGTTGTTTTGCTGCCTAGGTTGCAGAATTCCTTAATTTTATCTACTTCGTGATCGCCAATTCTGATGCTAAGTTTCTCGGTGTTCTCATTTCTGCCACTTCTCATTACTTTCGAATTTGTTCCATTTACTCTGAGTCCATACTCTGTACGCAATAGAATGTTCATTCCATTCAACAGATTCTGTAATTTTTCTTTGCCTGCGAATGCCTATGAAGTGGAATGTATGGTAAGATGTAAATTGAAGGTTGATGTATCCTGCACACAATACGAAAATGTGGACGTGAAGTGTTTCTCTGTGTTGAAATGGATGTAAACAAGATAAAATAAGTACATAGTTAATGGTAAGTGGCTCAGAGGGAGAAGTAGGTAATATTGCAGTGAACATGCATGCAGCACATGAGAGGTGTTTTGGACGGTACAACTTGTTCCTCTGAAGGAAAAGTTGGGAAATCGTTGTAAGAATGTGTTGTTTTGGAATGATGATAAATTTTATTAGTAATCTTCCTGCACAGATGCTTTATATCTATGTGATAATATAAATATACCAGTAAGTTAAATATATTCGTGTTTTGGAGCGATATGAGCTTTCTTGGAATATCTAATCAGGTTTTATATCATTTATTCTAATCATGTGATGATGCGTTGTCATCTAAAGTGCTAAAACGAGCCACAATTTTTGTATTAGTTTCTCCATGTCTGGAAGAGGCTAATTCACAACCGTTGTTCAGTTAATGAAAAGTTGGTCCACTTGTTTTTTACAACTGCATTAAGTCAACAGCTTTGGTATTAGGCAATAACTTGTTTGTTATACGAGGTGTGGCTAGAAAAAAATCGGACTAGTACTGGTGAAACAATAAAACGAATGCAATAAGGCTGAAAGTCGCGTGGCCTGTCACGTGACTCTCGCTCCGCCTACTCCTCGAGTTTCATCTGCCTCCTGCACTCAGTCTGCCCGTGGCGTCTGTTTTAAGTAGTTGACGTTTTGTCTGTGCGTCGGAAAATGTTGAGTGTACAGAAAGAACAGCGTGTTAACATCAAATTTTGTTTCAAACTAGGAAAATCTGCAAGTGAAACGTTTGTAATGTTACAACAAGTGTACGGCGATGATTGTTTATCGCGAACACAAGTGTTTGAGTGATTTAAACGATTTAAAGATGGCCGCGAAGACACCAGTGATGACACTCGCACTGCAGACCATTGTCAGCAAAAACTGATGCAAACATTGAAAAAATCGGTAAACTTGTTCGACACTTTCCTTGTCAACTCCTGTTAACTCAGACACAGCTCTGATTGTTAAACGGCGATCTTGTCGAACAAGTTTACCGATTTTTTCAATGTTTGCATCAGTTTTTGCTGACAATGGTCTGCCAGTGCGAGTGTCATCACTTGTGTCTTCGCGGCCATCTTTAAATCGTTTAAACCACTCAAACACTTGTGTTCGCGATAAACAATCATCGCCGTACACTTGTTGTAACATTACAAACGTTTCACTTGCAGATTTTCCTAGTTTGAAACAAAATTTGATGTTAACACGCTGTTCTTTCTGTATACTCAACATTTTCCGACGCACAGACAAAACGTCAACTACTTAAAACAGACGCCACGGGCAGACTGAGTGCAGGAGGCAGATGAAACTCGAGGAGTAGGCGGAGCGAGAGTCACGTGACAGGCCACGCGACTTTCAGCCTTATTGCATTCGTTTTATTGTTTCACCAGTACTAGTCCGGTTTTTTTCTAGCCACACCTCGTATATGTGGCAGTTTTACCATTCCCCGTCAATGGACAAACATCAGTAATTTTGTCACGGAAGCCTATTTTGCTTATTTTAAAGTAGAAATTAGCGCACAAGATAAATCATGGGCCCCTCACAAAGTCTGCAAGCAGTATGTGGAGGGTTTGAGAATGTGGACAATAGGAACATGCGATAAACTTCCTTTTGGTATACCTATGATTTGGCGAGAACCCAAAGACCACTCCAGTGATTGTTACTTTTGTGTAGTAAAAACGTCAGGATATAACAAAAATATATAAAATAGATTACCTTAGTTTAAAGTCAGGTATACTCCCTGTGCTGTATTCAGCTGAAATTCCAGTGCCAGTGTTTCAAGAATTACCCCCTTTGGAAATACAAGAAGATGCGTCGAGTGAACGTAAAGAATTTAATCAACATGAGTTAAAGGACTCGGTACGGGATTTTCGACAATCCAAAAAAGCATCAGAACTTCTAGCATCAAGACTGCACGAAAAAACTTGTTACAAAAAGGAGCTAAAGGCACCGACTTCCGATTGAGAGAAAGTGCATTTCTGCAGTTCTTTCGGAGTGCTGATGGATTTGTGTTTTGCCACAATATACCTGGTTTAATGAAGGAATTGGGAATTTCAGACTATAACGCAACCGAATCGCGATTGTTTGTAGATAGCTCAAAACGTAGCTTGAAGTGTGTTCTCCTCCGCAATGGAAATTTATACAGTTCAATCCCAATAGGCCATTCAGTTTTCTTGCATGAAAAATACGAAGGCATAAAGGTCATTGATGTGTTGCAATATAACTTGCACCAATGGGTCATCTGTGTTCACCTTAAGATGTTTTCTTTCCTTCTTGGCCATCAACCCGGATATACCAAGTATCCGTGTTTTCTGTGTATGTGGGACAGCAGAGCTCGTGAGAAGCACTGGGTGCAATCAGAGTGGTTGCCAAGGTCTGACCTGAAACCTCGTGATCCAAACGCTGTAAATCATCCACTTGTCGACAGAAAAAACATTATATTTCGGCCTTTGCATGTAAAACTAGGTCTCATGAAGCAATTTGTTAGAGCTCTGTCAACTAAAGGGGACTGTTTTAAGTATATCTTTTCGGCATTTCCTAGCTTGTTATATGAGAAGATGAATGTTGGTGTCTTTGATGGGCCACAGCCTCAGCAACTTATTAAAGATGAACGTCTCATAGAAACAACGACCGAACTTGAAAAGAATGCTTGGTTGACATTCAAAAGTATTGTCAAGGACTTTCTAGGAAATACACGAGCCCAGAATTACGTCGAAATTGTTCAACAACTCTTAGGGAGCTTTAAAAAGTTTGGCTGTTTTAGCAGTGAACAGGGTGAGCGATTCCACCAAGATTCGAAGGTCATGGAAGCAATGTATCAAGGAGGGATGTCGGTATGATGTTTGACTACTGTTGGAGCATCAAGCGAGACTGTCCCCAGTTGGAACATTGACAATGTAACTTTGAATATTATAAAAGCCTTTGAATGAATAAAATATTCTAATATTCTACTATGGTTGGTTAGTACCCACTTTACTTTCCTTTGTATGCCCAATTTTAATGACTTTTATGGTAAAGAGAGAGTATCCTGTAGTTTAAAAACTTGATGTGATAGAGAAAATCTGCTAACAGTTTTGAATTCAAAGACCAAAAATTAGTTAAGAACAAGTCACAGATCTAGGACAGCAAAATGGCTGTTCCCCAGTGTAATAATCCAGAAGTTTTAAAATATGTCTTGAAACCTTTAAAATTATAAACTTTCATCGAACACTGGCACATAAGGCTAGAAAGGCCATAAGTGCAAAGTGCCAAACAATCATTCGAGATGTGTTCACCCAGCATGACGAGGTACTCTACTTGTTGGACAGGTGAAATTTACGGAGCAAAGTGGTATTCCAAACCGAACATTTAGATAAGAGGTTGAAATTGAAGGGATGGAGAATTAGGGTGTAAGTCGACATCCAGGTCATTAAGAGACGGGGCACGAACTCGCATTTTTTCAAGAACTAAGAAAAAATTCGGCCGTGCCCCTTCAAAGGAAGTTGGAGTAGAAGGTTTATGACTTCTCGTATTTCCACCGCAGTCGGCCAGGAATACTATAAACACTAACGAGATCGTTTCTTTTAATTTTGAACTAAGCAGTCACAGCATAACTGAATAATGGAAACATCCATACACAACATTTAGGTGGGAGGTTCCAATAGGAAGGAAGGCTATCACCTGAGGTCGAAATTGGTCAGTAGCGCTGAATGACGTAATTATCTCAATGCAGCACCCTTTGTGGAAATGTTCAGGTACTTCATTTGATATTAAATGAAATCATGCTGAAAGGTGCTTGATGAATTTAGAAAGGCTGAAATGACAAACCGAATAAATTGTACGTTTGCGTTGTCCACAAGAAAGATACAAGTTTTGAATATGAGTCTCTGATTATTCTTCAATGTGTCCGTAAGGATGGTTGACGGATACATCGATAAAGGGTTATCTGGGACGTCGAATACAGATGTTAATACTTGTAGTGTGTGAAAAAAAATGTTGAAACTGGATGACGAAGGCGTACATGAAATTGTCGAGACGATAGAGCTAGGACATTGTGCAATGGTATAAAAGCGATAAATTGCCGTCTCTAGAACATCAGATATTCTCTTTGATTTTCTATTTGTAATACACTGGGTGTTAGGGGTATAAGCGCAGATATTTTTATTGGTGTCTGATACCAATGTATTGAATAACATTACATCAGAATTCACTTCATTTCCAGACTAATAATTATACGTATTAGGAGTAGTTTGTTTTAAGGTTGGTTAGTACTCCCATTTACAAGTGGCAAGAGGATATCATTAATGCTATTTTTCCCTGGTCAGCAGGTCGTGTGTTGAAGTGTGGACATGTGGCCGCAAAACGGTTAGTCTATACAGTCAGACGTAGTCCGCTTATAGGAGCAATTACGACTGTATGGAAAACATCAGGTAGTAAATTATATGACCTGTTTGTGGGAAGACTGTTAGACGCAGAGGAGAAACAACTAACACACTAAAGTGGGTACATATTAAGGTACCAATGGTCACAATAGTTGCACGTATACCACACCACGATGTACAAGTGAAACAGAGATACTTGAGGGTGACTGCTTCGCGTGAATGAAGTTGAATGCAAAAATACAGTTGAAGCCTGACAAATGAATTCATTAAATGTTCTCGAAGCTCTAGAGCCTGTGAAACCTTCAGCCGTTCAATCAGACATCACAAGGGGAACG
Source organism: Schistocerca nitens (assembly GCF_023898315.1). Lineage (NCBI taxonomy): Eukaryota > Metazoa > Arthropoda > Insecta > Orthoptera > Acrididae > Schistocerca > Schistocerca nitens. The sequence continues at coordinate 877,858,806 of NC_064615.1, forward strand.
ATGTTATAGTAATTCTTATATAAAAGGTTTTGTGCTTGTTAAGTCACATACCTCTTAGTGAAATACGCACACTCATTTTACTTGGATTTGCTCTTGTACCTGCTTCTTTGTAGGGCTGTATGATGTAGACACAGCTGAAGTGCAGGCGCTTGTGGAGCGAAAGCACAAGTGCGGCTACAGTGTCGCTCTGAAGCCAACAGCAGACGCAGCTGTGAAAGAGGACCAACATCGTCAGCAGCCGCACGTAGCAGCCAGAAGGAACCATTCCCGCCCCTTATATGTGGCCATAAGCGTTCACTGTGCAATGCCGCGAGTTAATATCAAGGTCCCTATATCGATATTATATACCAGGTTTCACCTCTGGAAGTCATTACTTAGCTTATTAGTAATCATCTTAATGGATTCAGAAGAAAGAGAAAGCACACTGTGCAAACTGCTCGCAGCAACTGACGTCCCATAGCTAACACCATCATCTGATGAGACAACCGAAAAATATCTGTGTTGGTACTGCGTTAACAAATAAATGTTGTATGAATCGACTTGTGTTTGAAGTACAGATAGTGTTGAGAAAATGAATGCAACGATCTTATAATGCTACCAAAAGACTTACGAATTAATTTCTCACAAACGCGATCCTTTGACAGTATTGATGTAAGCATTTATAAAGCACTGAAATATTTTTATTTCCGTTACGGTACATAACTATGCAATATAGAGTGTGAAAAACAAAATTTTAAACGATGTGAGGTTCATCATCGTCTAAAAGGTATGTATGTCTTGTCACTGCAACCACTCTCCTCTATTTTGTGTCGTGCTTTTTGTTTCTTAATAACTTTGACACTTTGTTGTTTCTCACAGATCTTCATTATTTTCTTTCTTGTCCATTCCTAGTTTTCCTTCCAAATATTTCTTTCATCCAGTATACGTGTTAAAAATTTATCAACGTCCAGAAAGATTAGTTTTCTAGTTTCACGGAATTGCTATGAGGTTTCTTTACTGACTGGCCTTTTTCAGAACATCTTCATTGATTTTCTTTCTCTCCGATGGGTCCTCGTTATTCTTCTCCAAAGTCACACTTGCGTAGCTTCTAAGCGTTTTCTGTCTGTCTTCAACAGCGTCCTGCTTTCACATCCATACGGGAAGATGCTGCACATGAACCTCTTCACAAATTGGTTTACTTCAAACGATTTGTTCTCTAAGATTTGTCTTCTTTTACTAAAAGCATTTTTAGCTGTTGCAATTCTTTTTCTGATATCCATGCCACATCTGGCCTCCTCAGTAACAGAGGTGCCAAAGTAACAATTTATTTCTATTTTATTTCTTTCAGTTTTGATTCCAGGTGTCCTCCTCAGTTTTTATTTGTTTTGATTCTTTGACCACAAATTTTATGTTCAAAGTTTCTCATAATTGCTGAACATTTAGAAAGTACAGTATATTGTGCGTATATTTTCACTATTAGTTAGTAAATATTATCGGCAACTCTTGCAAACGGAAGGGAATCCTGTCATATAAACTCGATATTACTGCGATGAAGTTCCTCAGAGCTTTGTTCTTTGGTGAGACGTCACATGTGGTGGACTGCTATTCAAATGGCTCTCAGGCTTTTAAACGTAATTTTAGATTTCAAATATACTATTAAAAATTTTTTTGACAACATTTGCTCTTAATATAATTTATTAGTTTCTTTACAACCATCTCTGACTGTCTTGTCCTGGAACTGCTCTGAACGTTATTCGTGAGTGTGTTTAGACCATGCACAGTAGGGCCAGCAAGGGTGGGTGGGGATGGAGAGGGGTGAAGGGGACACAAATAGGGATGATTGTCTCTAGTGAGAATTTGTTTAGTTTACGAATATGAAAAAGACCTGTAATTGCAGGATCCATATTTCAATGACCTAAAATAAGAGGGTTGTCCAGAGAGTAAGTTCCGATCGGTCGCTAAATGGGAACCACACAGAAAATAAGAAAAAATTTATTTGCAAGAGTTAGCCACAGTTTCTAGATACTTCTCTACATAGTCGCCGCTCCGAATTAGACATTTGTCGGAGAGTTATACCAAATTTCCAACACCATCGTCATAGAAGACAGACGCATGTGCTTTCCGATAATTCTCTACATTGGTCTACGGTGCGTAGCCTGCGCCCAAGTGTTGTCTCCGTACCCAGCGTTTCATGTGAACAGAGACGATACTCAAGACCAGCCAATTAGGGCTGTGTTGTGGGTGATCGAACACTTCCCATCGAAAAGGCTGCAGGAGCGTCTTCACTGCCCCTGCAGAGTGCGGCTGAGAATTGCCATGAAGAAAGAAGTGCGTGGCAGTTGCGTTAGGTGGGCTGCATTCATTAAGGCGAAGCGTCTCAGCGGGCTCTCCTACTTGGCGGGAGACATCGTTGTTGTAGGCACCTTTACTCGCTCACAGTGCGCTCGGAACTGAAAAGAGCGTCTTGATGCGATCGATGGTCATACTAGAGACACGATCCAACACATCTGTGCAAAGCTTCAATGAGTTTTCACTGTGGTGTCCGTTTCGTGACCGATCGGATCCTTCATTCAAGACAACCCTCGCACCTTGAAAGTGACCGGAAAATATCGACTAAATGACTTTAAGATGATATAGTAAATGATGAATAATATAGTGATGGAAAGATATCACAGAGCGAAGACAGAGTTGCACGACATGAATGTAAGCTGGTAGGCGTATTTCTGCATCTAAAATGTGATTATTCAAATGACGCGCCAGTCGCATAAGAGAGGTTGTAAGTAGGCTGTTTAGGTTTTTACGTTGGTAACGCCACGTAGCGCTCTGTATGAAAATCACTGTGCTGTGTGGAGTCTGTGGCTGGTTGGCATTGTTGGAATATTTACTATTGTAGTGTTGGGCTGTTGGATGTGAACGGTGTGTAGCGTTGCGGAGTTGGAGGTGAGCCGCCAGCAGTGGTGGACGTGGGGAGAGAGATGGCAGAGTTTTGAGAGCGGATGATCTGGACGTGTGTCCATCAGAGACGGTAAATTTGCAAGACTGGATGTCATGAACTGATATATATATATATATATATAATGACTTTTGAACACTATTAAGGTAAATACATTGTTTGTTCTCTATAAAAATCTTTCATTTGCTGAGTATGCCTATCAGTAGTTAGTGACTTCAGTAGTTAGAATCTTTTATTTAGCTGGCAGTATTGGCGCTCGCTGTATTGCAGTAGTTCGAGTAACGAAGATTTTTGTCAGGTAAGTGATTCATGAAAGGTATAGGTTGTTGTTAGTCAGGGCCATTGTTTTGTAGGGATTATTGAAAGTCTGATTGCATTGCGCTAAATATATTGTGTGTCAGTTTAGTGATGATCAGAATAAGTAAACAGAGAAATGTCTGAGTACGTTCACTTCTGCTCAGCTATTTGAAAAGCAAATAACGTAGGCGGTTTATCAGCACAGTAGTTTACTAATTTTTCTAAGGGGACGTTTCAAGGTGCTACTAGCGTCACTGTGCGGATGCACATCAGGTTTGCTGTAAATACACGCTGTAACGTTCGTGACTGTTATTCACCTTTGACACTGGACATGGTGACTGAGCCGGCCGCTGTGGTCGCGTGGGTCTAGGCGCTTCAGTCCAGAACCAAGCGACTGATACGGTCGCAGGTTCGAACCCTGCCTAGGGCATGGATGTGTGTGATGTCCTTAGGTTAGTTACGTTTAAGTAGTTCTAAATTTAGGGGACTGATGACATCAGATGTTAAGTCCCATAGTGCTTAGAACCATCTGAACCATGGTGACTGATCTTAGTCAAGAAACCTTTAAGGTGACAAAGACACGATTATCAATACCTCACTTCACAACTAGGTCATGTAATTGGACTGCGACAAGCTGGATGTCCCTTCTGTGATGTTGCAGAAAAGCTTGGCAGGAATGTAGTCATTGTACATGATTGCTGGCATCAGTGGCCACAAAAATGTACGGTCGCAAGGAGACCGGTATCCGGGCGGGCATATGGCACCATTCAGAGGGAAGACCATTGTGTATATGCAGTACGACCAAGGGTTCGTACTGCATCTGCAGCAGCAATTTGAGCTGCTCTTGACACCACAGTGACACGAGAAACCGTTACAAATCGGTTACTTCAAGGACAGCTCCGAGCCAGATCCCTTGTAGCGTGCATTCCACTTACTCCAACCCATCACCATTTGCGACTTCAGTGGTTTCAACCGAGAGCTCATTAGAGTGTAGAGGTCTGTTGTGTTTTGTTATGAATGTTGGTTCTGCTCTGGTGCCAGTGCTGGCCGTGTTGCTTAGGAGGAGGCCAATTGAGGGCGTGCAGCCAATCTGTCTGCATTCTAAACACACTGGACCTACACCTGTATTTACGGTCAAGGTTGCGTTTTCGTATGACAGCAGGAGCACTGTCGTGGTTATCCCAAACCCCCTGACTGCAAATTTTAACGTCACTCTGATGATTCGGCCTGTTTTGTTGCCATCTACAGGGTGTTTCAAAAATGACCGGTATATTTGAAACGGCAATAAAAACTAAACGAGCAGCGATAGAAATACACCGTTTGTTGCAATATGCTTGGGACAACAGTACATTTTCAGGCGGACAAACTTTCGAAATTACAGTAGTTACAATTTTCAACAACAGATGGCGCTGCAAGTGATGTGAAAGATATAGAAGACAACGCAGTCTGTGGGTGCGCCATTCTGTACGTCGTCTTTCTGCTGTAAGCGTGTGCTGTTCACAACGTGCAAGTGTGCTGTAGACAACATGGTTTATTCCTTAGAACAGAGGATTTTTCTAGTGTTGGAATTCCACCGCCTAGAACACAGTGTTGTTGCAACAAGACGAAGTTTTCAACGGAGGTTTAATGTAACCAAAGGACCGAAAAGCGATACAATAAAGGATCTGTTTGAAAAATTTCAACGGACTGGGAACGTGACGGATGAACATGCTGGAAAGGTAGGGCGACCGCGTACGGCAACCACAGAGGGCAACGCGCAGCTAGTGCAGCAGGTGATCCAACAGCGGCCTCGGGTTTCCGTTCGCCGTGTTGCAGCTGCGGTCCAAATGACGCCAACGTCCACGTATCGTCTCATGCGCCAGAGTTTACACCTCTATCCATACAAAATTCAAACGCGGCAACCCCTCAGCGCCGCTACCATTGCTGCACGAGAGACATTCGCTAACGATATAGTGCACAGGATTGATGACGGCGATATGCATGTGGGCAGCATTTGGTTTACTGACGAAGCTTATTTTTACCTGGACGGCTTCGTCAATAAACAGAACTGGCGCATATGGGGAACCGAAAAGCCCCATGTTGCAGTCCCATCGTCCCTGCATCCTCAAAAAGTACTGGTCTGGGCCGCCATTTCTTCCAAAGGAATCATTGGCCCATTTTTCAGATCCGAAACGATTACTGCATCACGCTATCTGGATATTCTTCGTGAATTTGTGGCGGTACAAACTGCCTTAGACGACACTGCGAACACCTCGTGGTTTATGCAAGATGGTGCCCGGCCACATCGCACGGCCGACGTCTTTAATTTCCTGAATGAATATTTCGATGATCGTGTGATTGCTTTGGGCTATCCGAAACATACAGGAGGCGGCGTGGATTGGCCTCCCTATTCGCCAGACATGAACCCCTGTGACTTCTTTCTGTGGGGACACTTGAAAGACCAGGTGTACCGCCAGAATCCAGAAACAATTGAACAGCTGAAGCAGTACATCTCATCTGCATGTGAAGCCATTCCGCCAGACACGTTGCCAAAGGTTTCGGGTAATTTCCTTCAGAGACTACGCCATATTACTGCTACGCATGGTGGATATGTGGAAAATATCGTACTATAGAGTTTCCCAGACCGCAGCGCCACCTGTTGTTGAAAATTGTAACTACTGTAATTTCGAAAGTTTGTCTGCCTGAAAATGTACTGTTGTCCCAAGCATATTGCAACAAACGGTGTATTTCTATCGCTGCTCGTTTAGTTTTTATTGCCGTTTCAAATATACCGGTCATTTTTGAAACACCCTGTATGAACGTCAGCTACACAACGCTTTTGCAACACAACATGCTGTAAATAAAATATGGCGTTTCAGTCTTCGATCGCTATTCTTTATTTTCAATTACCGGTTTCGGGCTAGCTGACCATCTTCAGATCTGTTAGACAAAGTTAAAAATGTAATTAATAAGAGAGATACAGTTAGTGATAGAAATATCTTAGTTTACAAAAAGAAATTTTGGAACGTATTAAATGCCAACATACCATATGTTGTAGTTACAGAGTAACTTGTCCGTACAGAACACACGGTTCACTGTCATAAGTAAAGTAAATTTCAATCTGTTAAAACATTATATCGCAGTTTTTAAGAGTAACCTGATTGGTAACAGTAAAAAGTGCCCTCTACCTATAACAATTGTGCATCTGTTATTATTTCACCGTATATATTAATGGCAAGTATTCTTTTTAATAAAACAATTTTTAAGGTAATAACATATGAATAATCTTTTTTGAGTGGACCATGAAACGAAAAATTTACATTAATTTAAAATTTCTTTATAAAGAAACATAAAATATAATTAAAATGTAGATATTCTTCCGAAAACGTGCGTTTGCTCTTTGTTTTGATTGGTGGTGGAGTGGATTTCCCTACGTCAGAACGTATACAACGCCACGCCGAGTCCTCTTCCGCCGCGCCCAATTCACCTCGCCGCCAGTACGCTGAGGGCCGTTCCGCTGCAGCTGTTTCTTACTGGGGCGTGCTGTTGCAAAATGGTTCAAATGGCTCTGAGCACTATGGGACTCAACATCTGTGGTCATAAGTCCCCTAGAACTTAGAACTACTTAAACCTAACTAACCTAAGGACATCACACACATCCACGCCCGCGGCAGGATTCGAACCTGCGACCGTAGCAGTCGCGCGGTTCCTGACTGAGCGCCTAGAACCGCTAGACCACCGCGGCCGGCGTGCTGTTGCATTCAGGAGTTAGCCTAAAACAGGTCTTTAAAAATCTCATAATAATTCCTGCGCGTAAAATCACTTTGCTCATTAAGTAGTAGGCCTGGGGTTTTTCTTTGATGTGCGTATATTTCAATCTCTTCGGGCACGTTGAGATAGAGACTTTTTGGACTAACGAAAATAACCTTTTTATTCAAATATAGTAATTATACTGAATTATACGTGATTCATGGTGGTCCCCAGGACATTAAAAAATGTGAGGCATAATTCCTAATAGGGTGCGTGATCACCACGGATAGCAATGTATGCTCTGCAACGTGCCTACATGCTGGCCGCAAGGTTGGAAAGGAATTCTTGAGGTAGGCATCTCATCCTCCATCAGCACGGATGATAAGTTCTGGATAGTTTTTGGTGGGTGTAGACATGCTGCAATACGTCTCCCCAAAGCACGCCACACATTGTCGATGGAAGTTAGGTCGGAGGAACGAAGAGGCACGTCTGTTCCCCGGATATCTTACGGTTCCAAGAGGTCCTTCCTCTGAGGTGTTCGATGCGGACCCGAATTTTCATCCACAAAATAGGTCAGGGCCTAACGCACCTCTGAAAAGGTAGCCAAGCGGTAAGAGCACAGTGTGATGAGAACGTTGCCAGATGAGTGCAACGTGTTCAAAGATTTGTAGATCAGTACGCCCATGCAACAAAACACCTCTCCACACCATAACACCTTGAGCACCAAAACAATCACAGTGCTCAATGTATCCTCATACACGAGAGGTGGGAACATGTAATGCATCCAGGAATACTGTCGAACATTGTTTTGGTGCTCAAAGCGTGGGCGTACTGACCCACAAATTTTTGAAACGTTACACTCACCGCTCAGCGTTATTTTGTTACGGTTCCCCTTTCCCACGTGCGTCTTTTCAAGTGTGCATTCGGCTTCGACTTTATTTTTCTGGCTGCTAATGCGCAGCTGCATCGAGCAACGCAGATGAAGGAGCTCTTCGAACAAGTGGATACCCTGAGAATGGATCTGCACGCTTGTTCCCCCGACTTTAATCCCATCGCTCACGTGTGGGACACGTTGGGGGACATTGTAGCACGTCTGTATGCACCAGAGGCTGTCCAAGAGTTGCCAGCGGTGCTAATGGAGGGAGTGAAACCCCTACCTGAAGAATTTCTTACCAACCTCACGGCCAGCATGGGTGAACGTTGCAGAGCATACATTGCCATCCGTGGTTATCACCCACCCTATTAAGAATTACGCCGCACCATTTTTAATGTCCAAGAGACTACAATGGATCACGTATAATTCAGTGTAATTACTATGTTTGAATGAAAGTGTTATATTTGTTAGTTTCACTGTCGTGTCCCGATATAGGTGGGAGAGGGAGAAAGGGGTTACTGGTCAGTCTGCACTCCCGAGCGGTACAGAGCAGAAGGCAGAAGGACAATTCACAGTGAAGGCATTTCATTGTTTTCTTCTATCTGAGCCAACACTGGTACAGGCATTTACTAGAAATGCAGGTGGTGAGACTGTAGGGAACTCGTTGTGGAGACTCTTGGACAAACAGGGTTTGGATATAGTTGTTTATTCCAGACAGGACTAACTAATACACTGGAGGGTAGTTCTAGGGTTAGAAAAAGCATGAATAGCACTGTTACAACAGAAGCCAGTTCAGAAGTCCCAGGAGTGGACGCTAACCACAGTAGCAAACACTAGCAGCATCTTATGGCAACAACATAGTTGCAAAACAAAACACACTGAATGTGACACTGTTCACTGAGGCACTCCAAGAGAGTCCGGAGCTGGACCAAGGCTGGAGTCGATGGACGTGGATTCGGCGCCCATAACGTCTGACTGAAAACTCCGCCAAAATGCGGAATCTAGGGGTTTTAAAGAGTCGCGTGGTGGCACTATTTTTCCCACTTAAAGCCACCCAGCCAATCCCGTAGGTCTCTTGCAGGCGCCTGCCAATCACGGTTTAGTTAGGTCCTTTCTACTGCTCCTAAGGCGGGGATGTTAATGCAATTGCACTAAGTCCGTATTTAGTATCAACATTGTTCAGCTGAAAGCTAAACGTAACTGCTCTGTCAGATAAAGCTTGCAACATTATTGATATACATCATTTAACCCCGCCCCTCGGGCTCCCCGGAGTAGGGACCGCTAGGTCAACAGTTTTTGGCATTTTCGCTCTCTTTCTAATCCTTGTGAGACTACTGACGTTGCTGTTCTCAAGGCGGGTATCAAGCTGGCTTTATACGTTAGTACGTGCCTGTTGGTTACAAAGTTCTACGATGGCAACCTACCACAGCGTCTAGACCACAAATTAAGTTACATGTTAATTCCGTCAAGAGTAACTAACGCCCTGGGACCGCGTCAGGGGGTGTCTGCATATTCGCAAGGCTCTCCCCTTACGGTTTACTTCATGTAACAATATCTCTCCTAGTTTCGTCTGCCCACAGCATCGTCTCTGCTTCCACTCCTTGGAACGCCTGTCCTCCTTTCTCACAGCTTCAAGATAACACTGCAGCAGCATCGAATAATCAGTATATTACACCACTGCGTATTTCTGTTACCTGCTGTACCACATTGCAGCAGTTTTTTCTATACATGGTCCAAGATTTCTCTGGCAATGTTACTCGTCAAGCACACATCATGTGAAAGTTACTTTTGATTCTGAGTTTTGTACACCATTCTACTTTCGACGTACGAACATATTCTTGTGAAACATTGTTATATTTTTCCTGGAGGTACGTGAATTGTTCCTTATTCCCAGAATTAAAAGAATGAACTGTTGAGTCATAAATTGACGTTAAACGTAAACATGTAAAAAATTAAATTAAATTTTAAAAATGACATCCTTCTTGAAAAATTAAATAATGTCCGATACCCATATGACAAAAGACGCAATATCAAATCTACATTCCTATAGCCAGATTATTCCCATTTTGCTACCTATTAACAATGCGTAGCTCATAAATAAAGAAAGATTACATGTCAAACGACTCGAAGCGTTACTAATGAGTTTCAATAAAACGAAATGAGGCTTCCAGTCCACGGATTGATGAAACTACTACATGTATACGCCGCCATGCTAAGAAACATTGTCATGGCCAAAGCTCGATCTCTGAAATATTTAGGTTTGGAAATCTTCATAAATATCAAAAGACTGTTACTAGTCTGCATTTGTTTAAATATTGCAAGCCAAGGTATGGCGTCAACTGTCCAAGTATTGATAGATATGGCATTTCGGTAATTGATTAGTAACTGATGATTAACGAGATGATGATGGCTTAGATCTGACAGGTTGAAACGATAATGACTTTGGAAATGAGTGGTCTCAATACCTTAGCAGTCACAAGGGCTGCGTAAGCTTTCAGGTATCGTTCCTGTCAGATTCGAATGTGATCGTTTTGAGACGTCTTGTATTCCTTTATATATATCAGTGCCCTCAAAATTCCTGAATAACATATAAATTATTTGTTTTGAACAAAAACAGTCGAGCGTCCATGGTTCTAGAAGAGGGCCTCTGGCCTCTCAGTTGAAGTCAGTGTGTTTACGTTACGTTAGTGGCTGGAACGAATCTGGAAGCTAAGTACTGATAAATTATTTTGTGCGTTGTAGTCAGATATTAAATTTCGTAGTATTCAAGCGCTATTTCCTGCTGTTCCTTGTGGAGTGAGTGTAACAAAAGCTGTTGCAGAAGTTGTCTCAGTGCTTAGTGTTCGTTTTCGCTTAGTGTACTAGTGAACGCGTGAATGTTTTGTTTCAGCCAGGTAGTCGTGTGAATTGTTATCGTGTAAATTATTAGTGGTGGATTAATAGTGTTAAAAGTAGCAGCTTGTTTCTACAGAGTAAAATTTGAAAGACCTGTGGTTCATAAAATCGTTTACAGTGGTAGCATAACTTAGGTACAGTGGACGTATAGTTTCTTCGATAATTGTAGCATTTTCATCATGAGTGAGAAGCGTGGGCTTTGTCGAAAGTTTGTGATTAACTGTTTACTGTGTGAGATTTGTACAAAGTACACACTAAGACAAAAGAAATGACGCGAAGGATTTATGTGAATGTGACGGAAATCGGTAAATGTGATGTTCATGCACAGACAAACAAATGATGAATAGAATTGGATGATTTATTCGAGAGAAAATGCTTGGCAAATTCAGCAAGTCAATGACGCATTGGTCCACCTCTGGTCATTATGCAAATAGTTATTCGGCTTGGCATTGATTGGCAGAGTCGTTGGATGTTCTCCTGGTGGATATCGTATCAAAATCTGTCCAATTCGCCATTATATCGTCAAAATCCCGAGCTAGCTGGAGGACCCTGACCATAGTGCCCAAGCGCTCTCAACTGGGAAAAGATCCAGAGACGTTGCCGACCAAGGTAGGGTTTGGCAACACGAAGACAAGCAGTACATACTCTCCACCTGTGCGGTCGGGCATAATGTGACTGAAATCTAAGTCCAGACAACAAAACGGGGCGCAGAATGTCGTCGGTGTACCGGAGTGCCGTAACGGTGCTGCGAATGCCAACCAGAGAGGTCCTGCTATGAAATGAAATGGCTCCCCAGGTCACCAATATCGGTTTTCGGTCCTTATGGCGGGCGACAGTCCGGACAGTCCGGATGGTACCCGACCGCTGTTCAGAGCGCCTCCAGACACGTCTTCGCTGATCATCGGGGCTCAGTTCCAAGCGGGGCTCATCCATGAAGACAAAGCTATCCCAGTCAGATTCTAGGCCGAATGTGTCGGACACCATTGCAAAGAGGTTTGTTGGTGTACAGAGGTCAGTAGTACTCGGCGCAACGGGCGCCACGAGCTCAGCCTCCTTTCTTTAAGTGAACTGTTAATTGTTCTTGTCGTTACTAAAGCACCAGCTGCGCGTCGAATCGACGTAATGACGTACCTGGGACTCTGAGTGCTCCCTGACGACTGCTCGGTGTCTCGTTCTGTCTTCTTTCGGAGTCGATTACTTCCTCCTTGACGCTGTGTTTGGCCACGGTTCACCCATTCTGCAAACATCGTTGAATAGTGGCAACGCTCCTTTCATCATAAGAATAAACGTCGTGTAAACATTACACTATGTATTCTCCCGCGTTTCCTGGAACGCCATAGGATTTCGTTTCACGTGGAGCGGAAGTCAAGCTAAGTAGAGTCAAGTACGATAATAAGGATACCTTTTATGCTGCGCATTACGAGTGTAACGACTAACCGCTGATAGGGGACAACAGCTTTATCAGAGCGTTTAACTTGGACAGCACTAACCAGGGAAGTGATCGAACTAACCTGCAGTAAAGTGAGCAGGTGCAAGAAAGACGTAAAACGAGACGTCAGAGAACAATATAACTTTGAATGCCATTTAATTTTTAAATAGAATCAAATTACAAATGGCAAAACTCAGGTGATACGCTTCTTAGATGACCTGACGGAAATCATAACACGCCCTCAATCTTAGCTAATGTAGTACTATAATTAAAAACACCAGTGATGAAAGTAACTAACTTCAATCAGGGCAATTTTTCTGCATTAGCTATGCGTGTCGTAAAAGCGCACTGCTTATTTCCCACGTAGTTAAATATTGAAACCACTGAATGTATTACAGTCAATCGTCTGGTAATCTCTGAACTCCTTCTATATCGGACTCCGAGGAATTTCAGTACTGTTTCGTACGTTTGGTAACGAGGCGGTCAGCAACGTAATCCCAAGCTACCAAAATGTCTACATTTCCTCCTCCTTCTCCTCCTCTCTTATGACGTGCTGTTCTGCATTTCGCTTTCGTTCAGGAGTGACATATCGCAAAGCTTTGTACGTTAGTTCAGTACGTTTGGCAGCTTAAAAGTCTTGTTATTTCTTGCGACAAATCCCTTAACTTGGTTTCCGATCAATTCTATTGGGTTCAGACGACAGTGTTAAGGCGGCACCTATTAAAATTCGGCATTTGTACAATGTGCTCGACGCCGTGAAAATTATTGTTTCACATGTTTCTACAACCCATATTATTCTTGCTCGTGTGAGACCACCTCTGCCCTACAAAACAATGGGCATGTTCAAATAAAGAGTAACTGACTTATAATTTTTCTCTAAAAAATTTGATTTTGTAATATTTTATTAACTTCAGCAATCTTTAACAATCTTTTATAAAATATCGATCCTCAAAAATTTGTACTTGCAATGAAAATCAGACTCCCCCCCATGAACCATGGACCTTGCCGTTGGTGGGGAGGTTTGCGTGCCTCAGCGATACAGATAGCCGTACCGTAGGTGCATAGGTGCAACCACAACGGAGGGGTATCTGTTGAGAGGCCAGACAAACGTGTGGTTCCTGAAGAGGGACAGCAGCCTTTTCAGTAGCTGCAGGGGCAACAGTCTGGATCATTGACTGATCTGGCCTTGTAACACTAACAAAAACGGCCATGCTGTACTGGTGCTGCGAACGGCTGAAAGCAAGGGGAAACTATAGCCGTAATTTTTCCCGAAGGCATGCAGCTTTACTGTATGGTTATATGATGATGGCGTCCTCTTGGGTAAAATATTCCGGAGGTAAACTAGTCCCCCATTCGGATCTCCGGGCGGGGACTACTCAAGAGGATGTCGTTATCAGGAGAAAGAAAATTGGCGTTCTACAGATCGGAGTGTGGAATGTCAGATCCCTTAATCGGGCAGGTAGGTTAGAAAATTTAAAAAGGGAAATGGATAGGTTAAAGTTAGATATAGTGGGAATTAGTGAAGTTCGGTGGCAGGAGGAACAAAGCTTTTGGTCAGGTAACTACAGGGTTATAAATACAAAATCAAATAGGGGTAATGCAGGAATAGGTTTAACAATGAATAGGAAAATAGGAATGCGGGTAAGCTACTACAAACAGCATAATGAATGCATTATTGTGGCCAAGATAGATACGAAGCCCACGCCTACCACAGAGTACAAGTTTATATGCCAACTAGCTCTGCAGATGACGAAGAAATTGAAGAAATGTGTGATGAAATAAAACGAATTACTCAGATAGTGAAGGGAGACGAAAATTTAATAGTCATGGGTGAGTGGAATTCGAAAGTAGGAAAAGGGAGAGAAGGAATCGTAGTAGGTGACTATGGATTGGGGGTAAGAAATGAAAGAGGAAGTCACCTGGTAGAATTTTGCACAGAGCACAACTTAATCATAGCTAACACATTCTTAAAGAATCATAAAAGAAGGTTGTATACATGGAAGAAGCCTGGAGATACTGACAGGTTTCAGATAGATTATATAATGGTAAGACAGAGATTTAGGAAGCAGGTTTTAAATTGTAAGACATTTCCAGGGTCAGATGTGGACTCTGACCACAATCTATTGGTTATGAACTGTAGATTACAAATGAAGAAACTACAAAAAGGTGGTAAATTAAAGAGATGGGACCTGGATAAACTGACTGAACCAGAGGTTGTACAGAGTTTCAGGGAGAGCATAAGAGAACAATCTACAAGAATGGGGGAAAGAAATACAGTAGAAGAAGAATGGGTAGCTCTGAGGGATAAAGTAGTGAAGGCAGCAGAGGATCAAGTAGGTAAAAAGATGAGGGCTAGTAGAAATCCTTGGATAACAGAAGAGATAATGAATTTAATTGATGAAAGGAGAAAATATAAAAATGCAGTATGAAGTAGGCAAAAAGGAATACAAACGTATCAAAAAGGTGATCGACAAGAAGTGCGAAAAGGCTAAGCAGGGACGGCTAGAGGACAAATGTAAGGATGTAGAGGCTTATCTCACTAGGGGTAAGATAGATACTGCCTACAGGGAAATTAAAGAGACTTTTGGAGAAAAGAGAACCACTTGTATGAATATCAAGAGCTCAGATGGAAACCCAGTTCTAAACAAAGAAGGGAAAGCAGAAAGGTGGAAGGAGTATATAGAGGGTCTATACAAGGGCGATGTAATTGAGGACAATATTACAGAAATGGAAGAGGATGTAGACGAAGATGAAATGAGAGATATGGTACTGCGTGAAGAGTTTGACAGAGCATTGAAAGACCTGAGTCGAAACAAGGCCCCGGGAGTAGACAACATTCCATTAGAACTACTGACGGCCTTGGGAGAGCCAGTCCTGACAAAACTCTACCATCTAATGAGCAAGATGTATGAGACAGGTGAAATTCCATCAGACTTCAAGAAGAATATAATAATTCCAATCCCAAAGAAAGCAGGTGTTGACAGATGTGAAAATTACCGAACCATCAGTTTAATAAGTCACGGCTGCAAAATACAATTTCGAATGCTTTACAGATGAATGAAAAAACTGGTAGAAGCCGACCTCGCGGAAGATCAGTTTGGATTCCATAGAAATATTGGAACACGTGAGGCAATACTGACCCTACGACTTAGCTTAGAAAATAGATTAAGGAAAGGCAAACCTACACTTCTATCATTTGTAGACTTAGAGAAAGCTTTTGACAATGTTCATTGGAATACCCTCTTTCAAATTCTGAAGGTGGCAGGGGTAAAATACAGGGAGCGAAAAGCTATTTACAATTTGTACAGAAGCCACATGGCAGTTATAAGAGTCGAGGGACATCAAAGGGAAGCTGTGGTTGGGAAGGGAGTCAGACAAGGTTGTAGCCTCCCCCCAACGTTATTCAATCTGTATATTGAGCAAGCAGTGATGAAAACAAAAGAAAAATCCATGGAGAAGAAATAAAAACTTTGAGGTTTGCCGATGACATTGTAATTCTGTTAGAGACAGCAAAGGACTTGGAAGAGCAGTTTAACGGAATGGACAGTGTCTTGAAAGGAGGGTATAAGATGAACATCAACAAAAGCAAAACGAGGATAATGGAATGTAGTGGAATTAAGTCGGGAGATGCTGACTGAATTAGATTAGGAAATGAGACACTTAAAGTTGTAAAGCAGTTTTGCTATTTGGGGAGAAAAATAACTGATGATGGTCGAAGTAGAGAGGATACAAAATGTAGACTGGCAATGGCAAGGAAATCATTTCTGAAGAAGAGAAATTTGTTAATATCGAGTATAGATTTAAGAGTCAGGAAGTCGTTTCTGAAAGTATTTATATGGAGTGTAGCCATGTATGGAAGTGAAACATGGACGATAAATAGTTTGGACAAGTAGAGAATAGAAGCTTTCGAAATGTGGTGGTACAGGAGAATGCTGAAGATTAGATGGGTAGAGCACATAACGAATGAGGAGCTATTGAATAGGATGGGGGAGAAGTTTGTGGCACAGCTTGACTAGAAGAAGGGATCAGTTGGTAGGACATGTTCTGAGGCATCAAGGGATCACCAATTTAGTATTGGAGGGCAGCGTGGTGGGTAAAAATCGTAGAGAGAGACCAAGAGATGAATACACTAAGCAGATTCAGAAGGATGTACGCTGCAGTAAGTACTGGGAGATGAAGAAGGTTGCACAGGGTAGAGTAGCATGGAGATCTGCATCAAACCAGTCTCAGTAGTGAAGACCACAACAACAACAACATGAAAATCAGAATTTTGCATGTGATTGGTAATTATAAACTAGAAGACGTGAATTTTTCTTGAAATATGGTGGTTAAGTATGGTCTGTTCTAGGTATTCAAACTGTAAAAAATTATAGACCACAGCGAGATTCGAACTGTCGCCTCAAAGCATATATGATTATCATTCTATGGCGCTATCGGTATTCAAACCGAAAAGAACATAGACCATAACAAGATTCGAATTGTCGCCGCAAAACGTATGGGGCCTCTACAACGCTGCCGATTACGCCTCACATGTAAATCGAATGTAATCTACAATTAATTACATAGTGTTTCTAGAAAAACGTCACAGCTGATTTTTTTTCCTGTAAGCTTGTCAAAAAACATTAAGAACACTTGTTTTCGCCACTAAGGGTCTTCTCAGCGCCTATTTTACTACGAAGCAGGAAGCAGTGTCATCCATTTCCACAGTCCGTATTACCAGCGTGACAATAAGAGCGTAAGTAGAGTTTAAGGAGACTGTGACTGTACACGAATTTTGAAATAAAAATTAAGTAGCAAAAATATGATTAAGAAAAACGGTGATGGCTGTTAATTGTCAGAATGTCTTAAAGTTTCGTTTAAAATCACATAGTAATAAAATATCTAATACATAAATTGGGCCTACTTCCAAGAGCGGAACAACACAACTGTACGAGAGTTACGACTGCTGACCTATCATCGCCCTTGTGTCTGTTTACTACAGGTTTATTCTTCTGATGAACGACGTATACTCCAACCGGCGTCTTTGAGTCCAGCTACGCGTCCTCTCTCAAATGCTGACATCTGCGTACATTGTTCAAGAACCTGTCTGCGAGGCGTAGTTATTGTCCAACAATGTACACTGAATTATATTCGCAAAGACGTTCTGGTGTCAACATGTCCCCTACTTACCATCCTTGCAGCTGTTCGGTGACATTGCATTGCAACGTCACACGATCATCCAAATGCCGACAGAGTTTAACAAACTTGGATTTTCCGTCGATATTTTTATGAATATCATTTGTGATCAGTTTGCTTAACTCCTTGGTGGTGTGTCGTTTCTTTTGTCCTAGAGTGTATATTCATTGGGGAGAATGCAGTTGGGTAGCCAGTGGTCGTTCTAGTGAGATTCTCTCCTGGAACTGTAGGATATGTAGCAAAAATAATAGAGGAGCAGGAGATAAGATCAGTGCCCTTCAGGAGCAATTAGAAAACACGAAAGAGGACCTAGATAGAATGAGGAAGGAGAATGGCCTGGAGAAACGGAACTGTCACCTGGTAAAAAGTTGCTAAGAGACGGATGTATTCAGACAGTTTTACTACACATGTCACCTATAGGTTTGATCATCTGTCACAGTTTAGTAGAGAGGACCCTCTTGTTGCTGTAGGTTTAACAAACATGCGTCAGTATTGGCGACGTATGTCTCAGAAACATCATTTGCAGATGATTAATACATTACCCTGACGTACAAGCAGGATTAACCCAATTTTGATCGTTTCTAAGATGCATTTCCAATATTTGACAGCCTCGGCAATACTGATGCGGTTTCAGAAGGGGAACAGCAGTGGGCTGAGGCATGAACTGGAATTTTTACCGGGGAAGAGGTGTACAAGGGTATTCCCCGCGGGTGCTGTTGTTGCAGTGTCATCGTGGCGCAATGGATAGCTCATCTGCCTAACATGTGACCTGGATGCGAATCCTAGCAGTGGTACAAAGTTTAATTCATTGTTCCCACTTATATCACTATTGCAGACAAAGGTGAGACTCAATAAGTCTCAGGAACGTCAAATGTATACACTATATAGTCAGTCGTCAAGGAAGTATCTGGCAAACAGGCCACAGTCGAGTATACAAAATCTAAATTTAGTAAAATTGTTGTTCTTAGTGATAAGTCAGATACATGTGCAGTGCTTAGCAATTGCTTCTTGAATATAGCAGGTGAATTGAATACAAACTTAGTTTCTACAGTAAATCATATAACTCTAGGAAAATGGCTTTGCAAGACTCCTATCTGAAACCACCTCCTTGATACTGATAAGGGACAGATTGAGTCAAAAATTAAATCGCTGAGGATTCAGGTCCATCACGGTATTATGAGGTATGTAGCAGAATACTGAAACGCTGTGTTGCATACTTTAACCCAATTCTTAGTCACATTTCCATTTTCTCTTTAGGAATGGTCAGATTTCCGTACAGTTAAAGTACTATGTAGTGAAATCCATTTTTTTAAAAAAAGGAGATAGGGATAATGTAGACAATTTCAAACGTATTTATATGCAATCTGAGTTTGCTAAAGTTACTGAAAAGTTAATTGATCATTTCAGTTCACATAATTTGCTGTCAAACGTACAATTTGATTTTAGAAATGGTCCTACAACTTAAAAAACTGTATTGTCTTTCCTCTGTGAGGCATTTGACAGATTAAACAAAAGGCTGCGAACATTAGTCATCTCCTTTGAGTCAACTATGTTGTCTGATTGTGTTGATAGCAAAATATTACTGCATAAGTTGGACGATTATGGAATAACAACGGTAGTTCACAACTGTTTCCCCTCACACTATAAGAATAAACAACAAAAGGACATTCTCCACGCTAATGTGGACGGCTATGACGTGGAGTCTGACTGGAACACAGTTAAGTGGGGTTGTCTCAGGGATCACTGCAGGGTCCACTAATGTTTCTTATATACATAAATGATATGCCTTCTAGTATGACAGTGGATTTTAAACTTTTTCCATTTGTTGTTGACACTAACTTGTTTGTGATGGATGTTGAGCGCAATAAAGGCAGTGTTTTAAGTGGTTCAGTGCAAGACATTAGTTCATGGCTTTAGAAAATAAATTGATGTTAAATTACAGTAAGACTCAGTTTCTGACACTCAGTTCAGCTAAAGCGGGTATTTTGATTACTCGGAATGGGCATATGATTAATGAATTTGAACAATCTAAATTCCCAGGTCATTACATATATGGTAGGCTGTCTTGAATAGTATGTTGTTAATAGCACGAGCTTATCCTCAAGAAATAGTAGCTTTCGCTCAGTTAACACTTGGCAGAAAATCAGTATGCAGTTGGATCGATGTCCTAGACCTTCGTGCACAAGGGCGTGCAGTATTCTGTTCTATCCATTTTCGGTAAGCTACCACAAGAATTAAAATATCTTAATAGCAGTCCTCGCACTTTTAAACCTAAACTGAGCAATTTCGTCACGGCACACTCCTTTTGCTGTCGTAGAGTTCGTCGGAAAAAATTAAGCACTTTTTGTTTTGTACTGTTGATTATGCTAGTATACACTCAGCAACTAGTCATCTACATGGGATTCATCTACATTTTATTTTGTCTCTGGGTAACTTTGCGGTTGCTTATTTTATGTACTGGGTCGTCTGACTGATTTCCTCCTTAATTTGGTCCTACGAAACTAAACGTGTAAAATAAAATAAAAATAAGCTAATAACAGACAATCCTTGTTTTACTGCTTCTGTACAGAAGCTCTCCTGCGAACCTGCAGAACTAGCACCCCTGAAAGAAAGGAGAGCTTCTGTAAAGTTTGGAAGGTAGGAGACGAGGTACTGGCAGGAGTAAGGCTGTGAGGACGGGGCTTGGGTAGCTCAGTTGGTAGAGCACTTGCCCGCGAAAGGCAAACGTCCCGAGTTCGAGTCTCCGTCCGGCACACAGTTTTAATCTGCCAGGAAGTTTCATATCAGCGCACACTCCGCTGCAGAATGAAAATCTCATTCACAAAGTTAGTGTTAGGTAACATTATTCGTAACAACTGTAACGTGTTCTCTTAGCTACTGCTACACTGGTATCTGACCCTACATCGTTTCTGCTTGTGCCGTGCGCCGAAACCTTTTGCAAAGTTCGGTATTATTCGACTTTATGTCTCTCTGATGGAATCGTTGGTTGTGTAGAATATCTCTGTCTGAGAGGCGTGTGGTGCGAATGTGGCCCGCGAGGCGGCCTGTGATGCGCAGCGACGGGGTCTGGAGTTAGCAGTGGCACGAGTAAAGTGGTGAGCGAGGCCCTCTGCTGGGAGCAGACGATGTGTATGCTGGAAAATGACTTGGCCGCGTCTGGAGTGACAGCGCGGCCTAGTTGTGGTTGACAGCCGTTGTTCCGACAGCTGTAGTTTGGGAAGGAGCTCCACTTTTTCATGCAAGAGCGCTACGGTTTCAAAATACCTTTGTTGCCCGAGGGAGATCGCCGGTTAAAGCAACTGTTGGAGTTCCCTACCGCCGACACTACACTGTCGCCGCGCCCTGGTTGCATTCACACACGAATACTGGAAAACTCCACGTGAAGCTGTTGTTGTTGTGGTCTTCAGTCCAGAGACTGGTTTGATGCAGCTCTCCATGCTACTCTATCCTGTGCAAGCTGCTTCATCTCCCGGTAACTACTGCAACCCACATCCTTCTGAATCTGCTTAGTGTATTCATCTCTTGGGCTCCCTCTACGATTTTTACCCTCCACGCTGCCCTCCAATACTAAATTGGTGATCCCTTGATGCCTCAGAACATGTCCTACCAACCGATCCCATCTACTAGTCAAGTTGTGCCACAAATTTCTCTTCACTCCAATCCTATTCAATAGCCCCCCCCCCCCCCCCCCCATTAGTTATGTGATCTACCCATCTAATCTTCAGCATTCTTCTGTAGCACCACATTTCAAAAGCTTCTATTCTCTTCTTGTCCAAACTATTTATCGTCCATGTTTCACTTCCATAAATGGCTACACTCCATACAAATACTTTCAGAAACGACTTCCTGACATTTAAATCTATACTCGACGTTAACAAATTTCTCTTCTTCAGAAACGCTTTCCTAGCCATTGCCAGTCTACATTTTATATCCTCTCTACTTCGACCATCATCAGTTATTTTGCTCCCCAAATAGCAGAAGTCGTTTACTATTTTAAGTGTCTCATTACCTAATCTAATTCCCTCAGCATCACCCGACTTTATTCGACTACATTCCATTATCCTCGTTTTACTTTTGTTGATGTTCATCTTATATCCTCCTTTCAAGACACTGTCCATTCCGTTCAACTGCTCTTCCAAGTCCTTTGCTGTCTCTGACAGAATTACAATGTCATCGGCGAACCTCAATGTTTCTATTTCTTCTCCATGGATTGTAATACCTACTCCAAAGCCGGCCGAAGTGGCCGTGCGGTTAAAGGCGCTGCAGTCTGGAACCGCGAGACCGCTACGGTCGCAGGTTCGAATCCTGCCTCGGGCATGGATGTTTGTGATGTCCTTATGTTAGTTAGGTTTAACTAGTTCTAAAGTTCTAGGGGACTAATGACCTCAGCAGTTGAGTCCCATAGTGCTCAGAGCCACCTACTCCAAATTTTTCTTTTGTTTCCTTCACTGCTTGCTCAATATACAGATTGAATAACATCGGGGAGAGGCTACAACCCTGTCTCACTCCCTTCCCATCCACTGCTTCCCTTTCATGTCCTTCGACTCTTATAA
Organism: Schistocerca nitens; assembly: GCF_023898315.1. NCBI lineage: Eukaryota > Metazoa > Arthropoda > Insecta > Orthoptera > Acrididae > Schistocerca > Schistocerca nitens. The sequence continues at coordinate 877,880,690 of NC_064615.1, forward strand.
CCGCCATCTGGTTTCTGTACGAGTTGTAAATAGCCTTTCGCTCCCTGTATTTTACCCCTGCCACCTTCAGAATTTGAAAGAGAGTATTCCAGTAAACATTGTCAAAAGCTTTCTCTAAGTCTACAAATGCTAGAAACGTAGGTTTGCCTTTCCTTAATCTAGCTTCTAAGATAAGTCGTAGGGTCAATATTGCCTCACGTGTTCCTATATTTCTACGGAATCCAAACTGATCTTCCCCGAGGTCGGCTTCTACTAGTTTTTCCATTCGTCTGTAAAGAATTCGAAATAGTATTTTGCAGCCGTGACTTATTAAACTGATAGTTCGGTAATTTTCACATGTGTCAACACCTGCTTTCTTTGGGATTGGAATTATTATATTCTTCTTGAAGTCTGAGGGTATTTCACCTGTCTCATACATCTTGCTCACCAGATGGTAGAGTTTTGTCAGGACTGGCTCTCCCAAGGCTGTCAGTAGTTCTAATGGAATGTTGTCTACTCCCGGGGCCTTGTTTCGACTCAGGTCTCTCAGTGCTCTGTCAAACTCTTCTCGCAGTATCATATCTCCCATTTCATCTTCATCTACATCCTCTTCCATTTCCATAATATAGTCCTCAAGTATATCGCCCTTGTTTAGACCCTCTATATACTCCTTCCACCTCTCTGCTATCCCTTCTTTGCTTAGAACTGGGTTTCCATCTGAGCTCTTGATATTCATACAAGTGGTTCTCTTTTCTCCAAAGGTCTCTTTAATTTTCCTGTAGGCAGTATGTATCTTACCCCTGGTGAGACAAGCCTCTACATCCTTACATTTGTCCTCTAGCCATCCCTGCTTAGCCATTTTGCACTTCCTGTCGATCTCATTTTTGAGACGTTTGTATTCCTTTTTGCCTGCTCCATTTACTGCATTTTTATATTTTCTCCTTTGATCAATTAAGTTCAATATTTCTTCTGTTACCCAAGGATTTCTACTAGCCCTCATCTTTTTACCTACTTTATCCTCTGCTGCCTTCACTACTTCATCCCTCAAAGCTACCCATTCTTCTTCGTGAAGCTGAGTGACCTTATAATTGTGTATTTGTCCATCTGTATATTTTAGTTGTTCATCTTGCAGAATTGTAATTGGGTCTAGTCTTCTGAGGCGCCATTGGTTCTACTATTTCGTGAGTGATCATTTGTTTGTTTCATCATGTTACAAAGTCGTCACTAAGTATGCCCTGGTGGGGCCTATTATTTATATGCAGTGGTAACTGATTTATGTTTCAAGTATATCACACCAATTTAATGACATGTGTAATACATTGCCAGAAAGTGTGCGCAAGACAGATGTATGAAATAAAATAAGATGGTAAGATCACGCGTCTGTAAATCCACTGTGGTAGCAGCGGATGAATTCTAATGCTGAAGATTTGTTCTTAAATAATTACCTTTTCTAATTCAATAGTTCACGCCTCTTAATTTGGCGTCTGCCTCAAGAAGTTTGCAACTAAACTCGTTTCAAATTGTTCGGCACTCCTGTACAGTAACTGAGCAAAATTTAAATTCTGGCACAGAATAGCCTGTGTACAAAATTTGTGATAAGGTGGTCCCACTGTAATTTCTTGTCTATCTCAAGTGCTTTGGTTAAATTGGCTTTGTCTGGATACGGTTTTTAGGTTTGAATTGCTGTGAGTCTGTTACTATAAATTTGTTTAAAGGTTACTACATGTATTTTGAAATAGCATAGTGCATTTTAAACTTTTTCTCACAAATAGTTATCAAGCTTGAGTTGAAACTTTTAATTGATGTTATAAGTGAATTGGGCTCAAAGACAAGTTTCCTAATAACTGTTGAGTAGGAATTGTTGTTAATAAAGTTGTTTTAAATTATGTCTTAATTCATGTTAGCCTGGCACCTTACTGCTTCTTCACAGCTCCTACCATACCACTGCTGTCCTTACTGAACAGACTCCCTACGCACATGAAGTGATCAACGGTCTTGACAATCGACACCTGCAGTCAACGATGCATAATTTTGGATTTTCGTATCTACCAGATATTCTGTCTTCACATCATTAACATGTAATTACATTTTAAGTTTTTGTAATAGCTTTCAATTATTATGATTAGTTCCGTTTTGTAACTACTTATTAATCATTTAAGGACTTAATAGCAATATCCTGTTACTGGATTTTTGCGTGTCAGTTTCATTTAATTCTCTGTCGTATCTGTAATACAGCCATACAAAAATTTGTGATCGGACTGACTCAGAAGTGGACTGTTTGTAACTCATACTGTTAGTTTGTTCTCTGAGGGAGAGTGAAAAACTGTCGGCCTTCACACCAATGGCGTTAATAACCACAGTATTTTCATCGTTTTATACTGACACCTGCAGGCATTACCCCTCCGTAGCGAAGGTCGCTAAAGCATGCCTGAACGATGGTGCTCGATGTTGAATGGCGCTTCTCATAACGCCTGGTGGCGGAACAAATTCTAACCACCGGTATGTAGCCAGAAAGGGACAGAAACATGTGGCGTAAAGTGCTTAATCACCAGAATTCGCCATAATGTCCTGGATTAAATTACAGACCTTTCTGCATCGTCTCCCTATGTGAGGGCATGTGACCCCGTTGATGTTGAGCTATTCGTTGGATGCTGACGTTAAGCTCGGCAGCTTGGTAACCTCCTTGGTGCTATTCGAGAGGAGCACATGTTTCCCCCTTCTCTCGTCTTTATAAAATACAAGACACCAATTTATACACATACCCATATAGTCACCCGCAGCCAACAGGTGCATTTAAGATACAGCTCTCAAACACTGATTGGAAAGGGGCCACTGAACGCGGGGAAGTGAAACTTACCTATGTGGCTGAACAACCCCTCGGGATAGCCCAGCAAACAATGCCACGTGAGTTCTTTTCTTTTTGACACCCACTGTCGAATTGAAGCGGCAAGTTGATATGCTGAACAATTTCCTGTAAATTATTTATATTTCCTCTAATGCATATGTTGAAATACCGCAAAGTCACGCAGCTCTCCATTTTCAAAACATCTCTTGGCAAAGTTGGTGGTATTTATGAGGAATCTACTCCTATAGTTTCTATTGTTAAGGAGGCAGATGAAGCTAGCAAGGAAGTTTCTAGTATGGTTGTTATGTATGAGGCGAAACTATGGGCTCCATGGAGAAAGGGTGACCCGGCTGAGTCACATAGGATAACGTGAGGATCAATTATCTATACTTGACGGGATGTATCTGAAACATCTTGGGTGATTAGAAGTTAGTAGACAGGAATACAATTAAATAATTAATGCTGGGCACTGCTAGATGAGTTCGTGTAAGATGCAAAAAAAAAAAAAAAAAAAAATGTTCAAATGGCTCTGAGCACTATGGGACTTAACTTCTGAGATCATCAGTCCCCTAGAACTTTGAATTACTTAAACCTGCGACCGTAGCGGTCGCGCGGTTCCAGACTGTAGCGCCTATAACCGCTCGGCCACCGCGGCGGGCTGTGAGATGCAAATGCCGCTATAGAGCACTTGATAATATGGTAGATATCATCGTGGATAACGCTCTTAGTCAGGGAAGTGTTAAAAGACGGTTTAATTATCGCAATTTCGTTAGTATAAAGCAATTAGTAAATTGTGTACGTAACCACTGAGTATGAGTGTTGACCATCAGTTACAAACTCTGCTTCGGGAATAACTGAGTGTCAAATCTATTCTATGTAAATTGAAGGTGGAAGGAGTGGGTAGGGTTGGGTGGGCGAGGCAGGATAGGGTAGGGTAGGGTTCACGGTTATCAGCTGCATTTGGACGTTGGGAGATTCATATAAAATCTAGTTATTTGAGAGAATGTATCGAGCTGCTACTTAATTTGTAAAGTTTTTCGAAATAGTTGAATTTTATATATGTCTTTTTGTTACGTGGTCAGGAGCGAACGTTCGCTTCAATTCTGTGAGTTCAGATTAACAACTAGAAATTCAAAGTTTCGCTGTAGTTAATCATCCTCAAGTCTTCCTAAAGAGAACAGAAGCCGGGCTATAGTAGTTTCACTCAGTTATTTTATAAATTTTGGGCAGTTTCTCTGTGACTAGTAACGATACTGTAGTGGTCATCACGTGGGCGCAAGCAATATGTTCTGAGACCACTTGACGTATTAAAGTATCATAAAGTGTATTGATGTTTTCCAAAACTGATTCTATGAAACTGGCTACCCCCTTTTGCGAGAATTTTTGTTATAGTTAACTTGTTTCTTTGTAACTGAGGTTTGGCCATGTGTATAGTAGTAACTCACGTAGTACATAAATCTGAAAGTGAGTCAGATCTTTCATTTCATGGAATGTGATATATTGATGTTATCAGCCATGACTTACGTATTAATTTAGTAATTTTCGATTAGTTTTTTGTGAATGCTAACGGACTCCATGTTTTTCCGCCGCTGTGTGTTCGTTACTCCTTGTCTGTACAACATGCTTATTTGAATCCCTTGGTGTGGAATAGTGTGTAAAGGCTAAATTCATGATTTACCTTAGGGTTTAGCCTTTGTGGTAGATTTCTTTCGTTGAGTCAAGCTTCGTCAACTTCCTTTGCTAGACAATATCAGATACGGCGACTATTCTGATAGTGTGTAGCATAATTTGTATATTCGTCAATGTGCGGTTATACAAAGTCCACAGGAATCTTAGTTCTGCTTCGGTTCCCGACAGTGCAAGCTGGCGCAAATAGTCGGAATATCTACCATGCACACACCCCCTACCTCTCTGCTGTAGTTCAACTATCTTGTGTGAATGTGATGTTGGGTACTGCTACGTGGAACAACATTGAGTTTAATCCGTGCCCCTACCCTATAGCGTGACTGAATTTCGTTTTATATGTAGGAGACAAATAATGTAAAATTCATAACTGTCGTCTTTAACCGAAACGTGATTACCATACCTAGAATCAGGGGTGTATATACACTGATCAGACAGAACATTATGCCCACCGACCTACAATTGGTATAAACCCGTCCAGGTGAATGCAGCGTCACGTGGCGAGGAAAGACTGCTTCTCAGACACTGGAACGGTGCATCCGGTGTTAGCAAAGGTGTAGAATGGGGAAGGCGCGCGATCTATCGGAGTTTGACTGAAGATATATTGAGACAGCCTGGAGGCTCGGCACGAGCATTTCGCAAAATGCACAATTTGTCGGGTGTTCGAGGAGTGGTGTGGTGTCTCCGACATGTGGCAACACCAAGGTGAAACCACGTCCAGCGTGAGGTTGGGCGGCCACCCCGCATTATACATGTCGGACGTCGTAGACTGGTAAAACAGGACACGTGACGAAGTGTTTCGGAAGTAACATTACACTTTAATGCTGGGTAGAGCACAACTGTGTTTGAACACACAGAGCACCGAACACTCCTAACGATGGGCCTCCTCATGCGACGACGCATGCATGTGCAACTGTTAACACCACGACATCGGCAACTATTACTGACCATCGGCATTGCACAATGGCGTAGTGGTAGAGCGTTGGATGGTCTGAGGATTCCCGATGCCTTCTCCGTCATGCAGACGGGAGGGCGCGAATCCGTCGTCTTTCAGTGGAACTGCTCTTTGACACCTGTACCACAGGACAGAGTCAAGTTGGCGGCGGCTTCTTTATGCTCTGAGGAATATTCACGTGCTCATCCATGGGTCTAGCGGAGCTCGTGCAAGGTACCATCACAGCCAAAGAGTATTGTACACGGGTTGCAGACCACGTACACCCCTTTATGATGAACATGTTTCCCGACTGTAGTATCATTTTCAGCAAGGTAATGCGCCATATCACAAGGTCAGGAGTGTGATGGTGTGGTTCGAGAAACACAGTGTCGAGCTCAAATTGATAGGCTGCGCCCCCTCCATCCTACTCGCCACATGTGAACCCGATCGAACTCATCTAGGATGTGATTGAAGGAGGCGTCAAAGCTAATCGGCTCCCCCCTCCCCCCCTTTTCCGCGGAAGTTACAGGAATTAGATGACTCATTTGTGTAGACGTGGTGCCAACTCCCTCCAGCAGCCTACCAAGGCCTCATTGTTCCCATGCCACGACGTGTCGCCTTCGTTATTCTTGTCAAAGGTTCTGCGGTGTGATATGTGGTTGCTATTCTGTCATTCTGCGCAACGGATAAATCTGAGATGTACCCTTTACCCTGTGGCTCCTGCAGTATGCAATTTCCACCCCCACACTACTACAGAAGTGAGGCAGACGCTCCTAACGTTCTAAAGAGAAATGCCTGAAAAACTTTCAGCAATAACTATCTTCTGAAGTCGTCCGCTGTAAGGAAATAACACAAAAATTCACAAAATATCTTACGTACCTAGTGGGGTACTTGGGTACTGGAGTAGTGCTAGTTAGTGTAAGAAAAACATGAAACTAACGAAAATTATTATTTTTTTGCAAAAATTCTGAGAAATCACAATGGCACTTTTAGTTATGAACTGAACAACTTATTTCCGGGTTCTTTTTGGAATGTGAAGTTACCTCTTAAGGATAGGATTCGCTAATGAAATTTCTATACAAAGTTAAGATTATACTTGAAAAAAGAGACAGCATTGGTCGTATATTTTTTACTATTGCAAAATCGATTTTCTGTCACTGAGTGACCATCTTCAGTGCTATATTGTATAACTTAAATTGGGATGCACTGTTGTCACTAAGCTTACGGCGATCACATAGACTGAGCTCAGTCTATGTGATCTCTTGCTCAGTCTATGTGATCGCCGTAAGCTTAGTGACAACAGTGCATCCCAATTTAAGTTATACAATATAGCACTGAAGATGGTCACTCAGTGACAGAAAATCGATTTTGCAATAGTAAAAAATATACGACCAATGCTGTCTCTTTTTTCAAGTATACCTGTTATCTGGTCGTTGTGCACAAGACAACATGGAGTCGCCAATCAATAAAGTTAAGATTGTTATTGACTTGTCAGAATGGCTGAGAGCCGCACCTACTCAACTTGAATAATTATCTTTTAAAATGTTGCTAGGTACGGTCAAGGCTGTCGCATGTGAAATGCAGTGAAGTGTACTGTTGTGGAGGAAATATGTGGCTCGCAAGAGCTGTAGTGCACAATACCGTAAGCTGCGATGACTGCCGTCTTCGCCGGTCGCTGCTGACAAATAAGATAACTCTCGTTCTACCTGGATTGACCTTCGCCAATCAAACTCTCCCTACACCTTGATGAAGTCAAGGACTCCTATTCGCCCCTAGTCTAACTATTGGCGTGGTACACCGGTCAGATAACCAGTCCACTGTGATGCCACTCAAAAATTCGCTTGCAGGCATTTAACTATAACTCTGTCCATTCACTTCGCACAATAAGTGTGGCGGCCAACACAGTGAACAATGTTTAATCGCAAGGACTTAATATAGAGTCGCACTCCAATTTGCTCTCGACAGAGGTGCCTCCCAGTGAAGTACTGAGGAGAGACTTGTTCCTCGCTCTGTGAGTACACATACAAGCACACTTGCTCCCGTTACGTGTTCTCGCTCCAAGAGCGACAACGGAACGGCCTCTCTCCACGCCAGACGTGAAGGGGTATATCTTTCAGTCTCTTCCATTACTCCTTCAGCTCAAGGCGTCAGGGATATCGTCTGCCAATCAGCATTGCTCTTCTAAAACGACAGAATGGCGTTTCGTTTAAGGCGACCAGTCCGGAAATCTGTAGCGTCAGCGTTTGGCGTTTGCTGTCTCCCTGTGAAAACCTCTGAACCTGCATGCTATGTTTGTAAAGAACGCGTAGGCTGGGCGCTCCCACACAATGTAGAGGAATTTGCTTTTAAGTCGAACACAGGGTCGTTCTCCCTTTCACTCGGGCAAACGCTGTCTGCTCTACGGGCGGTCACCGGCCGATGTAGATAGGTTGACTTGTCCTCTGAAGGGACTGGCCTCCTGGCGTGTGGTTTACCTCTCCCGAACTAAAAGCTTTTGTGACCATCGTGTCTTGAATGTGTGTGTGTGCGCCAGCCTCGAGTATTTCAACTTCGGTGTGCACTTGCGATTTATTTGTTATTTGCATATCGTGTACATGAATTAATACAACATTGACTTTATCTTATCAAGTTTGGGTTCGAATGAAGCGTCTTGATGCGTGGAATATGATTGTGAGGGTGGTATATGTAAGCTCAGGAGACCACGATGTCTTACAGGGTGGAGGTACCCAATATTAAATAGGTAGTCATAATCTTCTGGCTGATCAATGTATAACCTTATTGTGAAGCCTGTGTTTTATATCAATAAATGTAGAAAACTGTAATGAACCATGTTTCGAGATCAATATAACCAGCTCACCACTCCCCTTCCTTACTAAATGCAGGTTGTATTGGACCACATTGCAAAGAACGATTTGCAATATAAAAGAAGGATTTCAGAACAATGATTAAAGCTTTATTGGAACAACATATGTAAGTTATGGTCATGATAAAGCAAAGGGTTATCACTCTCTGTATAGGTTTGAAGTGAAAGCTAAAATAAGGTTTCACGTTTCAAAGAGAATCAGTAAATATAGTTAAAACCTGGCTATCACTCTTAATTAAAATCACTCTACCAAGAATTCCAGGATACAGTAAGATGTTCAGACGTGCATAGAAATTACCAGAGTAGACATGGGTATAAGCCCCGGTCAAATAGTCTTGAATATAGAGTAAAATATTACAAGTTACGAGAATATTTGTTCACGTACCGAATGTTCACCCTATCCCCACACTGAAGGTATCCATGCACTTTGTCTTACCATTTTATGGTTAATGAAGCCTTAATCTGAGCTCTTCTTACGAAAGAGGGACGCTCTCTCATAATCTGTAGGAATTTTGGATGGTTTGAGTTGATATCGATATGCTTTTGTCTGATTGCCTTTGGGAAAGTGAAACCTTGGTGTTGCACATGTGCACAGAATACGACAGGGCATTATTCCTTCTATTATTCATTCTATATCTGAAAATTTTCCTTAAATCAAAGTAGACTTCATGGGTTTTATATCAAGCATGAGAAGCATCATTCCCAAATGATTTTGCCCTGACGTGCACTATATACCAAGTGTTATGAACAAGTGTGCATTTACCTATATATGATTCGCATCGAAGTTTAGAGTGTGGAAATGCATTCGTATTTTCCCATTCCTTGAACTTGTTAATCTATATTTCAATCAATACATCATCACATGCTTTCCATGTCTGCAGCGTGGATTCTTTTTCATAAAATGGGCTTTCTGTTTCGAACTCAAGACATATTTTTGCCTGTGCCTGAGAATCTGAAACAGAGTTTCCAGGTTAAGACAGGCAGAATCTTAGAAACCGCGTGGTTAGGACCAAGGTAGTCTACTGGACGATTAATTCCTATAACATGGAGCAGTGCATCATTATTCTTTCAGCCTTTTCCTTCGTTGTGAAGGACACGAACCAGCATTAGGTGGAAAATTATCCTGTAATTCCACTGGCTGTTGTATGTCTCAGATGTTACTAGGTACAAAATACTAGGACAAACAGTACAGACTGTCTTTATTGTAGAATTGTTATCCAGTGTGCATAGTTGGTTAAGTACTACCAAATTAATTCTGTTGTGAGTCATGATTTTATCATTTGTGCATTTTTACTAAGCATTAGTGATAAAACTCTTGTTGAAAAAAAAATTTTCAGTTGTGCATAAATAATCAATTTTAGTCATATGCAGTTGTACTGAGACACAGCATAAATTGTTAGTCACATGTGTTTGAATATTCAGTTCATTTGTATGTCCCTCTCATGTAAATAAAGAAACTCCCAAGAATACAAACAAATCAACAATAACTCCCGCAGAAAAAGGTATATTTCACTGCTGGTTATGAGTGTTTCTAAAATAATCATCAGATCATTGAACTGATTGTAGTTAACTGACTATTTGAAACGGTGATTCGAAAATTTACAGTGAGCGATGGTGGAAAACAGAGTGTGGGGGGTGACATCTTTGCTGTGCTGTGCATTGTAAGGTCCCTAATGGTCGGTGCTTGTAGTGGCGTCCTCCAGAATCGACATCCTGCAGAACTCCCTCTCCAACAGTAACAGGCACAGCGACAGCAGCGCCGCCGTCGCCAGGACGAGCACGGCGGGAACTACGCTCTTGACGCCCACCGGCTTGAAGGACTCGCGAGGCTGCTGACCGTCAGGCGAGGACCAGTACTTCCTGAAGAGGCGCTGCGCCACCCCTCCACTCCGCATCCGCAGCAGGCTGACCCGACATAAGGCATTAAAGGGACAAACTGTGTAGCAAAAACAATTTAAAACAAAGACTTGGGTTATATTAAACACTGAACATCAGACAGGAATGTAGCTGCAACACAACTAAAGAGAAATGACTTTTCTTCGTTTGTTTTCCGAAGTTTTAAATTTTAGTGTTACAAATATTAAATACTTTTTACTTTATATTCAATGCATTTTCATTAACTTCATTTCAATATGGTAACACAATTGAAGGGTTTCGTGCAAGAAGAAGGCAGCTCCATTTTTTCCAGTTTGTGGCAAATTAAAAAAAAAGTTTTAAAAATTCAGTTTTCACCAAAACGAAAAAGTTGTCAGCCTTGTTTTAGGCTATGCGGTATCTAATACTACTGACGAGAATACACACAAATGCATGCATTCAGGTACGTGCAATAGAGTTTTGAATTTTGGAGCTGCCTCCGTTTTGCTCCAAAGTGAATGTAAAACTCTTTGTAGGACCATTTTCTTCATAATTAACCATATTTCCGATTAAAAAACATTTATTAATAAACAAAGTACAACATTATTGGCATAATACATTAGTTCTACAGTTCTTCTTCAGTCTTCTAGCTCCCCTTCAGTCACCTCAGGATCGTTTGAAACATCTGACGTCAACTGGTCGTAAAACCACATTTCGTTTTGCCCAACATACTTTCTGGCCAGCTCTTTGACATCTTTAAGCATTTGGCCTTTAAGCGGGAGGAGACAATCATAAGTTTGATGAAGGTGGTCCATTGTTATGAGACTGAAAGGTCCTTGTTTGCAAATTTGCGCATTATCGAAGACAGTCCTCCCTACAGTCGCACTGCATTGAATGGTTCCTTTACCGATGTATGGCTGTTCATAGAGGAATATTTTGTACTTAGTGATTAAATATTTTCTTCTTTTCTTGTTCGATAAGATAAGTAAGTGTTCTTCACAAAAAAATTCTTCAACGTTTCAACAAAGTGGAAAATAAATCTCTGGTCCACTTCAGTCACATGAAACGCGCTGATAGTACATGCTGCTGCAAACGTCGTCTAACTGTTCGTGCAGACGGTTGTTGTCTTGCAAACGTCCCTATCTGTTGACTCAGGGAACGAGACGTGGCTGCACGATCCGTTACCGCCATGCGGGTAAGATGCCTGACATCTCGACTGTTAGTGATGCGAGTCCGTTGGGATCCAGCACGGCGTTCTGTATTACGCTCCTGAACCCACCGATTCGATATTCTGCTAACAGTCATTGGTTCTCGACCAATGCGAGCAGCAATGTCGCGATACGGTAAACCGCAATCGCGATAGGCTACAATCCGACCTTTATCGAAGTCGTAAACGTGATGGTACGCGTTTCTCCTCCTTACACGAGGCATCACAACAACGTTTCACCAGGTAACGCCGGTCAACTGCAGTTTGTGTATGAGAAATGCGATGGAAACTTTCCTCATGTCAGGACATCGTAGTTGTCGCCACCGGCGCCAACCTTGTGTGAATGCTCTGGAAAGCTAATCATTTGCATACCACAGCATGTTCTTCCTGTTGGTTAAATTTCGCGTCTGTAACACGTCATCTTCGTGGTGCAGCAATTTTAATGGCCAGTATTGTAATACCTGCTGTTATGAGTAATGTAAAGAATTACGTACAGAAGAAGTGGTGTTGGATTATGGGTGTGGTCGGGAGTATAGGAATATATTTTGGAGCATTGTGCACTGTGTACGGTAGAGGAACAGCTCAGAGACGATGACTGTATCAGCAAGACAATGCACCCTATCATAAAGCAGAATGAGTTAGACGTTGGGTTGTGGACAATAATCTCTCTGTCCCGACGTGAACGCAATGGAACCCCTTTGATGTGAGTTACCCCGTCGACTTCGCTGCAGACGACAGCGTCCACCATCACTACCTTCTCTGGTTTCACCTCTTGAGATAGAATTGGATATCTTTCATCCATAAACTCTCAGACACATTGAAACAGACTCCAGTTAAATTCAAGCGGTCGTAAAGTAGAAGAGTGAACACACATAATATTACTGTACACTAAAACGTGTCGTTATACCTTTGATCCGATAGCCTACATAATGCTATCGAGTACAGTGCGTACCGAAAGTCGAAAAGAACGGTTAATCGTAGCGTCAATAACATATTTTGTCTAAACGGACGACAAGTACGGAATCATTAAGTAAATAAACTATGTAGTGTACGACATCACCAAAAAATATGCCCCAAGAGATTTTGATAAACGACCAGAAACCAAAACATCTTTAGTTCGACGAGTATTTCAACTTCTGGTCCTACCTGGCACGACACCAGTAGTTTACCACTGGACCTCAGTTTTATTTTAGACTACGTTCCTGAAACATCATTACTGTATACACTATGAAACTAACAAAGTAGCAGTTAAAGTAAAAAACAAGAATGACAATTATAATACTGAAATGTTTAGAATAAAGTCTCAGTGATCACTGATATTGTCGCTACATTCAGTTTTTCAGATACTCAGCTGAAATTGGGAGCCACATAAAACATGTTAGAGTACAGAAGTGCAACTCAGACCTATTATGTACACCAAGTTATGCCCCTAACCTTGACATATGTATTTCACTGCACTTTGAAATGTAGAGGAACCAGACACGAGTTATAACTATGGATATGTGTCTTAAATACATTTCAATGACTCAGTTCGTATTGGTCTGACAGATAGCAGTAGGTACTGGAGTTCGATTTCTTGTCTTGCAATTGCGTTGACTTGCCATGTGCGATCAACATATACAGGATACTCTAAAATTTCTCTTAGACTTCTAGGACTTGTAAAGGGTTCTCAGTAGATGATATTTTGAAGTGGCACCCATATCCGGAAACGTACCGTTTCCGTGTTTCAAAACCATTTGAAAACGTGTTGGTAACGCGGCAACTTTTACAAGTAATCTATAACATACCAGCGGGTGCTGGGAGCAATATCCGTTACACGCGCAATTGTTCATGTACTTATTGATGGGTTCCCTTTAGCGTGATGCAGAACGGCCTCTTTCACTTCGGGTGTGCATCATCTTCTTGGAGCACAACAATCACGCCTACTGACGGTGAGGGTACCGTTTACTCCAAGCCGGTGAGTGATTGTAGCAAAAAGGACATGCCATGGAGTCTGACGTTGTGGAGAAGGGTCTCGGTAAAGGCGACGACCAGCTTCTCCATTACCGTGAGCTTCGCCATTCAGAATGATCATGTCGCTGTACTCAACCAAATTGCTCGTACACTCACAGACACCTGAGTAGGGCCCGAACCAAGTCAAAGACATAGCACAGATGTCAAATGATGTCAGCCGATCCCATGTAAGCACCGCCACCATGGCTACCCTGCTGCATAGCTACCTAGGAAACATGTTTTCAAATGGCTATAACACGGAAGTGGTACGTTTCCTGACATGGGTTCCATTGCAAAATATTGTCTATTCAGTCCCCTCTACAAGTTCTAGAAGTCTGCAACGGGAATTTTCGAGCACTCTGTATACATACCGTCAAAATTAAAAGATTTAATGAATGAGTGCTCTAGTCGTGAAGAAATTCATTATATTACCCGAAGACAAGTTTTGGCTTATATGTTAAAGTCGTTTGCTAGTGGAATTTGAAACTGACAATGTACTTGCATAATATAATGAATATTTAAATACTTTACATAGCAGGAATGTAAGAGTTTCGACATGATTAAATTCACACATGTATAAAATACGAAAAGAAATAGGGAAACATTCAAATATAGTTTATATTGTCCTTAGGTGAAGGAAAGTCAAATGTAGAAGAAAGTTAAAGTCGTCTAGATTTTGAAGAGATAATACCATAGAAGAAATTGCTACCATAAAATATGTGCATTTTGATGTATCAAAAGTATTGGCATGCTTTAACATTAAAATCTATTATTGGGTGTGAAAAAGCTTGTAGACTACTGTTGGTGCCCCAAGAAAGACATTCCAGATGTAAAACACATTCAAAAGTCCTTGAAAAGAGCCTTTCCTCCATTAAATGATTTAATGTATGATCTTACAGACATAATTTAGACATCATTCAAATCCAAGACTGTTTGCAAAACATAATCAGCATGTATATTGTATTCAAACAATAATCAGCATATGTATTCTATAAAGAGTTTCTTAAATGTCATATTTTAAAATGTGAAATAGCAATAAAACGTGATCTGACAAAAGGAAATGAGTTACATCTCTGAATTCAGAGTACAGGGAATATTTAGAATCAGTGTAAAGAAAGTTGACCTCATAAATAACGCAGTCCAATGTTACATTTCGACATGCTTTATCAATGAAATTCTTTTACATTTATTGAATTTCTAAAGTAGTTGCAGTGGACGGTGCGTCGAGGCCAAGGGTTATGTCATCTAGCGTGAGCGTGTGTGCGTGTGTGTGTTGGGGATGAGGGGGCGGGGGGGAGGGCGGTGACAGAAGTTGAAACACAGGGAAATGCAGAGGTTACGCATGTCGTCGAGGCAACGTGGACTGCTTAAAAGATAAGAACATATTTATAGTGTGCACATTTCAACCTGACAGCGGTCGCAAACATGAATGAACGGAAGTGAGTCCGAGGGGAGAGGTGCGGAGCAGGGAACAAACCCCGCCTCCATCACGCAGGACTGGCAGTCTACAGCCGCGTTTTGTGGTCATGAGTGTTGTGGAGGCAACGTGGACTGCTTAAAAGATAAGAACATGTTTATAGTGTGCACACTTCAACCTGACAGCGGTCGCAAACGTAAATGAACGGAAGTGCGTCCGAGGGGAGAGGAGCGGAGCAGGGAATAAAACCCGGCTTCTTCACGTAGGACTGGCAGTCAATAGCCGCGTTTTGTGCCCCTGCGAAAGCCGAACTGACGTAATGGTCACAGGGACCGTCGATCCCTTCTGGTATTATGAGGGTCGCACTCGATCCCCGACTGGACCACGACCAGTCTCTTCACTCTTTCCAAAAAAATGAAAGTAAACAGCTAACAACGTACAACACAAAGCAAACCGAAATAGATACAGCATTCGGTAATGGCTTCAGCACAACTGTCTACTGAGACTGCCAGTATCATAAACTTGATAGATCAGGACTGATCTCTGCCGGTATCGTATGCAATCATAGTTCAAAACGCCCTGTTTCCCTCCACCTCAAACAGCCATGATAATGTTTACATTACACTAACAACCGAAAGCTGCTACGAAATTGCAGTGTGTCTTTAAAGGAAGCTTTCAGTAAGGGGGAGGGGAGGGGGCGCACATCCACGATGCTGTACCATCTTAGTGTGCGCTGCTTATTGTCTTTTCCCTGCACTTTTTTAGGCGGGCCTAAATTACTGTTTCTTCATATATTACGCACGCCCATAAAGTATCACTTCTTTACGGTATGAAGAGTTACTACCTTGTTTTCGATGCAGTCCACCGTGTAGGCATCTTTTATAAGGTGAGCAGTGAAGGTGAATTCTCCAATGTAAATAGCCTTACAGGCGAGCAGTGGGTCCTGTATATCCCACTAGTCTGATACAATGTAAGTTCTGAAGTAAACTGAATAATCTTTTCGCAATTGGGGTGGCCATCCATTTATTCAGTACAAATAAGCAGAGCGAAGCGGTCCCCAAGGATGAAGAAATTTCTTCTTCTTCCTTTTCTTCTTCTCTTCAAGATTTAGGAAATATATGCCTATTCCGACTTCACATTTTAAGACTACCTTTTCCTCTTTCTTCTGACACCTTTTCCCTCAGGACCTGTACTTGTTTACTACGACTGGAATTCTGCCTTCTTTCATATGTTTAATGTTTTTTCTACATTTCTCCCTACACCTCCCCACTTGGCCGTTTTATTAAATATTCCTAACTATTCTGTATATTCTCATTTCTTATAAGATCCCTTATATTGGAACAGAGTTACTGTCGATGCACAGAATATGTTGTTGAGATCTGACGTGTTTATTTCGTAAATTTTCATGTGGTTATAATTACAATGATAAATACACAATTAAAATAGTGTTGTAGATGTCAGAAGACAAAACAAATCATTGATGCACAAGCTTAAATTGTCCTTTCCTTAATATTACTTATTATTATCAAAAGCAGAAAATACGCATAAGGTAAACAGAAGCCATTAGGGGGGCCCAAATTTTTTTTCTTGTCAATGCCGTTTGGGGAATGCCTTTTTTATAAGAGAACATGTGATGTAGGCAGACCCGGCGGACAGTGTTGCGGTAGGAGTAACGCCTTACTGCATTCAGTTTTGGGAACACCGTTTACATGGAAAAACGTTTACTGCTGGCAGACTGTGCAGAACAGAAGTAGCCAGATAGCGGAGACAGTTTTCTTAGTGCGCTCCGCAAAAGCTTGTACTTGGTATTAACATCTGCACAAAATGTTTGAGGAAGACGTTTGTTAATACTTCCGTATTATAAAGACCTCTCTGGTAATTATTGGCCATGGTTGCAAGAATTTCCAGACTGAATTATGGGATTGCGGTGGTTGCACAACTAAGCTTCAAGTGCGTTGAATATACGCAGCCCTGGCGACGCCATGATCATATCGTTTTAACCAGAGACATGAAGAAATCTGCAGAAGCGTTTTTTGGCTCCACAGCGTCAACTACAATGCAATTAACAAGGCAAGCTATGATCTTCTTAACTGTTATGAATATAAACGAGAGCCATGTTTATTTCAACTTGTTCTTTGATCAAGTGAGTTTTGTTCAATATATTCTCATTTATACTTACGGGGTGTTATTGTTTGATTTCAAAATCCACTTAATTTCATTTAAATCTTACCTTCAACTGTAACTATTATGACAGGTAAAATCAGCCACGGCAGCTGCTGTTTTCTTAAAGTGTCAAAATATCATGTATTTCTGATGGGTCGCTTATACATCATTTGAGCTATACATATTGCGGTGTCTGTTCTTTCGGACACGTCCGAAAAAGCAGATACCTTGTTTGATGTTGTGGCCATATGAGTAATTGTTCGAAGTTTTCATTAATGTTAGCCGCATTTGGGCATAAGTTATGCTACGTCAGTATTGTGTAAAAAGATGAGAGTTCGGGTTAGGAGGGAAGAATTCTCGGATGGTCGAGATGAAGCATACACGATAGCTCAGCGTGTACGATCAGAGGGTTAGCTGACCTCTGTAATAAAAAAACTGACTGAACAGATCAACAATGAATTTGAACATGTGTCATGGGACGTCCGTCCCAGACAAATGCAGTGAATATTAAAGAACAAAATTAGATCAGCAACAAAAAAAAAAAAAAGGTGGCTTATATGACTGCTTAAATTGAGTGGGAAATCCGGGTTCGAGTCCCGGGCCGGCACAAATTTTCACCTGTTCCCATTGATACATTTCAATGCCCGGATGCAGCAAACGCCAATGAAACCTTTGAACAATGACAATTATAAACTTTATCCGAATAGTGAAAAGTCTTAAAGTAAATAAATGTATTTTTTTCTGATACTTAAAACTAAGTTTAAGCCTTACGGAAAATTAATTTGAATAACTGTTCCAAGTTGATTGAACAGATTTAAGTTTCAAAATTCGTTACTTCTGGAAGTGGTGATCATATATAGCAAAGAAACATTAAATTTTTGGAGTGCTTCCTGAATGTGAATTTAGTCACAGTTCCTGTTCCAGTTGTGGACGTAGTAGCCACTAGGTATAATGGGAAACTGAAATCATGATGAACACTGAATTGTTATTATATACGACGACCCAGTGGTTTTCCTACTTGACGCTTCAGAAGGACTTCGTTAGCCAAATTAAATTTCAATTCTGGAAACACGCAGTCTGTATTAGCTAAAGAGTACATGGTACTTAAGTGTATTGTCCAAAGTGCAAATTTTATTGTTATTTGGTTTTGCGATTATGCTTTTAGACACTACTTCAGACAAAGTGGTAGCAAGATAATGCTCTTTCATAGGCAGAAAAGGATTCCCGAAGAAATTTACCTGAAGAGCGTACGATATTTGAATATAGGAAAGAAGAGTATAGTCGTTAAGTCACCTTCAGCAACCTGTGATGGATCTTAAAAATCTCATTTCAGCTGACTGTATACCGCTTTCGTTTTTCTTCTATTCAGTCCAAGATTAACTACCATAGAGGAAGACAGATACAACTAATGTTTTGCAAATTTTAATACTGTTCGTTACCTCGTCTTGTTCTTTAAGGTTTTATTTATAATTTCTCATATCTGAGGAAATTTATTGGTTTTATTTTGTACATCATTATTGTAATTCAATTTCATATTGCACCCTAAATATCTAAAAGTTGAAACTTGTTCCAGTGCTTTTTCTTTAATGACAATTTTTGATCTGAGTCATTGTTTCCCACAGTGAGTCATAACTTTAGAGGTACATATTTACAGATTTTAACTTCGTCTACCTAATTCACATAACCTCTACACCGAATGTTGTAACTTTGCTCCTGTGTTTTATATTAAGGCTACATCTTCTACATACAGCTTAGCGTTCGGAAGATATCTTCTTTTCCGTTGTATACCTTCATTTACTTCACTCTTCCATTTTCTTACGAGATCTTCAATATATAGGGTGGTTCTTATTAACGTTTAAAAACCCCAGAACTCAAGTAGGCGATGCTGAGACAAGTAATTTTTCTAGGACACAAGATGGCACCAGATGACGTACCTCGACGCACGTGTAGCGGCTGGGCTTGTCGGTTGCTGGTAGGAGGCAGTGCTACACAGCATGAGGTTATCTGTTTTCGTTCTTGCACTATCCGATGTGATAGGGTAGTGGTTGTAGTAGTGGTAAGAGAAGACTACACTGAATCGGTTTACATTTACCAGGCTTACAGACATGCATCTGTGTTATGGTGCAGTTAACTGCGATGTGTCTTCAGCAAGACATACTTATGCACAAACTTTCCCACACCGTGTTTTATTTTCTTACATAGCATTTGCTACTGTGGCTCGTCGAGTGCGTGAACGGGGACAATGCGAATAAGTAAAGATTGAAGTCAAAAAATGTATTGAAGGAAGGTAACACAGCGATCAGACAGGGTGTGTTCTGAAATAAAGTTTAAATATCAGACAAAATCTGACGTATGCAAAAGTTTCTACTTCGTTATTATTTATTTTATGGGATTTTATGTGAGTGCTTAAAATGTGTATTTGATAAATACATACAGTAGCTTAAAACACTGTTTTTGCTTCGAGTGTTTAAACATAAATGCCACTACAACTTTGCCACTGATACTGCATTTCAAGATGTTCCCCATTGTGTATGGATGTTTCTCATTAATTTCAACTTTATAGGGCCTAAAAGTGTCAGTAATGTTTGACTTCGCGCAAGTGTAAGAGAACAAATGGAGGAAGCTGCTTTGGCGCTAGCGCAGCAGTATCCTGAAACGAACACACGAAAAGTCATGGACCAGTTGCGTATTTCGCAGTCAACATTATGGCAATAGTGGAAAGGAGAAGGGCTCAAAGCACACCAGAAGGCTAAAGTGTATGTTTGACGGAAGGGATTCTGTATCTCGTGCAGAATTTTGTGAATTTTGCAACATGGAACAGCAAGTGGGCCTTAATTTTCTCCCGTAGTTATGCTTGCTATCAAAGCGACATTTAATAAAGAAGGAATCTTCGACACCAAAAATAACGTTTATTGGTCTGATGCCAACCCACATCAAATGTACGAGCATGGCCGTCGAGACATATTGAAGGTTAATGTATGGGCGGGAATTTTATTTAACCAAATAATGAAACAGTACATTTTACCTGATGGTTTAAATGACCATAATTACTGTCTTTTCCAAGGATGTTCTGCCAGAGCTACTTGCAGACGTTCCTCTGGAAGTAAGAGCAAACATGAGGCCACAGCAGGACGGAGCTCCGCCGAACTATGCCCTCGCAATAACAAATTACGTTAATCATGTGTATCTTGGGCGACGTAGCCTAGTATGCTGGCCAGCAAGACTCCCGAATTTAACCCAACTAGATTTTTTTTTTGTGATGGGATGAAGCAGCTAGTTTACAGCATCCCAGCAGAGTCCCAGATGGGCCTCATAGCCTGCATAGCCTTTGCTGCTGCGGAAATATAAAACACAAACGACATTCTTGAGCGAGTGCATGAAGGGATGAGTGACCGATGCATTACTTGGATTCGAGCAAATGGTGAAAATTTCGAATACCTTTGGAAATATAGCCTGTTGTAAACCTAGAAGTTGTTGTTGTGGGTTTGCAGGAGAGCCAACACCTTAATAATAGAGGAAGCCGAAAGGCACGCGTTTTAGCTCACGCAGGCTGGCGTGAGGTCTGGAACAGGACAAGGAAATTAGACTTTAGAAAAAACGGACGTAGCTGGTGGAATACTTAACTTTAATCCATTATTGGTGAACGTCGGTCTGACGGTACATGAATCACAAGATCAATAGCAACTGATAATGGCGCCTTGCTAGGTCGTAGCAAATTATGTAGCTGAAGGCTATGCTAACTATCGTCTCGGCAAATGAGAGCGTATTTTGTCAGTGAACCATCGCTAGCAAAGTCGGCTGTACAACTGGGGCGTGTGCTAGGAAGTGTGTCTAGACCTGCCATGTGGTGGCGCTCGGTCTGCAATCACTGATAGTGGCGACACGCGGGTCCGACGTATACTAACGGACCGCGGCCGATTTAAAGGCTACCACCTAGCAAGTGTGGTGTCTGGCGGTGACACCACAATTGTCGTCCCCGCTGTAGCCAGGCAAAAACTTTTTTTATTTTGTTTCCTTTTGCTCTTTCTCTTTTTGTTTACAGACATTACTTAGTAAAGAAAACGCAGGTCATTTACTGGTAACGACGCAGTTCTGGAGCTTTTACTCATTTACTTGTGATGCAATACGCTAAGTTTTTGCTGTATTGTGCATTGCAATAAACCAGCAGAGACAACGAGACCGTAAATAAAATAATAGATCTTACCTCAGTGTAAAAACTTAACTGTCTAATACAATGTCTGCCTGTCGCAAGACTCGAACCCATAGCCACAGGGGCTAAAGTCACGCACGTAGGGCGGGAGCCACACCAACGTCGGTACTCGACTTGCGTTGAGAAGATCACGTGCGACAGACTGATAGCTCAAACAGCACGTACAGCTAGGTACGTCATCTGGTAACGTTCCATGTTCAACACTTGTCATCTATTTTTGGAATATTTCCCGATATTTGCGATCCCGTGTGTATTACATTGCCTTACTTATCTCAGAATCATCCACGTGACTTCCGAGGTTTTTAAACATTAATAAGGATCACCCTGTAGATGACAAAGAGTGCCGGTGACAAGCTACATCCTTACTAAACTCCTTGATTTGTTATTATCTCTTCTCTCTTTGAGCTGCTAGTGTTCCCGATTATTTTTGAGTCTTCATACATCTTTGTGATTGTCTGAATCGGAAATCCTCTTCTCCCAATAATATTCAAGGCGTAACGCGCCTGTCAAAAGCTGAAAGTTAATAAAGGCAACAACTGTTACTAGATTGACTTTCCGTCGTTTTCTAAAATTATTTTAATGCTGAAAACATTATCGGATGGCCTCTTCCAAGAGCCACTTTATTCTTCTCCCAGGCAAACATAAGCTTTTGCTCTTAGGCGACTATTTAATTTGTTTCGAATGAATTTTACTAACTGCATTGAAAAAAGACTTATACCTCTATCATTGCTATGTATATTTCTTAATCCTTATTTAAAAATAGAAATTACCTCTGCGGTCTTCCGAACAGAATGGGCTTTATAAATACGCAAGCACTGACTGAATAAATGTAAAATAAATGTAAAAGCCTAATTCAGTGGTCCTCCATATTCAATATATTCGATATTTATTCCATATGAGCCACACATTATTTTACGCTTTTTAAAACCTTTTGGAGATCACCTAACGCCACTGAGTCAAATTTCTTAATATACTGGTGATCACGTATTCCCTACTTGTTGTAGCAGTGTCATTACGCCATAGTTTTTCATAAAGTTTCATCCATTGTTCTTTACCGATAACATTAATTCTAGCCCTGATTCTTGTCGACTGATTTAGGTTTCTCAACATTTCACAGCCAACATTCTGCTTCTCATGTATGTTTGTTATCATTTTAAACCAAAGATTCATGGCGTGCGTTTCTTATTTCTTTTTTAGCATGTCTTCACTCATCTTTATACTGCTGCTCTGTTTCTTGTGCTCTGTCTCGTAGTAGAGGTTCTTATCCTTTTTGTTCTTGATTCACAGCTTCCTCTATCTCTTAAGTTCCGTATCCTCAAGCCTCTTAATCCTTTCTTTTTCTTTTTTTTCTTTCTTGTGACTATTTTAGATGTTGCTTTTTGAATACAGCGTTTAATGTTATTCCACTCAGTATCTATATCGTCAGCTGTCAGAGTGCTTAATAGACACTGATGTGATCGATGTCGGTAAGGTTTTCTGATACTTTCCTCCTGCAATAAATATACACTGGTCAGCTAGAGCATTATGACTCCCCTACCTAATAGCCGGTATGTCCACCTTTCGCACAGACAACAGCGGCGGCGTGTCGTGGCAAGGAAGTAATGGGGCCTTCGCAGGGAGATGTCACGGCATCTGTACACACAAGCCACGTAATCACCGTAAATTTCGGGTAGGGGAGGGGGTCGATGAGCACTGTCGCCAGGTTCACTCACGTCCCAGTTATGTTCAACCGCGTTCACATCTACCTATGGTTGGTTCAAATGGCTCTGAGCACTATGGGACTTAACATCTCTGGTCATCAGTCCCATAGAACTTAGAACTACTTAAACCTAACTGACCTAAGGACATCACACACATCCATGTCCGAGGCAGGATTCAAAAATGGTTCAAATGGCTCTGAGCACTATGGGACTCAACTGCTGAGGTCATTAGTCCCCTAGAACTTAGAACTAGTTAAACCTAACTAACCTAAGGACATCACACACATCCATGCCCGAGGCAGGATTCGAACCTGCGACCGTAGCGGTAACGCGGTTCCAGACTGAATCACATCTACCTAGTTAGGGGGCCATCACATCAACTAGAACTCGCCTCTGTGTTTATCGAGTCACTCCATCACGTTCCTATCCATTTGACATGGCATTCTGTTGAAAAATGCCACTGCTTTCGGGAAACATGACTGTCATGGAGGGGTGCACGTGGTTAGCAATCAGTATACGATACTCCTTGGCCGTCGTGGTGCCTTGCACGAGCTCACCTGGATTCATGTATGCCCACGCGAATATTCGCCAGGGCAGAATGGAGCCGCCACCAGCGTGTCTCCATTCTGCAGTACAGGTGTCAAAGAGCTGTTCCCTTGGAAGACGACGGATTCCCGCCCTCCCATCGGCACGTTGAAGAAGGTACAGGGATTCATCAGACATGCAACCCACTACCACTGCCCCAAAGTCCAGTGGCGATCGTCACTTGCCCACTTCAGTCGTAGTTGTCGATACCGTGGTGTTAACAGTGACACATGCATGAGTCGTCGGCTGCGGAGGCCCATCGTTTGGAGTGTTCGCTGCGCTGTGTCTACAGACACACTTGTACTCCGTCCAGCATTAAAGTCTGATATTAATTTCGCCACAGTTCGCAGACTGTCCTGTTTTACCAGCCTGCCCAGCATAAGACGTCCGACATTTGTGATGAGGGGTGGCCGGCCAACCCCATGACGCCTGGACGTGGTTTCACCATGGTTTTGCCACGTGTTGAAGACACTCACCACAGTACTCATCAGACACCCGACAACTCGTGCAGTTTCCGAAAAGCGGGTGCCGAGCCTCCGGGTCATCACACTCTACCCTCGATCACACTCAGATAGACCGCGCGCGCCTTCCCCATTCTACACACCGTCAGCACGCTCTCTAATACTACATGCACCGTGCGTGTTCCTGAGTAGTAGTCGTTCCTCGACATGTGACGCTACTGTCGCCTGGACGTGTTTATACTGATAGTCGGTCGCAGGTCATAATGTCGTGGCTGGTCAGTGTACTTTGAATATTTCCTCTGCCTAATTGGGTTCCTTTTTATAGATTTTCTTCCATCTGGCTGTTAATGTTATAGTTCCTATTAGCAGCAAATGATCTGAAAAGATGTGCTTTGCCCCGAAAAGCCTTAATTCCTGTACATGATTCCTCATTTGTGAGCCTACAAAAAAAAAATTATTATGGATTTTAAGCCTGGAACCGACCACCTGTGTATATCCTTTTTCCTGAAGAATGAAAAGCATATTTTTAATTTATTACGTGTTGCAGACTGCCTTTTCTCTCGTCCATTATCATTAACTTCTTACTCTCAAAAAGTGCCTGCTATCAGTATCGATACAACTTATTCACCAATTCTTCCACTTAGATCCCCACAAATTAAAATTAAAAATTAAACGAATCTCTTCGTAATAAGTTCAATTTGTTACTGAGCTGACATTGTTTTTCTCTACATGACAGATATAATTTGATTAGTTGTGACTAAACAGTGTACTGGATCGGTGTTCGAACCACAACACTTGTCTTCCAAAGTCAACACTCGTCTGACAACTAAAGGAACCAAACTTTAAAATCTGACAATGTTTTACCGTGCGATCAGTTTTTCTCCATACCTTCCAAATTCCGCAGAGACTGTCATTTGATGATACAGCGCTTTAATGAGGATGGAGTCATCTCCTTCTCTTTTGTATAAATACCGTGCATTCGTACGGACTTTAAAGAGTGTAGGGACGACAAAACCAGTATGTACTAGAATTTTTGCTACAACGAAAATAGCACATATGTTAAGACATACCTGAAAAATACTTACTGGTAATTAATCAGTTCACGATAAGGGCTTCTTTTCCTTGTGGCAGGACCCAAGTGAGTGTTGATATATTCCTGTGCACTTATGAGGTCACATTTTACGAGATTCTTGTACTTTCTATACACGATGTCATTTAATATTGCAGCTTCTTTTTGGGCGCTGCATAACCTCTCAAACGTTTCTATGTAACGTTTGGGGATATTTTCTTTTACAACGTGCCTCTCGTAAACAGCGGTGAGAACTGGATCACTGGAATTCTGTATTACAACAAATTAGAGATGTTAACGACAGAAATATCAGCATAAATTTAACTCATAGTTTCAGAAGACATCTAAGTCACTACTGATCTGTACTTCAAAAACCATATCAATGAGAGTTTTTCAAAGGTTACATTAGCAAAAATACTCGTTCCTAGGTAAGGTGCTTATTCATGTTTGTACACTCATGCTCATAAATTAAAGATAATGCTGATACATGGTGAAAAACGCTCTGGTGGGCGGTTTGCGGCTTTAAATCACTTCGGGATATGACCATGCGTTGCATTTGACCTGCGGTCGTCGCACAGTGGCGCTGGCAGCAGTCCACATTCGCAGAGGTGAGTTGGTGCATGTCATAGTACGATGCAGTGAGTAAGTGTGCAGATGTTTTCAGACGTGCTAATGGTGACTGTGGGTTGAAAATGTCTCAAAGAACACATATTGATGACGTTATGAGGGGTAGAATACTAGGGCGACTGGAGGCTGGTCAAACACAGCAGGTCGTAGCACGGGCCCTCCGTGTGCCACAAAATGTGACCTCAAGATTATGGCAACGATTCCAGCAGACAGCAAACGTGTCCAGGAGCTACAGTACTGGACGTCCACAGTGTACAACACCATAAGAGGACCGATGTCTCGCTATCAGTGCCCGTAGACGGCCACGGTATACTGCAGGTAGCCTTGCTCGGGACCTTGCCGCTGCCACTGGAACAGTTGTATCCAGACACACAGTCTACAGACGACTGAACAGACATGGTTTATTCGCATGGAGACCTGCAAGGTGCATTCTACTGAACCCTGATCACAGGAGAGGCTGTAAAGCCTTGTGTCAAGAACACAGTACAAGGTCATTGGAACAGTGGTCCCAGGTTACGTTCACGGACGGGTCAAGGTATAGTCTGAACAGTGATTCTCGCCGGGTTTTCATCTGGCGTGAACCAGGATCCAGATACCAACCTCTTAATGTCCTTGAAAGGGGCCTGTGTGGAGGTCGTGGTTTGATGGTGTGGGGTGGGACTATGATTGGTGCAGGTACACCCCTGAATGTCTTTGACAGAGGAACTGTAACAAGTCAGGTGTATCGGGACGTCATTTTTCACCAGTATGTCCGCCTTTTCAGGGGTGCAGTGGGTCCCACCTTCCTCCTGATAGATGATAACGCACGGCCCCACCTAGCTGCCATCGTGGAGGAGTATGGCTCCGAGCAATATGGGACTCAACTGCTGTGGTCATAAGTCCCCTAGAACTTAGAACTACTTAAACCTAACTAACCTAAGGACAGCACACAACACCCAGCCATCACGAGGCAGAGAAAATCCCTGACCCCGCCGGGAATCGAACCCGGGAACCCGGGCGTGGGAAGCGAGAACGCTACCGCACGACCACGAGATGCGGGCGTGGAGTACCTTGAAACAGAAGATATTAGGCGAATGGAGTGGCCTGCCTGTACTCCAGATCTAAACCCCATCGAGCACGTCTGGGATGCTCTCGGACGACGTATCGCTGCACTTCTTCAAACCCCTAGGACACTTCAGGAGCTCCGACAGGCACTGGTGCAAGAATGGGAAGCTATACCCCTTCAGCTGCTTGACCACCTGATTCAGAATAATCCAACCCATTGTGCGGCCTGTGTACATGTGCATGGTGATCATATCCCATCTTGATGTCGGGGTACATGCGCAGGAAACAGTTGCGTTTTGTAGCACATGCGTTTCGGGACGGTTTTCTCAACGTATCACCAATAACGTGGACTTACAGATCTGTGTCTTGTGTGTTCCCTATGTGCCTATGCCATTAGCGCCAGTTTTGTGTAGTGCCACGTTGTGTGGCACCACATTCTGAAATTATCCTTACTTTATGAGCATGACTGTATGTGACTGCAATGAGAGAAACAAACAGGTCAACATAAACAAGGTACGTACACTAACGAGAAAAAATCGCAACAGCAAGAAAGAGTTGTGGGACATAAACAAAACTTGGTGGACGTGTTTCTACGTCTGATAGATGATGTCTACTCAGATTTCGCCCCAGTCACATAAGACTGGTGGCAGTACCGCCACTACGAGGACGCAAATCAGGTTTACTTTAAATACACGCTGTAAAGGTCGTTAGCTTTAGTTACCCTTGAGATTGGACGGGGTGAGTTAATGTTAATCAAGAATGCCTTTAAGAGAACATAGAAGTCACTGTCAGTATCTCACTGAGTTTAAACGAGGTCGTCTAATATGACTACGAGAAGATGGATGTTCCTTCTGTGATACTGCTGGCAGCGGTGGTCACGAGAGTGTACGGTCGTGAGTAGATGGGGCTCTGGATGACCACGTGGACGTACCGAGGGGTGGGAAGACCATCGTGTTAGGCGTACGGCTCTGGCACATCTTACTGCCTCTGCAGCAGTTGGCACCACAGTGACACAGTTGGTACCAGAGTGACACAACGAACTGTTACCAATAGGTTACTTCAAGAACAGTCCGAGCCAGACGCACAGTATCGTGATGCCAAACCACCGCGATTTGTGACTTCACTGGTATCACGCAAGAGCTCACGAGGGCTAGCTGGAGGACTGTTGCGTTTTCTGATGAAAACTAGTTCTGCCTCGGTGCCAGAGCCGTCCGTCTGTTGGTTAGGACGAGGCTAGGTGAGATCCTGTAATCAACCTTTCTACGTGCTAGACACACTGGACCTACACCTGATGTTATGGTCTGAGGTGCGATTTCGTATGATAGCAGGAGAACTCTTGTAGTTATCCCGTGCACCCTGACTGCAAATCCGTATGTCAATCTCCTGATGCGAGCTGTTGCGCTGCCTTTCATGAACAGCAATACAGGGGTATTTCCCAGCAGGATAACGCTCACCTATACACTACTGTTGTACCCCTACATGCTCTAGAAAGTGTCAATACTTTGCCTGGGCCTGCTCGACCACCAGATCTGGCTCCAATCGAGCACAAATGGGACATCATCGGACGACAACTCAGCGTCTTCCAGAACCAGCGTTCGCCGCCCCTGTATTGACCGACCAAGTTCAATAGGCACGGGACTCCATCCACGAACTGACGTCCTGCACCTATACAGCACAACGCATGCACGTTTGCATGCTTGCATAAAACATTCAGGCGATTATATCGGTTATTAATGTAACAGCATTTCACACTTGCAATTGATTATATCACGTTTACATTAAAAAATTGTTATCTTGTAATGTTACGCACTCAAACACGTTACCTAGACTTATGTATTCCACAAATTTCATTACTGTGAAATAACTAAACACACCAAAAAAGTTTTGCATCACCTCCGTTCCGAGAGTACCGGAACTTGTAGAGAAAACTGGAACAGAGATCAACATAAACATCATTTCCGCCCTTTTTATTGCTCATGAAAACCACACATTGCGTGTTGTACCACCATACAGCGAGACCTACAGCGATGGTGTTCGAGATTTCTGTACACACCGGTACCTCTAATATCCAGCAACACGTGCTCTGGCATTGATGCATGCCTGTCTTCGTCGTGGCATACTATCCACTAGTGCAGCAAGGCACTGTTGGTCCAGATTGTCCCACTCCTCAACGGCGATTCGACGTAGATCCCTCAAAGTGTTTGAAAAGGGCTGTTTATAGACGACGTGACCCACCAGTTTATCCCAGGCATGTTCGATAGTGTTCATGTCTAGAGAACATGCTGGCCACTCTAGTCGAGCAATGTCATTATCCTGAAGGAAGTCGCGCGAATTGTCGTCCATGAAGACGAATGTCTCGGCAATATGCTGCGATATGGTTGCACCATCGGTCGGAGGATGGCATTTACGTATCGCACAACCGTTACGGCGCCTTCCATGACCACCAGCGTCGTACGTCGGCCCCACATAATGCCACCCCAAAACAGCAGGGAGCCTCCACCTTACTGCACTTTGCTGGACAGTGTGTCTAAGGCGTTCAGCCTGACCGGGTTGCCTCCAAACGAGTCTCCGACGATTCTCTGGTTCAAGGCATATGCGACGCTCATCGTTGAAGAGAACGTGATGTCAATCCTGAGCGGTTCATTCGGTACATTGTTGGGCCCATCTGTACCGCGCTGCATGCTGTCTTGGTTGCAATGATGAACCTCGCCACTGACGCCGGGGGTGAAGTTGGGCTTCATGCAGCCTATTGTGCACAGTTTGAGTCGTAACATGACGTCCTGTAGCTGCACGAAAAGCATTATTCAACATGGTGGCGTTGCTGTCAGGGTTCCTCCGAGCCATAATCCGTAGGTAGCGGTCATCCACTCTAGTAGCAGCCCTTGGGTGGCCTAAGAGAGGCATGTCATCGACAGTTCCTGTCTCTCTGTATCTCCTCCATATCCGAACTACACCAGTTTGGTTCACTCAGAGACCCCTGGACACTTCCCTTGCTGAGAGCCCTTCCTGGAACAAAGTAACAATCCGGACGCGATCGAACCGCGGCATTGACTGTCTAGGCATGGTTGAACTACAGACAACACGAGAGGTGTACCTCCTTCCTGGTGGAATGACTGGAACTGACCGGCTGTCGGGCCCCCTCCGTCTAACAGGAGGTGCTCATGCATGGTTGTTTACATCTTTGGGTAGGTTTAGTGACATCTCTGAACAGTCAAAGGGACTGTGTCTATGATACAACATCCACAGACACCGTCTATCTTCAGGAGTTCTGGGAACCAGGGTGATGCAAAACTTTTTTTGATGTGTGTATTTTTTCGTGTTGTGATTTTGTTTTCCATCAACTTCTATTTTGTGCCCGTCTTTTCAGCTCCTGGTATCTCTGGATATCTTTTACAGCTTCCCTCCCTAACTTTACATCCTTCCATTCCTCGCACTATCTCTCTCTCTCTGTCTATCTGTCTCTGTCTCTCCGTCTCTCTCTTTGTCCCTGTCTCAGTCTCTCTCTCTCTGTCTTTGTCTCAGTCTCTCCGTCACTCTCTCTGTCTCTCTCTCTCTCAGCATTTATCTTATTGTATGGGCCCAGTACTTTCACAATTTGTCAAATTCATGATAGATTAACTTTGTGGTCAGATACTCTAAGTGTCGACGAAGCCGTTTGTTAACCTTAGGGAGGGAAGTCGTGTACACCTTTTGTCTGCGAATCGCGTAGTCTCCATTCTGCGTGATATCATGTTTCAACTGTTTGTCTACTGTGTTTTCTGAGATATAATTGAAGACCATCGCAGAATTCACTAAAAATAATGGGGAAAACCGCCTAAAAACCACACCGAGGCTGACCGCCCGCGGTTCCAGACCAACAGTTATTAACCAACCGATCAGATTCTTCTTTGTATTTGGCTCACCTCCGTCTCCCGCACACTGTCGCGCTGCGTGTTAGTGTATATGAGCAGGCCACCTTCAACAGTCACTTTCCTCCCTGTTTTAATCCTTTATGCTCTTACAACTTCTACCCTCTGTTGCACTTTTCAGTAAACTATTTTTAATGTATTAACTAAGTCCCAATTACCCTACACAATGCTGGAATTCATACACCTTCATAAACTTCTTCCTCAATTCCATGACAATATTTGATACAAGCAGATAAGATCTGTTGAAGGAAGCTTCAATTATTTCTCTCTAAATTCACCCATCTTGAGCATATATGCAGATGTTACGCAGTTTTCCCTCACCCAACTTTTTATTCATTGACTACCAGCCTACGGCCATTATGGTTATAACTAAGAAAGTTGTGACTATAACCACGAAACCTGTAGTGCCTCGATAAAATTAATTAAAAATACTGTTGTCTGCGGAGTTTTTGCTACAGAATCTTAAAGGTGACTTCGACATTTCCGAGAGTTTCTATTTGCATTTGTCTGACAGTTGACGTGATACCCCGCGGACACAAACTTTGCAATGGTTTACAGCTTCATGAACAGTTGGAAGTGCTGAACCATTGGTAATGTTCAGCTCATGCGCAAAATGTTTTGGCACAAATTTCATCACTAATCATCTGCTCAGCTGGCTCTATGTTCCTGTCTGTTTTTGAATATGCTGGGCCATCCGAATGCTCTTCGTCGCATACTATATATAGATACGCTTGTAGAGCTGTTTATGCGCTCGTAACGTTTTCGTCCGCTAAGCATTTTTCACCAAACTGTCGCTGCATTCTGCAAATAATCTCCGCATATTTCTTCCATTCACAGTAGGACAACGAATCACACCCTTCATTTCTTCCTTGGTGCATTCAGAAAACGAGGCACCCATAGTAAAACGTTCTGAAATCACTACGAATAGCGCTATTCAGCAAACCAGTACCTCTAATGCATAATAATAGCAGTTGGGTAATGCAAATAATGCATGTTGTCTTTGAGTCAGTTCTGTCAACCTATGGAGCAGAGAAAGAAATTGCATCTTATTATTTACTTGGTCTCGTACAAACATAAGCTGTGGGAGGGGATGAGTATAGTTTTGAAGGAACATAAATTTGCACTCTTTGATTTAATTTTACGTTTCCAGATTCTTGACTGTAATAAATGGAGATTTTCACCACAGTGGGTTCTTTAACACTGAGTTCACACCTTGTCCTGTAACCTGATTCATTTATGTACTGCCACGTACAAATATATGGAGTAAGGTCATTTTATTTACGCTGTTCAATGTTGGTGTTGCAGTTGTTCCATCACTTACTGAATTACTGTTATAAGAGTGAAAGAGTATTGAAAAAAACAATAAATGTAATGGGAATGAGACAGGGCTTAAGTCATACCTCAATGTTATTCAATCCGAACACTTAACAAACAGTACAAGAAACCAAGGAGAAATTATAAAAGGAAACTGAAGTTCAGGGAGAAGGATGACACTGAAATTCTTTCAGAGAAGCAAAGGACCTGTAACATCAACTGAATGAAAAGAATAGTGTCTTAATTGGATAACATTAATATCAATAAAAGTAAAATAAGGGTAACTGAATGTAGTCCAGTGAAATGGTGTAGGACTGAAGGAATGAGATTACAAACTCAAGCATCAAAAGTAGTAGAAGAGTTTTTCTATTTGTGTAGTAAAACAACTGACGATGGTCAAGAGAGGGGACATAAAACGGAGACTGTGAATAGGAAAAAATGACGTTTTTCAAAACGAGAAATTTTTAGCGTCTAATCTATACATACAAAAGTCCATGTCCTGTCTGACTGAATCATCATCGCCAAGCCCAAATCACTAAAGATAGAAAATTGAAATTTGGAGAGGGTGTTGATCTTCTAATGTAGGCATCGTTTAAGAAGGGGTTTTTCGAAATTCCACACCTAAGGATGTGAAATAGGGGGCTAAAGTTTTTTTGAAAATATGTCACTGTTCAGGCAAATTTGAAGCTGGACCTACGAAAACTGGTATTTGGTTTCTCTGTCAGAAATAAGGAAATTCGTGTTTCAGCGTTTTGAGAAACACCTATGAGGATGTAATAGTGGGAGAAATTTTACTGCAAATAAATCATTGTTACAGAAATGCCTAAGAGTGTATAAGGCTAAGGAAATTGGTATTTGGCATCTCAGTTAGAAATTAAAAAAAGTACCTGTACCATTGTTTTTGGAAATTCAACTCGTAAGGGGATGAAATGTCATTATGAAAACATTTTTAAAGCTAAAGTTATGAAAATTTGAATTTTACTTGTCTGTTAGAAATAAAAAAATAAGTATTTCACTGAAACTTCCTGGCAGATTAAAACTGTGTG
This sequence comes from Schistocerca nitens, assembly GCF_023898315.1. Classification (NCBI taxonomy): domain Eukaryota; kingdom Metazoa; phylum Arthropoda; class Insecta; order Orthoptera; family Acrididae; genus Schistocerca; species Schistocerca nitens. Next base: position 877,913,591 of record NC_064615.1, read on the forward strand.
CCCGACCGAGACTCGAACTCGGGACCTTTGCCTTTCGCGGACAAGTGCTCTACCAACTGAGCTACCGAAGCACACAGTTTTAATCTGCCAGGAAGTTTCATATCAGCGCACACTCCGCTGCAGAGTGAAAATCTCATTCTGGAAACATCCCCCAGGCTGTGGCTAAGCCATGTCTCCGCTATATCCTTTCTTTCAGGAGTGCTAGTTCTGCGAGGTTCGCAGGAGAACTTCAGTAAAGTTTGGAAGGTAGGAGACGAGATACTGGCAGAAGTAAAGCTTAGAGTACCGTGCGTGAGTCGTGCTTCGGTAGCTCAGTTGGTAGAGCACTTGCCCGCGAAAGGCAAAGGTCCCGAGTTCGAGTCTCAGTCGGACACACAGTTTTAATCTGCCAGGAAGTTTCATATCAGCGCACACTCCGCTGCAGAGTGAAAATCTCATTCTGGAAGTATTTCACTGTTTTTGGAAAGGTCACAAAACGGGAAAGGGGGTGAAATGTTTTATAAAAATATTTCGTTTTGGAAGCATTTCACGCAATATCTATGAAATTTGGTATTTGGCATCTCTATTAGAAAAAAAACGCACTTTACTGTTTTTCGAAATTCTGTCCCTAAAGATGCGTTTTCCAGGGCCCAACAGCGTCTTGCAACAGACCCGCTGCAGCGAAATGGGTTGCCAGCTCACTCAGGTATACTGTGTGGCGATGCGACCGAATTTCGTCCACAGCCGCCGCTGTTTCTTAAGCCAGCAGTCGGCAGGCAGTCGGCGGGCAGTCGCAACGGGACGGAGATAAGCTTGGCCTACTTGGATGTTTTACTACAAGAATTTGATAATGCAGAAGAAGACTAATAAACTAACGTTTTAATTAACAGGCACAATTTAAATGTTGGCACCAAATTCAGACTTTATTTTAGGGTTTCTTGCTCATATTTTGCATCTTACAGAAGAAAAAAGGGCATCATGTTCAAGAAAGCGATCAGCACATCTGAAAAACTCGTAGTGACGCTAATTTCCTTCTCTAAGACACAAATTTTTGGTTACAATTATTCTAATAATTTTTCTCCTTGTTATAGTTACAAAAAATTAACAACTCGTAACCTTTTAACACATCTTAGAAGGTTAAGCAATTCTTCATTTATTATTAAGAGTGAGAGTTTTCGGATGGTAATTGAACCCCTTGCTGCTACTTGCTGTCATATTTCTCCTTTAAGCTGAAGAGAGTAAAACGTTTGGGAAAAAGCTATTTACACTCCTGGAAATGGAAAAAAGAACACATTGACACCGGTGTGTCAGACCCACCATACTTGCTCCGGACACTGCGAGAGGGCTGTACAAGCAATGATCACACGCACGGCACAACGGACACACCAGGACCCGCGGTGTTGGCCGTCGAATGGCGCTAGCTGCGCAGCATTTGTGCACCGCCGCCGTCAGTGTCAGCCAGTTTGCCGTGGCATACGGAGCTCCATCGCAGTCTGTAACACTGGTAGCATGCCGCGACAGCGTGGACGTGAACCGTATGTCAGTTGACGGACTTTGAGCGAGGGCGTATAGTGGGCATGCGGGAGGCCGGGTGGACGTACCGCCAAATTGCTCAACACGTGGGGCGTGAGGTCTCCACAGTACATCGATGTTGTCGCCAGTGGTCGGCGGAAGGTGCACGTATCCGTCGACCTGGTACCGGACCGCAGCGACGCACGGATGCACGCCAAGACCGTAGGATCCTACGCAGTGCCGTAGGGGACCGCACCGCCACTTCCCAGCAAATTAGGGACACTGTTGCTCCTGGGGTATCGGCGAGGACCATTCGCAACCGTCTCCATGAAGCTGGGCTACGGTCCCGCACACCGTTAGGCCGTCTTCCGCTCACGCCCCAACATCGTGCAGCCCGCCTCCAGTGGTGTCGCGACAGGCGTGAATGGAGGGACGAATGGAGACGTGTCGTCTTCAGCGATGAGAGTCGCTTCTGCCTTGGTGCCAATTATGGTCGTATGCGTGTTTGGCGCCGTGCAGGTGAGCGCCACAACCAGGACTGCATACGACAGAGGCACGCAGGGCCAACACCCGGCATCATGGTGTGGGGAGCGATCTCCTACACTGGCCGTACACCACTGGTGATCGTCGAGGGGACACTGAATAGTGCACGGTACATCCAAACCGTCATCGAACCCATCGTTCTACCATTCCTAGACCGGCAAGGGAACTTGCTGTTCCAACAGGACAATGCACGTCCGCATGTATCCCGTGCCACCCAACGTGCTCTAGAAGGTGTAAGTCAACTACCCTGGCCAGCAAGATCTCCGGATCTGTCCCCCATTGAGCATGCTTGGGACTGGATGAAGCGTCGTCTCACGCGGTCTGCACGTCCAGCACGAACGCTGGTCCAACTGAGGCGCCAGGTGGAAATGGCATGGCAAGCCGTTCCACAGGACTACATCCAGCATCTCTACGATCGTCTCCATGGGAGAATAGCAGCCTGCATTGCTGCGAAAGGTGGATATACACTGTACTAGTGCCGACATTGTGCATGCTCTGTTGCCTGTGTCTATGTGCCTGTGGTTCTGTCAGTGTGATCATGTGATGTATCTGACCCCAGGAATGTGTCAATAAAGTTTCCCCTTCCTGGGACAATGAATTCACGGTGTTCTTATTTCAATTTCCAGGAGTGTATTAACACTCTTGCATGTTGTTCAGGTAATAATTCCTGCATAGTATTGAACCACTCTAATAAAAGTCCTTATTTACTCTCACCATCGACAGGTTAATAGAAACGAAGGGAGAGAGTACTTAATTTAAGTTTTATTCATTAAAATGACAAGCTGCTTTAAGACACTTTTAATTTTGTATTAAAAAAAAGTACGTCATGCCACAAAGATTACCTGTCTGAAATAATATCAGTCTGTTCTGACATATTCTTACACTTCACATTTTTAGTTTGATATCCATCATTTAATTCTTAAATCCCACATGCTTTTTTGACTCAACTGAAATAGTGGGGTGGGGTGTTCTCGAAGCCATAACCATCCTCAGTACAAATAAATTTGTATATTCCTTCGTGGGCGCATCTATGTATTTTGTTTTCATTTCTGCGGATGCTTTCTCTGCCTTTCTTTTTCTTTCGAAGCTAGAGAACATCTTGTTCTCCGCGCTTCTTCCTCTTACGTAAATTTGTGCTACTGGTATCAGGACCTTCGTTCTCCTGCACGTAACTTATATGTCCATCTGAAATATTTAATTGAACTTGTATTTCTATTTCAGGCTCTCCTAGGTAAAGTGATATGGATGCAACTTCTGCATTGTCTCTGGAATCAATCACAATATTTAAAACAATATTTTCGGTCTCATATTCCGACTGAAAGAGCCAGATATTGGAGACAGATCGTCAACAAACCATTTCGTGTTTTACTTCGTCAAGTGTTTAAATACAGTGCTTGCCAAAAGTTTAGGGACACATCTAAATTTCGTTGAATCCACGTGTGTCCCCTCAGTAACAACGTTTCAGTCAATGTCTACATGATTTAATAGAGATCTGAATTACGATGTATAGTTAAACTTTCACTGCTCTTGCTCTAATATTTTTGGAGATTTAACGTTTTTCCATTTTTTAACAGAACTAAAAAATCCTGTTTTCCGACTAAAATGTTTTCTTTCTCTAAAATTGGTAGTTATACTGCTTTGAAGTTTTAATGCTGCTTCATTGCACTATAGTAACTGCGAAAATAATAATATAAAGCGAAAAAATTCCTACTGAGTTTCCTACCTGTCAAACAAGACTACTTTTTCCTTGTTAATTCGGTGGCACAATTGCTCACTTTCATTGCGCGGTAACTACGGCTTGGCAACACTTAGACTAATACTGACCACGCTTTTTTATCTCCGTATCTCGTTTGTAATGGACCTGCAGTAAAAATGGATCTAACTGTTGCCAATCGGAAGTTACCGCGGAACGAAACTGATCAATTCTGCCAACGAATTTATCGGGGAAACGCTTTGTTTGAGAGACGACAAAAGGAATAGTTCGTATTTGTATGATTTCTGTGATGTAATAAAGCAGGAGTAAAAACTTCAAAGCCGTAGGAGTAGCGGTTCACGAGAAAAAAACGTTTCGATCACGAAAACGGAATTTAACCTTTTAGTCGAAAAAAAAACAGATTTCTTAGCTCTGTTTAGAATACGGTAAAACATACCATGTCCCAAGGTATTTGAGCTACAGCAGTGAAATTTAACAGCTCAAATCTGTTTTTCTGAAAGGTAAACTACTGGCAGATGAAGGAAGTATAGTTAAAAATGAAGAATTTTTCTTGTCTCCCGTGTTGCACTGTACCCCCGAAAACCTAGTGATCACACAGAACCCATTTATTTGCTTTTTCTGAGACGTTTGATCCTTTTACGAAGACTCCTACTCTTGTAGTACTTCTAAGATAATTGTCCATAACGTTTTTTCATATGTTCTTGAAAATATTACTAGCGTAACTAGCTTTCTTTTCATGTTTTTAAAACAGGAGAATCTTATCCATCTCTAGTCCTTTCCTTCCGGTTGTCTAGAGAATATATCAGCAGAATTGTAGAAGCAGCACTGTCCGCATTTGTTTACGAACTGTCTCCTGTTTATTTCCGAATTGTTTAAAAAGAGATTGTTTGAAATTCCAATCCTAAGGGGGTGAAATAGGGGAAGAAAGGCTATTTGAAACTATGTTGCTACTAAGACAGTTTTGAAGCTAGAATTACGAAAATTGATGTTTGACTTCTCAGTTGGAAATTTAAAAAAAATACATGTTTCAGTGTTCTTGGAAATTCAAGCCTCTAAGGGACTGAAATAGGGAATACAATTTTTTCCGAATTCATTATGGAAACTTTTCCAAGCTAAACCTATAAAAATTTGTATTTAGCTCCTCTGTTAGAAATAACAAAAGTGTTTCATAGCTTTTGGAAATTCAATCCCCATGGGGGTGAAACAGGGAATGGAAATTTGTAAGAAATACTTTATTGTATTAAACAAATTTTAAAGATAAATCTATGAAAACTGGTGTTTCACTTCTTGGTTAGATATAAACAATCATTTGTTAGAGGATGAAAATTTTTACGGAAATACCATCACAAGAACACAAAAACCACGGTTAACAAAAGCCTTGGACTCCAGTTACCAGAATCACTTTTTGGTCGGAAGTACATTCCGAAAATACCATGTTTCTATGGCCTTAATGAGCATGAAAAATTTTGGTGTTGTATTAAACTAATTTTAAAGATAAATCTATGAAAACTGGTGTTTCACTTCTTGGTTAGATATAAACAATCATTTGTTAGAGGATGAAAATTTTTACGGAAATACCATCACAAGAACACAAAAACCACGGTTAACAAAAGCCTTGGACTCCAGTTACCAGAATCACTTTTTGGTCGGAAGTACATTCGGAAAATACCATGTTTCTATGGCCTTAATGAGCATGAAAAATTTTGGTGTTGCAATTTTTGAACAACGCAAAAAAAAAAACGATCAAAGAAAACAAAAACGTCTGCACAGACAATACAGTGGATGTGAGCGAAGCTGTGGGCACTAAGCTTGTACAAACTAAAGTGATTGAAATTTTTCTGTGATTATTTAGAGTGTAGCCTTGTACAGAAACGACACGTAGTTGATGAAGAGTTCAGAGAAGTAGGCAGAAGATTTTGAAACAAAACAATCCTGAAGATTAGACTTATTCATTTATTGTTTTTAGCGTGAGCAGATTAGGGTCTTAAGGAACTTTCTTCCACTGAACCAGTAATGACACTTATCAAAGCTTACACATGTAAAAATAATTCTCATAAGTAACAACAATAATAATAATGGTGGTAACAATAATAATAATAATAATAATATTAGGACTGGCAGTAGTAAAGGGAATGATTAATAACAATAATATTGATTAGTTTATCACCTTTAAAGCGGTGTTTAGTATTATCAGAACCAGAAGGGATAATGGAAGATGAGAGGATAGAAAATAGTGGAGACAACAGCCGCAAAGTAGGAACTACCGTCCAAAAAAGAACTATGTGACAAAGGAAGTAAAAAATGGTGGGGGAGTGGTGATTGACAAGAGCAGGCTGTGGAAAAAAGATACGGGAGAGATGTCTATTATGTTAGATGCTCTGTTAACTGTCTTTTGAAGTTTGATGACATTTTCAAGGTCATTCCAAAGTCGACTTCCTGATACAGAAAATGATTTTGAGAAGATGGCTGTGTAGAGGTATAGACAGGATTTTTCTTTGTTGAGAACAAGTATTAATTCTGTACTGTTCCGATAACAGGGTAAAATTTGAACATAAGTAAGAGGAGGTGGTTGAGAAGGTGGTAGAGCAAATTCAGGGTATGGCAATCTGTACTAGTACACGTAGCCATGGTGACTGTGAGTTATATAATCGAAACAGCAGACGTCAAAAATGTATTGCAGACAAGCATTTTACGCCAGTTTCAGCTGGCGTCAGTTCTCATACGAAAGACCTTGACGAATAGGATCATCATAATCAAATATGGGACGTATTTTTAGTGATACTACAAGCCTCTTTTTAAGCCCAGTGGGAAACAATTTTTGTATTTCTGTAGTGAATGAAGTGACACTGATGCCTTCTTACAGGCTGTAGCTATGCGTTCAGTCCAAATTCGTAGATTGAATAACTAATGAAGAGGTTTCCTTCTCCTTCCTGGACTAAAGCCTGTTTGCTTCAATACTCCTCGATCTACCCTACGGTTGTCGCTTCACCTTTCCATTGGACGGTCAACATTTCTTTTACAAATTGGTGATTTATTTCAGCGGTTTTCACAATCTTCCGTTCATCCACCCTTTTTATACGCTCGTACCGCTCATACTTTCTCTTATGTACTCACTCATTAATGGAGACCACTTTACGTCCTTTTCTAATGCCTTCACTCCTCTGTCTCTCAATGCCTTCCCTGTAATCCTTCGTAGAATTTTCATTTCCGTCTTTTCCTGAAGTCGTTTTGGTTTTGATGTTTCGTTGTCCAGCTGTGTTCATCATGATTAGTTTCACCATTATTTTGTATATTCTTGCCTTTGAATCTTTTCCTTTACGCTTGTTTCTCCAGATAGTATCATCTAAACACTCTGTCACTCCGTTTGCTTTTGCTACTTGTTCTCTAACATCCTTTTCCTGATTTCCACTGCTGTACAGTTCAATAAACAAAACGATAAATACTTTGGACAAGAAGAGAATAGAAGCTTTCGAAATGTGGTGCTACAGAAGAAGGTTGAAGATTAGATGGGTAGATCACATAACTAATGAGGAGGTATGGAATAGAATAGGGGAGAAGAGAAATATGTGGCACAACTTGACTAGAAGAAGGGATAGGTTGGGAGGACATGTTCTGAGGCATCAAGGGATCACCAATTTAGTACTGGAGAGCAGCGTGGAGTGTAAAAATCTTAGACGGAGACCACGAGATGAATACACCAAACAGATTCAGAAGGATGTCGGTTGCAGTAAGTACTGGGAGATGAGAAGCTTGCACAGGATAGAGTAGGATGGAGAGCTGCATCAAACCAGTCTCTGGACTGAAGACCACAACAACAACAATAGTTCAATACCAATATATTTAAATGTCATTACCTGATGAATAATTTTTCAATCCACTTCCAGTTTCCATCTAACTGGTTCCACCGATGTAATCATACATTTGGCTTTTTGAGTGGATATGACCATATTTAGGTTTTTGGTTGCTAAGTCAAATATATATATATATATATATATATATATATATATATATATATATATATATATATATATATATATATATATATAAAATTTCTGCAGGTAATCTTCACTGTTTTCCAGCAGAACCGCATCTTCAGCATAACGAATGATTTTCTTTTCTTCGTCCCTCATTCTATAACCACTGCTAGTCAATACCTTCTAATCACCGCGTCGATGACTATATTAAAGACTAGTAGTCTCAAAGAGTCACCTTCTCTACCACCACTATTAACTGCTGTGCAGCCAGTTATCCTGGAACCAGTCTCCATCCGGATGTATTTGTTGGAATAAATATCTTCAGTTGTTTTTTTTAAGTTGTAAGGAATCCCCCTATTGCAGAGTAGGTTTAAAACACGCGGTAACTGGATCCTATCGATGGTCTTTTGTAAACCAGTAAAACAAATATAAGCTGGAGCAGTATTTAATGGACTTCTCCACAACTTAAGAGTGAATACTGCATCTGCGCACGAGCTATCGGATCTAAAACTATACTGCTCCTCTACAAGAGCTGTAATGCTTTTTATTTTATTTCGTATTATTTTTGTTATGAGTTTAAGAACTGAACTCAGTAGATTTGTCCCTCTATAAATGGATACGTGTTTCTTATCTCTCTTTTTGTGCATGGGAATTGTAATACTACTTCTCCATTCGTTTGGCATTTTATTACCAATTATACCTTCGTTAACCAACTTGGGTAATTGCTCAGTTAGCGGATATTCACCATACTTCAGTAATTCATTGGGAAACCTATCTTTCCCTGCAGACTTGTTGTTTTTAAAGAGACTTCCAGCTTCTTCAACCTTTGCATGTGAAACAATTAGATCATCATTTATTTGTACATCGATATCGAACTCTCTTCATTTTCCGGTGATTTTTTACTATTATACACCTCTGTTAAATATTTAACCCACGATTTCTCATTTATGTTGTTTGCTTTCCAAATTTCATTTAGTGCTTCCCTCTATTGTTGTATAATTCTCCGGATTGGTACTGAATTAAACTGTGGAGCACAATTTGACTAAAAGAAATGCTGAGGTGGTAAGAGCCAGTCTGAGGCATCAAGGAATGGCTAATTTGGTTGTAGAGGTAAATGTTGGGACAAAAATTATCGAGTGACATCAAAGGTTTGAAAACAGTGAGCAAGTTCTAATAATTGTAGGTTGCAGTAGTTATGTGAATATGAAGAGACCTGCACAGGATGGACTAGCGTGGAGACTGCATCAGCCCAGCCTTCGGACTGAAGACCCGGACAAACAACAACCAACACAAAGAGAAAATTAGAGTATAGTATACTTGTGCGTTACTGACGTGGAATATGGTCACCTCCCCAGAGGCCTCCTGCATCAGCAGCTTGTAGGAGCCGTCACGCAGCAGGCCCTGCAGGTCTGTGAAGGGCAGCGCCGGCCGGTGGCTGGTCAGCGAGGCGGTGAGGGCCCCGCAGTAGGCAGTGTACACTAGCACTGCGCACAGGGACGCCGCCGCCAGCGAAGCCCGCACGCTGTCGCGTGACCTCGTGTCTCTGCCTTCGCCGCAACCTGCAGACGCCGACAGTAAAAGTAGATCTTGTGCTTCCTAAGCAACCACTTGCTTACAGAGCATAATATGGGTCACCTCTAAGACCCCTGATAATGAACTCACTTCAGCGAGGAAGGGAGACTACAAATTTGATTCAACAGAATCTTCCGTCGGTTCTTGGTAGAACAGCGTTATAATAAATGAAAAAGCCCAGTTTGCTTTTCTTCTACAGTATACTGTAGAACAAAAGCAAACTGGTGTTTTTGATTTATTTCATCAGGTATATCATAACGATACAGCCTTCCCCAAAATTTATATGAAATGTCTGATACTACCTCTTTTATATGCATCCGGATAGTTATCGCACAATTCAGTGGTTCCTAAGGCCTTGTATGTGAGTCTTTTTATACATTATTCTGTCCTATTTGCTAAAAAACTTGATATTCATTGCTCTGCAAGGACGTGAGTTGTCATAATGTTGTCACTGATAAAATTATGTACATATATTAAATTAAGTAACTAATCAAGAAATTGAAGTAATAAGTCCTTAGAAATAAATAACTAGAGACTGCAGAGATGTTAGCATGAAAAATCAATTCTTCTAATTAACGAAATGGTAATCTAAAAATCCAGTAACAGAAGACCTCACTATCTTGAAAAACAGCTTAAAAATTATTACCAAGCGATGTATTTTCATTTGTTATTTATTTTTATGTCTTCCTCTGTAATTAATATTCTTTGTAATTACATTTCTAATTAACTCTCCAATTGGTTACATCTCACAGTTTTCCAATTTCCAGAATTTGAGGCCTCATTTGTGCATTTTATGTACGTAATCGGATAAAGCACGAGCTCTCTACTACCATTGAATATTAGTAACCAAATCCAAAGTGTAATTAATTACGTAACTAAAATAATACGAAAGACTTTTGTAATTAAAGTTCAGAATGATTTTCTTATGGAAAACTAAAGATATTAGTATAAGAGATTGTCATTGAATATTGTATTTTATACCTTATTCGGCTGTAACATCAGTTTCTTTACGTTTTGTAAATTTTAATTGTAACATCAAAATTGTACAAAATTAATAATGCTTTATTTTGGAAGTTATTATTAAAATTCCATATAAAGCGGTGCAGCGATGCTGCGAAGAGTCAGTTTTGAAGTTACTTTTGAAAGTCAAAGAGATCAGTGAAGTCTGTCCGTGTTTTGTTTACATGACGAGTGTGCAGTTCGGATGTCTATTAATGTGAATAAATTTTGTGAAGCATGAAAATTTCCCAATCATTCGTCAGTAAACCAGGCAGAAGAAACTTAAGTTAATTAACATTCAACATGCATCGTTACAGTATACAGCTGCAGTTGATCATTGATGACTACATCCCGTAGAGCTACTGCATTACAAGGATGCTGATTACTAGATTTCTCCCGCAGTTCCAGGTATCGTCTATGGCATTAAAATCGGGAGATTTTGCGGACCACTTCATGTGTATTCTTCACTGAAGAAACAAAAGTCATTGGATAGTAATATACACTAAAGTTGTTCGATAGTGATATGTATATATTCAAACGGCAGTAATACCGTATACACAAGGTATAAAAGAGTAGTGCATTGGCGTAGCTGTTATTTGCACTCAGTGATACATGTGAAAAAATATCCGACGTGATCATTGCCGCACGAAAATTATTAATGTACTTTGAACGGGGAGTGGTACTTGACACTAGAAGCTTGGGACATTCCATTTCGGAAATTGTTAGAGAATTCAATGTTCCGAGATCCGCATTGTAAAGAGTGTGCCGTGAATATAAAATTTCAGCCATTACCTCTCACCATGGACATCGCAGTGGCCAAGAGCCTTCACTTAACGACCGAGTGCAGTGGCGTTTGCGTAGATTTGTCAGTGCTAACAGACAAGCAACACTGCGAGAGATAACCGCAGAACTCAATGTGGGACGTACGACGAACGTATCCGTTAGGGCAGTGCGGTGAAAATTGGTGTTAATGGGCTATACGAGCAGATGACCTACGCTAGTGCCTTTGCTGTCAGCACAAAATCGCCTGCAGCGCCGCTCCTGAGCTCGTGGCCATATTGGCTGGACATTAGACGACTGAAAAACCGTGGCCTGGTTGGATGGGTAACGATTTTAGTTAGAAAGAGCTGATAGTAGGGAGCGAGTGTGGCCCAGATCCTACGAAGCCATGGATTCAAATTGTCAACAAGACACGGTGTAGGCTGTGCTTACGTGGAACTGACTGGGTGCTCTGGTCCAACTGCACCTATCATTGGCTGGAAATGGTTACTAGGACATCACGTGTAGCCATTCAAGGACTTCATGTTTCCAAACAATGATTTCATGTCACTGTTCCACAATTGTTCTCGATGGTTGGAAGAACATTCTGGACAGTTTGAGCGAATGATTTCGCCACCCACATCACCCGATATTAATCCCATCGAAAAATTTATGGGATAAAGGTGAGAGGTTAGTTCGTGCACAGCATCGTATGCCGACAACACTTTTGCAGTTATGGATGGATATAGAGCCAGAGTGTCTCAGTATTTCTGCAGAGAACTTCCAGCGACTTGTTGAGGCCATGTCACGTCGAGTTGCTGCAATACGCTGCGCAAAAGGTGGTCCGACACGATATTAAGAGGTATCTCACGACTTTTTTTTTTTTTTTTTTTTTTTTTTGCATTTATTTTACCTGGCAAGATTAGGGCCTTCAGGCCCTCTCTTACACCTAACCAGGCATACTCAGCTTCAACAAATTTCAGTTTATACAGAACATTAAGGACATATTACATGTTATACAGTATTAATGTTAAGAATAAAAATAGAGATTATAAACGTAGTACAATGATAATTATAACAATCAAAAATTAATTATAACAATCAAGAATAATAATAATAGTAATAATAATAATAATAATGACTATGTATATGAAAGTAAACATATTTTTCTTTTATGAATGTCAGTCCTATTGCTAGTTGGGAATTTTCTCGTTATATTCTTGCAGCTTGTGAGTTATTCTCATCAAGCAGAGACATAAGACGATAGAATGGGGTGAAAGAGATATAGAAGAGGTAGATAGGTTAGAGGAAGAGAAATAGAATGGTAAAATTCGAAGCTATGATGGAGAGGAGAAAGAAAGAGATGAGAGGGGCCCAACAATGGTGGCTATACCGTCCCTAATATGTAAGTCTTGAGTTCACTCTTGAATGTTGAGTGGTTCCGGATAAGACGCAGATCACAGGGGAGCGCGTTCCATAGTCGTATGGCTGAGATGGAGAATCACATGGAGAAAGATTTTGTTATGTAAAGGTACAGCCAAGATGCTAGACGTATCCGATCTGGTATTGCGGTTGTGGAATGATGATAGGTGTTTAATGTGAGAAGATAAGTATTGGGGGCACCAGTGGCTAAGAAATCGATGAAGTAAGCACATCGTGTGGAGATCGCGTGCCTTATGTGGGCGTATCCAACCTAGCTGGGAGTATGAAGGACTGATATGATCATACAACCGTATATTGCATACGTATCTAACGCAAGCGTTCACACTAGCTCGAGGCGTCTCGAATTTTCACTATTTGTGCCGTGTTGAACTACATCACAGTAGTAAAGATTAGGCAAGACTAGTGTTTGGACTAATTTTTATTTAACATGGGTTGGAAATATTTTTCTAAATTTCTGAATTGCATGTAGGGAGGAGAGCGATTTCCGGCAAGCTGTAACTGTTTGTTCTTCCCAGTTTAGGTGTTCATCCAAGATTATTCCAAGGTCTTTTACTGTTTTTTGGTATGGTAGTTGGGTACCATTGAGGTGTATTTGAGGGACTGTTTCGTGAAAGTACCGACTGATTAACTTTGGATGAGATATAAGTATGACCTGGGATTTCTTGGGGTTTAGTTTCAGACCTAGGTTCTGTGACCATCGAGAAACAGAGCAAAGATCTGCGTTCATACTCGCTACTGCGTCAGCAATGTTCTTGGGGCTTGCACTTATGTACAGTTGGATGTCGTCGGCATATAGATGGTAGTTGCAGGAGTGAATCACTGAAGAAATATCATTAATGTACAGTGAGAAGAGTAATGGACCAAGGACGGAGCCTTGGGGAACTCCAGAGCGCACGTTTTTCCACGATGACTTTTCCGACCCACAAATGACTTGTTGACTTCGGTTTTTGAGGTAGCTGTCGAACCAGTGTATTGCGCTGTTTGAGAAATTCAGCTGCTTCATTTTAATTAGTAATATATCAAAGTCAACTGTATCAAAAGCCTTGCTAAAGTCAAGCAGTGTTAGGATGGTAGCTTCACGTCTGTCCATAGCATGTTTAATGTCATCAGTTACTTTGATTAATGCAGTTGCTGTACTATGGTGCTTTCGAAAGCCTGACTGATATTTGTCATGGATGTTATGAGTTTTGAGGTAATCCGTCAGCTGTTCATGGACGATGTATTCTAGGGCTTTAGATATTGCAGGTAGTATGCTGATCGGCCTGTAGTCACCTGGCGACTTAGGGTTGTCAGTCTTGGGTATAGGTTGAATTAAACTTTGCTTCCACTCAGTAGGATATGTACTACTGACAAGAGACAGGTTGAAGATGTCTGTGATAACTGGAGTAATAGTGTCTACGACGTTCTTGATCATGCCAATGCTTGCTCCATCATTTCCTACTGCCTCGGAAGAGATTCTCGTAATTGCCTTGTGTACTGTGCCGGTAGTGACATGTTTTAGGAAAAACTTGTCTCTCGAGAGATTGATATCTTGGGGCTGGTAATTTGTCGCTGCGTGGCAGTTTACAGCTGTTGAGAAGAAATCGTTTAATTCTTCTGCAGACGCTTGATAAACAGCGTCAGATCTTCGATTCCCTATACCGAAACTGCGCAGCTTTTTCCACAGTGCAGCAGGTTTTGATTTGCCGCATACGACAGAGCGGGCATGTCTGATTTTGGCATTCCTCACGCTCTGCTTGGTTCTATTTCGGAGTTTCCTATAAGCTTCGTACGCCTCGGGAGTTGGGTTACGCTTGAAGGCCCTATGTGCAGCATCACGTTTATTCATTAACTTGCGTAATGCAGTGGTGAGCCACGGAGCGGGAGCTCTCTTTACCTTGACAGTGCGTTGAGGAGCATGTTTATCATACAGTGCAATGATTTTGCGACATAATTCCCGAATTTTTCCGTCTAAAGTCGGTTCATTGCTTATATCATACCAAGGGATGTCTGAGCAATCCTTTTGAAGAGCGTCATGGTTAACATTTTTTAGGTTTCTGTAGGTTACCAGGTGAGATTTTTCTTTGGTAGTATGCACTGAGTAATTTAAGAATATCACGTCATGAGCAGAGGGTCCTGGAGCGGATGTCTGATTGGCGCCAATTATTTTATCTGGTCGCTTTGTTGCCATTATATCTATGAGTGTATGGCTGTGTGGCGTGTGATGAGTTGGGTCCAGCGGTGTTAAACTCATATCATTGGAGTGGAACAGTCTCCTTAGTTTTTCTGCAGAGGGAGATTTTAACTGTAAGTCGATGTTTGTGTCGCCCATAATGATTATGTGTTCATACAGTGTCACGAGCGAGGACAGGGCAGACTGAAAGGAGGACATAGCACCGACGTTTGGAGGTTTATAGATTACTCCAATTAGCAGTTTCTGATTTGATGTATTTATTTCGAAAAACAAGAACTCTGCTTCTCCTTCGCACTTTGCATCCGATGTGCATAGTGTAGTAGGTCTCAGATCAGAGCGAACATAGGCACCCACACCACCCCCGCGTCGTGTTTCACGATCTGCCCTTAGGAGAGTGTAACCAGTGATTCGGATAGCGTCGGAAGAGATGTTTGGTTTCAACCAAGTTTCAGAGACGAGGATAATATGGAACAGCGATTGGCAGAACAGGTTACAGAACTCGTCGAAGTGAGCCGTTAGCGACTGAGCGTTCGCGTGGGCCACAAAGAGCCCGCCGCCGGAACCGGTCCGTCCCATTGTGGCCGCCTGTAGGACCGAGCGCGCTCCGTTTACCTGCTGGCCGGAAGAGGGACAAAAGCTGGATTTCGCGGGGGAAGACATATTTACAGGTGTGTCCAAGGTCGTGACTGACTCAAGCGTCTGTGGGCTAAAGGTGAAAGACAAGCTGGAGGTATCGGAGAAGGGAGCGAAAAGAAAGATGGAAAGTGGCAGTGGTGCTTACAAAAAAGATAATAGTAGTAGTAGTGGTAGTGACGAGGATGAAAATAACAGATATAGAAAGGCGGTTTTAAGGAGATTCTTGTTAATGGTGAATGTTAATTCCCGTTTGACTGACAATATGAATATACATGAGCACTTATGATACACAAATAAAGAAGCAATATCTATGTGAAACAATTGACTGATTTTAAATAGAGTACTTATGGTACTTATAGAATTAACGAAGCAATATTTACGTAAAAAAATGAAAAGAAAGAATACTAATTAACTTATATTAGACAGAGTACAACATGAGACTTTGTGTCTCGCGAGATTTCGCTCAGTCTTTCAGTTCGGACATGTTCGTCACCGTTTTCCTCCCTCCTTCCATCTTGACTACGATCCTGCCATCCTGGGTCCATACATTTTGAAGGCCGAACTGTGTGATCGCAGTGTTCAAATTTTTAGTCTTTCGCACGTCAGATCTTCCCTCAGGGTAACCCCACTCTTAGCGAGTTTTCTTTTCTGAGCAAACACTTCAGCTCTTTTCCGATATGACACAAATTTAATAATTATGGGCCTGGGTTTCATGGCACCTGGTATCGTGCGCCCAACACGGTGGCTTCTGTCAATATCGGTCACGTCGATTCGCACGCCAAGTTTTTCACGCACGAGGCTAATGACCAGGTCGTCGGTGTTTTCGCGATCGTTTTCAGCTACCCCGAACAAGCGCAAGCTGTTCCTTCGCTGATACTGCTCGATTTCATCGGTGGCCGCAGACAGTTTAGCTTCTAGGTCGGCGGCTTTTTTCTCTTGTGCGGCCAGGGACTTTTTAAGAGACTGGATTTCGGTGCTGTTGCGCCCGACAGACTCTTGCAGTTTGTCCATGACCGCGGCCGTCACAGAATCCGTGATGGATTGCACGATTACGTCTAGCGTGTCTTTACTGCGCAGCGCCGCACTCACCTGGGACCGGACGAGCTCCCCGATGTCGGGAAGCGAGGCCTCACCTGCCGCCGGAGACCGGGCGCCCGCGCCGCCTGCGCCCCTGTAGCCTCGCCTGCTGCCGCTTACTCGTGCTCTTCCCATTTTTCACTCACTTGTCACTTATCACTTGTGGTAATCAACGGAGAACAACACACCACGGCAAGTAACTCTTGTTTAGTCGGATGCACACGTTGTGGACTGCCGCACTTCTCTGTAACACCTTCAATGAGCGGAAAAACTCGCGAGCCAAAGAAACGCGCGTCACTCAGTGCCCGCCATCTTAGCTCAGTGTAGGACCTGAATGTTTATCAAACCAGGAACGTATGTGTGCAGCCCTATGAACACAGCTGTTGTCACTTTGGAAAACGGAAGTGGTCACAGCATACTAACCACGAAGATGAAGAAGAAAGGGCAAACTTGACACTGGGAATATTGAAATAGCCGGCCGGTGTGGCCGTGCGGTTAAAGGCGCTTCAGTCTGGAACCGCGTGACCGCTACGGTCGCAGGTTCGAATCCTGCCTCGGGCATGGATGTGTGTGATGTCCTTAGGTTAGTTAGGTTTAATTAGTTCTAAGTTCTAGGCGACTGATGACCTCAGAAGTTGAGTCGCATAGTGCTCAGAGCCATTTGAACCATTTTTTGAATATTGAAATAAACATCCTGGTTCATGTTCTCGGCGATACTACATAGTTGTGCCAAAGTAATGGTACAAAAAACACCTTAAAATGTTATAGAACTACCTCTGTTCTGAACTGTGCCGTCTACACACTGCAGTTTAAACGTTCCATTATTTTGTTGGAGTACTCGACCCTTTGCGGATTTTGAAAAGAGGCAAAATCGTGATACCTCGGACCACACCACTCGCCTCCATTTAGCTAATGTTCTCTTTCTGTTTTCTTTTTTTCCCTACTCAAGACGTACAGCTTTATGTATCGGTATGAGCAATGGTCTTTCACGATGAACCCGACTCCTAGTCTCCATTTCAAGTAGTTCTCTCCACAATGGTGAATCGTACACTGGTTGAGATATACATGCACTCATTGACCACAACAATTGCTATAAAGTTTCAAAGCATTGGTTATTAAAAAGCCACGAAATTTCTCTAGAGACCCTGTCGATTAGAATTCAAATGGTAGGCCTGTACTGTAAGTAATGGGACAGCGTCAGAGCTGGTGTTGTCTGCATTTTTTCAGATCTCCTCCTTCATCCCCCTCCACCTTAGCACCTCCCATTGCTCCTCCACCTTCCCAATTTCTCTAACCTAATTGTGTGGGTATTAATGGTGGGATATTCAAAAACGGGTGATTCTCTGCGTCTGGGAGACTGGTACAGTCTGTATGGTTGCCAGATTTATCCTAATTGGTAGAGAAGCCACATCCATCAATAATTTGTAATCCAGTTATTGTAACTGACGACCGGCTAGGCCCCTTCAGCGATTTATTACCCGTAAATGGATGTCTTCCCCTCGACTATCAACCCAAAATATTTGTGGGACTGCAGTCACTTAGCCAAACAGTTCTTCCAGCGTGTTAAACATCAGACACAATCGTGACTGATGCTCCATATGACGTAGTGAAAGGATCATCATCATGAAGCACCAGCAGAGATCAGCCACTACCACCTCCCGACAGAATAAAAAACTGACTCGCGAAGTTTAGACATAGGATTATATAGCTAACTGATAGATACATTGTCCTAGGTTTCGACATCTGCTATGGGTTTTTTCATGAGAACGAAAATTTGCTAAATCGTAAAATTATATTGCTAAAAAGCAATGGTCAGAATTTTGAGCAGCTATGCTCAAGTCAAAAGTGAAATAAAACTTTCTACTTATTGCCACGTGTGCCCACATGGAAACAACATCAGACTGCAGTTTGATGCTGTTCCCAGCTGGGAACAGATGGTAAATAACCCCCGTAATCATTAAATCCAGCCAGGGTGATTCTATGGTGATGTTACAAACTTTTATGGATGACGAAGGAAGGTAAATGTATCAATCTGAGGTAAGGGACCCTGGTCCAGGAAGACCAATTCAGAGGTTTTTAACGATAATCATTCTGATACCTCTGACACTGGGATACTGCTACTGTTGTTGCTAAAATTATAAGGTAGGCCACTTGCAGAGGTGGTAGTATGGGCCAAAAAAGTAAGAAATGTGTAGTAAACATTGGCTCTAAAATTCATACGTTTTTGGCTATGAGCAATTTTTCATCTTCAGTGTTTTGAGACATATCTCTTCCACTGAACAAATGCCCATAACTCCTCAAGTATCCATTTTGAAGCCCATATTCACTGGACATTTTTTCTTATTTTGGTCCACACTGCCTTCTCCAGCAATATGGAAACCAAAGATATTGCTGCAGAATAGAGGCATCATAAAAATCATACTTACCGAACTGTTTAACACAATATTTACAGTTTCCAAAGTGCAGAGAACAAATCTTACTACTTATTGGATAGCGAAGTTGAAGTTATTTGCTAGCAATTTTTGATGGTAGAGTTACAGACTAGCTCTGAATTCAACATGTCTTTCATAGAGACTATCATAAGATGTTATGGAACAAGGCTTTAGTTAAATGGTTTGGCTTCCAGCATTGCAGAACAGGTGGATGAATGTGATTTGGTACATAACAAGATGAGCTAAGCTCAAACCATGCAGTAGGTTATCATTTGTATTAGGAAGCACATCAGAGGTGCTGATAGTGTTCTCCATAAGCTGTCTGTAGAATTACACATTCCTTCATGCAGTTTCTGTGGGCCAGGAACAAAGGTGCAAAAATCGCAAGTACACAGTGATAAGGAAATTAATCTGTTGGATGAAGCTTGCAGGGAACACAATATTGCATAAACTCAAAACAGCGATTTGGTAGAGCGTCTCGCTGCAGATTAAATTTCAACTGATAAAGTTTACCTACGACATGCAAGAAAAGATATTAATATAGAGCAATGTACTGCAGCATGATCAGTTGATAAAATAGTGCCCGCTAAACTTAAGTTAGGATTGGACATAAATTTCCAACAAGTTATGAACGTCACTTATCCCCCACTAAAGAAAAAGAAACGTATAGGACGTTTAAAAAATTGTATGCAATTAGTAGTGACCGTCCACTAAAAGTGGCCTAAAGAGGAAAATAAAAAGAAATGAATATTGGTTAAAATGCCAGGGGCTGTATCATTACCTAAGACATATGGTACCTTTTTCAGCTATTGGGTCATTGGTCAAGGGAGTAGCAGCCATTGCCCAAATAGCGGAAATGGCAAAAAGTAATGAGGATCAGCTTGACGAGGCGAAAATAGACAATAGGCTGATGGAATTTGGGCTACCAGGAAAGCATTATACTGTCAGAAGAAAAGTAACAAACTCATCAAGGATAGTATCACTTTATTATCAAGTGATGTGACTGGTAGTTAATCATTTCAGGATTATCAATAACATACTCAGTGCAAATGAAATACAGCTGTCGCAGTAAAGGTTGCCCAAACAGTCACACCAACACATAGTGTACCCTAGTCTGGTAGTAGAGGAGGCTCGTGTTCTCACGTGCAAACGATCATAAAGCTGTCATTGCCATGGTGCAATAGTGTTCCACGCGTTTTGCATCCTTTGTTGCAATTAGACACTGGTTCTTTCGGGTTCTGGAGAACGAATAAGTTCCAACTTCACCATGTTCCTTATGTTCAGCAGGCGAAACATATGGTGCTCGTGCTTGCCAGGGCAGTAGCTGTACGCCATGAAGAGCGCGTTTTGTAGTAGCATCCATATGTGTATGTGCATTGTCCTGCAGAAAAATTCATCACCTTCTTGTTGAAGAAATGACAGTAGCATATGGATAACAGCCTGTGCAACGTACTGGGCATGACTTTGTTTTTACCCTGCAGAAACAGCTAATGTGACAGCGAGTTGCAACATATGGCTTCCCAAACCATAAGGTCTGGAGAGCCATTGTGTGTTGTGGGTGCCTGTAGTCCAGAACGGGCCACTCACTGGGTCTGAGCCCTGTGTGTGTTCATCCATCACTCGCATGCAGACAGTACCTACTCTCATCACTGGAGATGGCAGAATGTCAGTACACCCTACAATCAAATCATTCATGAAACCAACGTAGCCATGCTAGGCAGTATCATAGTGTGGGTGTTTGCCTGGCCAGAAGCACATATGATCTTAGTCCTGTTGCAGGCAGGTGGTTCCAAATGGTCCTTGGTGGTAAAGCAGATGCAGCATGCGCCCGAATTTCTCCCCTGGATGATGTCGCATCGAACGTGACTGTACTACAGGGACATCCAGAATCTGGTCTGCAGGTATGGCAAGGTACCACAGGCCACTGTTGAAAGTAGCGACACATCAACGATACATTGTGCTCAGCATGAGCAGCTATCCATCGCTGTGTCTGGCCAGATTCTCACAAACCCACATCTACATCTACATTTATACCCCGCAAGCCACCCAGCGATGTGTGGCGGAGGGCACTTTACGTGCCACTGTCATTACCTCCCTTTCCTGTTTCAGTCGCGTATGGTTCGCGGGAAGAACGACTGCCGGAAAGCCTCTGTGCGCGCTCGAATCTCTCTAATCTTACATTCGCGTACCCCAGTCTGGCAGTAAACAGGCTCGTATTCTCACATGCAAACGATCATAAAGGTGACAACGCCATGCTGCAATAGTGTTTTCCATCCTTAATGAGCCCGTTCAAATGGCTGCAGTTGTTCAGCGGGAGAACATACCCATCATTGTGGTATGGTTGAACCCTAGAAGAAGAGTTCCAATCACCATTCTGCCCGACTCTAAACTCAGTACAGTTACTGTCTGCAGTGGGCAGATGGCACACAGGCAAGCCACCCGAGCGCCACCTGATTGGCGATGACTATGACAGATGAATCAAAACACAACAACCCCTCAGTATGCATTTATAATAACCTACTGCCACTGAAAACAGTCCTTGTGTGTGTTATTTCTTACCTGGCATTGTACTTTGAAATCACACAGGACTGTTCGTAAAGGAAACTCCTAGCTATACTACCTAGCATACTACTTACAAATAACGATCTGCTTAAATTTGTCATAAAAATTCAACGTTCCAAGATTTCGTGAGTGTTTACGCAGAATGTACTGCCGAAGACGGAAATCTAAAGAATGTGGGATTGGAAATTTACATGTTGCATGAGGACCTGGAACTCTGTAGGATGTGTATATTAAGAGAAAACACAATAACATCTACTATTTAACATTTACTATTTTGACTCGTTTAGAGACTCACAACGACCAGAAGAATTGTACTTTCATTTTACCATAAACCATGTGCTCTGGAAATTTGCCATTACAGATCTTTGATATGTATTACGGTGGTCATTTATGCCCCATGTCCACCTTGAAATTTACAAAAAAGATGTAAGGAAAATGACTGCATATCCATTTGTCACTAGAGGTTTAGATGTGATGTCGTACACTCTGGCTTTAAAAGAACAGTAACCAGTTTTATGAGTGAACTGCTTTCCGCCAATCGATTTAGGCAAAGGGGTTGGAATAACATATTGACTGGATTGGAAACATACAAGAGCATAGCTAATATCACCGAGGAGTATAATGAACAACATTTATAAGGTAAAGAAGCTGTGGAAATACCTCCTTAATTACACATGGTACTGTAGCGTTCCTATTTCAGGAAATAAGATATCAAATGAACGGAGTTGACACTGAGTGTACACACAACGTGCAGGTTACATTAACCCTTAAAGCATATGTTTCTGTATTGGCCTCAGACCTGAATGGTTTAGGAAGTGCAAAATGGTTCATAGAGGAAGAGTGGGGAGATACAGATGTTTTAGCACATGTATACCTCTCAGGATGCTGACATTGTACTTCGGTATCATGGAAGTATCATTATCAACTCTAAGCAGGATCTTATTCTGCTACGAAGTGCAATGGATAAATGGGGACATTGCTTTGCATGGTTGACCACATACACATGATTGTGTATGTGTAAGGTGGCTAGAAGGCTTCAATGATGTATGATGGATACAAGCATACTACAGTTGGAACCTGGAGTCATACAAATGCCCAGCTCTATGGAAGCTCAGCCAGAAGTATGAAACGAAGAAAATAGTATAATGTGTGCTTAAAATAATGTAAAATTACTTTTAAGTTGGGTGACAAAAAAATGAAGTTTTTTTTTTAAAAAAAAAAAAAAAGACGTTGTATTATTACTGTAACATTTCGCATCCTCCTTTTCCAGCAAGTTTTGAGCAAGATTCCCTATACAGGGTGGTCCATTGATCGTGACTGGGCCAAATATCTCACGAAATAAACGTCAAACGAAAAAACTCAAAGAACGAAACTTGTCTAACTTGAAGGGGGAAACCACATGGCGCTGTGGTTGGCCCGCTAGATGGCGTTGCCATAGGTCAAATGGATATCAACTGCGTTTTTTTAAACAGGAACCCCCATTATTTATTACATATTCGTGTAGTACGTAAAGAAATATGAATGTTTTAGTTGGACCGCTTTTTCGCTTTGTGATAGATGGCGCTGTAATAGTCACAAACATATGGGTCACAATTTTAGACGAACAGTTGGTAAAAGGTATTTTTTAAAATTAAAATACAGAACGTAGGTACGTTTGAACATTTAATTTCGGTTGTTCCAATGTGATACATGTACCTTCGTGAACTTATCATTTCTGAGAACGCATGCTGTTACATCGTGATTCCCTGTAAATACCACATTAATGCAATAAATGCTCAAAATGATGTCCGTTGACCTCAATGCATTTGGCAATACGTGTAACGACATTCCTCTCAACAGCGAGTAGTTCGCCTTCCGTGATGTTCGCACATGCAATGACAATGCGCTGACGCATGTTGTCAGGCGTTCTCGGTGGATCACGATGGCAAATATCATTCAACTTTCTCCACAGAAAAAAATACGGGGACGTCAGATACGGTGCACGTGCGGGTCATGGTATGGTGCTTCGACGACCAATCCACCTGTCATGAAATATGCTATTCAATAGCGCTTCAACCGCACGCGAGCTACGTGCCGGACATCCATCATGTTGGAAGTACATCGCCATTATGTCATGCAGTGAAACACCTTGTAGTAACATCGGTAGAACATTACGTAGGAAATCAGCATACATTGCACCACTTACATTGCCATCGATAAAATAGGGGCCAATTATCCTTCCTCCCATAATGCCGCACCATACATTAACACACCAAGGTCGCTGATATTCCACTTGTCGCAGCCATCCTGAATTTTCCGTTGTCCAATAGTGCATATTATGCCGGTTTACGTTACCGCTGTTGGTGAATGACGCTTCGTCGCTAAATAGAATGAGCGCAAAAAATCTGTCATCGTCCCGTAATTTCTCTTGTACCCAGTGGCTGAACTGTACACGGTCACAATAGCCATACATCAACACGATATCGACCTTTTCCGCAATTGGTAAATGGTCCATTTTAACACGGGTAATGTATAACGAAGCAAATACCGTCCGCACTGGCGGAATGTTACGTGGTACCACGTACTTATACGTTTGTGACTATTACAGCGCCATCTATCACAAAACGAAAAAAATGGTCCAACTAAAACGTATTACACGAATATGTAATAAAAAATGGGGGTTCCTATTTTAAAAAAACGCAGTTGATATCCGTTTGACCTATGGCAGCGTCACCTAGCGGCCCAACCATAGCGCCATCTGGTTTCCCCCTTCAAGCTAGACGGGTTTCGTCCTTTGTCGTTTTTTCGTTTGATGGTTATTTCGTGAGATATTTGGCCCGCTCACTATCAATGTACCACCCTGTATATGTGCACATAATGTTTGTAAATAAGAACAAGGGTATATTCATTGTAATCCGGATATGACATCTGTGCCATTCATCATGTACAGGGGACCGGATCTTACCCAGATCTTTGATAAATCTTTGGAAATGGCTATGGTTGCCCACTACCTGCTCCCATGGATCGATACATGGTACACTATAGGCAAAATCCCATGCAATAATTCTGTGAACTCAGTCACTCTCCCTATCTGCAAACTGCACTTTGAATGATCGATCGATATTTGCTTTAAAAGTGATTTTAAAAAAAATATAGTGTTTAGGTGTATGATGCAGCTGTTCTGTTACATGTAGCACCACATGAAGGATTCATGACGTATCTCATGCTTTCCCTTCTCATAAAGTAAATATGTCACATATATTAGTTGTCTAACTGAATGCAACCAAATCACACATTGGGGGCCTTCAACATGAGTGCATCGATTGCAGACCGCCCGTTGGCCTGATCTTCTTACTGATGTTGAAACTGATAGTGAAGAAGAATACACAGAAAAAGAGCAAGCAAGATGACAATCAAAAGCAAGAACGGTGGCAAAACTGCAACACTCAAAGGAGAAGCACAAGGAAGTAGTGCACCTGCGGCGACAACCCTAGAAGTTCTAAGGTGAGGTAGCAGTACGCTGGACCACTCACACATGGAGACAAAAAAGTGATGAAACTAACGTAATGAGCTGAGTCCAGGCGGCAAAATTTCGTTTAGCATGATTGAGCAGATTTGTTATGTCCGCCTCTCGTGCTTTCCTGTGTATCAGAGTACAACAAAATATAATAATTTGCGAATGTTCAGCATATTATCTTCTCGTTGATACCCATTTCTATGAGGATATTGATATTATAAATACAACTTAGTTTCATAATTATCTTTAGAACGCTCCATGAGCACCAATGAAAAAAGGAAAACCAACCGAAGTATGAGATGCAGCATATGATTAGATTGCCGAAAACCTTTGATATCTCCACATCTGAAATCTGTTATGAAGAACATAATGTTCATCATCGCTTGTAAGCATTGAGCTAGGAAATGGAGGTAGTTTAATCTTTTCTTCAGTATCGCCATCACTACAGCGAAATAAATGATACGAGTTGTGGTAAATTCATACAAATGAGAGTGAGAACTTCAGCCCAGAGCAGACTGTAGAGTGTGACATCTAGTAATAAATCCAAACATTTATAATTTGTCGTAACAGTACTTACCAAAGGCTGCCTGTGATGTTTCGTTTAACAACAGGAAATGACAACATCGTCTTCGTGAAATCGTAGAAGGTTTCGTGGCTGATCATTGACATTCTGTAATTTGGCGTTTGTCCGGTTCTTCAACCGAGTGTTATTTGATTATTTTTCTGACGTTCCTCCAGAACGAGTGGCGGGGATTATCGATAATTCTTCTTCTTCGTTTTAGTCTCTAAGAAATCCCCTCATTCAAAACTGATCCATTGCTAGCTTGTAACGTAATGATTCCAGTGGGTTTCTGTAGTACAATATCAGCACTGTTTCTTACTTTCGGTCTCAAAATTTCCTTTTTGTTTTTATTCTAGTGAAAATAACAATCGGTGTAACACGAAGATCAAGACATGTAAGGTCAAAAATTATCTTTGTCTTCTGTTTAAATAAACTTTGGCCAGTATTTATGAACTCTACATGAAAAATTACCCATACCTTGCATGAGGAAAATTCCTGCGACGTGCAGGGTGTCACCGTACGTCTGGCTCTCGTGGTTCCTTGAACCTCCCCTGTATCTCCTCTGAACCCTGAGGGTGCACCAGGTGGCGGCTATGACAGCCACAGTACACAGCCAGAGGCGGTTGTCGAAGGGTAGCAGAAAGTTGTTCCATGTCGCCCGCTCGTCGTCGGTTTGCTGGATGAGTATGAGCTCCCTGCAGTCAGAATTTTAAAACTTGTTGTTTCTTAAAGTGTAAAAATAAGTAGTAGTTCTGCCTCAAAAGTGGTTTCTAAAACAATTTGATGAGCTCATTAACTGTTATTTTATCCATTATAAATTTCATGAGAGTCGTAGTGAATTTTCTTGACAAATTACAGACAGTGAACTGAATGGAAAAGTTTATACACTGAAGGAAGTTGGTAGTGTTACCCCACGAAGCAGCTGTCCGATATTTACCAGGCTAAGTGGAGATGTTGGGATATTTAATGATTAAACTTTCATTCCACTCGAAACCGACGCCCCTCACCATCATCAATATGAGACGTAATCCCCATTGGCACGATTATATCCCTGTTTTCGTTGTTGTTTTGAAGCGGAAAATCTTAGAATGTCATGTTAGGGAATTTCTTGTCATCCTTGAAACACATGTTGTGGCTTGTTTATGAAGATCGCTATTTGGAGACTCATCGCACCCACATCACCGTTGGCTGACATGTTGGGAGACCAGACAACCCAGTCAGTGATCCACACATTCCTCGAATCGTTTGTGGTATGAACTGCAGTTGGAGACTTTCATTGTCTTGCTAGAATATTCCATTTAGTACCCTGGTCAGAGAGAGTAAGATAAGGACTGACATTCCTTCAACAGTGTGGCGAGCGTTCAGCCTCCTTTCAAAATTACCAACTCTGTCTTGTCGTACCCAGTAGTTCCCACGCAGCGATCTCTCAAATTGGAGAGTTATAGATCTCCAGAATCGACGTTCCTTGTGACTTTTCACCAGGCCGTCTACAGACATGTTGGAGTCGACCTGATCGCTGAAAACAAAAGCGAGGGTCACCGTTGAAAACCACAGAATGCCATTCAGTCAGGAAGGAAGCTGCCGCACGTTATTAGTAGGACGGACGGGCTGCTTTACTCCCATCCAAGCCAAGTTGTGCTTATCCCAAGCAGGCTACACGAAACTTTCTTACTTGCCCATCTTCCCGCGGTTCTACGTTACATAGCAGTTAATTCTGTTCGCTTTCACTGTGGTGTTATGAGCAGGGTTCGGACTTTTCTACCCGAATATCGCAAGACGATGCCCAATATAATATACTATATTCATTTTATGTCAGTGTAACCCAGAAAATTTTGGATTACATTTGTATTTTTTTTTCCTTATCTGCGTTTTTATAGCGTGTCTGTTTAAATCATATGGCTCTAAGCACTATGGGACTTCACATCACCGAGCGAGGTGGCGCAGTGGTTAGCACACTGGACTCGCATTCGGAAGGACGACGGTTCAATCCCGCGTCCGGCCATCCTGATTTAGGTTTTCCGTGATTTCCCTAAATCGCTCCAGGCAAATGCCGGGATGGTTACTTTGAAAGGGCACGACCGACTTCCTTCCCCCTCCTTCCCTAACCCTATGAGACCGATAACCTCGCTGTTTGGTCTCTTCCCCCAAACAACCAACCAACCAACTTAACATCTGAGGTCATCAGTCCCATAGATTTAGAACTATTTAAACCTACCTAACCTAAGGACATCACATACATGTATGCACGAGGCAGGATTCGAACTTGCGACCGTAGCAGCAACGTGGTTCCAGACTGAAGCGCCTAGAACCGCTCGGCCACAGCGGCCGGCTTAGCGTGTCTGGTCTGTCTATGTCGATATTGACGGTTTCCTATGTAGCTTCACTCTCTTTCGACTTGTACTGTCTATTCTCAATTCGAACCCTCATCATGTCACTTCTGATACATGTTTCCTGTAGTAAGCACAAACATCTCTGTAATTTGATTTCCTTAACACTTAATAAACTGAAAACGTCTGTTATACTGCAACGCAAACTAAAGTAAGCTTATGGAAGTCTAGTTTCTGTAACCTTAGTGTTTTTCAGCCAAATATGACGTCAGTTATACCAATTTTAATTACTTTTTCCACGATGTGTGTTCCGTGTTCGCTGAATTTATTGCAGTTAACCAAACAGTTCACCCTAAATTCCGCAGATTCATTGTAACAAACACGAAGTTCGTTCTTCATATTATGTAGCTCTATAAAAGTACATTCCTGAAACAAGAAAATTTTCTTTCATACTAAGCTTTCTTCACACTGTGTTGCCAACCATCAGAATCTGGTTTTCAAAATCCACTGTGCCATACTTTTTTTCCTATTTCGTTCAATGTTTGTCCTAATTTTAGAAAGCTTACATACTGCTAAATGGCATCAGATCTTTAATACACATTTCCACACACTTATCAGCCTTAAGTGTATGTCCTCTTTCAAAATACTTATAGATTGAGGAAACTGCTGGTCTAATTTACAAACATGTCACATAGTCATGGTTCCCGAATGAATGTTTGGAAACTTTTTACGCAATTTGCGTTGCGAGACATCTACCGATTTACGGAAGCTGCATTATAAGCACTGGAAAACTCTTCCCTTGCTGATCTTGGGCTCTGTTTCGTGATTGGCTTTCATTCCCCAATTCTTGATTTCTCCTCAAGCTCATTTGAGTTTGGTTTCTTCACTTTGCTGGTTTCACCGTTAATATAGCTGAGCTGTAGTGAAACTACCTACGCAAGCATGTACCTAGCTGTTCTTAATCACGTTGAACTGAAAGCGCCACCTGTTGTCAGATGCAGCAGGCTGAACGCGACCCGGGGAGCTGGGCAGGTTTGCGGAAACCTAAGCTGGCCTGCATTAACCAGTGTGCTTCAGCACACGTGTGCTCTTGAGTCTCCGTGGCTGCAAGTTGTGGTGTTTCAAAAGCTGCAGCGGAGATAGGGGCAGACAGGCTGGAGGGAGAATTTGTACACCTCTGCATTCAGTATCCGTATACTGTGACTCGGCGTCATGCTACTCTCTGAGTGCAATATAGTGTCAACGGTAATCTTCGTATGTACACTCGTGATGTCATCCCATTTTCCAGTAATCGCTTCACGACGGTTTGTAATGATATTGTTAGATACACAACATCTGACCGGTCCGTACTCAGTCCAGAGTGGGTGACAGACAGAGGTGTCCTCGCGTGTAACTGCGTGGAAGGCTAAAGAGGGAGCAGGCCGTGCGGCTGGCTCCCTACGTCTTAGCAACAGGTACGAGGTGCTACCCAGTGTTGATGATATCTCTGAGCCAGCATGGGATGCCTCTCCTGTTGGGCCAGCCGTCGATTTTTCTGCCCAGTCCGGACAAGTACAGAGGGTGAGTATGCTAGTTGGTTCAGATGGGTCAGAGCACTAAGGGACTTAACATCTGTGGCCATCAGTCCCCTAGAACTTAGAACCACTTAAACCTAACTAAGGACATCACACACATCCATGCCCGAGGCATCCATGCGACCGTAGCGGTCACGCGCTTCCAGACTGAAGCGCCTAGAACCGCTCGACCACACCGGCCGGCTTGCCGGGAGGTCTCATCCGTGATGTGGACGAGGCTCTGCTGGCGGCTATCGAGTGCATTGCGTGCAACAGGCTGCATGTAGTGGCACATGTCGAGACGAATGACACCTGCCGCTTGGGTTCTGAGACCATCCTCGGCTCCTTTCGGCGGCTGGCTGATTTGGTGAAGGCGACTAGCAACGAACGCGGGGTGCAGGCTAAGATGTCTATTTGTAGCATCGGACCCAGCGTTGATGGCGGCCCTCTGGTTAGGAGCAGAGTTGAAGGTATGAGCCAGAGGCTCAGACGGCTCTGTGATGATATTTGATGCGAATATCACGACCTCCGCAATCGGGTTCAGAATTGTAGGGTTCCCCTTCATAGGTCAGGTGTGCACTACACGCAGGAAGCCGCTACCAGGGTGGCGGAGTACGTGTGACGTGCACATGGGACTTTTTTAGGTTAGAGAATCCCTCCCTTGGGTGCAAGGGTGATTTGCCTGTTAAATCAGCCACAGCGACCTCGGAGATTCTTGGTCCTCGCAGATCAGAGATAGAAAAGATTAATATGATTTTAGTAAACTGCAGGAGCATCGAAGGAAAGGTCCCAGAATTAGTATCGCTTATTGAAGGTTATAATGCACAGATAGTATTGGGAACAGAAAGCTGGTTGAAACCAGATGTCAGTGACAACGAAATCCTAAGTTCAAACTGGAATGTTAATATGAGATACCTATAAGATTCTACAAAGATTATGCGAAAGAACTTGCTCCTCTTCTGACAGTAATTTATCGTAAATCGCTTGAGCAACGAAGGTATCTAACGACTTGAAAAAAGTGCAGGTCAGGTCATTCCCGTTTTTAAGAAGGGCCGTAAGACAGATCCACACAATTATAGACCTATGTCGTTGACGTTGTAGAATTATGGAACATGTTTTATGCTCAAGAATTATGATGTTCTTGGAAAATGAACATCTCCTCTATAAAAATGAACATGGATTTCGCAAACAGAGATCCTGCAAAACTCAGCTCGCTCTGTTCCTCCATGAGATCCACTGCGCAGTGGAAAGCGGCTCTCAGGTTGATGCCGTATTCCTTGATTTCAGTAAGCCATTTCACGCCGTCCCGCATTGCCGTTTAATGAAAACAATACCAGCTTACGGAGTATCGGAGCAGACCTGCGACTGGATTCAAGTTTTTCTTGCAGATAAACTCAACAAATCACTCTTAACGGAGCAAAATTGACAGTTATAAAGATAATATCCGGAGTACCACAGAGAAGTGCGACAGGACCGTTGCTGTTTACAATATATATAAATGATCTAGTAGAAAGCGTCGGATGCTCTTTAAGCCTATTCGCAGATGATGCAGTTGTCTACACCAAAGTAGCAACGCCAGAAAATAGAATTTGCAGGACGACCCGCAGAGAACTGATGAATGGTGCAGAATCTGGCAGCTGACCCTGAACGGAAATGAATGTAACATATCGCCAATACACAGGAAAAGAAATCCACTACTCTACAGCTGCAATATTGATGACAGACAGCGAGAAACAGCGTCTACCGTAAAATATCTAGGCGTAAACATCCAGAGCGACCTTAAGTGGAATAACCACATGAAACATATAGTGGGAAAAACAAACACCAGACTCAGATTCATCGGAAGAATCTCAAGAAATGTAATTCATCCACGAAAGAAGTGGCCTGTAAGGCGCTTGTTCGCACTATTCTTGAGTATTGTTCATCTATCTGGGATCCCTATCAGGTAGTACTGTAGAGGAGATAGAGAAGGTCCAACGAAGAGCGGCGCGTTTCGTCACGGGGTCGTTTAGCTGGCGTGAGAGCGTTACGGTGATGATAAACAAATTCCACTGCAGACGTTACAAGAGAGGCGTTGTGCATCACGGAGAAATTTACTATTGAAATTTGGGGACAGCACTTTCAGGAGGGGTCAGACAACATATTACTTCTCCCCACATACACCTTCCATATTGACCACGAGGAGAAAATTCGAGAAAATACAGCCAATACAGAGGCTTACCGACAATCATTCATCCCACGCCCTATTCGCGAGTGAAACAGGGTTGGACGGATCATATAGTGGTATCGAAATTACCCTCCGCCACACACCATTCAGTGGCTTGCAGAGTATGATGTAGATGTAGAGAGCTCTTTGTTCTGGCATAACGAAACACAAAGTAATTGTTTTCTTTCGTTCTTTTTTCTTCCTCCTGTCTATTTCGTAACGTAATGGAAATCAGTGACGAATTAATATCAAATATATCACACATTTATAATTTTTTCTTTGATATTAAATTGCGTGCTCACGGAGTTTCATAAGATGTTTTGACTAGACGATTGAGTCGCTTTCTATGAAGAATGTGAGGAAACACAAAGATAACTGGTATAATGTGACGAAAAATTCGAAACTGTATCCAAGATTTCTTTTTATTTTCTTACGTTGATACTTTTAGGAAAGATAGACTTCTAGTTAGTAATTAATATATTAAGCAAACTGAAATTTTGTGTTTTATTATGTGTGTCAACTTTGTAACAATTTCCATACCAATGCACTCTATGTCCGATGAATAATCGTAAGTGCAGCCTGAGACGACTCCCATGAAAGGCGGTGACTTTTTCCCGCAGTACACATGGGCTGTGAGTGAAGTAATATCACACTGTGCCCTCTTGATCGAAAATTTGAAGCAAATTGAAGTTCCACCTTGATTTCACACATCACACGCGTACTTAGAGTTAGTGTTGAATTGATGTTTAACTGCGAGTGGCCAGAGTTCAGAGAAATTCAGTAGTGTCGCTCCGTTATTTAATCACTGGCTACCTAGCTGTAATGGGCGCGCACATTTCTTGACATTCACAAACTAGATGTTACAGTACAAGAGGATCATGATGAAACAAAAGACTGTAAAATTAATCAGAAATATTTACAAAAAGAAATTGAAGTATGAAAAGGAGAAAAGAGTCGTTAGACAGAGAGTACATAAAGACTCTGTGAATGAAAATTAGTTAATTTAAAGAATTAGAGTGTGAAGGAAGGTTAGAGAGTTTAACATCCATTCGACAACGAGGTCGTAAATTAATTGGAAAACAAATATCCTCGAGAGGATATCGGTATCAGTCAGAGTAGGTTTTTAAGTGCTCCAAATGTAGATAATGTGAATTCGAATGCTCTTCGCAGTCATGGAAGGAGTTTCGCCTTGAAATGGGCAAAGGGATCACACAGAATTTCGAAGGTAATTTACCTACTTCATGATCTTGTAGGAGACAAATACGATTTGTAATTGTTTTGGAATGTGGGTGAAGAAATGTGGACAATTTCATCTGTATGAACAATGTGAAGGGAAGTAAAAACCAAAGTTCTGGCCTTCAGGGACCCAAAAATGTTTAATCCTACAACTATCAGGGCCTCGGGTTATAATTAATTATGGGATGGATACAGGAATTTTGTAGAGTGACGTACAAATCAAGCCAGGAATATAGATGAAAGAATTGATTACCCACATTTTAATGAAATACTAATTAGCGAGTTACCAACGGCAGCTAAAAAAAACTAACAGGTAGAGCTTGTGAAAATGTTCGACTGCTATTCGAATTTTTAGATCAGCGTGATTACTTAAATTATTATAAGGATGAGTATGGGAGTAACTGGAATACAAATATCGGTAATATAGAGAGATGGTTAACAGATGGTAGAGTGAGTGGTATTCGTGAGGTGAATTATTGCCAAATAACACATATTACCCCTCCAGATTTGAAGAATAAATGTACAGGCGAAGAATATGAAAGACCATGCGGTTACAATCGCAAAAACGAGTGAGTAAATGGATACGAAAGACCTAGACGATCGTGGCAAAACCCAAAAGCACCTTGCAAATATGGAGAGACATCAAATGCTGTATAGCCAGTAATTCACAATGAATAATATTCTTCTCGGGTATGCAGCCGGATCATAACGTCTTCATGACACAATATTTCCGCGGTCCAACTGGCCAGTTCCGGCGAGATCGTGCACCAGCACTCTCACCTGAAGATGGCGGCCAGTTGGACCGCGGAAATATTGTGTCATGAAGACTTTATGATCCGGCTGCATACCCGAGAAGAATATTATCAATTATTACGCCGGGAAAGCCTTCGTAGTCACAATTCACAATGAAATTATTGCCTCTGACGAATCAAATCGTTCTGACCATTGCGAGGGGAAAGAAATAATTTACCAATCTGCATTCAAACGATGTCAGGCTTTTGAAGAGCTTTTGAAGTATATGTACTTGGAAGAAATATTCCGAACCTGTTTTTGATACGCGAGCGAATAAGAAAACTGTAAATATGTTAGTATACTCAGGATCTAAGTTATGTTTGACACATAATATTTGCTGGAAAGCAGTTAAAGGAACATATTTACAAGGAAGATAATGAAATAGAAACAAACAGGAGGAGGAAATGGCTAGGGTAAGATTTACAGTGGAGGAAAGGGGGCTTCTGCGTTCTATATATGTGATGCCAGGCCTAGGAGTACAGATTTTGTTGGGAATCGACTGACTGAAAAAGTCACATATCATTTAGCAGTCAGGAAACAAGTGTAAAGTAGGAGGGAAAATGTGAGAAGGTTAAATTTAAATCTAAATCAACATCGAACCAGTCATGGCTTTTTATAGAATCCATGATATAAGAAGACTTGTGGAAAGACAGAGTAAGATGGCCAAGGATGTGCACTGCGTAAATGTGAGAAGATTGTTACGAGGCAAGAGACAACAGTTTACTGAAATAGATATTGATAAATTGTGAAAGAAGGGATTATCAGCAAATAGTTGGTTGGTAAAAAGTGCATAAATGTATGTGATGGAGTCTTAGATACCCAAATAAAGAGTAAATGGAGGAACGATACGATATTTGAAAACGCTCACTGCACAGATAAATTCAAAAAGTAGTGGAAGAATAAATTTTAGGGGAAAGAACAGGAACACAACTACAGTCAAGAGAACGGTGAGTAATATGAAAGTTAACGTAATATTGTGTTCAGGTAATACATTTAGGCTAGCTGGATATGAATTTTGGAATAGCATTGGAGGTTCAGATGGGTTGTAGTACCAGTAAGTGAATTATATATGTGAGGCGTAAATGAATAAAGTAATACTAAAATAACAAACAAAACAATCATTAATTTCAGCGTTAATGAATACATTTTAGTCATTCTATGTTGATATTACCAAACATGAATGTATATACGTTATTAGGTTTGCAGTGGAGATTTAAGGAAGAAATTGTGTTACATATCGTTGAATAAAAACCGAGGGTACATTGCAAAGACACTGAGAAGGAAATATTCTTCTGTGATACTATTGTAAGACCAATAATAAATGAAGAGAGGAAACAGAGGAAGATGAGTGGGCGAAAATGTCTGGAAAGATTTACTTTTCAGATTAGGAGAGGCAAAAGAGTATTATTCTTGCTCTTTGTGAGTGAATTAGATTTAGCAGTAATTAAATTTATAAGAATATAATAAGCAACAAAAATTATCATTTTCCTTCTGTTTCTAGTGCTACAATGAATTACAACAAAATTAAATAATTCACTACAGATAACTGATATTGCCACAACAGTAAAAATAAGGTTATTTTGAAAAGGCTATTAAGTAATAACGCACAACATGTTAAGCAGAGAAAATAGAACAGAGAGAAAAAATGTAATGGAAAGGCCATTACTTAACAAGTAGATAATACAGCTCACTGTAAGAAGAAAAAGTTCAAAAAAGCAATTACGGTAAGACGTAAAATAATTTTAAATATATTTCAGTGGTGAACGTAGTCATAATGAAAGAGGGACAGAAAAAAGCACAGACAAATTTTATTTTTAAGAGGATTATCCAGATTCTAAAGATTTGAATAATTAAGTATATATGTTATTTACAAGGTACAAGGACAGAAGAGGAAATGGCTGATAACAAAGGCAAAGGTTGTGTGAAATATTGTCGGGAGGGGATAAGCATGTGGAACTGTTGTTACACTCTCGAGAGAGCTCTGTTTTCGCTACATCAGGCAGAAAGTGTGTAAGAAAAAATACGTGAACGTGGTACTCATGTTATTTATTGAGATATTAGACTTAGATTCCTAACCATATTGCATAATATGTCTGATGATAGTTAAAAAGAAGAACTACCATTTCCTTTTATAGAACGACTTAATAATTAGACAGTATTTGTTCGACACGAATACACGCTAACAAGTGAAAGAATGCCTAGGAATATATTTCAATGAAGTAGTTAGGGGATAATTTCAAAGAGTTTTACTTTACATAAAATACTTTCATGGCAAGAATGGCACTGTTAACATGAACACTGAAAAGAAATTGTATCTAATATTTATATATGGGTGATAGGGTGACGAAAGTAGATACATTAGGTAACTCATTCTCAGAGGGAGACAATCCCAGTGTAGTTTCTCTTCACATACACAGACCATATGTATTTTTTCCTCTTTCTTCCATCCTATAGCGTATTTTATGATAAAATGGGTATGAGCTACGAATTAATATACAAAAATATTAAAAGATTCTAAATTTTTTATTGATGTGTAACTGCATTGTCATGCATTCTTGAAAGATGCTTTGATTAGGTAGTGGAGTCGCACACTATGAACGATTTGATGAAACAGCGTAGATGAGGGGCTACCAATAACTGCCAGCAGAGAGCAGCAGCGGAACCAGAAAAAAATTATCTTTGACGTGGAGTTTTTGATCTTCCACAGAGCAACGAGGGGCCCAATGCATTTTTAAACTGGAATTATGTTTGTTGGTTGTCTAACAAAAATGAACTGTTAGAATAATAAATGGCATGTAGAAAAGATTTAAGCTTGATATGGGAAAAGATGTGTAGCTGGTAATGTAAAAATTCGAGAATTATAATCCAGGTGTGTTTTGTATTCTTAGAGGTGATATATTTAAAATAAAGCTCTATTTCTAGTTAGTAATAAATATTAAATCAAACACAATCATTTTTGTTTTAATACAGTTTCATTTAGTAATTACTACATTAAGTAAATTGTAATTTTATACATTTTTATTATTTTTGGAATCTTGAAACAGTTTTCATACCAATGCTCTTTGGTCTGTAAGTAAGGTGTAAGGAAAGTCCCATGAAGTACGATGACTCCACCGCATATTATTGGTGGGCCATGAATAAAGTATGATCACACTACACCCTCGTTATGGAAAGTTTGAAGCACATACAGGTGCCCGCTGTGTCTTCAAAGAACACATGCGCAAACAGAGAGAGTATTGGTTTAGTAAGTACACGTAACAGTGAATGGCAGGAGTTCAGAGAAATTCGGTGACAGTGTCGCAATATCGTCATATGCTATACTGGATGGGTGCACTTCGTATCAGATATAATTGTTACAAATTTTTGACTTTTTCGACAAAGACGTGGAAAGACTTCCAGTGACGCCTTCTTGGATTCAAGCATGTGTCATTCGTCTATTCGTCAGTGTCTGTCGAACAGTGCTGCTACCTTCTCGTGATACAGACGTTCTGGAAGAACTAGTGCTTGTTCCTCTCGCCGCACTGTTGCCCTGAGTTCATCTTGTCAAGAGTCGTTCAGCAGCCCTCACACTATAGCCAACTATCTATACTATTCTCCCACGTCTCTTATGCTGATTCGTCGACAGGTTCTAAGATTCTGAAATATGGTGGTGAGTTGCACTTGCACGTCCTCCCGGTAGACTGTGTTGCGATCTCGACCTGCGAAGCTGCAGTAAAGTTAGATACACCCAGTACTCGCATGTGCTCATTCTTCATCCGTAGAAATGACTACTTTGTGCACTGAAAATACAGTAAATAAGCTCGCATAAGGATGGAATATGAATAAACATATGTTACAGACATTGGAGTGTGCAGTCTAGCAGCGCTCTTTTGAGGGGCTGATGCAACAAACTTGCACTGCCATCAGCGTACTTTCACTTCACCCATTACATGTTTCATGCTAGACGTAGTGACTCTCACAGTTAAATCCAAATTGACGAAGTGAACAGAAAGCTTAATAATAGCCAACTGAAGAAATGGAGACCAAATTATATATCGAAATATGGAAGGCGAAAAAATGTACTTCTCAAATTATAGTAGACAGATTTTATTATTGAGTTTGTCAATTATCTACAAAGTTTGTGAAAACTATAACTCATAAAGGGAATAGTACAAATGAATCCAAACCAGCTGTTTGTGGTAAGGTGTTAACATCCAGTCCATGGAATCCAGTTCCATGCACTATCCATAAACAGCATGCCAAATCCTCTGAGCTGTATGGCTTCTCTGTCCTAGGACTATGCATCTGGCCCGTTACCCAACACAGAAATCAATCCAGCAAAGCCTATGACCCACAGTCTGGCAGAAGGTATGTAACCCGAAACAGCTGCCATTTCTCCAGCTGGGTTCGAGTTATGCTTGTTGGGCAACTTCGGAAAAAAAGTAAGATACCGACTGGGCGGTGGGTTTTACCACGAGGTTGACCTGTACTGACGCTAGAGCCACCAGCGACATCAGTTACAGCCTCTCGCACATACATTGTTCTTGCAAAAACAGCCGCTAATCTGTCAACGATCCGAAACGAATCTTTCTGCATCATTCAGACTCGGTCACAGACTGGTATTGTACCCAAATACATTGATAGTGACCGGGCCCAATATCTCATGAAATAAGCAACCAAAGCAAAAACTACAAAGAAAGAAACTTGTCTAACTTGAAGGAGGAAACCAGATGGCGCTATAGTTAGCCCGCTAAATGGCGCTGCCATAGGTCAAACGGATATCAACTGCGTGTAGTACATAAAGAAATATGAAGTTTTAGTTGGACCACTTTTTTCGCTTTGTGATAGATGGCGGTGTAATAGTGCCAAAGTTACAAGTAAGAGGTATCACGTAACATCCCGCCAATGCGGACGGTATTTGCTTCGTGATACATTACTCGTGTTAAAATGGACCGTTTACCAACTGCGGAAAAGGTCGATATCGTGTTGATGTATGGCTATTGTGATCTAAATGCCCAACGGGCGTGTGCTATGTATGCTGCTCGGTATCGTGGACGACATCATCCGAGTATCCGGACCGTTCGCCGGATGGTTACGTTATTTAAGGAAACAGGAAGTGTTCAGCCGTATGTGAAACGTAACCACGACCCGCAACAAATAATGATGCCCAAGCAGTTGTTTTAGCTGCTGTCCCGGCTAATCAGCACATCAGTAGCAGACAAATTGCGCGAGAATCGGGAATCTCAAAAACGTCGGTGTTGAGAATGATACATCAACATAGATTGCACCCGTACCATATTTCTATTCACCACGAATTGATGCAGACGACTTTGAACGTCGTGTACAGTTCTGCCACTGGGCACAAAAAAAACTACGGGACGATGACAGATTTTTTGCACGCGTTCTATTTAGCGACGAAGCGTCATTCACCAACAGCGGTAACGTAAACCGGAATAATATGCACTATTGGGCAACGGAAAATCCACGATGGCTGCGACAAGTGGAACATCAGCGACCTTGGCGGGTTAATGTTCTACCGATGTTACTACAAGATGTTTCACTACATGACATAATGGCGATGTACTTCCAATATTGGATATCGGGCACATAGCTCGCCTGCGGTTGAAGCGGTACTGAATAGAATATTTCATGACAAGTGGATTGGTCG
Source organism: Schistocerca nitens (assembly GCF_023898315.1). Taxonomy (NCBI): domain Eukaryota; kingdom Metazoa; phylum Arthropoda; class Insecta; order Orthoptera; family Acrididae; genus Schistocerca; species Schistocerca nitens. Next base: position 877,952,785 of record NC_064615.1, read on the forward strand.
TTGAAGCACCATACCATGGCCCTCACGTTCACCAGATCTGACGTCCCAGGATTTCTTTCTGTGGGTAAAGATGAAGGATATTTGCGATCGTGATCCACCAACAACGCCTGACAACATGCGTCAGCGCATTGTCAATGCATGTGCGAACATTACGGAAGGTGAACAACTCGCTGTTGAGAGGAATGTCGTTACACGTACTGCCAAATGCATTGAGGTTGACGGACATCATTTTGAGCATTTATTGCTTTAATGTGGTATTTACAGGGAATCACGATGTAACAGCACGCGTTCTCAGAAATAAGTTCACAAAGGTACGTGTATCACATTGGAACAACCGAAATAAAATGTTCAAACGTACCTACGTTCTGTATTTTAATTTAACAAACCTACCTGTTACCAGCTGTTCGTGTAAAATTGTGAGCCATATGTTTGTGACTATTACAGCGCCATCTATCACAAAGCGAAAAAAGTGGTCCCACTAAAACATTCATATTTCTTTACCTACTACACTAATATGTAATAAAAATGGGGGTTCCTATTTAAAAAAACGCAGCTGATATCCGTTTGACCTATGCAGCGCCATTTAGCGGGCCAACCATAGCGCCATCTGGTTTCCCCATTCAAGCTAGACTAGTTTCGTTCTTTGTAGTTTTTTCGTTTGACGCTTATTTCGTGAGAGATTTGGCCTGGTCACGATCAATGGACCACCCTCTATATGATAGCTGTGCCCAGTAAAATCTGTTTCAGTACACAAATCTAAAAATCTGTGCTTAGCATTCCTGGAAACAACCCGCTTACTAAGTCACCTGCATTAGACTGACACTGTGATAAGGAGAAACTTAATACTGAAGAGCTAGTGGAAATGATACACAAAACAGGAAAAGGCAAATGTCTCGACTTTCAGAGCAATTCGAGATCTACGTTGTAAAAAGAAGAGACATGAGAGGCTCCTTAATGAGCAAAATGAATTGGCCTACTTTTTAACTGTTAATATGTTTTTCTCGGCCGAGCAAGTGCTGCTGTCTATTTCCGCTGGAGTTGGCTGCTGCCCTCGGTGAGGTGCTGTACCTCCGTTACTGAGCCTCGTCGACGCAGCCATGGGAAATGACCAGCAACGTAACCAGGCCGCAACCAGTGACGCCAGCAGGCGACATAACGTTCTACAATATACTCTTTTCCATGCGCGTATTGTACTAGTTCTTGTTGTTTTACCATTCAAATCCTGTTTTTACTTATTTTATAATGCATAACTAATGCATAGTATGAGAAATCATGCTACCTATTGCCCACTTACAGTTTTTGTTTGTATGTTATTACGTAAGTTATTTTATGTTTCAAACTCCGTCCTCTTAAAGTAAGGAGTGATTATAATTAAAGTTAAACTTTCAAAACGCTGTACAAATAACACCACTGGTCAGAATGACGTCAAACTGCAACGGAATATTATCGGAGAACGGGGAAAACGTATGGCAGAAGAAAAAAAATTGTGTGAAAATTGATCAATAGATGGCGCTGTGTGTGTCAGAATAAGTAAATAAAAACACCTGTCATGCGCACAACCCACTGAAGTTGGTATAAACACGCCGGGCACACTGCTTTTACCCCTTTCGCATCTGTAACGTTCGCCATGACTGTCTCAATGCAGGATCGCGCTCTGCTTGTAAAGCTGTATTACAAGAATGATGACTGTGCTCTGCAGAAGTTCCGGACACTGAAGGGTTTGAAAAAAGGCGCTGGTCCGATGACTGCTGTGGGTCTGGAGAAAATGATTCGGAAATTCAAAAGACGGGCTCATTTGGTGTGCAACTGGTAGACGGAGGAAACGAACTGATTCAACGTCATTCGAAGCAGTGGCCACAGCAATGCGGAAGGAAACGAGTCGTGGTATGTAAACCAGTAGTGCACGGAGAATTGCCCGAACATTGGATATACTGCCGGCCAGTGTAGCCGAGCGGTTCTAACCGCTTCAGTCTGGAACCGTGCGACCGCTACGGTCACAGGTTCGAATCCTGCCTCGGGCATGGATGTGTGTGATGTCCTTAGGTTAGTTAGGTTTAAGTAGTTCTAAGTTCTAGGGGACTGATGACCTCAGATGTTAAGTCCCATAGTGCTCAGAGCCATTTGAACCATTGGATATACTCGTGAGCAAGGTGCGTAAAATGCTACCAGACATCTTTCTTTGCTATCCATTCAAAATTATCCACGTACACGAGTTGCTTCCTGTTGACCAGTCAGCAAGAGCGACCGTTGCTTTAGCACTTTTTTCAGGTTTATGCAAGAGGGAGCACCTCTGCACATTGCAAATCCAGTTAAGCAGCTGCTGAAGCACCATTTCGCAAATGCTAGAACTATTAGCCGCCATTTCCCTACAGCCTGGCCGTACCGATCGCCTGATCTCAATCCGTGTGACTTCTGGCTGTGGGACTGCCTGAAAGATGTTGTGTTCAGTGTTCCGATTGCAAATTTAGCTGCATTGAAGGCACGCATTGTGCAACACATTCTGAACGTGACCCCGGAAGCACTTCGATCAGTTGCGGATCATGCCGCCTCTCGATTTCAACTTGTTGCAGAAAACGGCGGGCAGCATATTGAACATGTTTTGCGCTAGTCACGCGGAAATTAATAATCCGATTTGATTCATGCTTTTTATGCGGTTTTTGGCCTCAGGAAAATTAAAAACCGATGTGATTGATGCTTTTTATGCGGTTTTTGGCTTCAGGTCAATTAGAAACTGATTTTTACCATCCGATGTGATATGACCTTCCGTAGTGGATAACCTCATGTAACTTACGGTATCACACCTGTACACCCATGCACACTGAGTAGTACATTTTATTTAACGCCAAATGTACACCTTAGGCATTGTCGTATGATTCATTTGTCATTTGTAGTCGATCTCTATTAAATTATGATGATTACAGCGCCATCTATTGCTACATTTTGTAACTATTTATTTTCTTCTGCAATACGTTTTCCCCCTTCTCCGATAATATTCCGTTGCAATTTGACGTCATTCTGAGCAGTGGCGTTATTTCTGCAGTGGTTTCAAAGTTTAACTTTAATTATAATCCCCCTGACATATTTTACTTAATAAACAGTTTTATAATCTACACTACTATGCCAGTAGTTTAAAGTAATCACCAAAAATCTGGAAACGAACTCGACTAAGTTACTTCATATTTTTACACGATACTACAATAAACGTTCGAAAGGACATAGGCTACATATTTATTTGACGCTCCAAGGAGACGCCACGCACCCGAATTGAAAGAGGTCGTACTGCATCAAGTTGAAGAGAACCCGTCAATGAGTACGCGGGCAATTTATTTGACTATTAGTGAGTGTAACTGCAAAACAACTGACGCACTGGATCGCACATAATCAGTTTATTACTTGTAAAACCGGTCGCGTTGCCATCATGTTTTCAAATGGTTGTAGCACGGAAACGGTACGCTTTCGAACACAGGTTGCAATTCAAAATATTATCTACTCACCACGCTCTACAATTCCTAGAAATTTGTAACGGGAATTTCCGAACAGCCTGTATACGACAAGTCATCGTTTAAGGTCGTTACCAAAAATCTAAGAAAATCTCTATACTGATTTGCTTCAGTTTTTGACACAGAAAGTTCTTAGCAAAAGGTCTTGAAAAGTTCTTCACGGTTTTACTTCAGATATTCTAACTTGATACTCTAACAGACCGTCAGATGAACATATGCTCCATCTACATAGTATATAAATTTCTATATGTATGTACTATATGAAAGAGAAGCTTTGTTGTAAAAGTCTCGGAAGGTTGTTTACTGATTTACTTCAGTTTTCTACATGGTACTTTAATACATGTTCAGAGAGACTCAGGCTGCATTTTCTTTACATACATCGAATATAAATGTACATATACTATATAAGAGGAAGAATTATTAGCATTAGTCTCGAAATGTTCTTGGACAGTTTACTTCAAATTTTTACACAATATTCTACTAAATGTTTCGGCGGACATAGATTAATATTTCTTCATATATGGTATAAAAATATATATATATAATGCATATAGGGCAAACGGTGTTCACAAAATCCTTGAAAGTATTTGACTGATTGGCTCCAAATTTTTATACGTTATTGTAATAACATATGGAAAGGCATAGGCTACATAAACACATGAAAAAAAGTTTTGCGTCACTCTGGCTCCCAGAACTCTTAAAGATAGACGTTGACTGTGGATATTGTATCACAGATACAGTCCCTTTGATTGTTCAGATATGTCACTAAACCCGCCCAAAGATGTAAACAACCATGCATGAGCAGCGCCCATTAGACGGAGATGGTCAGACAGCCGAAGGAGGTATGCAGCTCGTGTTGTCAGTAGTTCAACCATGTCTAATCGGTCAATACCGCATTTCGATCGCGTCCGCATTGTTACTATGTGCCAGGAATGGCTCACAACAAGGGAAATATCCAGGCGTCTTCGAGTGAACCAAAGCGATGTTATTCGGACAAGGAGGAGATACAGAGAGACAGGAACTGTCGATGACATGCCTCGCTGAGGCCTCCCAAGAGCTACTACTGCAGTGGATGACCGCTACCTACGGGTTATGGCTCGGAGGAACCCTGACAGCAACGCCTCCATGTTGAATAATGCTTTTGATGCAGCCACAGGAAGTCGTATTACGACTCAAACTGTGCGCAATAAAATGGCTCTGAGCACTATGGGACTCAACTGCTGTGGTCATAAGTCCCCTAGAACTTAGAACTACTTAAACCTAACTAACCTAAGGACATCACACACATCCATGCCCGAGGCAGGATTCGAACCTGCGACCGTAGTGGTCGTGCGGTTCCAGACTGTAGCGCCTTTAACCACTCGGCCACTCCGGCCGGCTGTGCGCAATAGGCTGCAGGATGCGCAACTTCACTCCCGACGTCCATGGGGAGGTCCATCTTTGCAACCACGACACCACGCAGCGCGGTACAGATGGACCCAACAACATGCCGAATGGACCGCTCAGGATTGGCATCACGTTCTCTTAACCGATGAGTGTCGCATATGTCTTCAAAATCAATCGTCGGAGACACGTTTGGAGGCAACCCGGCTAGGCTGAACGTCATAGACACTATCCAGCAAGTGCAGCCAGTTGGAGGTTCCCTTGCTGTTTTGGAGTGGCATTATGTGGGGCCGACTTACGTCGCTGGTGGTCATGGAGCGCGCCGCAGCGGCTGTACGATACGTGAATTCCATCCTCCGACTTATAGTGCAACCATATCGGCAGCATATTGTCGAGGAATTCGTCTCCATGGACAAGAATTCGCACCCCCATCGTGCACATCTTGTGAATGACTTCCTTCAGCATAACGACATCGCTCGACTAGCATGTTCTTCAGACAAGAACCCTATCCAACAGGCCTACGATGGATTGAAAAGGGCTGTTTATCGACGACGTGACCCACCAACCGTTCTGAGGGATCTACGCCGAATCGCCGTTGAGGAGTGGGACAATCTGGACCAACAGTGACACGACTAATACAGGCATGCGTCAATGCAAACCATTCTTAGAACTTTTCTGGGCACAAATAGCAGTAGATTCCGTTTATAGGCCAACAACGCGCTCTACGGCACCTACGACCCAAGCTTTCTCGTGTTCACCTCGTTGTTAAAGCTTACTGGAGAACGAAGAATTACAGTCACGTGATTATCTACAACATTCCTTTCATCGTCATTACTCATTGATGGTTCACTGTACAGGACATCATCGAGTACGCATTTATGAGGGCACCCTTCCCGGTTGTTGTAATTTTCACAGACGTAAGTGCGCAACCCTTTGGCTGAGAACGTAGATAGGTCAGACACGATGGCTACTTACCGTGAGATGGTTTGCGGTTGTAAGAAGTCTACAGCGCTGTGCCGTGCTGACGTCAGCATCATGAGCGACAGAGCGATTTCCACTTTGCCCTCCAGCAGCTGTCCCACCAGGCCTTCCCACGTGCCTCTCTCGGAGCGCGCCCCGAACAGCGTTGTCACCTCAAAGTTGTACCTGTCCACAGCGCACACAATCGTCTCCAGCAACTTTCCTGGCTGTTGCTGTAAGGCAGCCGTAACAGATGTGGCAAAAATTTAAGAGACGTATTCTGGAAAAGCAAAGAACTTATGGTCTTAGTGCACACACAAAGTTCTACATTCTAAGTTAACACCAACAGTCTCTTTCAAACCCACCGTACGCTAGAGCTGAACTCAAAATTTGAACAAAGTGAATAATGAGTTACGCATAGGTGTCTGTTTAAACTGGACTTTCGTATCCTCCCATTACATTCTGTTTCTAGCAGATCGCGATATTTATCTTCGCTATACTCTATGCAAGTATTTTAGAATCAGTTCCAATTAATAGACAGAAGCTGTGTAGCAACTTCCTTGCTTGATCACCTCAGCAATTTTAAATTTTTGGAGACGGATTTTTGGTTAGACCAATGGCAACACTGGTCGAACGGAAATACCCTCTGCATGATGCTGCCTATGTGGTTCTGTCCATTTGAAAATTACCTACCGTCTTCTGTATTCGCTGTTCAGAGGCGTTTTTGTGAAGAGTGCGGCCTGTGCTGTGTTCTGATGTTAAGAGCAACACTGCCTTCGTCTGACGGAACATCATGCTGTTGTGAAGATTCTACAATGCATAAAGAATTAGGTGAGACCATTGCAACTTATTTGTCATGGTGAAGATAAATTTTCGTGGTAAGGTTATTTTGGCTTTGCCTACTTAAGCTCATTCCGAGAGTGGGTATCGGGTCACATGCTTGCGCACAGTGTAACAGAAGCGCATAGGTTGCTGAAACGTAACTGATTGGAAGCTGTTTGTAGCACCGTACATTATTTGATTTCACTTTCTGATATCGTAAATTTCAAGATGTTACCATTTCCTGAGATACACTCCTGGAAATGGAAAAAAGAACACATTGACACCGGTGTGTCAGACCCACCATACTTGCTCCGGACACTGCGAGAGGGCTGTACAACCAATGATCACACGCACGGCACAGCGGACACACCAGGAACCGCGGTGTTGGCCGTCGAATGGCGCTAGCTGCGCAGCATTTGTGCACCGCCGCCGTCAGTGTCAGCCAGTTTGCCGTGGCATACGGAGCTCCATCGCAGTCTTTAACACTGGTAGCATGCCGCGACAGCGTGGACGTGAACCGTATGTGCAGTTGACGGACTTTGAGCGAGGGCGTATAGTGGGCATGCGGGAGGCAGGGTGGACGTACCGCCGAATTGCTCAACACGTGGGGCGTGAGGTCTCTACAGTACATCGATGTTGTCGCCAGTGGTCGGCGGAAGGTGCACGTGCCCGTCGACCTGGGACCGGACCGCAGCGACGCACGGATGCACGCCAAGACCGTAGGATCCTACGCAGTGCCGTAGGGGACCGCACCGCCACTTCCCAGCAAATTAGGGACACTGTTGCTCCTGGGGTATCGGCGAGGACCATTCGCAACCGTCTCCATGAAGCTGGGCTACGGTCCCGCACACCGTTAGGCCGTCTTCCGCTCACGCCCCAACATCGTGCAGCCCGCCTCCAGTGGTGTCGCGACAGGCGTGAATGGAGGGACGAATGGAGACGTGTCGTCTTCAGCGATGAGAGTCGCTTCTGCCTTGGTGCCAATGATGGTCGTATGCGTGTTTGGCGCCGTGCAGGTGAGCGCCACAATCAGGACTGCATACGACCGAGGCACACAGGGCCAACACCCGGCATCATGGTGTGGGGAGCGATCTCCTACACTGGCCATACACCACTGGTGATCGTCGAGGGGACACTGAATAGTGCACGGTACATCCAAACCGTCATCGAACCCATCGTTCTACCATTCCTAGACCGGCAAGGGAACTTGCTGTTCCAACAGGACAATGCACGTCCGCATGTATCCCGTGCCACCCAACGTGCTCTAGAAAGTGTAAGTCAACTACCCTGGCCAGGAAGATCTCCGGATCTGTCCCCTATTGAGCATGTTTGGGAGTGGATGAAGCGTCGTCTCACGCGGTCTGCACGTCCAGCACGAACGCTGGTCCAACTGAGGCGCCAGGTGGAAATGGCATGGCAAGCCGTTCCACAGGACTACATCCAGCATCTCTACGATCGTCTCCATGGGAGAATAGCAGCCTGCATTGCTGCGAAAGGTGGATATACACTGTACTAGTGCCGACATTGTGCATGGTCTGTTGCCTGTGTCTATGTGCCTGTGGTTCTGTCAGTGTGATCATGTGATGTATCTGACCCCAGGAATGTGTCAATAAAGTTTCCCCTTCCTGGGACAATGAATTCACGGTGTTCTTATTTCAATTTCCAGGAGTGTATAAAGATTAACTTGTCACTCAGTAAGAATTAAGAGTTGCGCAGACGTTGATGCTTCCGCTTGTAAGTCTATCGTAGGTTGAAATGTCACTGCGGGACATAACAGTTATTTTATTGTGTGCATCGTTAATATACTGCTTACTATACGCTTCTCTCTGTTTTATTTTACCGTGACCATTGTTATTCTTTATATTCGACCACCTGAGTGTGCCACATAGCTTGGGTGACATCTTGTTTTTTACGTGGGCTAATTACACGACTCACATACACTCTGATGGACAGGCAATCATCAGTTAAGCTTGGTAATACGTAGCACTTCTCTGCATGGCATCCTGTTTCGTGTGCCGATAAAAGTAGGTCGATATGTGCTGCTGTGTTAATTGCTGTTTGTAAGAATTGCGATACGTAATCTGACTCACTATTACGATGTTACGTAGGAAAGAGAGGACTTAAAGCCTGACTCTGATGATTAACTATTTTTTATCGTTTACTAAACCAATTTTTACAAAAATGAGGAGACAGTCTCACTGCACAGTTGGACGGTATAAGGAGAAAGCTAGCACATGTTCATGTAATATATTGCCTCCACCAACCAATACACTCATTGTGCAGTATGCAAGCATTAGACATGCATGCCCATTTCTTTTCGTCGCGCTCAATTTATGGAAGTTTGTTTACTGTAAGACTATTTTCTGCTCAATTTACAAGTCAGATCGCGCTTCCGGATTGTTTCTCTGAGGCATTAGAACTATCCATTTTACCCACCTGGAAAGTATCAGGTCTTGATTATCACTACTTTCGGGAGTAGTCTATGTTTTTCTAAACAACACACACTTCCATGCGGGAAGTGAACACTGAGACATTTCAGACTTCACGCAACTGAGAAACTGTGTTTTGCTGGTATATCTAAAAAAATTCGTATTTATCCTCAGAAACATTTCTTCGTCGCATGGGTTTGTAATTAGAGTTCTACAATAATTCCAGCGAAGTCAGAGACAGAGACTTCATTCTGTAATAGGACCTAAGTTTATGTGTCGAGGCGCAGTAACAGTTATGTAGAGTCTCTTCTTCTATTGATATGTAATTAGCACGAGATTGTACATTGGTATGCTGCACGAGTGTACATGTAGAGCTGATCACATAGTCTGTGAAAAAAATAATGCATGTAAATAGTTGGAAACGATCAGAGTATTAATCACGACACTGAGGTCTATAGAACAGGTTTGCCAATAAACTTCCGAAAATACAGTTTTTTTTCAAAATGTGTAACATTTGCAACGATTTTCTGCAGTTTTCCTTCACTGTTATCGCGGGAGTTAACTGGTTGCAAATGTATTAATTAATAGAATAACAATAACTTATTGCCGCTACTTTACCTATCAGACTACGGAGAACACAATACATTAATTTATCAAACAATGGAAAACCAAGCATGGGATAATGAGTGTCTGATCTCGGGAATCAGAAACAGTGGTCATTTGTATGTCAGTTGCGTTTGCGTGAATATGTGTGAATATGTCGCCTAATTCAGGAGAAGGCCTTTGGGCGAAAGCTTGCTTGTTTTAGCAGACTTTGAGACTCAATATCTCCACTATATGGTGAGTAGCAATCGGTCTTCTTCATAATATTGACAAACCTTAATTTGTATATTTTTTACTTCAATACAAAGACAGTGCATATATATGGACGTAAGTTCCTATTTGAAATCACTCTTACTCAGTTCCACAGCCAGTGCGTAATAGCAATTCAGGAACGTCATTCGTGTAGTATCAATTTGTGACGTGTAAAATATTATGCAACATTGCACATAAATCTTTCTACGCTTTTCGTTAAATCTTTTCAGGCACCCCGATGACATTAACAATGGGCAATTTTAACAGTACACTGGAAAAAATTGCTTCATTCACGGGACGGAGTGGGGGAAATACGACGCTAAACTTTCCGTACAGTCAGAAGAGCCATTTCACCGAAGTTCAAGCTCTCCAAGGAGAAGAGTAACGCACTTAAACACCTCCGAGAAGGTACTTAATAATATTCGCAGTAAATACATTCTATAGTCCTACTGCATCTTCAAGTACACAAACAGGATGTATACAAACTACTAGACGATTACGCCTACAGAAGAGAAGAAAATGATCCCAGCAATGACTAGTGCTGTGTGTCAAGTACACACGATTGCCGAAGGAAACTTTCAGGCCTTTGAGTGTGCAATTTGAGGTTTTTGTGATTGTTATTGATTCACTGCAATGGCTTAGTTTGATTGGGTGCCTTTGCTAACAGGCGTTGGCAATTGCGCTATCGTTGGCACACATTGAGTGACCTTGCTTACCTTGTTCAGTCTGAGTGCAACTTCTTGTGAGAACTTGTTGGGGTAGATTCGTTTTGATGCTGCGAAAGTTTCGTTTCTTAATTTGCTTAGTTTTTGGTTTGGTATTGCGATATCCATTCGAACTGATATTTACCTGTGCTAAGGACTTGTTGTAAGCTAACTATAAGATGCTATTTATAGTACTGGATGACATGTGTGTGCAAGAAAAAGGGTTCTCAATTTTTGTGGTAATTCGGCTCAAGCCAGCAGTACGATGTGGCTTGTTGGTTACTGAATGTTGCACTTATGCTATTTAAGTTTTTAGTGTGAGATTCTAATGCCTCTTAGTGTACGGTTTTTATGTTTTCTTGTTGATCTATTCTCTGATTGAGGTAGAGTCAGAACTCGATCCAGAAGTGTGAGACGGTAAGATACGTTATTCATTTCAATCTATGAGATTAATGTGTGCAGCACCGAAGATGACCACTATGAGATCAAAAATCGATTCTGCTATTAATAAAACGTCAATATTACGACAAACGCTGACCTTCCTTTTAATTTCATTTCAGTCCTATGTTAGTAGACTATTGATTATTGTATTCCTCTCTCTGAACCTTTTTTTGTATTATTGTTTCGGATATTGTTGTTAGTCAGTGCAAATAAGTATTGTTTTTCCTTCTAATAAATGTTTTCGAAGCATTTTACTTAATATATTTGCGATTGTGTTCTATATTTATTATTATTATTATTATTATTATAAGAAATCTTTCACACCATTTATTACAACATCACTATGTTATTATTATTATTATGCCTTTGCAACTCCCAGCCACTTGCACTCCATAAGCTATGTTGCCACTACATTCAAATCTCACCGCACCAAGCATTTCGCTCATTTTTTCCAAAAGGAACCTTACAAATGATGTAGCACCACCTTCATCCTACACGATTGATTAGTGACTTGAGTTTCAAAGAGGTTCGCATGTCAGCCATAAGAAACATTTAGCGACCCTTCAATTTCGAACCATTCGTCGCAAAATAGGTTTTGTATGCCGACTACGTATATGAGGTATTGAATTTTCCTTCACGTAACCTTCTTGTTTGCGTTCACTGAACTAACTGTGCAGAGCTGTGTCAACAATAAGGTGCCAAAAAGCAGCACAATGACTCCTACTAATCGGGATTACGATCAATTCAGTTTCAATATGAGCCCGTCATCGTAATAGGAGTCATGAATATAGACTTGTTGAGAGACACACCCTCCACAATAAACCTAAGAAGATTATTTACTTACAACGAGAACATGATCATTCTCCCATTACAACCCGTACACAACACGGCACACAGCCACACTCTTACAGTTCAAATAACAATGGAACAGATTAGAAAAATCAGACGTTTAGGTCCATCTTCGGCTGCAGGCCCCTCATCACATGATGCAATATTCCTATTCTACTTCTGATAATACCCAAAACCCAAATTGCGTCAGATAATCTGCAGGAACATTAAAATCGTGAATCATAGCGCTCTCGCAGCTGCCTGTGCCGTAACTCAATGAAATCATTTAACCAGAGAGTCCGAAATTGACGGCAAAATCCACAAACTTATTAATAAGCTCATTGCTCTCTGCGACAAACAGTTCCTATACGTCCGATCCGTACGAGAAAAACAACTGCTATTTGGTTGACAACTGAACTATGTATAATAATGAACAATAGGTATGGTTCAGAGACGTTTCAAGGCAGATCCGAAATCAGAACGTTACGAAGAACACAGAAAACTGCGAAACAGGTTAAAACAATGCGCTCGCAACGCCAAAATTAGGCAAGTTCCCTACTTTATGTAAAGCGGCTCGACACTCGTTATTCTGTGATAGAACCTCCGTAGCTTAGGTGCTGGACAGACAAAGTAAGAAGGTGATATTCAGGTCCTAGCTGATGAACTAAATGAATTTTTCTCAGCATAAGTGACGCGTCATGCTGCAAAGAACTACATAACTATTTTCGACCTAAAACACGAGGAGTGACCGCGTGGTTTGAGGCGCCATGTCATAGGTTATGCGGCCATTCTCGCAGGGGGCTCGTGCTTCCTGGGGCACGGGTCTGTGTGTTGTTCTTAGCATAAGTTAGTTTAAATAGTGTGTATGTCTAGGGACCGATGACCTCAGCAGTTTGGTCCCTTAGAAATTCACACACACTTGAACACGCAACAACAGTATAACAGGAAAAGCGATGAGACTCTCCCCTAAATTGACAGGCGTTGATGGTAGCAGCACAACCATGATGAAGCATGTTGTAGATAGCTTAGCAAACGTTTTAACAGACATATTTAATTTTGTTCTCTTGAATGGAACATATTCCATTCCAGAGAAAAAAAAAATACTCCGATCTATCCCTAAGATCTAAATGCCGCAATCGCCTTGTGGTTACCGGCCAGTCAGCATATTATCCTTGTATCCAAAGCCCTAGAATATATTGTTCATTCCTGAATGCTTATTCAAACTGAAGTTACATGATAAATTGCAGTCCAATTTAAGTGAGCAACATAGCGTACTATATCAATTTCAATTAAGGTAACTGATGATTGTAATACGCCATTGACAACCGTGAGGCCACAGTATTAATATTATATTGGCAAGTTTGACATACCGCTCAAAAAACTGCTGTCAGCTAATATCTTCAAATAGTGCGCTGAAGTGATTTGAAGTTTACTTGAAAAAAAAAAAAGAAAAAAAGACAATACTGTGTTGTCTGCGGGAGTGAAAAATCTTCCTGGAAGCATCTTCTCTCAATATTAGCAACTGTAGGTAGTGTGTAATAGCAAGTAGATTACATCAGAAGCTCTGTTGTTTCAAAGTAACAGAATAATGTGTCGTCATTCGTTTACTCGTTTGTTTCCTGCGCTCTGTAGATCGTTCACAATAGCATACAGCTGGCAGAAGTATGGATGTGCTTTGGAGAAGTGAAGAAGTAGAGATATGGTTCCCGGTAGCGAAGATGAACTGTTGATTGTTTTTAACGAATACATATTTACTGGATAATTTGGTATTGTTTTCATCCATCTTACCACCTCTCAAAATGTGTTATACTTTTTTGACACACTGTACGCTTTGATACTTAAGGTTCCATTTGTCTTCGGCTCATCTGCGACGCTTCCTGAGTTTCTTGAGTATGTCGCCGATTCTGCCTCCTACCCCGCCGATGTACGGTAGAAATTCCGTACCCGGAACTTCTTCTTTAATGGTGCCGTTTTGGCACGTTACATGTGTACACCTACATCCATAGACCACAAGATGCGTTTGGTGTGTAGTGGGGACACTTTATGTAGTACTGTCTCTTCCCTTTTTTTTCTGTTCTAGCCGCGAGTGTTGCGCAAGATGAACGATTGTTAGTAGTCCTACGTGTAATCTCGAATCTCACTAATTTTTACGAAAACAGTCTTTTCGAAAATGTTCGCGGAAAGAGGCACTGTATTGGTCGGCTCTTCCAGGTATGAACGATCTGGGAATTTTAATAGTAAAGAACACCATGATGCACAACACCTCTTATAGCGTATGCCACTGGAGTTGGATTAACATATTCATGACAGTTTTACCCTCACTAAACAAATCTGTGATCAAACGCACGGATTTTCTTTGGGTCTTCTCCGTTTCTACTATCAGTCCTATATCGTATCGTTCCAAGACCGACGAGCAGTATTCAAGTATTGATCGAACGAAGGTTTTGTAAGCCACTTTCTTTGTGGGTGACCTGCACTTGGGAATTCTTCTGCAGGACATACATCTGATATCTCCCATACCTGCGGTGGTAAGTTCGTATGGGACCAAACTGCTGAGGTCATAGGTCCCTAGGCTTACACACTACTTAACCTAACTTAAACGAACTTACGCTAAAGAGAACACTGACACATCCATGCTCTAGGAAGGACTCGAACCTCCGTCGATGGGAGCCGGACGAAGCGTGGCAATGCGCCTTAGACACTGAGACTACCCTGCGCAGTCTCCCTTAGCTGCTATTAGTTGTATGTCGTCCTTATCACATTTTAAATCGCTCCGTATGGATAATGCCAGATATAAAGAGCTGTCAGATAAAAACAAGGCAGAAGGAGTGAAGTACGTAGAGTGTTTATTATTTCAAAAGTAATCGCTGTAACTGTTAATACATTTATCCCACTTCCTTTCCTTTAAGGAAAATGTTTGCGGTTGCTTACGAAACGATATTTGAGCGCAGGCGTGCACCTCTTCGTCGGAAACAAATCGACCGCCACGATCTTCTGTCTTCAGGGCTCCAAAAATATGGAAATCGCACGGGGAGACATTGTATATAGGATGTGCAAGGGCTTCCCAGCGAAACTTCTGCAGCGTAGTTGAAACAACAACCCCGTATGAAAGACATTCGTGGCGAAGGATCTGCTTCGGACGAAGAGGTGCACTCCTGGGTGCAATCATGGCTCCAAAAGCAACCGCACAATGGGATAAATTTTTTAATAACTGTGACGATTATTCAAATTATAAATAGCTTACGTATTAATGTTTACATCCGTCTCATATTCGTGTTCGTGTTCATGGATTAACTGCTTCCAACGATAGCTTTGCAAACGTATCATCGTACGATAATAAGTCTTTCCACCAACTTATGCATGATATTTTGCTTTTGTTCGTGTTGAATCCCCAGTCCTTATAAACCAATGCCCATCCTCTGCGGGTTTATCTGCATTTTGCTACAATTTTACAGAATTGTGTCTGTTATACGCTGAAGCGCCGAAGAAACTGGTATAGGCATGCGTATTCAAAGACAGAGATAGGTAAACAGGCAGAATACGGCGCTGCGGTAGCCAACGCCTACATAAGACGACAATTGTCTGGCGCGTTTGTTAGATCTGTTACTGCTGCTACAATGGCAGGTTATCAAGATTTAAGTGAGTTTGACTGTGTTGTCATAGTCGCCGCACGAGCAGTGGGACACAGCACCTCCGAGGTAACGATGAAGTGGGGATAGTCCTGTACGATCATTACGCGAGTGTACCGTGTATATCAGGAATACGGTTAAACATCAAGTCTCTGACATCGCTGCGACCGAAAAAAGATCCTGCAAGAACGGGACCAACGACGACTGAAGACAATCGTTCAGCGTGACGGAAGTGCAACCCTTGAACGAATTGCTGCAGCTTTCAATGCAGTGCCATCAACAAGTGTTAGCGTGCTAACCATTCAGCGAAACATAATCGGTATGGGCTTTCGGAGCCGAAGGCCCAGTCGTATTGCGGCGGGGAGGGGCGGGGTGGGTCGTCAGTTTTGTTGTTAACGCTATCGTTCAGTCCACCTACCTCGATAGGATCCTTGCCAATGTCCCTTGACTATGTGCCAGCAGATACGTGCTAGGCAGTGTAAAGCAGCAATGATGAAACCACCTATCACACACAGGCTGCGTAACTCTAGTTGAAAGTCAGTTCCTTAAAGTTCATGATTAAAAAATAGCGCATTCGGGATATTCAGTCTAATTGCAGAAAAACGCTTAAAATTAGTTTAACTCTGTTTTTATTTATATTGAAACACATGAAATGGCTATCAAGCCCGTATTTAATATGGTGAAACGTTATCCTTGAAAGTTCACTGTCTGTATAACAAATATTCACTCGAAAAGCAGCCAGAATTTTAGTAAGTCCGACCCCACTATTCGCGAGTTAAGCATTCGGTCGTTTCAGTGGTCCTCTTCGTAAGAAGTACTCGCCAAAATATTCCGTACAGAGCACGAAACACGCCACCGGAGCTGTTACAACGACCAGAAAGTTCACATGCTCATATCTCTCAAACTATTTAACTTAGAAACATCAAACTTTCGTTAAAATGTTCGTAACTCCAGTCGCTTCAGGCACGATATGTTCGAACCGAAATTAGCTCACTATTTCCTCATCTTACAGAGTATTTTTAAGGAGCGATCTAACGTCGTGATATCCGTAGGCCGGCTAGCAAGCAACTCTCCCGAGGTACTCTCCTCTCTGCCCACACCTCTATTTGCATGGGAAGAGCTTAATTCTGATTGACTGTTGACCTAAACGACCAATCAGAACATCCTTCCTGATCATTCTAGCGGCAAGTCTTACCTTATCCAATCACGAAACTGGTAGTAATTAATGTCAGCAAAACTTCAATTTCTTGTATTATGTTTAATCAAAATAAACAAAGTGCGAAATATTCTTCAAATTGACAAATAAACTTATTCCGTCTCTAAGTTCCATTCTGGTTTCTTTTATACAAAAGCATGCTCACACAGACATACGTCACCTGAATCGTAGTTGCAACGTAGCTTTCCCACAGTTCGTCTGTACAAGGTTTTACATAAAATGAAAAATTAAATTTTAACGTATGTCCCACATACTCTCTCAATCATTCTCACGCACTCACACAACAAAATATAATCAAATAATAATTCTGACGATTTTTGTATTACGCAATGCAAAGTGACTAAAGTTTTAAAAAGAAAATTCTAATTAATTGACTTTTATGCACTGACAACTTTTTAATGGTTTCAAATGATAATGAAAGTCAATCTGTTATTGTGCCTAACTTGGTTTTAAAAAAACAAGTCTAGGTTTTAGGACTTTTAGGTAAGTTTTATCTCCGGAACTATAATAAATAAATATCTGAAATGTTGACAGCATCACTCCATTAACAACTAAAAGCTGTGTACCAAATTCGAACAAAATCGGATAATAATATGGATTATTTAGTTTCGTAGAGGGTATGAATCTTCGTATCGACTGAATGTTACACTATGCAATTCTCACGGCAGGCAGCGTCAGCTGAGCTGTGAGCAGAGAGCGAAAAACACCAGAGCCATCTTTCAGCCACCGTACTAGACGGTTGCGTGCCTTACTGCAACGAATTTTATCTCGTAATACACTTTCTGCGTTACACACCCCTACGAACCTACAATTAATTTTTAAGTGAATTTAAGGTTCATATAATGGTAATGTTATTACTGAATTCTTTAACTGAACCAACAAATTTAACTACGGTATTTTTAATGAAAATTGTTCCTACTTACAATTTTTTCGAATGAATGAAATATCAAAAATATATTACAGTTTTTACGATTTTACATCAGATTTCAAAGGCTTGGACTTAAAAGTGAATAATAAAACTGATTTACAAAATTTCCCTTTTTCTCCAGAAAAAATATTTTTCGTGCAAATTTCTGCATTTCATCGTTTTCAAGAAAAATAAAAGACAATTCTTATCAAACCATTTACATTAGTAAATATTCAAGTTTTCCTCAAAATTAAATTTTACTTTAAACAATTACTTTACAAATTTCTATATCGTTTTGAAACGAAATAAACCACTTAATGCTTTACAGTCGCTATGTTAGCGTTCATGAACCTAATATATTATTATACAAAAGAATCGACTTAGTCAGCGTTATTCCACAAAATTTTCTAGCGGTATAAGACTAGCTTTAATCATCGCTGTTGATAAAATTTTTCTTTCGTTATATTATTACAATGAAATTTTCTTCACTTATTCTTAACCTTATCGCTTTGGGGAGGGTCTTTTTGACATACTTTAGTAAGAAAACACTTACTTTCTGTAGGAGCATTCGGGTAGAACCTCTTTCTTACTCACACTTTCACTTTGGTTGCTTTAAAGGCATTTCACTGTGTTACAGCGTCCAGTCATCTGTCCTAGACCTGGTTTCGTACAGACCCTAGACTCATATCAGGTTTTTCAAAATTTAGTACCTGCAAAATATAATACGTCCATTTCTGCACCCTAACTTTACAAATATACACGTATCATAATTCATATTTTTGTTCTCAAATCTAAAGTGGAAACTTTGCGAGGAACCTTCCAGAACAGCACCGAAATTGGCTCCATTACTATACTCTGTTTCAAAAAATCATTATATGCATTCTATAGTGGGAGAATTCCTAAGCAACTTCCTGCTGAAAGCAATACTTATTACTATGTAACCAAGCCAAAAAAAATTTGGTTTTTTTTTTTCAAAAAAATACAAACATTTTCTTTAATTTTTCTTTCCATGAAAAATATTTACCTTACAGTTACTATGAAATATCTCATGACCTTACATAAAACAAGCTATTATACACAGAGAATGCAAAATTACTGGAAATATTGAAAATATTTACGCCAACTTATGTGGCTCTCACGTAAACATAATCTATTTACTTACTTCTACCAGGCACTTTCCTTATGCCTCTCACCACAAACATCTTCCAACATCATTTCAATATATTCTGAAAATGGCTTAGAAATCACATATTAAGGTGTCACATTACATCACTTTTTCAGTATACCTTTTTACATTGACTCGTGTTAGTCTTTAGTAATCATTTACCTCCGAAAATATCTTTCTTTTACCACTTCTCTTATTTTCTGATGATATTTACATTCTATGTACATTTTATATATATATTATTTACTACTATAGGGAAGAAGGACAGAAAATAGCAAAAATGTTCCAAATGATGAAGAGTTCGGTTGACAATACAAAACTAAAAGGAAATTATATTGCCAACAACTCGGGATGTTTGTCATACACCTAATGACACTAAGAATGCGCATCCCCTCAGGCCTATTAACTACTACTGTCCCCATCATTCTTCTGTATGTACTTCCTCAAATCAAGGATATTTCGCAATCCCAGAAGTTTGTGCAAATTGACATATTCTAATTTATATGCATTGTCATGAGGCGTGGCCACAATTATGAAGGATCCCACATACTTACCTGTAAACGTTTTGGTTTTTGCAGTAAACTTTTTAGATTTTTGCTTGGTTTTCACCAGCACTAAATCGCCTACTTGAAAACTTGTAGGACACACTCTCACATCGTGCCTTTTTCTTTCCAGAGACTTTTTTTCTAATATTTGTCCATGCTGTCCTCTTTTTCTGCTGCATGTCTATTACAGTAAGATTGGGAAATTCAACCAAATCAAATGATAAGTTATTTCGTCTGATTCCACACATTAACTGTGCAGGTGCAAAGCGGGTTGCTTCATGTTTCAGTTGATTAATCACCTCTTCAAAATATTCTAAGTAGTTGGCCCAAGCTGAGTGCTTCTTGTGACAATACGTCCTACAAAGACAATTTAGTTCTTTCATTATTCTTTCGCACATATTTCCCGGGGGAAATCTTTATATGTTCTATATCCCTTTTGTTTAAACATTCCTCAAACCTCTTGGACACAAACTGTGGTCCATTATCTGATAACATGGCTTTTGGCATCCCGATGTTACAAAATAATCATTCTCTAGTTTACTAACAATTACTTTGGAGTTTGCTTTTATGTAGGATAAAATCTAACATACTTCGTGAATCCATCTACCAGTACAAAGACATATTCACAACCCTCCTTGAAACAGGTAAAGGGCCAAAAAGATCCACAGCTACGAGATCTAGCCTATTTTGAGGTCATATCGAACATATTTCTCCCTGTATGATCAAAATTATTTGCTCGCACCTTCTGACATCTGTCACAAGATTCCAAACTTTTCTGTAACCTGCGCCACATGTTATCGAAATTACTATCTCATTCAGTTTCGCAATACATTTTCTGGCTCCATAATGTCCGTACTTCCTATGCACATAATCTATCAGCAAGTCCACATGTTTTTCTGGGAAACAGATGCGCCATTTTTCCTCCTCGTTCTTTCTTCGCCTAAATAGTATCTCGTAATGTATTTTTTATAGTCCGCTGTTTTCGGAAAAACTGGATGACCTAGCCCGCTGTTTACTAGTTTAATATTGTCGTCTTGATTTTGTTTCCTCCTGAAGTTCTTACAAATGCGTTTAAGCGGCCCTTCTTCCTCTAATTGTACTGTTGCCACCAAAACATCACTCTATTCTCGTTGTCCTAAAGGATCTACTTCCTGCCCATTTTCTTTCATATTTGTAGACAAAACATCGGATGCAATGTTGTCAGAGCCCTTTATGTACTTTATATCAAATTGTAGGAGATACATTGACCACCTCCTCAGTCTGCCGTGTTTTAGTTGGCATGTCTGCAAATATGTTAAGGCCCGATGGTCAGTGTAAACTATTACTTTGTGGCCTAATAGGTAATGTTCAAATTTCTGTACCCCAAATATAATTGCTAGAGCTTCCAGCTCACAAATTCCATAGTTCTTTTCCGCCTGTTGCAACGATCGACTAGCAAACGCGATCGTTTTGTGAACTTGGTTTTCTCCTTGTGTTTCAATTTGGAATAGTTCCACCCTCAGACCAGAACAACATGCATCTGATTCAAGACAGAAAGACTTGCCAAAGTCAATGGTTTAAGATCTGACTACCTATCAGCGCCTCTGTAAGTTCTTCAAAGGCCCTCTGACGCTCATTTGTGCGTCTAATACATTTTTTTAAATAGTTCTCTCAGACAAGGTGCACTGAATAATTGTCCAGGCACAAATTTTCGATAGAATCCAAAAACGCCAAATATCCCTTTAATTCCTTTCGGGTAGCAGGTGCTAAGTAATCCCTAATAGCTTTAATTTTTTCAGCATCGGGCATAATTCCTTTTCCACTAACAATATGTACCAGGACTTTTATTTCTTTCCTCATAAACTCTGTTTTGTCTAATTTGAGTTCCATTCCACCACTTTCTATTGCTTCTAAAACCTTATCCAACAGCATACAGTGTTCTTCGCAAGTTGGAGTTGAAATCAACACATTCCACATAACCTGTAATTCTTCTTAATAACTGGTCACCTAGCACTTGGGGACATTGCCTTAACAAACGCACAAACGCTGATGTTTAACCTTGTACTGGTAGCACCTTCCCTCGAACAGGAAAGCTGTGTACTTCCTAGATTCTTTCACTAAGGTTAAGTTCCAGTGACCACAAATTACAACCATCGATGTGAAAAATTTTGCACCTTTAAATTTTTGCAGTAATTCTATATTTTCAGGCCCCTCATTCTCTTGAAATATTATTTTATTCAAATCTCTAGCGTCCAAAACGAGCCTAATTGAACCATCTTTTTTAGGCACCACAATCAACGGGTTGTTGTACACACTAATTCCCCTTTCTATAACGTCCCAATTAAGCATTCCCTGAACCATCTCTTACAGCTGTTTTATGTACTTCCACAACAGCGAATGGTTTTCGAAAGGAATGTGCATCCTCTTTTACAGTTACATAACATTCATAACATCTAACTAGTTCTGACTGGTCAGAAAACACTTCCTGATGCCTGCTCAAAATTTGATTTAGCTCATCATTTTGTAATTCTGTCAAATCCGATAATACCTGTACTTTTTCGTTAACTTTTATTCGGATGTTTTCTACCTCAGAAGGATCTACTTCCTTCCTTCGCCATAGTCATTATATCCCACAACATCCTGTTTCTTTCTGCAGTAACGTATAGGCATTTCACTTTGCTCGTCGGATTCATATTGCCTTTTACCAACAAAAGGAATAGCTACTGTTCTTCCACACACCACAATGACCGCTTAGATACGTCTAAAATCAATTTTTCCTTTGTACGTGTGTAAGAAATCTGCTCCCACCAGCATTTTCAAACTTAAGCCATTTATTATCAGAAAATTCTCGTCTAACTGTACATTATCGAGCCTGACAGGTAGCATACCTTTATGTTTAACTACTTTCTTACTTTTCCCTGAGGTTACAGTAACATTTATGTCATTCACTGGCATTATAACCACGTCCTTACTAGCAGGGAGGGCATTCACAAAACACTGTGACACTGCACCCTAAATCGGAACCACTATCCAGTAGACAAGGAACATTCTCACTAAAAATACTAACTTCTATTATAGGCTGTCCTGCAGTTTTCTCTCCGACTTCAGAATCAGGTTCGTCTAACTAATCTCGCACTACATCAAGTCTATTGAATCCTACACCTTTTGTGGAATTTACGCACATATTCATGGAGTCTTCTTCATCTTTAACTGTGGAAGCTTCAATTGGTCTGTCCACTACTGACAAATCAAAACACTTCTCCAAACACTTTCCTTCTTTAATAATAATATTGGATTCAGCAATCCTTCCTATCGTGTTGTACGAATTATAAAAAATAACCTCCTGCTTCCTCCACTTCTGCTCATTCTTCGTCACTATCAGACACTACTCCTTCTAATCTGCCCTTTTATATTGTTCCTCAGGTACCTCTAATACCGTTTCCTCTATTATAGTGCTAATTCCACAGTTCACTGTAAGCTCCTCATCTGCATTGCAGTGCTCACTCACACTAACATCTGAATCGTTATTTTCTAATAGCTGTTGCACATTAACGTGGTTCCCGGAATCGTTGTTATGGCCTTTTCTTCCGCAAAAATCTACTACACCTCCCTGAAAAACATACATTCTAATAGTGTCCCTCTCCTCTGCAACATCAGTTTCTACTATACCAACCCCAAGATCTTCAGCTAGTGACTGCCTTACAAAAGGTTTTGCTACTGGATTTAACCTATGCTGCCGCAGCCTACAAACGCTAGCACCATTACAGACTGCCATTAGTTCCCCCCCCCCTTCTCCTATGCGGTCATTGCCACTGACATTTCTTTCAAGTGGCTGTCTGTGCCACTCTGCCCAGTAATTTATCAATATCATCCCTAGGTACCGAGATTATTTTATTACTCCAGTACAAAGACGACGTATTCTCTGACCCCATAATGATCTGCTCCATCTCCGCTTTACAGCTCAAATATAACAAAGTTGTGACCCTTTTTTGCCCAAACCTCTTAATAGTATCTTTCTTCTGATCATTATTTCACCTCACCAGAATTTGTTCAAAACTTCCTTCTGCTTTCGTTTGGTCCAATATTCCTCAAAAAATGCCTGTTTCAAATCCTCTATCTTGTCATATTTATCTACTGCCCAATTTCCCCACACTCTAGCTTCACCCATCAAATTTGACGCTATGAAGCCAATTTTGTGCTTATCATTCCATGCTTTGTGCAAAACGTCCTCAAAATCACCCTAAAATTCTTTAGGATGTACATTTTTACTTGGATCAAATCGCAAAAACTGCCGATGTGTCACATATGCAATTTCTGAGGATTCTACCACACCATTAGATATTACATAGACACTACTGTTGGTGACACTTTGTTCTACTATCTTTAGTCTACCATCATGGTTAGGCAGTTGTTCACCTACAACTGTACTAAATTGAGTTATGTTACTTTCCATATTATTAAATTTACCAGCCACTTGCACACCAAATTTCTCACACACGTCCTTTCCTTCCTTGATTTGTTTTCCCATTATAGAGTGAGCATCCTCGCATTGTTTTTCCACGTTATTTACTCGTTCCTGCATTTTATTTAAGTCTCCATTTACTTGTTCCCGTAAATGTTTGCTGTCATCAGCAACTTGCTTAATCTGAGATGTCAATTCATTTTTTTAGTGTTACAACAGCATTATTACATTCTTGTTTTACTTTACTAATTTCAGTTTTTAAACTGTCACTAAAATAAGTCATATCGTTTATCCATGCATCTCTTAATTTAGAAATTTTGATTTCCATTGTGGATCCCATTTCTACTGACATGTTAGTAAAGCCTTGATTAACTTCAGAAACCAATCCATCAACTTCTATATGCAACCCATTTATTTCAGAGTGCAACCCATTTATCTCTGAACTTAAGGTATTCTTTATATGAGACCCATTTTAGTGTTAGTATCAGAGCTTAATGAAATTTTAATTTTGGAACCCAGTCCATTCATTTTGATATTCATATCCCCCATATGTTTCAAAATATTTGCTAACATTTCTGAAACACTATTGTAAGGCATCCGGATTTTATGAACCTTACATGGGCTTCATCTGTAGCGACAGTTCGATACAGTATGACATCCTCAGGCAATAATAATACTATTATTTCAACAAAAGGCAGTTATAGTTAATCTCGTTGTTGTTGTTCTGGTCTTCAGTCCTGAGACTGGTTTGATGCAGCTCTCCATGCTACTCTATCCTGTGCAAGCTTCTTCATCTCCCAGTACCTACTGCAACCTACATCCTTCTGAATCTGCTTAGTGTATTGATCTCTTGGTCTCCCTCTACGATTTTTACTCTCCACGCTGCCCTCCAATGCTAAATTTGTGATCCCTTGATGCCTCAAAACATGTCCTACCAACCGATCCCTTCTTCTAGTCAAG
Source organism: Schistocerca nitens (assembly GCF_023898315.1). Taxonomy (NCBI): domain Eukaryota; kingdom Metazoa; phylum Arthropoda; class Insecta; order Orthoptera; family Acrididae; genus Schistocerca; species Schistocerca nitens. Next base: position 877,977,570 of record NC_064615.1, read on the forward strand.
TTGTGCCACAAACTTCTCTTCTCCCCAATCCTATTCAATACATCCTCATTAGTTACGTGATCTACCCACCTTATCTTCAGCATTCTTCTGTAGCACCACATTTCGAAAGCTTCTGTTCTCTTCTTGTCCAAACTGGTTATCGTCCATGTTTCACTTCCATACATGGCTACACTCCATACAAATACTTTCAGAAATGACTTCCTGACACTTAAATCTATACTCGATGTTAACAAATTTCTCTTCTTCCGAAACGATTTCCTTGCCATTGCCAGTCTACGTTTTATATCCTCTCTACTTCGACCATCATCAGTTATTTTACTCCCTAAATAGCAAAACTCCTTTACTACTTTAAGTGTCTCATTTCCTAATCTAATCCCCTCAGCATCACCCGATTTAATTTGACTACATTCCATTATCCTCGTTTTGCTTTTGTTGATGCTCATCTTATATCCGCCTTTCAAGACACTGTCCATTCCGTTCAACTGCTCTTCCAAGTCCTTTGCTGTCTCTTACAGAATTACAATGTCATCGGCGAACCTCAAAGTTTTTACTTCTTCTGCATGAATTTTAATACCTACTCCGAATTTTTCTCACGTAACCTTAATATATTTACTTACTTCTACCAGGCACTTTCCTTATGCCTCTTACCACAAACATCTTCCAACATCATTTCAATATATTCTGAAAATGGCTTAGAAATCACATATTAAGGTGTCACATTACATCACTTTTTCAGTATACCTTTTTACATTGACTCGTGTTAGTCTTTAGTAATCATTTACCTCCGAAAATATCTTTCTTTTACAAGTTCTCTTATTTTCTGATGATATTTACACTCTATGTACATTTTATATATATATATATATTATTTACTACTATAGGGAAGAAGGACAGAAAATAGCAAAAATGTTCCGAATGATGAAAAGTTCGGTTCACAATACAAAACGAAAAGGAAATTATATTGCCAACAACTCGGGATGTTTGTCATACACCTAATGACACTAAGAATGCTCATCCCCTGAGGCCTATTAACTACTACTGTCCCCATCATTCTTCTGTATGTACTTCCTCAAATCAAGGATATTTCGCAATCCCAGAAGTTTGTGCAAATTGACATATTCTAATTTATATGCATTGTCATGAGGCGTGGCCACAATTATGGAGGATCCCACATACTTACCTGTAAACGTTTTGGCTTTTGCAGTAAACTTTTCAGATTTTTGTTTGGTTTTCACCAGCACTAAATCGCCTACTTGAAAACTTGTAGGACACACTCTCACATCGTGCCTTTTTCTTTCCAGAGACTTTTTTTCTAATATTTGTCCATGCTGTCCTCTTTTTCTGCTCCATGTCTATTTCAGTAAGATTGGGAAATTCAACCAAATCAAATGATAAGTTATTTCGTCTGATTCCACACATTAACTGTGCAGGTGCAAAGCGGGTTGCTTCATGTTTCAGTTGATTAATCACCTCTTCAAAATATTCTAAGTAGTTGGCCCAAGCTGAGTGCTTCTTGTGACAATACGTCCTACAAAGACAATTTAGTTCTTTCATTATTCTTTCGCACATATTTCCCGGGGGAAATCTTTATATGTTCTATATCCCTTTTGTTTAAACATTCCTCAAACCTCTTGGACACAAACTGTGGTCCATTATCTGATAACATGGCTTTTGGCATCCCGATGTTACAAAATAATCATTCTCTAGTTTACTAACAATTAATTTGGAGTTTGCTTTATGTAGGATAAAATCTAACATACTTCGTGAATTCATCTACCAGTACAAAGACATATTCACAACCCCCCTTGAAACAGGTAAAGGGCCAAAAAGATCCACAGCTACGAGATCTAGCCTATTTAGAGGTCCTATAGAACATATTTCTCCCTGTATGATCAAAATTATTTGCTCGCACCTTCTGACATCTGTCACAAGATTCCAATCTTTTCTGTTACCTGCGCCACATGTTATCGAAAATTACTATCTCATTCAGTTTCGCAATACATTTTCTGGCTCCATAATGTCCGTACTTCCTATGCACATAATCTATCAGCAAGTCCACATGTTTTTCTGGGAAACAGATGCGCCATTTTTCCTCCTCGTCCTTTCTTCGCCTAAATAGTATCTCGTAATGTATTTTTTATAGTCCGCTGTTTTCGGAAAATCTGGATGACCTAGCCCGCTGTTTACTAGTTTAATATTGTCATCTTGATTTTGTTTCCTCCTGAAGTTCTTACAAATGCGTTTAAGCGGCCCTTCTTCCTCTAATTGTACTGTTGCCACCAAAACATCACTCTATTCTCGTTGTCCTAAAGGATCTACTTCCTGCCCATTTTCTTTCATATTTGTAGACAAAACATCGGATGCAATGTTGTCAGAGCCCTTTATGTACTTTATATCAAATTGTAGGAGATACATTGACCACCTCCTCAGTCTGCCGTGTTTTAGTTGGCATGTCTGCAAATATGTTAAGGCCCGATGGTCAGTGTAAACTATTACTTTGTGGCCTAATAGGTAATGTTCAAATTTCTGTACCCCAAATATAATTGCTAGAGCTTCCAGCTCACAAATGCCGTAGTTCTTTTCCGCCTGTTGCAACGATCGACTAGCAAACGCGATCGTTTTGTGAACTTGGTTTTCTCCTTGTGTTTCAATTTGGAATAGTTCCACCCTCAGACCAGAACCACATGCATCTGATTCAAGACAGAAAGACTTGCCAAAGTCAATGGTTTAAGATCTGACTACCTATCAGCGCCTCTGTAAGTTCTTCAAAGGCCCTCTGACGCTCATTTGTGCGTCTAATACATTTTTTTAAATAGTTCTCTCAGACAAGGTGCACTGAATAATTGTCCAGGCACAAATTTTCGATAGAATCCAAAAACGCCAAATATCCCTTTAATTCCTTTCGGGTAGCAGGTGCTAAGTAATCCCTAATAGCTTTAATTTTTTCAGCATCGGGCATAATTCCTTTTCCACTAACAATATGTACCAGGACTTTTATTTCTTTCCTCATAAACTCTGTTTTGTCTAATTTGAGTTCCATTCCACCACTTTCTATTGCTTCTAAAACCTTATCCAACAGCATACAGTGTTCTTCGCAAGTTGGAGTTGAAATCAACACATTCCACATAACCTGTAATTCTTCTTAATAACTGGTCACCTAGCACTTGGGGACATTGCCTTAACAAACGCACAAACGCTGATGTTTAACCTTGTACTGGTAGCACCTTCCCTCGAACAGGAAAGCTGTGTACTTCCTAGATTCTTTCACTAAGGTTAAGTTCCAGTGACCACAAATTACAACCATCGATGTGAAAAATTTTGCACCTTTAAATTTTTGCAGTAATTCTATATTTTCAGGCCCCTCATTCTCTTGAAATATTATTTTATTCAAATCTCTAGCGTCCAAAACGAGCCTAATTGAACCATCTTTTTTAGGCACCACAATCAACGGGTTGTTGTACACACTAATTCCCCTTTCTATAACGTCCCAATTAAGCATTCCCTGAACCATCTCTTACAGCTGTTTTATGTACTTCCACAACAGCGAATGGTTTTCGAAAGGAATGTGCATCCTCTTTTATAGTTACATAACATTCATAACATCTAACTAGTTCTGACTGGTCAGAAAACACTTCCTGATGCCTGCTCAAAATTTGATTTAGCTCATCATTTTGTAATTCTGTCAAATCGGATAATACCTGTACTTTTTCGTTAACTTTTATTCGGATGTTTTCTACCTCAGAAGGATCTACTTCCTTCCTTCGCCATAGTCATTATATCCCACAACATCCTGTTTCTTTCTGCAGTAACGTATAGGCATTTCACTTTGCTCGTCGGATTCATATTGCCTTTTACCAACAAAAGGAATAGCTACTGTTCTTCCACACACCACAATGACCGCTTAGATACGTCTAAAATCAATTTTTCCTTTGTACGTGTGTAAGAAATCTGCTCCCACCAGCATTTTCAAACTTAAGCCATTTATTATCAGAAAATTCTCGTCTAACTGTACATTATCGAGCCTGACAGGTAGCATACCTTTATGTTTAACTACTTTCTTACTTTTCCCTGAGGTTACAGTAACATTTATGTCATTCACTGGCATTATAACCACGTCCTTACTAGCAGGGAGGGCATTCACAAAACACTGTGACACTGCACCCTAAATCGGAACCACTATCCAGTAGACAAGGAACATTCTCACTAAAAATACTAACTTCTATTATAGGCTGTCCTGCAGTTTTCTCTCCGACTTCAGAATCAGGTTCGTCTAACTAATCTCGCACTACATCAAGTCTATTGAATCCTACACCTTTTGTGGAATTTACGCACATATTCATGGAGTCTTCTTCATCTTTAACTGTGGAAGCTTCAATTGGTCTGTCCACTACTGACAAATCAAAACACTTCTCCAAACACTTTCCTTCTTTAATAATAATATTGGATTCAGCAATCCTTCCTATCGTGTTGTACGAATTATAAAAAATAACCTCCTGCTTCCTCCACTTCTGCTCATTCTTCGTCACTATCAGACACTACTCCTTCTAATCTGCCCTTTTATATTGTTCCTCAGGTACCTCTAATACCGTTTCCTCTATTATAGTGCTAATTCCACAGTTCACTGTAAGCTCCTCATCTGCATTGCAGTGCTCACTCACACTAACATCTGAATCGTTATTTTCTAATAGCTGTTGCACATTAACGTGGTTCCCGGAATCGTTGTTATGGCCTTTTCTTCCGCAAAAATCTACTACACCTCCCTGAAAAACATACATTCTAATAGTGTCCCTCTCCTCTGCAACATCAGTTTCTACTATACCAACCCCAAGATCTTCAGCTAGTGACTGCCTTACAAAAGGTTTTGCTACTGGATTTAACCTATGCTGCCGCAGCCTACAAACGCTAGCACCATTACAGACTGCCATTAGTTCCCCCCCCCCCCCCCCCTTCTCCTATGCGGTCATTGCCACTGACATTTCTTTCAAGTGGCTGTCTGTGCCACTCTGCCCAGTAATTTATCAATATCATCCCTAGGTACCGAGATTATTTTATTACTCCAGTACAAAGACGACGTATTCTCTGACCCCATAATGATCTGCTCCATCTCCGCTTTACAGCTCAAATATAACAAAGTTGTGACCCTTTTTTGCCCAAACCTCTTAATAGTATCTTTCTTCTGATCATTATTTCACCTCACCAGAATTTGTTCAAAACTTCCTTCTGCTTTCGTTTGGTCCAATATTCCTCAAAAAATGCCTGTTTCAAATCCTCTATCTTGTCATATTTATCTACTGCCCAATTTCCCCACACTCTAGCTTCACCCATCAAATTTGACGCTATGAAGCCAATTTTGTGCTTATCATTCCATGCTTTGTGCAAAACGTCCTCAAAATCACCCTAAAATTCTTTAGGATGTACATTTTTACTTGGATCAAATCGCAAAAACTGCCGATGTGTCACATATGCAATTCCTGAGGATTCTACCACACCATTAGATATTACATAGACACTACTGTTGGTGACACTTTGTTCTACTATCTTTAGTCTACCATCATGGTTAGGCAGTTGTTCACCTACAACTGTACTAAATTGAGTTATGTTACTTTCCATATTATTAAATTTACCAGCCACTTGCACACCAAATTTCTCACACACGTCCTTTCCTTCCTTGATTTGTTTTCCCATTATAGAGTGAGCATCCTCACATTGTTTTTCCACGTTATTTACTCGTTCCTGCATTTTATTTAAGTCTCCATTTACTTGTTCCCGTAAATGTTTGCTGTCATCAGCAACTTGCTTAATCTGAGATGTCAATTCATTTTTTTAGTGTTACAACAGCATTATTACATTCTTGTTTTACTTTACTAATTTCATTTTTTAAACTGTCACTAAAATAAGTCATATCGTTTTTCCATGCATCTCTTAATTTAGAAATTTTGATTTCCATTGTGGATCCTATTTCTACTGACATGTTAGTAAAGCCTTGATTAACTTCAGAAACCAATCCATCAACTTCTATATGCAACCAATTTATTTCAGAGTGCAACCCATTTATCTCTGAACTTAAGGTATTCTTTATATGAGACCCATTTTAGTGTTAGTATCAGAGCTTAATGAAATTTTAATTTTGGAACCCAGTCCATTCATTTTGATATTCATATCCCCCATATGTTTCAAAATATTTGCTAACATTTCTGAAACACTATTGTAAGGCATCCGGATTTTATGAACCTTACATGGGCTTGATCTGTAGCGACAGTTCGATACAGTATGACATCCTCAGGCAATAATAATATTATTATTTCAACAAAAGGCAGTTATAGTTAATCTCGTTGTTGTTGTTCTGGTCTTCAGTCCTGAGACTGGTTTGATGCAGCTCTCCATGCTACTCTATCCTGTGCAAGCTTCTTCATCTCCCAGTACCTACTGCAACCTACATCCTTCTGAATCTGCTTAGTGTATTGATCTCTTGGTCTCCCTCTACGATTTTTACTCTCCACGCTGCCCTCCAATGCTAAATTTGTGATCCCTTGATGCCTCAAAACATGTCCTACCAACCGATCCCTTCTTCTAGTCAAGTTGTGCCACAAACTTCTCTTCTCCCCAATCCTATTCAATACCTCCTCATTAGTTACGTGATCTACCCACCTTATCTTCAGCATTCTTCTGTAGCACCACATTTCGAAAGCTTCTGTTCTCTTCTTGTCCAAACTGGTTATCGTCCATGTTTCACTTCCATACATGGCTACACTCCATACAAATACTTTCAGAAATGACTTCCTGTCACTTAAATCTATACTCGATGTTAACAAATGTCTCTTCTTCCGAAACGATTTCCTTTCCATTGCCAGTCTACATTTTATATCCTCCCTACTTCGACCATCATCAGTTATGTTACTCCCTAAATAGCAAAACTCGTTTACTACCTTAAGTGTCTCATTTCCTAATCTAACCCCCTCAGCATCACCCGATTTAATTTTACTACATTCCATTATCCTCGTTTTGCTTTTGTTGATGCTCATCTTATATCCTCCTTTCAAGACACTGTCCATTCCGTTCAACTGCTCTTCCAAGTCCTTTGCTGTCTCTGACAGAATTACAATGTCATCGGCGAACCTCAAAGTTTTTACTTCTTCTCCATGAATTTTAATACCTACTCCGAATTTTTCTTTTGTTTGCCTTTTCTTAATCTTTCTTCTAAGATAAGTCGTAAGGTTAGTATTGCCTCACGTGTTCCAACATTTCTACGGAATCCAAACTGATCTTCCCAGAGGTTCGCTTCTACCAGTTTTTCCATTCGTCTGTACAGAATTCGCGTTAGTATTTTGCAGCTGTGACTTATTAAACTGATAGTTCGGTAATTTTCACATCTGTCAACACCTGCTTTCTTTGGTATTGGAATTATTATATTCTTCTTGAAGTCTGTGGGTATTTCACCTGTCTCATACATCTTGCTCACCAGATGGCAGAGTTCTGTCATGACTGGCTCTCCCAAGGCCATCAGTAGTTCTAATGGAATGTTGTCTAATCCCAGGGCCTTGTTTCGACTCAGGTCTTTCAGTGCTCTGTCAAACTCTTCACGCAGTATCTTATCTCCCATTTCATCTTCATCTACATCCTCTTCCATTTCCATAATACTGTCCTCAAGTACATCGCCCTTGTATAAACCCTCTATATACTCCTTCCACCTTTCTGCCATCCCTTCTTTGCTTAGAACTGTGTTGCCATCTGAGCTCTTGATATTCATACAAATGGTTCTCTTCTCTCCAAAGGTCTCTTTAATTTTCCTGTAGGCAGTATCTATCTTACCCCTAGTGAGACAAGCCTCTACATTCTTACATTTTTCCTCTAGCCATCCCTGCTTAGCCATTTTGCACTTCCTGTCGACCTCATTTTTGTGACGTTTGTATTCCTTTTTGCCTGCTTCATTTACTGCATTTTTATATTCTCTGCTTTCATCAATTAAATTCAATATTTCTTCTGTTACCCAAGGATTTCTATTAGCCCTCGTCTTTTTACCTACTTGATCCTCTGCTGCCTTCACTACTTCATCCCTCAGAGCTACCCATTCTCCTTCTACTGTATTTCTTTCCCCCATTCCTGTCAATTGTTCCCTTATGCTCTCCCTGAAACTCTCTACAACCTCTGCTTCTTTCAGTTTATCCAGGTCCCATCTCCTTAAATTCCCACCTTTTTGCAGTTTCTTCAGTTTCAATCTGCAGTTCATAACCAATAGATTGTGGTCAGAATCCACATCTGCCCCTGGAAATGTCTTACAATTTAAAACCTGGTTCCTAAATCTCTGTCTTACCATTATATAATCTATCTGATACCTTTTGGTATCTCCAGGATTCTTCCAGGTATACAACCTTCTTTTATGATTCTTGAACCAAGTGTTAGCTATGATTAAGTTATGCTCTGTGCAAAATTCTACAAGGCGGCTTCCTCTTTCATTTCTTCCCCCCAATCCATATTCACCTACTATGTTTCCTTCTCTCCCTTTTTCTACACTCGAATTCCAGTCACCCATGACTATTAAATTTTCGTCTCCCTTCACTACCTGAATAATTTCTTTTATCTCGTCATACATTTCATCAATTTCTTCATCATCTGCAGAGGTAGTTGGCATTTAAACTTGTACTACTGTAGTAGGCATGGGCTTTGTGTCTATCTTGGCCACAATAATGCGTTCACTATGCTGTTTGTAATAGCTAACCCGCACTCCTATTTTTTATTCATTATTAAACCTACTCCTGCATTACCCCTATTTGATTTTGTATTTATAACCCTGTAATCACCTGACCAAAAGTCTTGTTCCTCCTGCCACCGAACTTCACTAATTCCCACTATATCTAACTTTAACCTATCCATTTCCCTTTTTAAATTTTCTAACCTACCTGCCCGATTAATGGATCTGACATTCCACGCTCCGATCCGTAGAATGCCAGTTTTCTTTCTCCTGATAACGACGTCCTCTTGAGTAGTCCCCGCCCGGAGATCCGAATGGGGGACTATTTTACCTCCGGAATATTTTACCCAAGAGGACGCCATCATCATTTAATCATACAGTAAAGCTGCATGTCCTCGCGAAAAATTACGGCTGTAGTTTCCCCTTGCTTTCAGCCGTTCGCAGTACCAGCACAGAAAGGCCGTTTTGGTTAATGTTACAAGGCCAGATCAGTCAATCATCCAGACTGTTGCCCCTGTAACTACTGAAAAGGCTGCTGCCCCTCTTCAGGAACCACATGTTTGTCTGGCCTCTCAACAGATACCCCTCCGTTGTGGTTGCACCTACGGTACGGCCATCTGTATCGCTGAGGCACACAAGCCTCCCCACCAACGGCAAGGTCCATGGTTCATGGGGGAAGTAGTTAATCTCATGTACCGAAAACTAAGAAAACAATATCTACCAATATATGGATAGAGGCGTGAATAAACAAGTTAGAGTGAAACGCATTTTGGAGACAAACTGGGCAGGTGGTTAATGACATCAGAAAACCCCATTTAACAAGATAATGGCGAGTTTCAGTGCAGAAAGGGATAAGACCAGAACAATACATTATTCCTTTTAACATAAACATGGCCGGGACTGAGGGTAAGTGGCTGCATGGCATTAATAGGACTAGGCTGTGACCCAGCAAGAAAAATAAAATTCACCTCTAGCGAGACGGTGATTGGCTGAAGCCATACTGGACGATGCAGATGCGGCACGGTGGGGAGATCCCCATTATATAAAAACATTTTGAAAACTAAAATGGCTAGATCTCTCTCTCTCGTCTCCCAGCAGACTGCACAAGTGTGTGGAAATTAGCGAGGGCGTTGAGAGCTTCGCTTTCTGTGAAGTGAGGACGATACCCTTCACATATTGTGGTGACAGACAGCAAAGAGGTAGTTAATTATTCCTGCGGGAATTTTTGTGGGCAAAGAAATTGTGCACATTGCTCCAACCCTCAGTGAGTGCGCAATAGCCATTATTTCTACTACAGAAAGATTTATGTTCTACGGAATGCAGGAAAGTTGAGACTGAGTGATTTCACTCAAGACCATGGTAGGGAATTAGTATTTGAGATCCAGCACAGAGACAGCACTGTTGCCGATGCCGCTCACTAAAGAACCATCGTGCATTAGGACACAGTAAATGTTGAGTCTATAATTGCTCACTCCAACTTAAGTACGTTCTGACCATAGAATATCACAAGCTTGGGTACTGACCTACCCTCACATTGAGTATATGAGAGTTTTTCATTGGTTCAAAAAGTAAAATTTATTTTCCACTATCTCAGTGCATTGACCACCTACAACAACTTAGATTTAAATGAGCTGATGAAGATATTTAATCATTCTTTCCTGTGATAATTTTTTTTCATATATAGAGATAACGATTTTAATAATCGTCGGTTCAATATGTCCGAGAGTTAAATATTTTGTTATTGGGTGTCAAAAGTAATAGAACATGATTGTTGTGTATCACTTGACCACTGAAAACACAGTTGATAAATTATACGTAGAAAATAAAGGGAATAGCTGTGTCCCCTTTCTAGAATAGACCCCAAATTTTCACATTTATTACTGTATGCATTCTAGTTAAGTGACAGTAGCATTTCTAATGATTTTTGTTACAATCAGCACCTGATATTAGCTGCCTTACAAGGCCAAGTTCATATTTATTTAGAATGCCTGTTTAACACTCTGGGCTTGAGAAGATAGTTCAGATGTTTCATCCATTTGCGGCCTAAATTTCTAAACTAAGTTTGCACACATTGTGCAGATACAGAAGCGCAGACCATGACACTATCTTTCTGCTCACAAGCAATTGACAATTGTTCCTGTTTTATCTCCATAACAGTAATAGGTGTAAACTGAACATGAACCTCAGATTCTGCTACACTTTTTTCCTCCCCAATAGGAATAGGTGTGGAGTTTCCAACCTTCGATTCCCTTTTTAGCCTTTGGACACAAAATGGTGTAAACTTGACATCAGTTTCCATCATGTTATTTTCATTGTATGTCCCATAATTAGCATGCATTGAATCTGGCAAACCACTAACATTTTCTTGTGATGCATCAAAATTAAATTCACCAGCTACTGCATCCTCTGCATGTATTACTTACTCCAAATCTACCCCCACATTCTCGTCTACTATAACAGGGTTATTATTTTCCGCCATGTTCAGAAGTTTCTTTCCAAACACACACCAAACGAATTAGAACACAACTTAGTTTTTCTCGATTGTCCTCAAGACAGCGATATGTTACAGCGGGTCCGTTCGCCAAGCTCTGTCCCCACAGATGTAGCCTCTGGGTCCACACTCTGTCCACTGCTGCCAACTGCCACATACTCCCAGCTGCTGCTGCTCATTGCCGTGCAATGTTCAGCTGTTGCCGACATCGTCAGCCGTCTACTCCACTCGTTGTTCTAGCCGCTAAATCTTCCAATTAACCATCGTTGTCCTTTCTGTCAAAATTTAATTATGCACATGTGGGTCTTTCTTTTATCGGGTTATCTACACTGCTGCTTTTAAACTTGTACTTCACATTTCCTGGACACGAAATGCACCAACTGCGGCGAGGCGGGGTCGGTCGTAAGTTTTGTTGTTAACGCTATCGTTCAGTCCACCTACCTCGATAGGATCCTTGCCGATGTCCCTTGACTATGTGCCAGCAGATACGTGCTAGGCAGTGTAAAGAAGCAATGATGAAACCACCTATCACACACAGCACACACAGGCTGCGTAACTCTAGTTGAAAGTCAGTTCCTTAAAGTTCACGATTAAAAATATCGGGCATTCGGGATAGTCAGTCCACTTGCAGAAAAACGTTTAAAGTTAGATTAACTCTGTTTTTTATTTATATTGAAACACATGAAATGACTATCAAGTCCTTTTTTAATATGGTGAAACGTTATGCATGAAAGTTCACTGTCTGTATAACAAATATTCACTCGACTTTTAGCAAGTCCGACCCGACTAATTTTCACGATCTATTAGTCACAGACCCACAACTATTCGCGAGAAAACATTCCGTCGTTTCAGTGGTCTTCTTCGTTAGAAGTACTCGCCAAAATATTCCGTACAGAGCACGAAACACGCCACCGGAGCTGTTACTACGGCCAGAAAGTTCACATGCTCGTATCTCTCAAACTATTTAACTTAGAAACACCAAACTTTCATTAAAATGTTTGTAACTCCAGCCACTTCAGTCACGATATATTCGAACCGAAATTAGCTCACTATTTCCTCATCTTACAGAGTATTTTTAAGGAGCGATCTAACACCGTGTTATCCGTAGGCTGGTTAGCAAGCAACTCTGCCGAGGTACTCTCCTCTCTGCTCACTCCTCTATTTGCATGGGAACAGTTTAATTCTGATTGGCTGTTCATTTAAACGACCAATCAGAACATTCCTTCCTGATCATCCTTGCAGTAAGTCTTTCCTTATCCAATGACTAATTTCATAGTCATTAATGTCAGCAAAACTTCAATTTCTTGTATTATGTTTATCAAAATAAGCAAAGTGCGAAATATTCTTCAACTTGATAAATAAAACTTATTCTGTCTCTAACTTCCATTCTGGCTTCTTTTATACAAAAGGCTGCTCACATAGACATACTTCACCTGAATTGTGGTCCATAAGATTCCCACGGTTCGTTTGTAGAAGGTTTTACGTAAAATGAAATATTAAATTTTAACATATGTCCCACATACACTCTCAATCATTCTCACCCACTCACACAACATAATATAATCAAATAATAATGTTGACAGATTTTTGTATTACGTTATGCAAAGTAACTAAAGTTTTAAAAAGAAAATTCTAATTAATTGATTTTTATGCACTGACAACTTTGTAATGGCTCAAATGACAATGAAAGTCAATCTGTTATTGTGCCTAACTTGTTTTTTTTTTTAAAGCGTAGGTTTTAGGACTTTTAGGTAAGTTTTATCTCCGGAACTATAATAAATAAATATCTGAAATGTTGACAGCATCATTCCATTAACAACTAAAAGCTGTGTACCAAATTCGAACAAAATCGGATAATAATTAATATGGATTATTTAGTTTCGTAGAGGGTATGAATCTTCGTATCGACTGAATGTTACACTATGCAATTCTCACGGCAGGCAGCGTCAGCTGAGCTGTGAGCAGAGAGCGAAAAACGCCAGAGCCATCTTTCAGCCACCGTACTAGACGGTTGCGTGCCTTACTGCAACGAATGTTATCTCGTAATAACTTGCTGCGTTACAGTGTACCCTTGATGATTCCAAGACACAAAGCTTTACGCCTCGCCTGGGCTCGTGAACACCGACAATGCACTGTTGATGACTGGAAATATGTTGCATGGTCGGCTAGTATCGTTTCACATTGTATCGAGCAGATTCACACTTACGGGTATGAAGACAACCTCATGAATCCATGGAGTCTGCATGTTTGCAGGGGACTGTTCGAGCTGGTGGAGGTTCTGTAATGGTGTGAGGCGTGTGCAGTTGGTGTGGTATGAGACCCTGATATGTCCAGATAGGATTCTGATAGGCGACACGTACGTAAGCATTCTGTCTGATTGCATGCGTCCATTCACTTCCGTTGTGCATTCCGACGGACTTTGGCAATTCCAACAGAGCAATTCGACACCCTGCACGTCCAGAATTGCTACAGAGTGGCTTCAGGAACACTTTTTTGAATTTAACCACTTCCGCTGGCCACCAAACTCCCTAGATATGAACATTTTTGAGCATATCAGGGATGCCTTGCAACGTGCTCTTACAGATTTATGGACAGCCCTGCAGGATTCAGGGTATCAGTTCCCTCCAGTAGTACTTCAGACATTAGTCGAGTCCAAGCCACATCGTGTTGCGGATTGCGTGCGTGCGGGGCCCCTATTCGATATTTGGCAGGTGTACCACTTTCTTTGAACAGTCATTGTCCTTCATTGAACACGTATTTTGCACGGAGCAAATTCCAAATCTTGTATCTCCCTTCTGAGGTGTTGCAGCTCACAGAATCTTCTGACGCACGTTACAAGAGAATTGATCATGCTCATCTCTTGTCTCTGATGATAATTCGAGAGTTGATGTAACTATCGATCAGTGTGTGTAGACACATGACTGCAGGTAGGGAAAGGAAAGGTACACCGATATCTCCGGGTTAAGGCTTCGAAGAATTCCGCCGCGAATAACGATGTGCTCCACCTGACTTCGCTTCACTATGAGCAAGGGTGGATAATACAGGGTGTTTCGAAAAGAATCATCCAAGTATATGTTCTACATAAATAGAGATAAAAGCTTGGAGGCTAGATTTTAACTAACGCATCGACTCTAAAGGTTTACGTTAGCCCCAAATGGTGAGTTGCCATTTCATGTGGTTGCAGGTAGGGGTCTCACTTCGTTTATTGCCCATTAAGTGTCGAAATGACATAGCTATAACACAGCAAATGGTGTAATTCAGTTATAGATGTGTAGTGTTATTTTCTTTGACACTATGCCACTGCAACTCCTTCAACTGAAAGAGCGTACACATCTCGCATTGCAGCATTTGCCTTCAGGTTCGACTTGTCTCACAGCATGTGATTTTGTTAATGGTGGCTTTTGAAACAATCAACCTACATTTGCCACCTCCCCTTCCCACTTCCAGCAACTTTGGATGAAATGCAACGCCGCCTAGCAGTAGCACTATAGGTTGGGACGAAGTTCACAGTAGTCCTAAACGTTGTTGTAAATATTACCCAAACGTTCTGTGTGCATTCATGTAAAAGACATTTCCAAGTAAAATCAGATGATTCTTTTGAAAATAAAAGGTTATATTCTTAAGCAAAAGTTTACATTTATATTACGTTTCTATATTCATCCATGTACAAGTTTCAACATTCAGAAAAGGGAAGAATCTTTTTGAAATACCCTGCACTTTGATAATTCCTGGTGTTCCTGAAGGAAAAACGTCTGATTATCAACGAAAGAGGGTTTATATTACTAATTTATGTGATTGCTGTGGATAATAAAACATTTTAAAAAGAATCAAACACGGTTGCCAAAAGAACTCGAAACAAGCACCTCCAGGCAGTATATCAAGAAGTGACCGCGCAGTTTTTGCTGGTTACTTTAAACTGCGTTTCTTATTACGACATTAATAAATAACAAAAGGAAACGGTATTTATACTAAGCCAGGAGAAAACATCAATATTTTGAGATGTGACGGAAAAGAACATTTGAAGCAAAACGTTTCACGCAAGCATTTGATCTGTTCCGAATAGTTTTCGACATACGTGGGACACGTTTCATGTACATTAGAATCTTTGCCACTGGTGCGAAGTTTCATCTTCTCCAGTAATCCAACTGTCAATAGTTGTGAATTCCTGAAAACATTATGTAAATGTTCACTGCACAAGTAGTCTTCAAAAATAACACACTTCATTACAGCAGAACATGCTGATACATTGCTAACGTTTTAGGCGTCTCTGGTGACGGTGTTTTCTGCTCTTGTAGAATACCGTAGGTAATATCCCACTTGTCGAACTGAGAAGCATCGCGGCTTTCCTCTATTTCTCGACACTGTGTGAATGTGACAGCCTGTTCAGCGTGCTTGTTTCATCTGAATGAGGAATTAATCACATACGCAGGAACTGCATTCATTATCAGCAGTTACTACGAGTTTACTTCTTGCACGTCTCATAATTCGACAAACATTGACAAATAAATAGTAATAACTGACGTATAAAATAATTACGTAATTAAATGATTCCAATCGTTTATCTAGAATACGACGAAAATTTATTTTTGCCTTCAATATTTTTTTTTCTCTTCTGGAATACTTACCTTCATTTCTGGGTTAACCTATGGACTACCAAAATGAGATACTCACGTGACATTAAGTCTCTGCGACAGAGCCTCCCACACATCGCACATATATCCTCTGCAATGCGTCTCGTTAGCAAATAACATACTCCCTCCGTCCTGAAACATGCAGGGTTTGAGAAGGACAATAGCATTATTGTTATCTTACCTTGGACATAACAGTCATACGAAACTGGAGTTTGATACACCTGTTACAGAAACATTCAGTCATGACTGATGCCAATACATAAAACTACGACAAGATCTCTTACCGACGATGGCCGAACAACGACAACCAAAATCTGAAAGTATCAACCCCATCCGTAGATTGCCGACTTCCAGTTCGTTTGATTGCCTACCTGTGCACTGGATAATAGCAGCTCGACTATAAGCTCCTATTTAGTGTTACAAAACAACTGCGAAATGTTTATGTATCTTGTCATTGTCACATTCAGAGCACTCTTCTTAGCTTAAAGACGAAGACGTCAGGAATCCGTCCCTGCAGTTGGTCAGTTTTATTAAAGTTCACTAACCTCTCTTTCTCGTTCTCTCTCTCTCTCTCTCGTTCTCTCTCTCTCTCTCTCTCTCTCGGAGTGATTCACGAAGATACGCGAATTTTAACATGTTATACTGTAAGTAAAACTAAAGAAAAAAGCTCATATAAACATAAGTCCACTAATGTTAAGTTACGGAGTTATGGCTAATAAAAAATTTTGCCTGAAATTTAGCAACTTCGCTAATATAAAGCCATCAAAAAAGTGTACGAGGTTAAAGTAACGAGCGATTTCCATTTATTTTGTTGTTATTGATTTGGTGAAGCTAATAAAACATATCCCAGGCGTGTATCTGCAGTTGTTTTCCAGAATAACAGAGAAGGAAAGAAGTAATTTCGTAAAATTTTTAATTTATTTACTTGGCCCAGTTTGGTTTTTTAAATTCCAGGCAATTGCACAAAGTTTTCTATAGAAATTGTAGAGAATTTAATTTTGGAAAAATGATGGTAATAACGTTAACTGAAACTGTATGAATTTGTCAGATAATCTGCTTTTATTAATACCATAGCACACGTGAATTCATGTTAAACCGAAAAGAAACAAAGCTCTGTGTTAAGGAAGTTGTACAGTGTACATACAATTTCACAATAAATGTTCAAAAATGTCTCCACCGAGTTCAATGCATTTAGCTACACGTGTATGAACAGATTTTTTTTCTAGTTTCAGTTTCACAGGGTTGTTCTTCATTTTGTCTCTTGCATTCATAATGCCAGCAATTATTGCCTCACGTGTATCGACTTTGTCCTCATAAACTGTCTTTCATCCAATCCGATACACAAAAATCCATTGGTGTTAAATCGGGCGATCTGGGTGGTCACAGACGTGTAGCACCACGACCAATCGATTTCTGGGGAAAATGTTCATTTAAAAAGTAGTGACAGCGTTGGTGAAATGTGGAGGCACGCCGTCATGTTGAAAATACATTTGCAATCGCGTAGCAAGTTAAACTTCTTCGAGCAAGCGGGGCATTTCTTCTTAAAGGAATTGTAATACGTCTCGCCAGCTAGACGCCCTGGGAAAATGAATGTTCCAATAAAGTGTGTGATGATTATACCACACGACAAATTTATGTTAAATCGGTGCTGGAAATTGCGTTGCACTGTTGAATGCGTGTTTCCTTCAGACTATACGTGCTCGTTATGTAAACTGTCTATGCCATCAGGAGTAAACTGTGCCTCATCAGTAAATAAAATAATAAAATGTATTTGAGTAACTGCTGATTAGTATTTAACCAGCTGCACAACTCCAAGAAAAGGGAAGGATCTCCCAGATTTAAATGATGCACTTTTTGTTTATGGTAAGCTCTAACACGTGTGTGACTGGTTTTGATCTTCGTTCCCAGTTGAACGAGGATGCTCCGTGAGTGTTTTAGGAATTTGGTGTTGAACCTGTGGCCTGAAAGGTAGGAAGACACCATCTCACACTTGCAGAGTTCAGAAGAATGCAGCAATACGGACAGTAATGTAATCAGACAATGATCTCAATATCAGTTCCACTACAATCCCTGTACAGGAAACGTTATCGCTAACAGAAATTAATGCATGGGTTCAGGCGTAACTATATGTAAGCAAAAAATGAAAATCTTAGTTTTCATTATTAAGGTTTATTTTTACTCTAAATATGACTTCATGCCATAAAGATGTTAATAAAATTACGTACAGGATGGTAAAATATTGATACTGCGTGTTCACAACTGTGAAGCGAAATTCCTAACTATTACAAGGTTCTTTAATGGTAAGATGGTTGATGATTATGTCTGAGGATCGATGAAATACAAACAAATTAAATACACTTGGGACCAAAGGTATTAATTACGCTAAAATGCACAATGAAAATACCCAACACTGAATGGTGGGAGGTAAAGAGCAATCGAAAAGAAGTACACAATTACAACAATTCATAATTCTACAATGGCTGATCCACCATTTTCGTCAGATCGGACATCTCGCGTTTCTGCTTAATTTAGGCCAGATATTGGTGAATATATTTAACTATAGGTCACGGTTGAACGCAAAAAAATTAGTGGAGACGACTGCAGTTTGCTGGCGTGGCGCGGGCGCGTGTGTTTACCTTGCGTCGGCGACGGCAGTGGCGGCTGTCGGCGCGAGCTGTGAACCTGAGATCTATTCTGAATTCTCTCGACCGTTAAACAGCAGTCAGATACATTTCCAACGTCTTCGGTGAAGCAGAGAGTCCTAGTTGTTCCCTAGCTAAGTTAATTGGCATGGTACGCGTTATTTGGCTGGAATAGCGCGTACGTCGTTGCCCTCAAACCAGTTGCAAGCGTTAACTGTCAGTGCTCGGTGCGATTCTCCATACCAGGAGACTTTGCAGTTTAACTCCTTACGGGTTAAGACGAGCCTGTGAACAAGTGTTCACATAATGACTCTCGCAATCGTCTCGGCACAGCGCGAGTCGCCTTGCTCAAAGAGAAGAGAGCCAATTAGTATGTCTGCAATTTACCTATATCAATGGTGGCCACGCGTCTTCTTTCTGACCAATCAGAGCGTTCGTACTTTGTTGTAACTCCATCCACTAGAGTTTTTGTAGCCTATCACATGCCTCGTTTCTCTCGTAGGGCACAGCTTTTGGTGCGTAATACTGAGATAAACAGCTTTTTCTTTTATGCGAGTTTTTAACACAGGTGGCTACAATGAGTCACCTATGTTTGGTGTTGGGTTTCTCTGGGCGTTTTATCTCCAGACGTTCTGTCTGGCATCTCCCGCCATTTTCCTGTAGAAAGGCATTCCGAAGGAAGGGTTGTCGTTAAAAGCAGGGACAGGGGGCGGCTTTTGCCGACGGCCTACGCATTGGCGGCAGGCGTGTCATGGTGTCCGATAGATGCCCCATGACGAATTGTGTCGGCCTACATGGGACGGGGATTGCCGTCGTAAAATTCTCTTTCCCTCACAACTGCGTCTCATAGCTCAGGTCAGGGAAATTACTTATGTGCAATTACTAGTGGGAGTGTTAGTGGTGTATATTCACGAAATGCTGCCTTAGTTATTACATCAGCTGTTTAATATTCAGTTTTACGTAACTGTATTGTGTGACATATCGAGTTAACAGGAATTGTTTCAGGAATTCAGTGCAAGGTGTGTTATATGTCTGACACCTTGCAAAGTTTATTGTACTTCAGTGTACGCCATACCTTAGACTGTGAAACGCCTAATCATTGAGAGATACATCGTGTACTGGTACCCGCGCTAGGTTGAATAGCATCGGTAATATCCTCATCATTGTCTTCACATACTGAGTGCTCGTACTGATTATGAATTCTAGGTAGAAAACCTGTCTCTCGTAGCACTGAGACTGCAGTTTTGCCACATGGTCATTTTAGAGCATTTTGAAAGCACCCACTTGTCAAATATAATGCAAACAATTATGAAACTGACAAACGCTGAAAGTGAAAATTTGAAACCTTCTTACGTGGGATGTTGTGACCCACTCAGCTATATGAAGCTGTGACATGTTGTGTCAAGAGCACTTGCATGAGTTGTGAATTTATTTGTTGTTCCGTATAACACACACTTTATAAAACTGGTGAAATAATGATACAAACATTTAAGTTTAAAACCTGTGCAGCAGTCGTGGTAAATGGATCACAAAAGCAGCTAAGATGTAAACATACAAAGAGTATGAGCTGTAGATTGCAAAAGATGCTAAAATATAAAGTCGATATCAAGTGGTTGATGAAATGTGTGCACAGAAAGAACAAAAATGACAGAAATACGTGGTATATAAAAACTGAATTTTATTGACAATGCAGATTAACAGCAAGAAGTGCTAGCAACTCACAATAAAACAGTACCCATAAAATACGAATACAGAACAGCGTCTAAAATTGCAGATATAAATGAAAGCAGCGGCCCACCTACGTAAAACAAGCGCAAGTAATGCACAGATATAGGAGAGAAACACGTGCAAGATAGTAATAAGCGTAGATTATAAGATGTTCCTGAAGCAGTCTAGGAATTTCGTGTTTGTAAGGTGAGTCTGTTCATTCAAAATGTATTCTGGTTGGTCTCAAAATCCCGTATATATTTATGTGTCTTCTAAATAATCAAGCTGCCTTTCTTTTCCGTTGCTATGGAGTTTGAGCAGGGTTTTCGACGTTATCTAACTTGTGTTTTGTCGCGCGAATATGGATCGCAAAGGATGATTTACAATTATCGCTGGTGTTATTGTTTTCTTCAAACAATATGTTAAAATTTCTACCGATTTGGTCTATATAAAATTTATACCATTCTCCGCAGTTAATTTTATAAACTCCAGAGTGTGTGTAAGGCTAACTTCAATGCTGAATAACTTGGAAACGGCCCAACGTATTGAATTTTTTCTGAACAATTATATCCCAGCGTAACCTCTCTTGCAACACCCTTATAAGCTTTTCAGGCCGTCTCCGACCGCCCTGAGTAAATGACCTCGTAGACAAAGTCTGAAGTTCCACGAGGCATTTCGCAGATGATGCTGCTCTATACAGACACGTCGCATTGCTAGAAAAGTGTAGTGAAAAGCACTGGGTGCACGAAGTTGTAGTTAACTCTCTATATAATCAAATGCGACCTATTGGAAATGGACAAACACTTTTATTATATGATTACACAACTGCAGAACAATCACTAGGAGCAGTTAATTCCACAAAATACACACATCAAAAAAGTTTTGCATCACTCTGGTCCCGAGAGTTCCGGAACCTGTACAAAAAATTGGAATGGAGATCAACATAAACATCATTTCGACCCTTTTTATTGCTCATAAAAACCACACATTGCATATTGTACCACCATACAGCGAGACCTTCAGAGGTGTTCTATATTGCTGTACACACCGGTACCTCTAATACGAAGTAGCACGTCCTCTTGCATTAATGCATGCCTTTATAGGTCGCGGCATACTATCCACAACTTCATCAAAGCACTGTTTGTCCAGATTGTCACACTCCTCAAAGCCGGCCGCTGTGGCGGAGCGGTTCTAGGCGCTTTAGTCCGGAATCGCGCTGCTGCTACGGTCGCAGGTTTGAATCTTGCCTCGGGCATGGATGTGTGTGACGACCTTAGATTAGTAAGGTTTAAGTAGTTCTATGTCCAGGGGACTGATGACCTCAGATGTTAAGTCCCATAGTGCTTACAACCATTTGAAACATTCGAACAACACCTCAACGGCGATTCGGCGTAGATCCATCAGAGTGGTTGGTAGGTCACGTTGTCCTTAAACAGCCCTTTTCAATCTATCCCATGCATGTTCGATGGAGTTCATATCTGGAGAACACGCTGGCCATTCTAGTCGATGTTATCCTGAAGGAAGTCACTCACAAGGTGTGCACGATGGGGGCGCGAATTGTTGTCCATAAAGACGAATGCCTCGCCAATATGCTGCCGATATGGTTGCACTATGGTCAGACGCTGGCATTCACGTATCGTACAGCCGTTACGGCGCCTTCCATGACCACCAGCGGCGTACTTCGGCCCCACATAATGCCACCCCAGAGCAGCCAGGAACCTCCACCTTGCTGCACTCTTTAGACAGCATTTGTGAGGCGTTCAGCCCGACGGGGTTGCCTCCAAACACGTCTCCAACGATTGTCTGGTTGAAGGCATATGCGACACTCATCGGTGAGGAGAACGTGATGCCAATCCTGAGCAGTCCATTCAGCATGTTGTTGGGCCCATCTGCACCGCGCTGCGTGTTGTCATGGTTGCAAAGATGGACCTCCCCATGGACGTCGGGAGTGATGTTGCGCACAGTTTGAGTCGTAACACGACGTCCTGTGACTGCACGAAAAGCATTATTCAACATAGTGGCGTTGCTGTCAGGGTTCCTCCGAGCCATAATCCGTAGGTAGCGGTCTTCCACTGCAGTAGTAGGCCCTGGGTGGCCTGAGCGAGGCATGTCATTGACAGTTCCTGTCTCTCTGAATCTCCTCCATGTCCGAACAACATCTTTGGTTCACTCCGAGACGCCTGGACACTTCCCTTGTTGAGAGCTCCTACTGGCACAAAGTAACAATGCGGACGCGATCGAACCGCGGTATTGACCGTCTAGGCATGGTTGGATTACGGACACCACGAGCCGTGTACCTCCTTCCTGGTAGAATGACTGGAACAGATCAGTTATCGAACCCCCTCCATCTAATAGGCGCTGCTCATGTATGGTTGTTTACATCTTTGGGCGGGTTTAGTGACATCTCTGAACAGTTAAATAGTGTGTCTGTGATACAATATCCACAGTCAATATCTATCTTCATGAGTTCTGGGAACCGCAGTGGTGAAAAACTGTTTTTCATGTATGTATATTTAGGAATGCTTACGGAACGATTTAAAGTTTTTCATGTATGTATATTTAGGAATGCTTACGGAACGATTTAAAGTGGAACGACAACATAAAATTAATTCAAGTAAGGTATATGCCAAACAGATTCATTGGAAGAATCTTTAGGACACACAGTCCGTGAGCGAAGGAAAGGGTTTGCTGGTAGCTGGGAGCTACAAAGTTAGGTGCGTAATGGGGTCCCTTAGGAACATGGCTAAAGGAGGGGAAGGAAGCCAGTGTGCACTCCGTGTGCATTCCGGGGGGAGTCATTCCGGATGTGGAAAGGGTGCTTCCGGATGCCATGAAGAGTCCAGGGTGCAGCCAACTGCAGGTGGTCGCTCATATCGGTACCAATGACGTGTGTCGCTTTGGATCGGAGCAGATTTTGTCTGGTTTAGGGCGGCTAGCGGAAATGGTAAAGACTGCCAGTCTTGCTTCCGAGATTAAGGCGGAGCTCACCATCTGCAGCATTGTCGATAGGACCGACTGTGGCCCTTTGGTGCAGAGTCGAGTGAAGGGTCTGAATCAGAGGCTCAGGTGGTTTTGTGACCGTATAGGCTGGAGATACCTTGACTTGCGCCATCGGGTGGTGGGTTTCCGGGTTCTGCTTAATAGGTCAGGAGTCCACTACACACAGGAGGCGGCTACACGAGTAGCGGGGGCTATGTGGAAAGGACTGGGCGGTCTTTTAGGTTAGAGGGTCTCAGGAAACCACAGAAAGGGTGTCCGTCTAAAATGGGACAGGTAAAACACAGTAAGTTAGCTACAGAAGCGATCGGTATTGTAGTTGTAAATTGTCGTAGCTGTGTTGGGAAAGGACCAGAGCTCCAAGCCCTAAATGAAAGCACTGAAGCCCAAATAGTTACAGGTACAGGAAGCTGGTTACAGACGGAAATAAGTTCAGCCGAAATATTTCAAACGATCTAACAGTGTTCAGAAATTATAGATTAAATTCAGTTGGTAGTGGAGTATTTATTGCTGTCAGGAGTAGTTTGCAGTTTGCGTTTTAGTGAAATTGAAGTAGATAGTTCCCACAAAATAGTATGGGTAGCGGTTATACTTGACAGTCGGACTAAACTACTAACTGGATCGTTTTACCGACGCCCCGACTCAGAAGATACAGTTGCTGAACAGTTCAAAGAAAACTTGAGTCTCATTTCAAATAAGTACCCCGCTCATACAATTATAGTCGGTGGTGACTTTAATCTACCCTCGATATGCTGGAAAAATTATACGTTTAAAGCCGGCGGCAGGCATAAAACGTCATCCGAAATTGTACTGAATGCTTTCTCAGAAAGTTATTTTGAACAATTAGTTCATGAGCCCACTCGAAGCGTAAATGGTTATGAAAGCGTACTTGACCTTTTAGCAACAAATAATCCTGGGCAAACAGTGAGAATTGTGACGAATACAGGGATTAGCGACCACAAGGCAGTTGCTGCTAGGCTGAATAACGTAACACCTACAACCATCATAAAGAAACGCAAAGTATATCTATTTAAAACAGCTGATAAAAATGCTCTTAACGCCTTTTTAAGAGACAGTCTTCACTCCTTCTGATCAGATCATGTTAGTGTAGAAAAGTTGTGGAATGTTTTCAAGGAGATAGTATCGACAGCAATTGAGAGACGTATACCACATAAATAGATACGTGATGGTACTGATTCCCCATAGTACACAAAACGGGTCAGATCGTTGTTGCAGAAGCTACGAAAAAAGCATGCCAAATTTAAAAGAACGCAAAATCCCCAAGTTTGGCAAAGTTTTAGAGAAGTTCGAAATATGGTGCGTACTTCAATGCGAGATGCTTTTAATAATTTTCGCTACGGAATTCTGTCTCGAAATCTGGCAGAAAACCCAAAGAGATTCTGGTCATACATAAAGTATATCAGTGGAAAGATGCAATCAATACCTTCACTGCGCTATAACAAGGGTGAAGCCACTGATGACAGTGTCACTAAAGCAGAGTTATTAAACGCGGTTTTCCGAAACTCCTTCACCAAAGAAGACGAAGTAAATATTCCTGAATTCCAATCAAGAACAACTGCCAAGATGAGAAACATAGAAGTAGACATCCTCGGAGTAACGAAGCAGCTTAAATCGCTTAATAAAGGCAAGGCCTCCGGTCCAGATTGTATACCAGTCAGGTTCCTCTCATAGTTGTTGTTGTGGTCTTCAGTCCCGAGACTGGTTTGATGCAGCTCTCCATGCTACTCTATCCTGTGCAAGCTTCTTCATCTCCCAGTACCTACTGCAACCTACATCCTTCTGAATCTGCTTAGTGTATTGATCTCTTGGTCTCCCTCTACGATTTTTACCCTCCACGCTGCCCTCCAATGCTAAATTTGTGATCCCTTGATGCCTCAAAACATGTCCTACCAACCGATCCCTTCTTCTAGTCAAGTTCTGCCACAAACTTCTCTTCTCCCCAATCCTATTCAATACCTCCTCATTAGTTACGTGATCTACCCAACTTATCTTCAGCATTCTTCTGTAGCACCACATTTCGAAAGCTTCTATTCTCTTCTTGTCCAAACTGGTTATCGTCCATGTTTCACTTCCATACATGGCTACACTCCATACAAATACTTTCAGAAACGACTTCCTGACACTTAAATCTATACTCGATGTTAACAAATTTCTCTTCTTCAGAAACGATTTCCTTGCCATTGCCAGTCTACATTTTATATCCTCTCTACTCCGACCATCATCAGTTATTTTGCTCCCTAAATAGCAAAACTCCTTTACTACTTTAAGTGTCTCACATCCTAATCTAATCCCCTCGGCATCACCCGATCTAATTTGACTACATTCCATTATCCTCGTTTTGCTTTTGTTGATGTTCATCTTATATCCTCCTATCAAGACACTGTCCATTCCGTTCAACTGCTCTTCCAAGTCCTTTGCTGTCTCTGACAGAATTACAATGTCATCGGCGAACCTCAAAGTTTTTACTTCATCTCCATGAATTTTAATTCCTACTCCGAATTTTTCTTTTGTTTCCTTTACTGCTTGCTCAATATACAGATTGAATAACATCGGGAAGAGGCTACAACCCTGTCTCACTCCTTTCCCAACCACTGCTTTCCTTTCATGCCCCTCGACTCTTATAACTGCCATCTGGTTTCTGTACAAATTGTAAATAGCCTTTCGCTCCCTGTATTTTACCCCTGCCACCTTTAGAATTTGAAAGAGAGTAATCCAGTTAACGTTGTCAAAAGCTTTCTGTAAGTCTACAAATGCTAGAAACGTAGGTTTGCCTGTTCTTAATCTTTCTTCTAAGATAAGTCGTAAGGTTAGTATTGCCTCACGTGTTCCAACATTTCTACGGAATCCAAACAGATCTTCCCAGAGGTCCGCTTCTACCAGTTTTTCCATTCGTCTGTAAAGAATTCGCGTTAGTATTTTGCAGCTGTGACTTGTTAAACTGATAGTTCGGTAATTTTCACATCTGTCAACACCTGCTTTCTTTGGTATTGGAATTATTATATTCTTCTTGAGGTCTGTGGGTATTTCGCCTGTCTCATACCTCTTGCTCACCAGATGGTAGAGTTTTGTCAGGACTGGCTCTCCCAAGGCCATCAGTAGTTCTAATGGAATGTTGTCTACTCCCGGGGCCTTGTTTCGACTCAGGTCTTTCAGTGCTCTGTCAAACTCTTCGCGCAGTATCTTATCTCCCATTTCATCTTCATCTACATCCTCTTCCATTTCCATAATACTGTACTCAAGTACATCGCCCTTGTATAAACCCTCTATATACTCCTTCCACCTTTCTGCCTTCCCTTCTTTCCTTAGAACTGGGTTGCCATCTGAGCCCTTGATATTCATGCAAGTGGTTCTCTTCTCTCCAAAGGTCTCTTTAATTTTCCTGTAGGCAGTATCTACCTTACCCCTAGTGAGACAAGCCTCTACATCCTTACATTTTTCCTCTAGCCATCCCTGCTTAGCCATTTTTCACTTCCTGTCGATCTCATTTTTGAGACGTTTGTATTCCTTTTTGCCTGCTTCATTTACTGCATTTTTATATTTTCTCCTTTCATCAATTAAATTCAATATTTCTTCTGTTACCCAAAGATTTCTATTAGCCCTCGTCTTTTTACCTACTTGATCCTCTGCTGCCTTCACTACTTCATCCCTCAGAGCTACCCATTCTTCTTCTACTGTATTTCTTTCCCCCATTCCTGTCAATTGTTCCCTTATGCTCTCCCTGAAACTCTCTACAACCTCTGGTTCTTTCAGTTTATCCAGGTCCCATCTCCTTAAATTCCCACCTTTTTGCAGTTTCTTCAGTTTCAATCTACAGTTCATAACCAATAGATTGTAGTCAGAATCCACATCTGCCCCTGGAAATGTCTTACAATTTAAAACTTGGTTCCTAAATCTCTGTCTTACCATTATATAATCTATCTGATACCTTTTGGTATCTCCAGGATTCTTCCAGGTATACAACCTTCTTTTATGATTCTTGAACCAAGTGTTAGCTATGATTAAGTTATGCTCTGTGCAAATTTATACAAGGCGTCTTCCTCTTTCATTTCTTCCCCCCAATCCATATTCACCTACTATGTTTCCTTCTCTCCCTTTTCCTACTGACGAATTCCAGTCACCCATGACTATTAAATTTTCGTCTCCCTTCACTACCTGAATAATTTCCTTTATCTCGTCATACATTTCATCAATTTCTTCATCATCTGCAGAGCTAGTTGGCATATAAACTTTTACTACTGTAGTAGCTCTTTATACTCATGAAGTAATAAGTGCTATCGACAGGGGATGTCAAATTGTTTCCATATTTTTAGATTTCCGGAAGGCTTTCGACACCGTTCCTCACAAGCGTCTTCTAACCAAACTCCATGCCTACGGAGTATCGCCTCAGCTGTGCGACTGGATTCGTAATTTCCTGGCAGAAAGGTCACAGTTCGTAGTAGTAGAAGGAAAGTCATCGAGTAAAACAGAAGTAATATCCGGCGTTCCCCAAGGAAGTGTTATAGGCCCTCTATTGTTCCTGATCTGTATTAACGACATAGGAGACAATCCGAGTAGCCGTCGTAGATTGTTTGCAGATGATGCTGTCACTTACCGTCTTGTAAAGTCATCAGATGATCAAAACGACTTGCAAAATTATTTAGGTAAGATATCTGCATGGTGCGAAAAGTGGCAATTGACCGTGAATAAGGAAAAGTGTGAAGTTATTCACTTGAGTACTAAAAATAATCAGCTAAATTTCGATTACGCGATAAGTCACACAAATCAGAAGACTGTAAATTCAACTTAATACTTAGGGATTGCAATTACAAATAACATAAATTGGAACGATCACATAGATAATATTGTCGGTAGAGCAAACCAAAGACTGCGATTTATTGGCAGAACACTTAGAAGGTGCAACGGGTCTACTAAAGAGACTGCTTACACCACGCTTGTAGGCCCTATCTGGAGCATTTCTGTGCGGTGTGGGATCCGCATCAGGTAGAACTGACGGATGACATCGAAAAAGTACAAAGAAGGGCAGCTCTTTTTGTATTACCGCGAAATAGGGGAAATAGTGTCACAGACATGATACGTGAATTGGAGTGGCAATCATTAAGACAAAGGCGTTTTTCGTTGCCACAGGATCTTCTCATGAAACTTCAATCACCAGTTTTCTCCTCCGATTGCGAAAACATTCTGTTGGCATCCATATACACTCCTGGGAATTGAAATAAGAACACCGTGAATTCATTGTCCCAGGAAGGGGAAACTTTATTGACACATTCCTGGGGTCAGATACATCACATGATCACACTGACAGAACCACAGGCACATAGACACAGGCAACAGAGCATGCACAATGTCGGCACTAGTACAGTGTATATCCACCTTTCGCAGCAATGCAGGCTGCTATTCTCCCATGGAGACGATCGTAGAGATGCTGGATGTAGTCCTGTGGAACGGCTTGCCATGCCATTTCCACCTGGCGCCTCAGTTGGACCAGCGTTCGTGCTGGACGTGCAGACCGCGTGAGACGACGCTTCATCCAGTCCCAAACATGCTCAATGGGGGACAGATCCGGAGATCTTGCTGGCCAGGGTAGTTGACTTACACCTTCTAGAGCACGTTGGGTGGCACGGGATACATGCGGACGTGCATTGTCCTGTTGGAACAGCAAGTTCCCTTGCCGGTCTAGGAATGGTAGAACGATGGGTTCGATGACGGTTTGGATGTACCATGCACTATTCAGTGTCCCCTCGACGATCACCAGTGGTGTACGGCCAGTGTAGGAGATCGCTCCCCACACCATGATGCCGGGTGTTGGCCCTGTGTGCCTCGGTCGTATGCAGTCCTGATTGTGGCGCTCACCTGCACGGCGCCAAACACGCATACGACCATCATTGGCACCAAGGCAGAAGCGACTCTCATCGCTGAAGACGACACGTCTCCATTCGTCCCTCCATTCACGCCTGTCGCGACACCACTGGAGGCGGGCTGCACGATGGTGGGGCGTGAGCGGAAGACGGCCTAACGGTGTGCGGGACCGTAGCCCAGCTTCATGGAGACGGTTGCGAATGGTCCTCGCCGATACCCCAGGAGCAACAGTGTCCCTAATTTGCTGGGAAGTGGCGGTGCGGTCCCCTACGGCACTGCGTAGGATCCTACGGTCTTGGCGTGCATCCGTGCGTCGCTGCGGTCCGGTCCCAGGTCGACGGGCACGTGCACCTTCGGCCGACCACTGGCGACAACATCGATGTACTGTGGAGACCTCACGCCCCACGTGTTGAGCAATTCGGCGGTACGTCCACCCGGCCTCCCGCATGCCCACTATACGCCCTCGCTCAAAGTCCGTCAACTGCACATACGGTTCACGTCCACGCTGTCGCGGCATGCTACCAGTGTTAAAGACTGCGATGGAGCTCCGTATGCCACGGCAAACTGGCTGACACTGACGGCGGCGGTGCACAAATGCTGCGCAGCTAGCGCCATTCGACGGCCAACACCGCGGTTCCTGGTGTGTCCGCTGTGCCGTGCGTGTGATCATTGCTTGTACAGCCCTCTCGCAGTGTCCGGAGCAAGTATGGTGGGTCTGACACACCGGTGTCAATGAGTTCTTTTTTCCATTTCCAGGAGTGTACATAGGGAGAAATGATCATCACGATAAAATAAGAGAAATCAGGGCTGGAACAGAAAAATTTAACTGCTCGTTTTTCCCGCGTGCCGTTCGAGAGTGGAACGGTAGAGAGACAGCTTGAAGGTGTTCATTGAACCCTCTGCCAGGCAGATAGGATTCATAGAAGAAGTATTGAAGATCCAAAGAAGAGCAGCACGGTTCGTTACTGGTTCGTCTTGTCAGCACGAAAGCTTCACCTATATGTTCAGCCAGCTCCAGTGGCAAAAGCAGCAGCGTTCTGCAGCACTTGTACTATTCAAGTTCCGAGAACGTACGTTCTTAAAAGCGTCAAACAGTGTATTACTTCTTCCTACGTACATCTCGCATAGAGACCATGATGATAAATTTAGAGATATTCGAGTCCACACGGAGTTTACGAGCGTAATATTTCTCGCTAAACATTCACGACTGGAATAGGAAAACGAGGAAGTGATAGTAGTACACAAATTTCCCCTCCCCCTCAACTCCCCTCACCTTACCCTGCCCCCTCCCCCCGCCCCACACACCAACCATAAGGTGGTTGCGAGGTATAGAGGTTGATGTAGATATATTAGTAATTAGCGGTATAAGAGAGCATTTTTTGTGAAGTTAGATCTATTGCTAGAGACACTACAAAAAATGGTTCTGAGCACTATGGGTCTTAACTTCTGAGGTCATCTTTCCCCTAGAATTTAGAACTTCTTAAACCTAACTAACCTAAGGACAGCACACACATACATGCCCGGGGCAGGATTCGAACCTGTGATCGTAGCGGTCTCGCGGTTTCAGACTGAAGCGCCTAGAACCGCTCGGCCACACCGGCCGGCGAGACACAACAATGCAATAAACTAAAGTGCAGTCTACAAAAGCGAGAATTGTTTCAAGACCTAGTGGCGTACTAGGGCCACATACCGATTCACAAACGATTGCAAACAACTTAGCAACTTGTGTAAGGTCTAGGAAATATTTAAGAGCGTTCCTACTCAAAAGTCCTTCAGCAGCTCCTTAGCAAAATCGATTACTATGCCAAATTCGTAACTAATGCAGCCCACACCGACAAGCCTCTTAATAATTTATGTTAGAAGGAGCAAAATATGAGTGGTAAAAGAACTGTCAGGAATCTTTTCCAAAGTTAAAATACTATCTAAAATCCACTCCTTGTCTACTGATCTATGAGCAGTTAAAACACCTTTTTCCTGCCCACCAACTCCTATGAAGTTGTCATCAAGGTCGTCCTTTCTCACAAAAGATCTTTTGGCGTTTATTTATTTTTATTTTACTCGTCCACCAAACCGAGGACCAAACTGAGGAGCGAATCTCCATGATTATGTAACGTGTCAATACATGAAAAGAATAGTAATAATAGATAAAATAAAATGTTTACTAATTCTGAAAAGAGGACAAGCTGTAAGTTCATATAAATGCAATCAAGAATGCACCACAGGAATTAGCTTAATTTTTCAATGAACTCCTCGACAGAAGTACTGATCCAGAACACTCTTCAGATTAGATTTGAAAGGGCATTGATTATTGCTAAGACTTTCGAATTCTTGTGGTAGCTTACAGCAAATGGTTGCAGCAGAATACTGTGTCAAGAAGGTGCAATCAAAATGCCTAGTATTAGCTGAGTAAAATCTGCTAATTCTTGGGAATAAGCTGGTATTGTTAACAAGAAACGACATTAAAGAATTTACGTATTGAGAGGCCAATGTCAGAATACCCAGACTGATGAACAGGGGTCGACAATACATTCGCGTAGTTACATCACTCGTTGCCCGTTTCTGAGACAAAAATACCCTTTGAGAATGGGTAGAGTTACCCCAAAATATAATAATATAAGTAATAAGCGAATGAAATAAATATTTCAGATACTGTTCTAATAGCAAACCTGAACATGGGCTTTCCGTGACAGTTTACTGTCTATCTGAACACCTAGAAATTTGAACTGTTCAATCTCATTAATCATATGCCCATTCTGTGTAATTAGAGCGTCAGATTTTGTTGGCTTGTGAGTTAGAAGTTGTAAAAACTGAGTCTTACTGTGATTTAACTTAAGTTTATTTTCTACAAGCGGTGAACTTATGTCGTGAATTTCACTGAAACAGTGCCCTTGTTGCACACAATATACTTGTACGTTACTACCAAGCTAGAGTCATCAGCAAACAGAAATATTTTAAAATCACCTGTAATACTAGAAGGTATATCATTTATGTAAATAAGGAACTGCTGTGGCCCCAACACTGTCTCTGTGCTCCTCCCCCCCCCCCCCCTCACCCATTTAACCGTGTCCCACCCGGACCCAACATCACAGCCATTCTCAGTACTGTGGAAATTAACCTTTTTCTGACTGTTCTTAAAGAAAGAGATGAACCAAATGCGAGCTACTCACCGTATTCCATAATGATCCAACTTGCCAACTTGGAGCAATATCTTGTGACCAACAAAACCAAACGCCTTAGTTAAATCAAAAACGATGTCTAGCGTTAGTTTAAAAAGTCCAGTATACCACAGTATCTCACACTTTCAGTTGTTGAGCCATTTCTAAAACCAAACAGTACATTTGACAACAAATTATGTGAAATGAAATGTTCAAATGTGTGTGAAATCTTATGGGAATTAACTGCTAAGGTCATCAGTCCATAACCTGACACACTACTTAACCTAAATTATCCTAAGGACAAACACACACACAAATGCCCAAGGGAGGACTCGAACCTCCGCTGGGAGCAGCCGTACAGTCCACGACTTCAGCGCCCTGGACCGCTCGGCTAATCCCGCGCGGCTGAAATGAAATGATCCTTTTTCCCGCAGCCTTTTCAATGACTTTAGCAAATACTGATGGCACAAAAATAGGTCTAATATTGTCTACATTATCCCGTTCTCCATTTTTATAAAGCGGCTTTCCTACTGATTTCATTAATCGCCTACGAAACTGCCTATTCCTGAAGGAAAAATTACAAATATGGTTAGGTGCAGGGCCAATATGTGCAGCAGATTACTTTAGTATTCTGCTAGGAACTCCATCATATCCATCCTAGTCCTTAGTCTTCAGTGATTTAACTGGTGACTCAATCTCTCCCTTATCTGTATCACAGAGGAGTATTTCAGATACCATTCTCGACAGCCATTGTCCAAGAGAATTGTATGAGTCCCTGTAGAAACTAAGTCTTTATTTAATTCAACAGCTAAGCTGGGAGAGTAATTGTCAAATTTTGTACATATATCTGAATTATTAGTAGCAGACACTTTTACTACGTACTGACTTTATATCCTTGACCCTGTGCTGCTGACCAGACACTTCTTCACGACTGACGATATTGTTTTAATTTTATCATGTGAATTAGCTATTTTATTAGGGCACCACATCCTCTTTGCCTTCCTAATAACATTTTTAAGCACCATACAGTACTTATGGTTTTAACGGGCTACTGTAGTTCGCTTATGACTATTTCTAACATTTTTATATAATTTCTACTCTGTTCTATATGATATTCTTATCCCACAAGTCGCTTCTCCAAGTTACCTTTCACTGATAGTACCCTGTTTCGAACGTTCTAATGGAAAGCAGCTTTCAAACAGCACGAGAAATATGTTAAGGAGAGCATTATATTTGTCAT
This sequence comes from Schistocerca nitens, assembly GCF_023898315.1. Taxonomy (NCBI): domain Eukaryota; kingdom Metazoa; phylum Arthropoda; class Insecta; order Orthoptera; family Acrididae; genus Schistocerca; species Schistocerca nitens. The sequence goes on from NC_064615.1 coordinate 878,010,999, forward strand.
CTATATTATCAGCACCATGACATCCTGCCACTCTTGTTCCTTAATGAGATGTAAAATACTCTATTGCCGTTGGATTAGCTTTCCTACAGAGTTTGTAGTTGTACATAGTATATGAGTAGAAAAACTTTTTAGTATTAGAATTTGTGCATCATGATCTGAAAGGCCGTTCACCCTTTTACTAATGTCCATCTAGTTATGAAGAATAAGTAAAAATACTGTCTATGGCTGTGCTACTGTTGCCCTGCATCCTGGCTGGAAAAAATACAGTCTGCATCAGATCATATAAATGCCGGAAATCTTCCAACATCCTTTTCCTTGCACAATCACATACGAGTGCAAAATTAATATTGAAGTCATCACATACAGCTAATTTTTGGTACTTCCTATAAAGTGAATTAGGAACCCTCTCTAGCTTGAGCAGAAACTCTCTGAAATCGAAATTATCGGACCTATTAGTAATTATACGTCATAGTTTAGTTTGACTAAATTCAACTGTCCCTTCATAACATTCAAATATCTGTTCAGTGCAATGATTTGATACATCTATGGACTCAAATCAAATGTTTTTTACGTACATGTCCACTTGTCTACTCCGCAAAGAACACCTTGAGAAACAGCCAGCTAATCCTGGTAATGGAAGCATCTGATTTGTCACATAATTTAAGTGGTTCTCTGATAATCAATAACGTCAGAGTCAACATCTATAAGCAGTTCGCTAACTTAATCCCTAATACCTCTTACATTTTCATTAAGTATGCTAATTCCTTAAATTCTTGGTTACCTGACCTTCTTTGAAGGTGATTTCTTTGTTATAGGCACTTCCTTTAAGTAGGGATACCTATCAGCTGACTTCAGTCTAAAAAACGGTTCAGCTCTAACACCAACTAGTACCGGAATTTTCCCGTGAGTGATCCCACCATTGCTCACTACGCTGTCACCAATAAGCTTTGCCAACCTCCCCTTCCCATATCTATTGAGACGCAGGCCTTGCCTAATGAAACCCTATCTACCGACAGACTCAAGCGGCACGACTGCAATATGAGCCAAGCCCTCCGCCATCTGTGCCTTCTCAAGCCCCATGCTAACACGCCTAACAGCATTAAGTTGAGACAGATCATGACGCTCAAACAACTGTTCCACCAGTCTGAGTATCTATCTTTTCCAGGTCACCACCTACATCATAGTCCCGTCCCTATCAAGTCTATTCCCAGCTCCACCCACAATCACTATCTGATGCTCTTCCGTAAAATTCCTACATAACTCCCCTTTGTTAACAGGCTCCTGCGCCAACACTAACATAGGCTTCACAATTCTTGTAACCTGGTACTCAATCCCCAACACTTCCTGCAACTGCTGACGCACACTCTACCATGTGAACTACCTAATAGCAGAACCTTCTTTGTATTTGAAATTGCAACTGTCTTAGGGTCCTAACTATTAAGGTATGCTGCATGTTTCCTACACCTACAGCTACAACGTATTCTGTACGAGTCTAAGACGCTAACTTCAAGAAAATTATTCTAGAGTCGAAAAAGAAATCTTTCCGATCACATTTAGCATCCACAAAATCCATATATTACTTTATGGCACAACATTTTATCTCGTTACTGACCATAAACCACTGATTTTCCTATCTGGCCCTAACAGCCGACGTCTTTACATAGCCCAACGCTGGGCTGTCTTCCTAATCAATTATCTTATACAATTCATCATCAGCAGACGCAGCACAACATGCTAACGTGGAAGCCCTGTTCAGGCTATCTACTAGGTTAGAACGCACATTTACTCTCGAGAAGTTGTGTATTTCCAAAGGGATGGCACCAAAAAAAAAAGCTGCCTACACGATTTTCCCCTCACAGCAATTGTAATTGTAGAGGACACGGTTGAGGACACTCTTCTAATGAAAAATATGTATTCGCCGAGGTTGGCCAGAAACGCTACCACACCACTCCCTACCAGAACTCCACACATACTTTTCTTTGAAAAATAGGATCCCCTTGGTACAGGGAGTACCGATGTTGGTAACAGACGGCAATGCCTGGTCTTCTGCCACCACTGCACGAGCATGTCGTAAACATTCACTATGTTGGCCACCGGAGGATGTCATGCATGCAAGCGCCCGCAAGTCGGCAGCTCGACTGGCCAGGTAACATGCAGGATATAAAACAGCATAAATCTGGGAGTCCGGCACGTCATCCCAGTCAGCAAAGCATCCACGTTTGGAAAATGGTGGGGCGCCTGCGAGAGCATGTGCACGTGGGCTTCGCTAATTTATTTCTGCGAGAGATGCTACTCATCCTCATTGGCGCTTACTTCGATTTGCCACTCGTCATTCGAATGCCGAACGCCATAGCAAGAGTAATAATAAGCGCCTTGTAGAATATATTCGCCGTTCAAAGGGCCCAGCAACGAACGTTTCTGACAATGGCCCTCAATTCCAGTCTAGTATGTTTCAGTATTTCTGTTCTCGGACTGGCTTAACGCACCTGATAACAGCGTCGTTTCATCTAGCTGAGCGATTGGTCCGCACATTTAATGTGCAGATGAGAAAAATGACGTCAGCAGTACCAAAAGGCTAGATCCAGACCCACTTCTTGGCCTCCTGTAGGACAACATCATTCCTTAGATGCCCTCTGGTGGAACTGTAGCGCGGCCGCCGACACCAGGTACACTGGGACCTGCAGTGACCTGCACCACACCCTCACCAATCGAACCTTCGCTCGTGCAATTTTCTGGGTACAAAGGTGTCACCTTGCACCTCCAGGAAAGTTCGAGGATGACTACCAGGTACAACCACAGCCACTTCATGATGACAGATGTTCACCACAGAAGCCAAACGTGCCATGCTGACATGGCATACAAACAAGGTGCGCCTGCACCTAGTGGCTTCCACCTTGAGCCAACCACCAATGGCCCCGGAGATGGCTTGATACAGCTTTAGACGCTAGATGAAGACAGTCCAACAACCACAGGTCCAGCGATATAGAAGCAGATCCTGCTTTTAGTGGGACATTTTCTCACTTCCAGGACCAATGAGCCCAAGCAGAGGCACAGAGACCGGAAGACCAGCAAAGTCGCCTCTAGCATCATGATGACGCCCACGCCGCAAGCAGAGGACGCAGTACAACCACAGTCACCCGTCAGTGTAAAGGTGGATAACGATCCCATAAGTATCGTGCCCAACCAACATCTCCCTGCCCCCAGTACAGCATTGCCATTCCGACAGCGACACTTTCGAGCCTGTGGATCTTTTTGAGGGGGGGAGGAATGATTAATCTGTCTCCTCAAGCAGCGAAGTCGAGAGTCTGCAATGTATGCTGCCAAACACATCACCTGCGACAGATAAGAGGCGTGCGCTGTCGGTCACATAGGTCTAGCTCCTGACGTCGTGCAGGAAATAAAACAGCCCGCCTTCGCGGCATGAACTTTTTACCGTACTGTGCTCCATTACCTACCTCACTGATGGTGACCGTACGTAACTGGCATGGTTTTTGGATCTCGCTTGGACAATTCTTTGGATAGCGAAAATACTTTTTCATGCATACCTGTATGATCAGAGAGTATCTGAATTCTTCTCTTGGTGTGTCTGTAACTCTACGACGACCAAGTGAGAATGGTTTCGTGAACTGTGAAGTGGTAATTCGGTATACATCCATACAGTATAATTAAGAGTGTTAGGAGTTGCACTACAGCAAGCACGTTATCCTGGATGAATTTACCCGTCTTTGTAAACAAACTAACATCTTCCAATAATGGCGTAAGTTGCTTCTCAAGCTACTGCAGATATTAGAGTCCAGTAGGACTATGAAGTAACAGCACAGGCTCCGTGAACTAAATGTCCATCATCCAACACCACAGATTTACAGAGAAGCGTTCTTGAAAATGTCTCCACAACGTTAAGTGCGTTTCCGTCGAACCACCGGTGTGAGTTACGAGTGCTATGGATGCCGTCACGAGAGAACGTTCCTACATAACTGTATTAATGGGATTACAAGTCGATTTGCAGCTACCCAGTGACAAAATTCGAAACTTCTCCTTCATTTCCTTCTCGAAGCTGTGGAACCTATAGCAAATTCTAAGGACGTAGACCGTGCATATGTAGTACTACTTGTTTTTTTATACGGAACACTGATACGTACAAAAATTTTTCGTACTGAAGGACTATGTTGCAGCAACCCAATCTTTACTCCTACTTCATCCACACTCAGCTCGTTCGCACGTTCAGAAGAGATATAGCTCTTTGGCACTTCATCAGTACTACGCAGTTTAGTGGAAACACGAGTAAACCTTCTTGAATGTGGTACTTGGCAGTTTAGGAACAGCAACGGGTTTTCCATAACAAAACTCGTACGCAAATCGCATATCAGCATATTCGCCATATGTAAAACAGTAGAATTGGCCGACAGATCAGTCACAAGCACAGTTTCTAAACTGAGTTATGTAATTTCCAACACAACTTTGCTACTGAAACTTCAAAAAAAAATGGTAAGCGATAAATAAACTTATAGCAACGAGAGTACCAACACGCGAAATGAGACCATATTTTTGTGACCGTCTGTATCTCTGCAACCAATGAAAACTGGAAACACGTGTTTCGGGATGTTTTTTGCGAGTAAGACACTGCAACTAGCTCTAAAGACTTTCGTTTATAAGTGCCATTACTGAACGGCTTGGCTTGGAGGCCAAAAGGAATTTATTCAAACAAACTTCACAGTCACCAATGTTATTTATGTTGCCTGTAGCGTAATTCAAAAGGTTTAACGTCTCAAGCTCTGGTGAAAAGTCACACTACCGTCGCTGAAGCGCTGGCACTGCGGATTTTATGGTCTTTTGGAAAAGTAGATAATTTCACTACAGAGTAATTTAGTAAAGAAATATCTTTGTTCATAAAAGCTAAATACTAACTACAGTTGAAGTAGCCACTATTTTACTTCCGACGCAACACAGAGGACAGTGTCGAATTCACAATGGCTGCATATACAGGGTGTAGCGGATGCAAGTGCAGATATTTATTCTCGTGGCTGAGAACGATATACTGAACAACATTACATCAGTATTTACGTTGTATGCAGACAAATAATAACAACTATTATAAGTGGTACGTTTCTAGGTTGTGTGGTATCTCCAGGCACTTGTGTCCAGAGCAAGCCATTAATGCTTATTTTCCCCTTGGCAGCAGATCAGGTGTTAAAGTGTGTGAATGCATGGAAGCAAAACGGTGTGTCCATTTCGCGGTGCGGTTATGACTGTACACAAAATATCAGGTAGTAAATTGTGTTATGTGTTTGTGGGAAAACTGTTTGATGGAGACCAAGAACAAACAACACACCGATGGGTGTACATATTAGGGCACTACATATAAAAAAATCTAAACTTATACCCGTTAGCACCTGAATACACTTCAAAGCCACTTTAATATCAAATCACTAAGCTTATTTGCATACTACATTACCAGAGCTAATGAATGTTCAACACATTTAACGTGGTTAAGAAGCTGTTACATCTACTATATCTTTTCAAAATTTGCTTTCAAATTCTAGTGTTTATTATAAGTTTAAACTGAATTGTTTTTCGCTACAGTTATTGATACTTCATTTTAATCTTACTCATTAATATTTATCAATGACATTAAACAACACATTGATGAAATATTTTGAAATCCCCACATCAGAATGTGTAGAACTATTTACAGAATATAGACTGTACCATATTTAGCAACAGATCACATAGCTATTTGTGAAGCTTTTCGTGCGTTTCAAAGAGTATAGAGCTACAAACTGGAAGTCTAACTCACCGCAATAACACCAACTTTCATATTGTATCCCATTAGATCTTTCCGGCGCATTCTCATGGTTTCGTTTCTACATGTAAGGTGTTTGCTGGAGTGCAATTCACAGAATTTGTTTATTATGAGCGGATATCCTTGGCCCATGCGGTAAGCTTCTAGTATCTCGATAGTGCCTCGAGATGATGACAAAGCGACGTATAAATTCGAGTTAAACTCAATGTAGAGGTCACTCAAGACGACTTCCGTCTGACTGTCGTTCAGTAACAGGAGCCACATGAACTCGGACTGTCGCTTCTTGAACAGTTCCTGTGTGTACGAGAAATTAAGATATTAATGTAAAAATATGCCGTTTTCGAAGACAGCCACATAATGATTTCAACATAAGAAAATTGTTTAAGTTTCACAAGTTTACATGATTTTGCTTTCACATTCAACTAGCGCTTAGGCGTAAGGCTTGATAATAAATAGTTTTTTCGTTACTACTTGGCTATTTGCTAACATATTTGTAAATACCTTACAAGTTTATGTTTTGTATTTTTATTTCGTTGATGTAAAAATGTCTATTCTCACTTTTGAAAGTATGCGCTGCTTACAGATTCCTAGATTACTAATTAATTCGATTGTATATTAAAAATTCACTTATATAATAAGGATGCATCTCCCCATGTCTGGCCGGCCGCGGTGGTCTCGTGGTTCTAGGCGCGCAGTCCGGAACCGTGCGACTGCTACGGTCGCAGGTTCGAATCCTGCCTTGGGCATGGATGTGTGTGATGTCCTTAGGTTAGTTAGGTTTAAGTAGTTCTAAGTTCTAGGGGACTGATGACCACAGCAGTTGAGTCCCATAGTGCTCAGAGCCATTTGAACCATTTTTCTCCCCATGTCTGTTGTCTCCCCTTGTGCACAAGCCTACTTGAATGTGTATGTCATTGAGTACTTTGGATGATTTTGTTGCTTTACGTACTTTAGTAGTTTGTTTTGTGACTGGATTGTTACTCTCCCAATACTCCGCATCCCCCCCTCCCTCTCCCCCTCCCCCGCCAACTCCCTTCTCCTGTTATCCTTTCTTTCACTTCCCTACTGGCCTTAAAATGAACCCTCTGTTGGATTAATGTAATTTGCGTATACAAGTTTGAATTCTTGTATTTAATGTTACATATAGGTCTCTGTTTCTATTTCTATATAAGTTTCCAGTGCTATTCTGTTATCAAGTTATTCGTATGTCTGCGTGGACGCTATTAACACCACTGCACCCGTACAGCCACACCACCTTGTGGCATATTTTGGGAGCTAGGTTTTGTAAATGGTGACAGTCCATCAGTTGAACTATCGTGGTGAGGATGTACACATGTGACGTGAAGGTAATTTTGGTTGTTATACTTACTTTGCTTTTCAATGTCTTTCCAATACCTTCAGTACCTTTACTCTTAACGACTTTTCTACGATGTACTTGTGCTTATGACCTTGTATCTACTTGCAAAATATACTGAAGATAGACTGGGCCCGAAAAGTGTCAATATAAAATCTTTGAACTACAAGTGACCAGTTCATTTCAAATGACCCATCAAGGTCGCAGGCCGCCTATGTCATCCAAGTCTCAACTTAAATCCTATAGGGACCGATGGCCTCAGCAGTTTGGTCCCATAAGACCTTACGATAAATTTCTAACTTAAATCCTAAAGTAATTGCGAACGGAGTATACACTTTGCATAGACGGTATTGTGTATGTATGAACTTAGTCTGATTTGTTTATTTGCCCTTGTGCTCATTTGTCTGCTGCTTGCGTCCTGAGAGTATCTGCTTGATTAAACTGCCAATGGCATCCCGTCCGTCCTCGAAAGATGATTGTGTAGCATAGTTGGTTCAGACTCTGCAACATCTGCTATGGCTGAGCAGTCCCACTCGAGAGTGGCAGTCTCCACTGCAGTTTGGGCACTTGAAATGTGAAGGACTTCCACCAGAGGCCGCTCTCTCCTTCCGTCTTGCCCTCTTCCTTATGTCTTCTTGCATGTGATCGTTCTTTGCAAGCTCAACCCCACTGCGCACAGCTTTTCGCCATTTGACACGGTCACCAGCTTTATTTTCCCACTGACTTGTATCGATGCTGGCCCTGGTCAGATCTCTCTTGCAGACATCTTCCTACTGGCCTCACACCCTCCCAAAGTTCTCCGTACAACACTTTTCTCGGTATTCGCTCAGGATCCATGCGCCTGACATGTTCCAGCCACCTTAGACGTCGATGGATCACGAGTGCATGAATGCTGAGCCGTAATACTTCGCTGTTGGGTACTGTACCCTTCCAAGAGATCTGAAGGATTCTCCGGAGACAACGGAGATGGAAACTGCTCAGTCGGGATTCGTGTTTAGCAAGAGTTGTCCATGTCTCACAGCTATACAAAAGAGTGCTGGTAACACAAGCGTTATATACTTGCAGTTTAGTTTTTAGTGTGAGTGGTCCTTTCTTTCATACTCTGTTTTTCAATCTACCCATGACATCCCATGGTTTTGCAATTCCGTTGGTAATCTAAATGTCCACAGACAAGTTGCTACATATTGTAGTTCCCAAGTAGGTAAAATCATCAACTACCTGGAGAGGATTGCCGTCAATGCTGATGGATGGAGGGTTGGTGGTTCCTTGGGCAATGATCTTAGTCATTAGGAGGCAGATGGTAAGACCAAATTTTCCACATGCATGTGATAACTTGTTGATTAGATACTGCAGCTCATCCACTGAGTTTGTTACCAGAACTGCATCGTCTGCTTATAAAAACTCACGAATAACAGTTGTATTAACTTTAGTCTTGGACTTTAGACGGGCAATGTTGAAGAGATTTCCATCAAACCTTGTATGTAAATACACTCCCTCCTCACAGTCTTCGAAAGCAAATCTCAGTAGAAGGGAAAAGAAAATGCCAAACAGAGTAGGAGCTAACACACACCCCTGCTTTACACCGCTATTTACAGAGAACGATTCCGATGTTTTGCCGTTGAAACAGATTGTTGCTTGCATTTTCTCATGGAAAGAGACAGTTACTTGTTGTAGTCTAGGTGGGCATCCAATCTTCTGCAGCAACCTGAAGAGCCCAATTCTGCTCACTAAATCAAGTGCTTTGACGAGGTCAACAAACTGAATATACAGTGGTCTCTGCTGCTCACGGCACTTCTCTTGCAGTTGCAGAGAAAAAAAATCATTTCCATGTTGATCGGCCCCGTCTGAAGCCACAATGAGATTCTGGGTAGATTCTAGATGCTAGAAATTGCAATCGTATTATGATGACTCTTGCATAAGCCTTCCGAGCTACACTCAACAGTGAAACGCCTCGGTAATTGTTGCAATCACTTCTGTCTCCTTTCTGTTTGTACAAAATAACAATCTTTGAATTTCGAATACTTAATGGGACGTAGCGTTCTTCCCAGATGATTGTGAGGAGTGAATGCAGTTGTTGTAGAAGAACAGGCTTGTTATACATAATAATCTCTGCAGATATCCCATCTTCACCTGCAGCCTTTCCATCAGCTAGGCAATCTATCGCTCTGTCAAGTTCTTCCATAGTGGACATTGCATCAAGTTCTTCCATACTGGCATTTGTTTGATGACATCAAGTGCATCCTTGTTTACTTCATTTTCAACTGTATACAGCTCGAGGTAGTGTTCAACCCGGCGCTTCATCTGCTTGCCTTCATTAGTAATGACTGCTCCTCTCTTCGTCTTCAGAAGAGACGTTTTTCTGACCAGTTGGACCAACTGCTTTCTTAATACCATCGTACATTGCCTTAATGTTCCCAGAATCGGCAGCTTTCTGTATATCTGCACATAAATTACGGGCAGTAGTTCTTTGTGCATCTCCTAGATGTTTGTTGTGCCCTGTTCTTTGCTTCTCGCCAGTCATCCCGAGTTCTTCCATTTGGGTTTCTTTTATAAGCAAGCAGGGATTTCCGTTTTGCCTCAATGACTGGTTCCATCTCCTCCAAATTTTGCTCGTACCAGTCCTTGTTTCTATTCTCTTTCATTCCATAGGCCAAAACTGTCGAGTTGTAGATGGCGTCAGGAAGTTGTGCCCATTTGTTATCAATATTCATTTCTGTTTGTGCGTTTCTTGATCAACTTTAGAAAGACATTTACAGTTATTATTATTGTCATTATTGTTCCTGTAACATCTTTCTGAAAGATAACACGAGAGTAATGTGTAAAAAACTATTAATCATTTATAAATCTCTGTAAAAGTAAAAAATCTGTCTTTGAAAATAATTGTCTTCTTAGTACTAGAAATGTATATTTTCTGGACATTTGAGCTTTGTACTTCTTGACTTTTAAGTTTCAGCATGTACTTGGCGGTAAGTAACTTTACCATCTATGCCATATCGTTTTTTTCAAGTTCGGATATGTATGAATATCAAGATTGTGCGCTGCAAAATAGGTGAAAATTAAATACTACGTATGCCCGGACGTAATTATTTCGAAGTAGGTATTTTTAAACGAAAACCTAATCGCCTGTTTCCAGAGGAATACCTCTAAACCCTGAGAACAACAAATATATCTAAATACAATGAATGAAGACAATAAGTTAAGTACTGAAGATTGCTAAATTAATTTTATATCAATCCTCGTTTTAAATTCAATCCCTGGTCGAAATATGTTCTTAGCGGGAGAGCTAATAACGAAAATATATGCAAAATACTTTATCAGCAAAATCTGTAATAAAAAAGTGCGTATTGTAGATTCGAGTAAACAGATTTGAGCTTCCATGAGACCTGAGGTAGTAGTCTAAGGCACCACGACAGACATGGACTACGTGAATATTTTTGCGGACTACCAGTATCCCTTCATGCTTGATGTTTTCCTCAGCAGCAATGGAATTCCCGCACCCACAAACCACCGACCACTAATTTACGGAATTGTTTAACCTGTGGATAGACATCTGATACCTCGTACTTCCGGAAACCTAACAAGAATTTGTCTAATCTAAGGCACGAAAAATCGATGCTGTATTGCGTTCCAAAGATGGACCTGCACGCTGTTAGGCAGGTGTACACAGTATTCTGACTCATCAGTTTCTAACACAGCCTGTCGCATTCCTGATTAGAGGGGAGTTTTATTCACGATTCCAAAACACCACATAATTCGCCACTTTTCTGCATACAAAACTATTTTTCCAAAATAATCTCCATTCAATGCCACGACCTTACGCCACTTTATTGGTACGGCTTGTATGACCGCTTGAAATACTCTGCTGGTCGACCTCGAAGCCAAATTCGTGCTGCATCAATAACCTTCCCACCATTCACATACTCCTGCCTGCGGAGTACATCCTTCAATGTTTGAATGTGATCCGTCGATCATCTCGGGTGAGAATGGCCGCACCTTCCTTCATTGCAGGAGTCAGCTGTGTGCGGCCGGTCGGAAGGAGGGAGATCGGCTCTGCCGTTTTAGTCCCGCATGTATGAACGTCGCATCCTCCCGTGGTCACCTCACGGAGGGGAGCAGAACAGCACGTCTGGGAAAGCATAAACAACCCTCTACTGCTTCGAATCAGCTTCATATTTCGTCGAATGGTTTTGAACCGTCCCTTACAACAGAGCAAAAACTTAAGTCGTTCTACAGCTCCGAAAGGCTGCGATCACGTTCAATGGTGTTTCACGCCTACGATGTCCTTAGAGACGGGCTGAATCGTCTTGGGCGATGTCAGCAGCGACAAACGTTTTCAAAGTGTCCTTCTGTTGCTCACTGCATACGTACTGTCGTTCCAGACGGCGAAATATCTGGGATTCAACGCTCCAAGGAAAGGGGTTGTTTCATTGCCGTCCTTTCCGCTACCCCCTAAAGCCTTCCCGTGTCTTCTATGAGCGTCAGTGTGTCTGAAATGTTTTTCTCGGTCACACATAAGAAAAATGCATCATTTCAACGCTGGTAGTTCTGACCACCGCAGAGGCATCGAAAGAAGTGGTGAAATGTGGGTAAGAGGGGGTGTGACGACCTTCCTATCGTGTGACACTTCGATGGTGACAAAATTGTGATGAAATTTGGTGCCAATGCGACATCACTAAGCCGTCTTATACCCCACATTGAAAGGAGTATACGGGACACACTTGTATGTGGCACCAGAATAAGATAAGAATGTTAATAAATTAAAATGAAACTAGGATACTGTAAACGATGAATGTCTCTGATAGGCTCGATAATGTGGATCGCTGACTGTGCGCGACCGCAGAGCCAAAGATACTGCTTTTTTGGAGCTGGGCGCGCAGTTTTGGGTAGCTGTCTGTGAGGGAAAGACGATGGAGTAGGTAGTTTTTGTGGTGTGCTGTGTGAAGCCACCAAGATTTAGATTAATGCAGGTATGTCAATATTGTTGAACATGGAAGCAGAAGTCTTCACGCAAATAAGGTAAAGATGTTCAATAATTATGGTTTCTGTTTTTGCCAGAGCGTTAGTATAGATGAGTTGGCTGATAATTTATAATCGTCGAGTAACCTCAGAATGTAGGTAAACGATTCTTATGGAGAGGCTAGTTCAATATTTCATTTTTGTACTGCCTTTAAAACTTGTTAACAGAGCTATGTGTAATATGATAATTTGTATTTATGTTGGATTAATGAAGTTAGATAATACTTGCTGTTTAAATCTCATTGTTTGTGAATCAATTGTGAGTAATGTAACTTCAACTGTCAGATGTTTTTGAAAAGTCAAACTTAACTTGCAATAGAATTTTGGTAAAAAAACTGATTGTTAGTAATTCACCATAATCAATACCGCCTCACAGTAAAGGTCATATAATTTTCAGAGAAGTTGGATTTTCTTAAATGTTCTCGTTTATCAGCCAAATGAATTTCATGTGCATTTCAAGTATTATGCCCAGCATTGCACACTGCTGAGCCTGTAATTAGCATATTCATATTTTTTACGAGAGACCAGAAGATACGGCGTTACTCCGTTGCTGCTTTAGAGGTAAGACATTTCAATTTGTTTGTTATCTGAAAAGGGCCTTAGGATTCAGGGGGGTGAATGTATTTTGCAGTGACTGTACTTTTTTATTGGTATTGGGAGTTGCATTGCCCAATCGATTCTTAAAGTATTGTTAACAATAAGACAGAGTAGGCACACCACTTGCACTGACAACACGCAACACGACAATTCGAGTTCAATACTCATTCCACAGATCAGACATTGATTCAACGTAATAGTAAATATAATTATTTCACTTCTTTAAAGAACGTTAAAATATGAAATTCAAAGCTCTGTCCTTATTTTCGCATATATTGACACCTTGTTGTGTGAAGTGTCGAAGAGTTCTTGGGTAACGTCGCAGGGCGCCTTGCTTTGCACAATTACAGAGGACGCCTGTAGGCGCCTTTGAGTCAGATTTCAATCTTCTGCTGCTACACAGCGAGAGACAATTACCAGGTCTAAAAAAGCAACCATTTAATCATGTTGCGCAGTGTAATTGCCACACAGGTTTCACCTGAACATTACTAGTTATAACCAAGATACAAAACTGTGGTGTTAAAACAGGATTAGTTTGCATGGCGAGCATGATGATTTAAACAAAGCAAGCAAAGTGGTGTAGCAAAAGATGAATCTAGACGTAGGTGTCTGATTTGTAAGCTCGTGTGAAGCGGTTTCTGATGGTGCACTTAACACTGAATTGTCACTCCAGTGTTCGTTAGCATTACTCCAAAACTTTTCGCCTATGTCGGCTGATACTTTCACTGGCTTCTCATTACAATTAAAGAGGAAATTTAAAAGCAGAACACTAATTAACGACGAGTAACATAAACTGCGGAGAGGATAATATTTATACTGGGTATTTGCAGCTAGAGCCATTTACGTTAAAATTATAATATATTTGAATAGCAGTATCTCAAATATATCCTGATGGCTGCGGCGACATTTGCGAGGTCCTTCTCGCAGTTTATTAAAGTATATATAGAACAGACTACGTCAATAAAGTATAATTAATGAAATATGAACAAACATACAACCTCTCACATAAGCTACTTGATAACATCTGCTGTAAAGTTCGTTAGAGGGCAGATTGCATGGTCGCGAGAAAACGATTGTTATTTATTCGGTTAATACACCAAAATATTCTAAAATATATCAGCCAAGTAATTACGGCTACAATGAATGTAAGCAACGTAAATGATCAGGTCTTTCGTGTGATTTTAATTTTAATCGGCATAAATAAATGGCTTCAAATGGCTCTGAGCACTATGGGACTCAACTGCTGAGGTCATTAGTCCCCTAGAACTTAGAACTAGTTAAACCTAACTAACCTAAGGACATCACAAACATCCATGCCCGAGGCAGGATTCAGATAAATCAATCTTATAATACGAGGGTTGTAACTTAAATAGTGGAACTTAATAGTGGCAACTATTTATTCACAACCGATACAAAAGAGTTACATGTTTGCACCTGTTACTGTCCTTCAATGTAGTCACCAGCTTTGTGTAGAACCCTTTGCCAGCGATATGGAAGAAGTAGTATACCGTTAGCAGGGCTTGTTCTGTTGATGCTGCGAATGGAGCGCTCTACTGCCTGTCGAATCTCTGGAACAGTTCTGAAGCGAACGCTACGAAGTGGTTCCTTCATCTTCGGAATCAAATCAAAGACACAAGGACTTAAGTCCGGGGAGTATGGTGGATGGTACAGTACTTCCCAGTCCCATCGACCGAACAGAGCAGCCACAGCTTGCACTGTATGCGCCCGCGGATTGTCGTGCAAAATGATGAATGGGTTGCGCAGAAAGTTTCGCCGCTTCTTTCGCAAAGATGGTCGCAGGTGATGCTCCAGAAACGAACAGTGATCCTGGGAACTGACGGTCTGCCGTGGAGGTACGTAATGCGTTAGGATAACACCATCACAATCGTACACGAGAATCACCATAACTTTCACCATACTGGGGCTCTGACGCACTTTCGACTTTCGCGGCAATCCATGATGACGCCATTCGTTGGATTGGCGTTTCAGTTTTGGCTCGTACTATGTGGCCCATGTCTCATCCAGTGTTACGATACGGCGTAGGAAAGCCTCTCCTTCGCCCTCATAGCGCTCCAAGTGCGTCTGAGCAGCGTCGTAACGCATCCATTTCTGCATTTCCATCAAGTCATGCGGAACCCATCGTGATGCAATTTTTCGCATGCTCAGGCGTTCCTTCAGGATGCCAAGCACAGTCGTATGCGCTAATCCGGTTTCGTGGACGAGCTCATGAATCGTATGGCGTCGATCACTGTCCACTAAGGCGCCAACAGCATACACATCTTCAGAGACGCTAGAACGATCTGCCCGATGCATGTCTGCCACAGTTTGCCGACCTTCTTTGAAGGCTTTTACCCAACGTGCCACTGTTCTGTACGGCAATGCTGATTCCCCGCACGCCTCTTAAAAACCTCGATGACACTGTCGTGCTGTACGACCTATCGACCATTCAATCTTGTTCCAATTCTATTGTTCTTCTTTCGAAAACATAGTGACAGCGTTACGTTAGACCGCTCACTCATAACTGACTGTTTCCCTCGACTGTGCGCACGCCTGTTACGTGGGACGGGCGAGTCCATTTGCTCGGAGGTAAGGCAGGTACTTCAGCAGCGTGTGCTATCAGCGACAATAGTAGACTCCATTGCATAGTGCCTCCACAGCTGTGCTGCCACTATTTAAATTCCAAACTACGTACATATTCATACTTGTTTGCTTATAAAGAAATTAACTGCAGTGTCATTTTTTAATAAAAATAAATACAAAGGTCATGCTTATTCAGTCCAGTCCCTCCTGATGACAGCATCTAATGAATTTACCTTTTTTCTTATATCCTCAATTGTACGTTTACGTGCTTCGACAATTACCGACCAATCACATTTATTTCTAAAAGACATTTGTGCTTCGAATTTCTTGGTCCCTACGGGCACCTACAACGTATATATTACACTATAACAAATACTACGTTCACACAACGCCACTCCATCTCCCACGCAACTCATCTCTGATCCATAAAAAGGAAGCGTTCAGCAACGACTCCTGTTAAAATACATACTCACACAGGACTCTTCTGTCAAGAGAGTTAATTTGGAGCTGGAACGGCTGCTCATGTCGGGTGCGGGGTCACACATTGGTGTGGTTCCTGTTGATTCTCTCAGTAGGTGGGATTATACTAGGCATGGCCTTCACCTCAACAGGAAGGGGAAGGGTAAATTGGCTGGGGAAATAGCAGGAAAGTTAAAGGGGGGAGGCACTATCATGAGTGGTAAAATACCAGTGGTTATAGGATTCAGAAAAGACCCTTTTTTAGGGTAGGGAGGACAGAAAGAAAGCAAATTTTAAGAGAGGTTAGAACTGAGACAAATCTTCAGTTTGAGAAAGAAATCAAAAAACGTAATTCCAGCTTATTACATCAGCATAAACAGCCATTGGTTAAGAATTTTCAACTGTCAGCAGATATTTTAAGTCCACCCAATCTTAACTCAGTCAATGAGAAATGTCAGCTATCTTTATTGCATCAAAATATTCGAGGACTGAGAAATAAAATTAATGAATTAACTATCTGCATAGATGAATTAGAGTCTTCAAACCCAGCTGACATAATCTGCCTCTCTGAACATCATGTGACCACTGGTATAGAACTTTTAAGTGTTACAGGGTTTAGGTTAGCATCTCACTTTTGTAGATCAGAAATGGAGAAAGGAGGAGTTGCCACATTCATCAGGAACTGTCATAAATTTAAGAACATAGACATTCATAAATTTTGCCTAGAACAGCATATGGAAGCATGTGCAACAGAATTAGAATTTCACAAAAAATCCTTCATAATATTAAGTGTATATCGAGCACCTGCAGGTAACTTTAATCTGTTTGTCAACCACCTTGAAGCTGTACTGGCCCATTTAACAACCAAAAACAAAGAAATAGTGGTTGCTGGTGATTTCAATGTAGATTTCCTTAAAGACTCTCCCAATAAGAACTTGTTTGAGTTAGTAACACTATCATTCAACTTAATTCCCACAGTAAAGTTCCCCACTGGGATAGCCACTTGCTCACAAACAGCCATTGATAATATCTTTATAGAAAAGTCCAATGAACAAAATTATATTACAAAACCAATAGTCAATGGCCTCTCAGACCATGACATGCAGTTCCTTCTGTTAAATGTTAATACTGAACAGGATATAAAATCTGTTAAATCTGAGCTCAAAAGGGTAATCAGTAAGCCAAAAATTGATTATTTTAGGACACTCCTCAGAGACATTCACTGGACTGATGTTTACAGCGTTCATGGCATGAATGAAAAATATAACATTTTTGCTAATAAAGTGCTTACCTTATTCGAACACTGCTTTCCCCCAAAACTTACCAAGGTTAGAGCAAAGTCTACAAAGAAGCCATGGATTACTCGAGGAATAGGGGTATCTTGTAAAACAAAAAGAAAACTGTATCTGTCACTCCGAAACATTTCCAATGTTGATGCTATAGCACATTATAAGAAATACTGCAAAATATTAAAGACTGTAATACGGATGTCAAAGCAAATATATTACAAGGAAAAGATAGTCATATCAGATAACAAAATAAAGACAATATGGGATATAGTGAAGGAGGAGACCGGTAGAACCAGGCATGAAGAGGAACAAATAGCATTAAGAGTAAATGATACATTGGTGACAGATGTGTATAGTGTTGCAGAACTTTTTAACAAACATTTTATAACTGTTACTGACAAGATGGGGTTGTCAGGTTCGGTAGATGCTGCTATGGATTACCTTAGACCAGACATTTCAAGTAACTTCCTTAATATGAATTTGACCCTCACTACCCCAACAGAAATAATGTCCATCATAAAATCTTTAAAATCAAAAACATCTAGTGGGTATGATGAAATATCAACAAAGTTAATTAAAGAATGTGATTCTGAGCTAGGTAACATATTAAGCTATCTGTGTAACCAGTCGTTTATTAGTGGAATATTTCCTGAATGGCTGAAATATGCTGAAGTTAAGCCACTGTTTAAGAAGGGAGATAAAGAAATAGCGTCAAATTTCCGTCCAATTTCACTGTTGCCAGCATTCTCAAAAATTTTCGAAAAAGTAATGTACAGTCGTCTTTATAACCATTTTATCTCAAATAACATACTGTCAAAGTCACAGTTTGGATTTCTAAAAGGTTCTGATATTGAGAAGGCTATCTACACTTACAGTGAAAATGTGCTTAATTCATTAGACAAAAAATTGCAGGCAACTGGTATATTTTGTGATCTGTCAAAGGCATTTGACTGTGTAAATCACAATATCCTTTTAAGTAAACTAGAATATTATAGTGTAACAGGAAATGCTGCAAAATGGTTCAAATCTTATATCTCTGGCAGGAAACAAAGGGTGTTATTAGGAAAGAGACATGTATCAAGCTATCAGGCCTCATCCAACTGGGAACTAATTACATGTGGGGTCCCACAAGGTTCCATTTTGGGGCCCTTACTTTTTCTTGTGTATATCAATGACCTTTCATCAGTAACATTACCAGATGCCAAGTTTGTTTTGTTTGCCGATGATACAAACATTGCAATAAATAGCAAGTCAAATGTAGTCTTAGAAAGATCAGCCAATAAAATATTTGTGGACATTAATCACTGGTTCCTAGCCAATTCTTTGTCACTAAACTTTGAAAAAACACACTACATGCAGTTCAGAACTTGTAAGGGGTGTCCCAAGAGTATATGTCTAACATACGATGACAAGAAGATAGAAGAAGTGGACAGTGTTAAATTCTTGGGATTACAGCTTGATAATAAATTCAACTGGGAGGAGCACACCACAGAACTGCTGAAGCGTCTTAACAAATCTCTGTTTGCAATGCGAATTTTGTCAGACATAGGGGATATAAAAATGAAAAAGCTGGCATACTATGCTTACTTTCATTCCATAATGTCATATGGGATTATTTTTTGGGGTAATTCATCAAGCCAAGCTAAAGTTTTCCGGGCACAAAAACGTGCAGTGAGAGTTATATGTGGTGTGAACTCAAGAACATCCTGCAGAAGCCTGTTTAGGGAACTAGGGATACTAACTACTGCTTCCCAATATATTTATTCCTTAATGAAATTTGTCATTAAAAATATATCACTTTTTCAAACCAACAGCTCAATTCATGGAATCAATACTAGAAATAAGAATAATCTTCACAAGGATTTAAAGTCACTTAGTCTTGTACAAAAAGGTGTGCATTATTCAGGAACACACATTTTCAATAACTTGCCAGCAGCCATAAAAATCTTAACAACCAATGAAATTTAGTTTAAGAGAAGCCTAAAGGATTTATTGGTGGCCAACTCCTTCTACTCCATTGATGAATTTCTTAGTAAAACCAACTGATTTGTATATAAGTACAACATAACTTCTGCACAATTTCAGTGCAGTAATGTGTTCATTGAAAATTTGTGTGTGTGTGTGTGTGTGTGTGTGTGTGTTAGTATAATCTAACTTCTGCACCATTTCAGTGCAGTAATGTGTTCATTGTAAATAAGTATTACAGTAGTTGTATTACCCTATAAATAAATAAAAAACTTTTTTATTTTAAATTCAGTGCATTAGTATTTGTAAAATTACTCTTAGTGTTCATTAAAAAATGACGATCATTCCACTTGGGACCTGTGGAATGGTACATTAGCTTATTTGTTTTAATTGTAAATATTTGTCATGTATTGTTGTTTTTCTGACATGTTCCACATCCTGGAGGACCTCCTCACTACGGATCAATTGGAATGAAAGTAAATCTAATCTAATCTAATCTAATCGCACCAGCGACTTCCGCTACGATAACCGCTAACGCAGACGCCTACCCAGTAGTCTACTTGCGATGTCTGTGGCGTCCCCCAGTGGTTTTTACTCGTATTTGTGGGCCCACACGGAGACTTTCACCGCTGTCCATAACATTTATTCGTTAAACAACGTCATTAGTTTCATCACAAGTCGTCCGCAGAATATTTTACCAACGTCCATTTTCACAATCATTTTTGAAAGTCAATGGAACATTTCTTTCTGTAGTTCTATTTATTTGTTGCTGCAAATATGTTACACTATGTTAATACGTATTTCAGTTAAACGTTCTAATGTGTTTAATAAATGAAGAAATCAGTGACAATGCCTGATTTCCTGTAGTAAAAGGCTTACAGGCATCAAATGAAAACAGATGTAAACCTGAAAACCGAATACTTTGGTCTCGTTTTGGACAATGGGAACTAACACACAGCTGAGGACCGATATGTGAGAAATAAAAAGCGAGGGCAAAGAAGTGACAATCAAGGAAGGTAAACTAAGGAATGAGAAGGAAGACCTGAAAACCCAGAACTTACAAGGGAAAACTAAGAAGCGAAACCTGAAAAGTGAGACCCAGAAACTTAGAACTGCGAAACGTTTCCCGAGAACTATGAACTTAGAAGCGAGAACTAAGAAGCAAGAACTAAAAAGTGACACCCGAAGACTGTGAAGCGAGGATTAAGAAGCAAGTACTGAGAAGCGAAACCGGAAAACCGGGGACTTAGAAGCGAGAACTAAGAAGTGAGAGCCGAAAACCAAGAGCTTAGAAGTGAGAACTAAAAAGCGAGACCTGGAAAACGAGAACATAGAAGCCAGAACTGAGAACCGTGACCCGAAAACCGAGAATTTAGAAGCGACAGCTTAAAAGCGAGAGCTGAGCAGTAAGATACAAAAACTGAGAACAGAGAACTAAAAACCGAGGACCGAGGTCGGTTCCCGAGAACAACGTGAACTCGCTGGAATCGAGAACTTTGTAGTTCTCGACTCTCGGTTTGTCCATCATTAGCGAGAGTCGGCCGGAAGAGCCCTTGGCGAGCGGTCGTAGTGAACGATTGTTACATAAGTCGTGAGACTTCGACTTTGAGATGATACGCCCGCCGATGAAAAGAGAGTTGGTCGCGCGAAGTGGTTCAATGTTTACTAAAATTGCTAATCAAGTGGCTCATTTAACAGCAGTAGCATATAGAATACTAAGGAATGACGAGATACACTTGAAGTTCTCTAATGTTGTATACACAGCAATAAAGAGTGGTCCAGTAGGCAGTACAGTGGAAGAGAAATTGACATCTCTAGAAAGAGCAATCATAAAAGCTGGAAAGAAAAACATAGGAAGTACAAAAATTTTCAGGAAAATTCAGGAATACAGAAATACAAGTCATTGTGGAATGAAATAAATAGGAGGTGCGGGGAAGCTAAGACGAAATGGCTGCATGAAAAATGTGAAGAAATCGAAAACGAAAAGATAGTCGGAAGGACTGATTCAGCATATAGGGAAGTCCAAAGAACCTTTGGTGAAATTAAAAGCAAGGGTTGCAACATTAAGAGTGCAACTGGAATTCCATTGTTAAATGCAGTGGACAGCGCGGAAAGGTGGAAAGAGTACACTGAAGGCCTCTGTGAGAGGAAAGATTTGTCTGATGTGATAGAAGAAGAAACAGGAGTCGATTTAGAAGAGAATGGGGCTCCAGTATTAGAATCAGAATTTAAGAGAGCTTTGTCGGACTTAAGATCAAATACGCCAGAAGGAATCGATAACATTACATCCGAATTTCTAAAATCATAAGGAGAAGTGGCAACAAAACAACTATTCACGTTGGCGTGTAGAATGTATGACTCTGCAATATACCGACTGACTTTCGTAAAAATATCATCCACTCAATTCCGAAGACTACAAGAGCTGACAAGCTAGAAAATTACCGCATTATCAGCTTAACAGCTCATGCATCCAAAATGATGACAAGAATAATATACAGAAGAATGGAGAAGAAAATTGAGATGTGTTACATGACGATCAGTTTGGCTTTGGGAAAGGCAAAATCACCAGAGAGGCAATTCTGACGTTGCGATTGATAATGGAAGCAAGACAAAAAAAATCAAGACACGTTCATAGGATTTGTCGAGCTAGAAAAAGAGTTCGACAATGTAAAATAGTGCAAGATTTTCAAAATTCTGAGAAAAATAGGGGTAAGCTATAAGGAGAGGGGTAATATACAAAATGTACAAGAACCAAGAGGGAACAATAAGAGCCAACGAACAAGAACGAAATACTCGGATTAAAAAGTGTGTAAGACAGTGATGTAGTCTTTTGCCCCTACAGTTCAATCTATACATCGAAGAAGCAATGATGGAAATAAAAGAAAGGTTCAGAAGTGAAAGTAAAATTCAAGGAGAAAGGATATCAATGATACGATTCGCTGATGACGTTGCTGTCCTGAGTGAAAGCGAAGAAGAATTACGTGATCTGCTGAATGGTATGGAAAATCCAATGGGTATAGAATACGGATTGAGAGTAAATCGAAGAAAGACAAAAGTAGTGAAAAGTAGCTGAAATGAGAACAGCGAGAAACTTATCAGGATTGATGGTCACAACGTGGATGAAGTTAAGGAATTTTGCTACCTAGGCAGCGAAACAACCAACGACCGAAGGAGCAAGGCGGACATCAAAAGCAGACTAGCCCTGGCAAAAAGAACATTCCAGGCCAAGAGAGGTCTACTAGTATCAAATATGAGCATTAATTTGAGGAAGAAATTTCTGAGAATATACTTCTAGAGCGCAGCATTGTATGGCAGTGAAACATGGACTGTAGGAAAACCGGAACAGAAGAGAATCGAAGCTTTTGAGATGTGGTACTACAGGCGAATATTGAAAATTAGATGTACTGACAAGGTAAGGAATGAGGAGGCTCTGCGCAGAATCGGAGAGGAAAGGAATATGTGGAAAACATTGACAAGGAGAAGGGACAGGATGATAGGACATCTGTTAAGATATCGAGGTCTGACTTCAATGGTACTAGAGGGAGCTGTAGAGGGCAGAAACTATAGAGCAAGACAGAGATTGGAATACATACAGCAAATAATTGCAGGCTTAGGTTGCAAATGCTATTCTGAAATGAAGAGGTTGGCACTGGAGAGAAGTTCGTGGCGGGCCGCATCAAACCAGTCAGAAAACTGATGACTCAAAATAAAATAAAATAAAAGACCATGTAGAATTCAGCCAAAAACCATATAGAATTCAGCGAAGTCTGATTATAGGGAAAAAAACTATATAAACTATATGACAATCAAATCCTCGACGCCCGCATCTCGTGGTCGTGCGGTAGCGTTCTCGCTTCCCACGCCCGGGTTCCCGGGTTCGATTCCCGGCGGGGTCAGGGATTTTCTCTGCCTCGTGATGGCTGGGTGTTGCGTGCTGTCCTTAGGTTAGTTAGGTTTAAGTAGTTCTAAGTTCTAGGGGACTTATGACCACAGCAGTTGAGTCCCATAGTGCTCAGAGCCCAGTCAAATCCTCGATTCGTACCGTACCCGGCTTTGGGCCAAGATAGAAGCACCAGATCTACGCCACGATAAGCAGTGAAAGTATAATGAAAGGTCTGTTATAAATACCAGACCCTAGACCGATCCAGAAACTGTTC
Source organism: Schistocerca nitens (assembly GCF_023898315.1). NCBI lineage: Eukaryota > Metazoa > Arthropoda > Insecta > Orthoptera > Acrididae > Schistocerca > Schistocerca nitens. The sequence goes on from NC_064615.1 coordinate 878,034,216, forward strand.
TAATACTGCGACAGCAACTGTTGAAGTATAAATTCAACAGCGTGATACAGTTGAGGCATAGACGTATTGCTCCCAGTGATGTGCTAATATCCACACACAATACAAAATGTATGTATGTTTGTATATATGTATGGTATAAAGGAAAAGGTGTAAACATGGACCCCCTCTTTGGTTTTTACTTGAAGGTACCTTCTCTTATAAAAATTGTAGATTTTATACCTCCGTTAACAACTATAAGACGTTTAAGGAATGATGTGAGGCGAAACAATGATTAGTATCCATTATTTCTATTCGAAAACAAAGATTTACAAAAAGCTTGTAAAATGGAACTTAAAAAAAATTCGCGCATCCACAGAAAGGTCAAGAAATCTTATGAAATATTTTAATGAAATGGATTAAAACAATACAAAATGGTAGACTAGTCTACAAAAAGCGACTTTCGTACATTCGTGCAAGAAATATGAAATTATTTAGAGTAACCGCAAACGTAGGTAGCTCCTTCAGCACCAGCAGAATCTAAGTGTGCCCACATTTGGCACATAGCACATTTATTCCACACCTCTCCTCTCTTGTCCTGAGAGAGCTTTTCATCACAAAAGATGAAACTTGCATCTCTTGAGTCTGGTGTATCCCCACCGTTCACATCAAGGTCATTATCACGGTCCACAAGGTGAGGACTGCAGGAGCCTGGAGAGTCGATAATGATGAATCAGACAGTTTTGTGGAACAAATTTTCTCTTTTCGAAGGCCTTTGGATTTTGCACTTCTATCCGCAGGGCAGCCTCTAACCACAGAGAAACTCAACGGCCTCGTCTTGACAGCACTTTTGTCAAGCGACATTGTCAACTGATTTTTGTATGACGTTCCAGTGATGTGGCAGGCAGTTGCTGCTTTTCGTCCCCGCCTCGTGGTTCTCTTATTAATGTTAGGGACAGGAGATATGTCGAACAGTGAAACTGCATTTGTTTAAGTCCCTGGAGAACTTCCTGGTGTTTCAGTGGCTCCATCGACTGACATAGCTAGAGCCTGATGTGACTCTACATCAGGATAACTCGAAGAAGAAGCAGATGATGTCGATGGTCCAGAGACAGCAGGTAGAGGAGCATATGATTGAGAAGCATTAGGCCTCTGTCCCACTGTGGCGCAAGTTTTTTTTGCAACCAGGTCAGCACATATGAAATCAGCTTCGGTGAAGACGTAACGGTTGTTGTTGTTATGGTCTTCAGTCCTGAGTCTGGTTTGATGCAGCTCTCCATGCTACCCTATCCTGTGCAAGATTCTTCATCTCCCAGTACTTACTGCAACCTACGTCCTTCTGAATCTGCTTAATGTATTCACCTCTTGGTCTTCCTCTGCGATTTTTACCCTCCACACTGCCCTCCAATGCTAAATCTGTGATCCCTTGATGCCTCAGAACATGTCCTACCAACCGGTCCCTTCTTCTTGTCAAGTTGTGCCACAAACTACTCTTCTCCCCAAGTCTATTCAATACCTCCTCATTAGTTATGTGATTTACCCATCTAATCTTCAGCATTCCTCTGTAGCACCACATTTCGAAAGCTTCTATTCTCTTCTTGTCCAAACTATTTATTGTCCATGTTTCACTTCCATACATGGCTACACTCCATACAAATACTTTCAGAAACGACTTCCTGACACTAAAATCTACACTCGATGTTAAAAAATTTCTCTTCTTCAGAAACGCTTTTCTTGCCATTGCCAGTCTACATTTTATATCCTCTCTACTTCGACCATCATCAGTTATTTTGCTCCCCAAAAAGCAAAACTCCTTTACTACTTTAAGTGTCTCATTTCCTAATCTAATTCCCTCAGCATCACCCGACTTAATTCGACTACATTCCATGACACTCGTTTTGCTTTTGTTGATGTTCATCTTATATCCTCCTTTCAAGACACAGTCCATTCCATTCAACTGCTCTTCCAATTCCTTTGCTGTCTCTGACAGAATTACAATGCCATCGGCGAACCTCAAAGTTTTTATTTCTTCTCCATGGATTTTAATACCTTCTCCGAATTCTTCTTTTGTTTCCTTTACTGCTTACTCAATATACAGATTGAATAACATCGGGGATAGGCTACAACCTTGTCTCACTCCCTTCCCAACCGCTGCTTCCCTTTCATGTCCCTCGACTCTTATAATTGCCATCTGGTTTCTGTACAAATTGTAAATAGCCTTTCGCTCCCTGTATTTTACCCCCGCCACCTTTAGAATTTGAAAGAGAGTATTCCAGTCAACATTGTCAGAAGCTTTCTCCAAGTCTAGAAATGCTAGAAGCGTAGGTTTGCCTTTCCTTACTCTTTCTTCTAAGATAAGTCGTAAGGTCAGTATTGCCTCACGTGTTCCAATATTTCTACGGAATCCAAACTGATCTTCCCCAAGGTTGGCTTCTACTAGTTTTTCCATTCGTCTGTAAAGAATTCGCGTTAGTATTTTGCAGCTGTGGCTTATTAAACTGATTGTTCGGTAATTTTCACATCTGTCAACACCTGCTTTCTTTGGGATTGGAATTATTATATTCTTCTTGAAGTCTGAGGGTATTTCGCCTGTCTCATACATCTTGCTCACCAGATGGTAGAGTTTTGTCAGGACTAGCTGTCCCAAGGCCGTCAGTAGTTCTAATGGAATGTTGTCTACTCCCGGGGCCTTGTTTCGACTCAGGTCTTTCAGTGCTCTGTCAACGTAACGGTTAATAGGGTACACCTAGTTACTTCGAATCCGTTTATGTTTATTGCTATCTCAGCTGACTGAGTACGAAGGTAGGCTCGGTCAAAAACCTTCATATCGTCGTAGGGTGTGAGAGGACGCCAATTGTGGTGTAACCATACTCTCACTGCATCGCTGTAGTACGTTTTCAGAGGTCCCATGAACGCCTCATCTAGAGGCTGCAGTTTGTGGATGCAATGTGGAGGAAGTGAGATGATAGTCACGTGGTGTTCTTTCGCCAAGTCAGTCACATCCGGATTTCAAATGTAGCTATAATTACCATCCAAGATGAGGAGAATAGACCTTTGTTCAGTCGGACATCTTTCTCAATGAAGTGAACGAACCATCGCACCAGGAGGGGAGGGGAGGGCATGTTGGTTCTAGGGAAAACTATCACTGGAGGGACATAATGTCCCGAAGCGCTAACGCATGCGATAACTGTGATTGTATCCCGTCTTTCTGCAGTCGCTAGAGCTGCAATTTGTTTCTTCCCTTTCATGCCTATCACTTTTGGAATTTTGCTTTGGACAATGGACAGGTCTGTCTCGTCCATGTTATACACTCAGTCTGCTGGATATGAGTGTTTGTTGAAAGCGTTTGCCAATAAATCAGAGAAAACCATCACATTCTCTTTATTGAAGACTGAGGCTGTGGCATATGAAGTTCCACAAGGTTTGCGAATCGACAGCTGATCCTTGTGTCTCTCAACAAAGAGGCCAGCCCAAGCTTGTCCTGCTTTTCCTCCTTTGGAAGGGGTTGTCACACTATTTCTCTGGGCAAGTAAACATACTGTTCTTCTCAGATCCGCGAAAGTGAACCCAAAGAATTTTTGTTCATCTCAAGGAGATAAAAAACTATCTGTTTTTCGAGCTCTACGTTTAAAATCGATTTTCTTCCAAGTTTTGTCTCTTGAGCCGCTTGCTTAGAGATTTTATCAAGTTTAAGATATCTATGCAAAGTGGTACTAGGCATTCGTAAAGTTATTGCAGCTCCTTTCACAGAAGCCCCCTTTGCTTTCGCAGCTGCTATGGCACGTGCTATCTGCGATTTATCCCACTGATGCCTCTGGCTCTTACATCCACAGAGCTTCTTCGTTCTCGACATCTATAAGGACGAACAAAAGCACTAGGGTCTATTATCGCAATTTGAAAATTCAATTTGTTTGTATATTGCTGTGTGAGTTGTATATATGAACTATAAACAAAACTCTATTACCCATATCCCCATAAAATTATTTAAATGTTTTACACTGTTTAATAGAATAAATGGTGTAATTATGAGCCCTCCTTAAATAGGGGCCCATTTTTACACCAACCCAATGGGTCCATATTTACACCAACCATTCTTAAGCAACATGGCCACTATCAGGTCTAACCTAAAAGCGTGTGTAACGTAAAACTTGCTTCTAAATGTAGCTTAGGATTCCGTTATTCCGCACATCACTGAGAAATTGCTTTAAACTAATCAGAAGGATATAAAAAGAAAACGATTTCACATACCTGCCAAACGTTTGCAGTCTTCCACAACCACGAATTCACACAATAACCGACGCTGTAACTACACTGCCTGAAACAATGCTTCCAACTGTTCATTGCTAACGTCTATCAACAACAGGCACCGTTTCAGTCCTGGTCGCCAGACTGCAGCACTTCCCATACCCTCTTCCTGAAGGATGTCCATTTTTACACCTTTTCCTCTATTATTCATCTTTTTCAGCAACTATAACTGTATATGTCGAAGTAATCAGCGACCAGTTTTCTCAGGCACCTAGTGCCCTTCTTCAGAAGGTTTTTACTGTTGCATTATTTGAGAGTGCATGGTTCTTATTGTTAACACTTGCAAATAATGCTATAGTTATAACGTTCTGAAGAAGGGCAGTAAGTGCCTCAAACCGGTTAAGAATTGGTTGCTGATTATTTCAATTTGTATATATGTTCCACATCTGCTCCTAAACTGCTCCAAAGATTTCAACCAAACTTTGTTCGCATGTAGCCTATTGTTTGGAAAGGATCGCTATGTGGCTAAGTACCACTTACTTATTTTAAGGGATAGGGGTAGGGATGAAAACGAAGTGCGATCCACGACGCGGGAATACCCAGACTTTGTTCATCCAGCACGTAAGAAGAGAACTTAGTGACTTTTAAATAACTTTACACATAATTTCAAATCTTTGCGAAAGCTTCTCGCTGACAACCTCCACAAAACTATGATAGGAAAAAAAACATTTATGGCTTAGTACATTTTCGCTGTTTGTGTAGTACAACAGCCATATCAGGCATGACGCTTCACTTTATTGCTTCTTTACTAGTAACTGTATTCGTGACTCTTTCCAGACAGTACTGACATAGACCACTGAATGTACAGGGTGGCGCACGAAATGTGTTACCACTTTGTTTTTGAATATAAACTTTATTGTCAATACAATATGAAAGGAACATACACTATAATGAAGAGCCGTCCATGGAGATTTGTTCTAACTCATCACATGCTCAATATGTCGACCATTTCGTTTCTTAACTTCCTTCAAACGAACACTGAAGTTAGTGATTACCCTACGGCACATGTCTTCCGTAATTTCACTGCAAGCTTGAAGAATAAGTCTTCTGAGCTCTATTAAATCGCGTGGACATTTCGGGAAAATTTTTTCCTTTAGGTACCCCCCAAAGAAAACAGTCACATGGACTATTGTGGGGCCAATTTTGTCCCTCATTGAAGCGACCTGGAAACCTGAGTGAAATGATCCGCATGTCGAAATGCTCGTGTAAAAACTCCAACACAGTGTTTGCAGTATGTGGCCTTGCTCCATCTTGCATGAACCACTGCGTGTTGAAGGGCAAGGCAGTAGCAAGAAGCTGTGGAATTTCATGGCGCTCAGAAGACATATTCTTCAAGCTTGCAGTGAAATTACGGAATACATGTGCCGTAGGGTAATCACTAACTTCAGTGTTCGTTTGAAAGAAGTTAGGAAACGAAGTGGTGGACATATTGAGCATGTGCTGAGTTAGAACAAATCTCCATGGATGGCTCTTCATTGTAGTATATGTTCCTTTCATATTGTATTGACAATAAACTTTATGTTCAGAAACCAAATGGTAACACATTTCGTGCGCCACCCTCTATCTGCTAAACTGAATCATTGTATACACTGAGATGTGTCGTAAACTGCCGCATCATGTATGACGTTTAAATTTATCATTTCGCTGCTACTAAATATATTCACAACACATTTCACATACCGTATCCACATATGCCGTTGAATGTACCTGCAAAATCAGGTTCAGAAGAGACGACGCCATAAAGATGGACCTGCCTCAAAACAAAAGTGCAAGGCGAAATTCGCTAGAGATAAAACATAAATATGTGTACAAATGTGCATGTGCAACATGTTAAATATATGTGAAATTTGTGTGTGTAGACAAATCAGCGCTTAAAAAACACTTGATCACCTAAGTCGATTTGAACTAAACTGAGGCACACTTATTATTTACTTACTATCTGCAAAAAATACTGTGGGAGTAACAAGTTCCTCCCGTTTGGGTGGGTGTTATAAGATGCAGAGACAACAGTGGGAGGAAGAGACAGGCAGAGAGAGGGGGTAGGAGGAGATGCACAGAGATATGGAGGAAGAGGTCACAGATGGAAGAAGGGGAGAGGGAAATAGACAGAGACGGGGACAGGTAGAGAGGGGAGGACAAGGTGGTGTGGCAGAGTGGTAGGAAGAGACAGGCAGAGAGAGGGGGAGGAGGAGATGGACAGAGAGAGGGGGGAAGAAGAGATGGGCTGAGAGAAGAGTGTGGAGGAGATAGAGTGGCAGGAGGAAGTGGACAGAGGGGGGAGGAGTAGATGGACAGAGTGGGGTGAAGCGGATGGACAGAGAGATGTAGAAGTAGCAGATGGGCAGAGAGAGGGGCAGGAGGAGACGGCCAAAGAATGGGGACTGGAGGATGTGAACAGAGAGAGGAGGAGGAAGAGTTGGATGGAGAGGTATCAGAGGAGTCGGACACAAAGGCAAAGGGGGAGAATAAAACTGGAATAAATCCATACCCGGGTGCACAGGCTGGTTGAAGTATATAACGTTTAACAGTCGCTTTTGACTTACTTTGAAAGCAGACTTCTGAAGGAGTAATTGGGTGGCTGGCACAATTAAAATCGGCATCCCTGGACAGTTGTGATGAAAATCCCCTTGTAATGTACTTGATAAGAAGCCCATCTGATAGTATGCTGCCACTCGTCTGTTTAATTCCATTATCATTCTTGACTTTGCCAGTGTTTCTAGAGAGCATAACAAAGTCCTCATTATTTTCGTAAGAAGATGAACTAATGCAGATTTAAAAAAGACATGCCATTACAGGTACTCAGTTAATTTACAGTCAGTTAAGTCAAAAAACAGGAACACTTTTGATAAAAGAAAATGTTAAATGCAGTGTGGTACAACCATATAAAATATATAGCATCATGTCGAGTATGAATTGTTCCTTTGCTATCTTCTTTCCTACAGAACCTCAGTTTTTATTAGACCCAGGAATGGAGTCGATGGCGGTTATATTAAGACTGACTTGCCAGCTGAGTTGGTAGCCTTACTAACTGTCCCACAGAAGTCCTTGGTACAAGCCCCAGTGATGTCAAGGGTTTACATTGGAGGAGGGGGAAGTGAAGACAGAAAGTTATGAGCATAAGTGAAGAGAACTTTGAAGGAGAAATAGTCGCTCCGGTTTAGAAAACCGAAATAAAGTCTAAGAGAGGTGTACACCAAATATAAGCGTTGTTACACAGCAGAGCATGATTACTTAGCCATGACAAAAGGGTTAATTTTTTATGGTATTACTGAAGTAGTAGTACCATGATTTGAGTGACTGACGGAAGCAATGTTAAACATAAACTGCATTGGGACTACTGCATTGAGATTTGAGGGTAGCTCCTCCAGAACATGGTCAAGTTATTTTATACCCACAGTTTCAAGCTCAAATCCTACCTGAGAGATGAGCATAATACGAGATAATTCTGGAATTTGAGTTTCTCTCGGTCTATTATTCAAACAACAAATAGAGTGCACCAAGGTGACGTCTTCAACAGCTGCTAGTATTTCAGCATGTGCACGCCCACAACCTTCACACATCGTCAAGGCACCGACAGTGAATATTAATCAACAAGCAGCATTAATTCTGTCCCTCTGTTGTTTGAGCAGGGTCAGAGTACAATTTTAAGCAAGAGCTAAATATGTGTAACACAATTGCCTTAGAAGCTCTCTGATTGGCCTGTTGCAAATAAAGGGGCATACCTTAGTGGAGGAGAATGGGTATGGCTTAGGAATATGGGAGGGGAGTTTGGTGAAGGAAGGGGAGTGGGAGAGTTTATAGGGGACGAGAAGCGGATAGACTGGTGGAGGGGAAGTGGGAGGGAGGTCATGTTCGTGGTCAAAGGTCAAATTTGGTTCAGAGTGCCACTGCTTTTCAACTACTGCCCAAAAAATTCATCATGAAGGAACATCTTTCTGGGCGGGAATATACGTTTATCAAAAGTCTGTGTCGTCTTTCTGAAAGACAAACAGATCGTTTTGTCCTCCCAAAGAATCACACAAAAGTAACGAATTATTTTCTGCAACTGGTAAGGCGTTTCAGACTAAATGTAGAAAATTACTGTTTCATTTCCTATCAGATTTTATACACTGATTACAAGATTTTTGCAAGTAAACAGCGCTTTTATAATTTTTGGTCCTAATTGATGTTGAGGTTTCTGAAGACAGGTATACAGATACACACTCATTTTTCTGCCGACAAAACCATAAAGCGCGGTTTCGCGCAGTTAGTTTTGTCCCACGGAACCTGATCGGGAGCGTTATACACAGCAGTTGGAGACATAACAGCAAGCTCCGTATTCACGTTAGACTTTAATTTCCCTATAGTTTTACCGCAAAGTGACATTTACACAACATGTTTACTTGCAGTAAACTTGGAAATTTTACAACTCTCTATTTCAAGATTTCTTGAGTCTACTAAGCCAGCTCGAACAAGCCTGAGAAATCATCAATGTCCATTTCACTTTTGATTCGATGGACCCCGTCTAATAAATCTCCATTAGTGAGGATACATTGCCTTTAACGTACAGTTCTAAATCTTTCGGGTAGTTTTCCTTTCATATTTTTCCGAGTTTCGTTTTTGTGCATACTTGTTTCTACAAATTGTTATTTACCCTCACTAGTACACCTTAGACTCAAATTTTACAAAATGGAAACTATTTTGCTTCGCTAACCTGAAGTGCTTATCTCCTCCTTCACAGCCTCTTCTTTGTCACTGAAAGTCATTGCATACACAACATGGTGTCTTTGGGACTCTCAATTGGTACAACTAGTATCGCTTGACTTACGTTTCCAGAATCGTTAGAGATGTTTCTTTTAATGTTTCTGCAATTTATATCGGAATGTCAACGTCATTCGAATATATTTCCAAGAGAACAGCCAAAAAATTACACCTGTTTGTGTGTCTTAAGTATAACTTGTTGATTTCTATTGATATCGCATTCTTCATATATTATCTTCGAAATGTTGAGAGTTAACAGCATTCCGGGTTACTACTCATCCGTATAACTATGCGTTTAAGGTGCCTGTTCCGGGACGGTGAGGTACGCAGGCCTGAGATCGAGTCCCCCTAACGGCCTATCGCTGAGGGTCGGTGTATTGACCAGGCTCGATGTGATTTTTAGGCGGTTTCTCACATCCCACTAGGTGAATACCGGGATGGTACTCGAGCCCCACCTCAATTACACGACTCACAAACACTTAGAAAACTCTTACACATGTTCACATGAATAACACTGCACGCAGACTGTTGAGATGCACACATTCCGTCCCAGCGGGGGAGGAGGATGTCACGAAGTAGCGGTAGGAAGGTATCTGGCCACCCCTTAAGTCAACCGTAACGAATTCGTTCATAGCAATGCCATGATGACCCTGCACAGATTCGGGACAAAGGCACAACAAAAAGAAGAGGAAGAAGAAGAAGAAGAATGGCATTACACATTACTGCGAAACTCCGGAATCTGCACATTGATAGATTATACTAACAGGTTTGGCTTATATCAACAACATACCTTTCAAGAAGGTGCTGATGTGTCATTAGGTCCAGAGCCTGAAAATATTTTTAGCACGCCTCTACCAATATCAAGGCACATTCAATAATGTGCACTGCCAGTGAAGAGATACCTTATGCCCAACGAAAAAAGAATTTGAAAATGCAAATTTCGTTAATTATTGTTGACTTTTACGCACAGTATATTATTTAAGGAGGTATTGATGTGCAACTAAGGACTGAACCTGAAGAAATTGAATATAATATTTGGAGAGGAAAGCAAAATCTGTTATTAAGACTAAATCTTGTGGGAAAAGTTTAACTGAAAAATTTTAAACGTTTATTGAATTATGTAGAACAATTCATTAAAACCATGAATTTTTTTAATTTTAAAATATAGAGTAACTGACTAGATTACAATATTTTCAAAAGGTGGCCATAAAGTACTGCCTCCCTCCCCTCACCACCACCCTTGATATTGCGAGGGATAAAACCCCGCTAGGGTGAACATTTCTCCAGTTGCATGGTGGGCAATGGTATAGGAAATTCTCAATAATTTTACAAAAATACTTGCAGTGCATCTTAGCAGATAAAGTTTGACAGAGTACTTGTTTGAGTGTATTATTCTCGAACAAAAGATTTCAAGGCTTGTTTCGACATTCCGGATTTGACCATTCTCTCATTAGTGTACGGGTAGGGAGTTGGTAATATCAACCTCATAATGGAAACAAAGTACCAGATGACTTAGCAGACGACGGTACTACAGAGAGACATTTATGGCACGCATGTAAGCATGCGGGCCAAAAAATTACTCACCTGCACGAGACATCACGCTAATACGACGTAACATCGCCTCTGCCTTGATAACGGCCTCATTTCTGCGAGTAAGAAAGGCCACAAGTTTATTCAGGCACGCCATACCCAGCTGAAACTCACTGACGGTTACATCTTGTGTAGCTACAGTATTCAGGACTGTTTATTGCTACGTTTCATATACTGTTCAAAATAGTCCTACATATTTGCTGTGGTGTTAAGATCGGATGACTTAGGCGAGGCGAGGGTGACTAAGTGGTCGTCAAACCGGGAATTCATGCGTGCACCCACGTGAACGGAGCTGTTGGCATCGCTGGAAGACGAGATTTTCACAGAATACTTCTAATGAGGACCTGGACGGAAGGGCAGCACTCGGACACCGAGAATTTTGAAATGTGCAACCTCATTCATGTTAGCTGTAACCTCAATAACTGAGGTCATGGTTCGAAAAACATCCCCAAAACGTCACAGCACCATGCCGATCTGAACTACAGTCTCCACCCACTGCGAGTTAAGGGTCTCACTGGCCTGTCATTGCACTCCATACCACGCATCATTGGAAAAGTGGCCAAACTCTGACTCGTCGCACTACACGACATGCCTCCAGTCAGGTACTGACCAATTTTCGTGTTGATTGGTCCACTGACGATATGCAAATTAATGTGTCGCTGTGAGCAAAGATATTTCTATCTCACTTCGAATATCAATTACGTGTAGTTTCCTTCGCAATATTCGATCGAAAACTGGAACATCTGTACCTGTATTATTCTTGTTTTCGTGTACAGGACGGTAGAGTACAATTATTTAAAACTGCAAACACAAATACATTGAAACATCCTGGCAGATTAAAACTGTGTGCCGGACCGAGACTCGAACTCGGGAACTTTGCCTTTCGCGGGCAAGTGCTCTACCAACTTTTTTTTTTTTTTTTTTTTTTGGGGGGGGGGGACGCGAAGAACAGGCGACTATAAGTTTAGAACGCACGACGCTTGCCACATAAAGAAATACAGTTGGACGCGAAGAACAGGCGACTATAAGTTTTATTATTAATAAATACTTATTATTAATAAATACTTGAACCAAGGACCTCTCGCTTTTTTTTTAAGAAAGAAAATAACCTCTTCCACTTCAGGCGTTGGCCCCTATCACCCATACTACCCCCAAAAAACCTGTCTAGCCTAAAAACAAAAACAAAGCTAGTGCCACCGCCACTTTCATCCTAAAGCTAACTAGGACGGCCGTTCGCCACCACTTCAGGTTCCGCCTATTAATATGTGTGAAATCTTATGGGACTTAACTGCTAAGGTCATGAGTCCCTACGTTTACACAGTACTTAACCGAAATTATCCTAAGGACAAACACACACACCCATACCAGAGGGAGGACTCGAACCTCCGCCGGGATCAGCCGCACAGTCCATGACTGCCGCGCCTAAGACCGCTCGGCTAATCCCGCACGGCATAAAAGTTTTTCGTTTGAGGGGAGACTTGAACCAAGGACCTCTCGTTTCGCAGCTGCTCACGCTAACCACGGGACCACGGCGCTCCAACTGAGCTACCCAAGGACGACTCACACCCGTCCTCACAGCTTTACTTCCGCCAGTACCTTGTCTCCTATCTTCCAAACTTTACAGAAGCTGTCCTGCGAACCTTGCAGGACTAGCACTCCTGAAAGAAAGAATATTGCGAAGACATGGCTTAGCCACAGCCTGGGGGATGTTTCCAGTTTGGAAGGTAGGAGACGAGGTACTGGCGGAAGTAAAGCTGTGACGACGGGGCGTGAGTCGTGCTTGGGTAGCTCAGTTGGTAGAGCACTTGCCCGCGAAAGGCAAAGTTCCCGAGTTCGAGTCTCGGTCCAGCACACAGTTTCAATCTGCCAGGAAGTTTTATATCAGCGCACACTCCGCTGCAGAGTGAAAATCTCATTCACGAATACATTGAGATGACAAAAGTCATGGGAGAGCGATATATACATACACAGAAAACCTGTCTAGCCTAAAAACAAAAACAAAGCTAGTGCCACCGCCACTTTCATCCTAAAGCTTTAAAAGATTTTTATGCTGCAACTCGTGTTAAATATAGTCATCAGCTGTTCAGGAAAGCTGATCCGGTTGCTGTAGAGACCTTTGTAAACCTTATAAAGGAACAAGAGTGGCAAGATGTTTATAGCGCTGAGACAGTAAACGATAAATATAATGCTTTTCTAAAGACCTTTCTCATGCTCTTTGAAAGTTGCTTTCCGTTACAACGTTTAAAACAGGGTACTAGCACAAACAGGCAGCCTGGGTGGCTGACTAGAGGGATAAGAATATCTTGTAGAACAAAGTGGCAATTATATCAAAACGTTAGAAACAGTCAAAATCTAAATGCAGCAGCCCATTACAAACAGTATTGTAAGGTGCTTAAAAATGTTATTAGGAAGGCAAAAAGTATGTGGTATGCAGATAGAATAGCTAAGTCTCAGGATAAAATTAAAACCATATGGTCAGTCGTAAAGGAAGTTGCTGGTCTGCAGAGACAGGTCGAGGATATAGAATCAGTGCGTAGTGGGAATGTCCGTGTTACAGTATTTAATAATCACTTTCTGAATATAGCAGGTGAACTAAATAGAAACCTAATTCCAACAGGGAATCATATAGCGCTCTTAGAAAAAAGTGTTCCGAGACTGTTACCTGAAATGCTCCTCCATGATACTGACAAGAGGGAGATTGAGTTAATAATTAAATCACTAAAGACCAAGAACTCTCATGGATATGACGGGGTATCTAGCAGAATACTGAAGTATTGTTCTATGTATGTTAGCCCAGTACTTAGCCATATCTGTAACTTTTCCTTTAGGAGTGGTCGGTTTCCTGATCGATTAAAATACTCGGTAGTGAAGCCACTTTATAAAAAGGGAGACATTGATAATGTTGACAATTTTAGACCTATTTCTATGCCATCGGTGTTTGCTAAAGTTATCGAGAAGGTTGTATATACAAGGTTACTGGAGCATTTAAATTCACATAATTTGCTGTCAAATGTTCAGTTTGGTTTTAGAAATGGTTTAACAACTGAAAATGCTATATTCTCTTTTCTCTGTGAGGTTTTCGACGGATTAAATAAAAGGTTGCGAACGCTAGGTGTTTTCTTTGATTTAACGAAGGCTTTTGACTGTGTTGACCACAAAATATTACTGCAGAAGTTGGACCATTATGGAGTAAGGGGAGTAGCTTACAATTGGTTCGCCTCTTACTTTAAGAACAGAAAGCAGAGGGTAATTCTCCGCAATATTGAGAGTGGTAGTGATGTTCAGTCCCAATGGGGCACTGTTAAGTGGGGCGTTCCCCAAGGGTCGGTGCTGGGGCCACTGCTGTTTCTTATTTATATAAATGATATGCCTTCTAGTATTACAGGTGATTCAAAAATATTTCTGTTTGCTGATGACACCAGCTTGATAGTGAAGGATCTTGTGTGTAATATTGAAACAGTAACAAATAATTTAGTTCATGAAATAAGTTCGTGGCTTGTGGAAAATAATTTGATGCTAAATCACAGTAAGACTCAGTTTTTACAGTTTCTAACTCACAATTCAACAAGAACTGACATTTTAATCAGACAGAATGGGCATGTTATAAGCGAGACGGAACAGTTCAAGTTCCTAGGCGTACGGATAGATAGTAAGCTGTTGTGGAAAGCCCATGTTCAGGATCTTGTTCAGAAACTAAATGCTGCTTTATTTACCATTAGAACAGTATCTGAAATAAGTGACACTTCAACACGAAAAGTAGTCTACTTCGCATATTTTCATACGCTTATGTCGTATGGTATTATTTTTTGGGGTAATTCTTCTGATTCAAAAAGGGTATTTTTGGCTCAAAAACGGGCTGTTCGAGCTATATGTGGTGTAAGTTCGAGAACCTCTTGTCGACCCCTATTCAAAAATCTGGGAATTCTGACATTGCCCTCACAGTATATATTTTCTTTAATGTCGTTTGTTGTTAGCAATATTAGCCTATTCCCAAGAGTTAGCAGCTTTCACTCAGTTAATACTAGGCAGAAATCAAATCTGCATGTAGAATGCAGTTCCTTGACTCTTGTGCAGAAAGGAGTGCAGTATTCTGCTGCATCCATTTTCAATAAGCTACCACAAGAACTCAAAAATCTTAGCAGTAGCCCAAACTCTTTTAAGTCTAAACTGAAGAGTTTCCTCATGGCTCACTCCTTCTATTCTGTCGAGGAGCTCCTGGAAGAGCTAAAAAATTAAGCAAATTCCAGTGTTACATTGTTGATTGTCTTCATTTAAACTTATGACTTGTCACCTGAATATGTTTTTTTTTCTATATTTCATTTTATCTGTTTCTAATATCGTGTTATAATTTCATGTATTGACTCGTTCCATGACCATGGAGATTTCTCCTTAATTTGGTCCCACGGAACAATAAATAAATAAATAAAAAAATAACAGATGGTGGTAGTATAGCGTCCCCAAGTACAGAAGAGTAGTGTATTTGTGGAGCTGTCATGCGTACTAAAATGTTTCATGTGAAAAGGTTTCCGATGTGTTTATGGCCTTGCGATGGGAATTAACGAATTTAGAATGCGGTATGGTAGTTGGAGCTAGACCCATGGAACATTCCATTTCGGAAATCGCTAGGGAATTCAGTATTCCGAAATCCACAGCGTCAAGATTGTGCAGACAATACTAAATTTCAGGCATTACCGCTCACCACGGACAACACAGTGGCCGACGGCTTTCACTTAACATCGAGAGCAGCGGCGGTTGCATACATTTGTCAGTGCTGACAGGCAAGCAACACAGCGAGAATTAACCGCAGAAATCAATGTGGGACGTACAACGAACGTATCTGTTAGGATAGTACGGCAAAACCTGGCGGTAGCAGACGACCGACTGTAGGACCCTAGACGACTGGGAATCTGTAGTATGGTTAGATGAGTGCCGATATCCGTTGCTAAGAGCTGATGTTAGGGTTCGAGTGTGGCGCAGACCCCACAGAGCCATGACCTCAAGTTGTCAACAAGGCACTATGTGAGCTGGTAGTGGTTCCATAATGATGTGGGCTGTGTTTACATGGAATGGACTGCATCCTCGGGTCCAACTGACCTATCACTGACTCTATTTGGTAATGTTCGTCTACTTGGAGACCATTTGTAGCCGTTCATAGACGTCATGTTGCCAATTACCAATGTCATGTCCTGGGCCACAATTGTTCTCGACAGTTCGAGCGAATGATTTGGCCCCACAGATCGACCGACGTGGCTCTAATGTAATATTTGTGGAACTTAATGGGGAGCTCAGTTCGTGCACCAGCAACACTTTCGTAATTATGGTCGACTATAGAGGCAGATGGTTCGACATTTCTTCAAGGGACTTCCAACGACTTGTTGTGTCCATGACACGTCGAGTTGCTGTTCTACGCTAAGAGGTTGACACGATATTAGAAGATGTCCCATGACTTTTGTCACATCTGCTAAGATTAAGTCATCCACTGTGCAGGCTTGAAGCAACGTCGGGCAGACTGTGAGGTGTTCAGCATCCTGAAGTTCTCCACACTCACAGGTTGCATCTTCAGTACGTAGTCCTACAGTTTCGAATTTTGTTCGCACGTCTTCATTCTAATCCGCAATTTGTTCAGAGTCTTCCATGTTTGGTAGGGTAGCTGGTAACTGACAGCCGGCTCTTTCTTTTGGTATTGCCTGTCACTTCCATTTGCCTTGTTTCGCGGCAGTTCTGTTCTGCGAGCGGAAGGTGATGATGTAACTGCTTCACGTGTTCGAAGAAAGCTCTTTCTTGACTTAAGAGTAGGATATAACGCTTCAGTGCCAAACATGGGATACCTGATATCATTTCCCCATTTTTTTCTCAACCTCTGCCGCTGTTCTCTGGCTGATATCCGGGGTGCTATGCCTATAAGACGGTAGACTTTATCAACAGAAGTTTGTCGTAGGAAACTAGTTATAATGCGTGATACTCGTCTCTGATCTGGATAAGTTCTTTTTACGAGTGAAGTTCATCACGTCGTGTTATATGGCTGATGGTGGTATAGCTTATAAAAAAAATAATGTGACACTAGTGCAGAAATGTATTTTTGATGCGTTGGACAGGCCGCGTGATGCAACGATATATCGGGGAACTTAATTCGCAGTGAGGCATGAGAACATCCGAACACGATAGCTCCCTTCTGCCATTCTGTCACGTTTCCACTTCGCCTCATGTTATCTCATTCGAAAGAATTGACTGGCACATAGGCTCCACTTCACCGCTATAATTTCCGTCAGCAGTGAAGGGTCACATGACTTCCTAGTACAGGGTGGGGCAAACAAATGTGGCCTGGACGAATAGATAAGATTGGACGTGAACGTGTGCATATAACCACACCCCGTGACGTGTACGCTCGCCAATTGATCCACACCGGTTCATAGCGTAGTGCAGGCTGTATGAATTGAGTGGAACCGTGCAAACGGGACGATAGTACTCATAGTGGTGCAGGGGGTGTTTTTTGTGGAAGGTTACGTGACAGCAGAGTTGTAGAAATGGCATGGTCAGTTGTTTGCTGAGAAGTTTAATAGAGTCAAAGCGTCAGCAAAGAGTGCCAAGCAACTCTTAGAAAATGGCGTCAGACAGGATTTATTTTGAACAAGTCAGAAATATTCCGAAAAGGTCCGCACACCAGAAAATGTGGCTGCAAATCACCAGAAAATGCTTCAGAGTCCTACCAAATGAACCCGACGCTTGTCGCAAGAGCGGCATATCACATGGATCATGCGGACAGTACTCCACCTGGACCTGCACATGCATCCCTACCCATTGTCTGTTGTTCATGCATCAAAACCAGCAGAGACTCCTCAGCGCCTCCAGTTTTATGAGTGGCTGTTCACTGAGGTAACAATGAATGACCTGGACATGGATCTGTTCTTCATGGCTGACGGAGCCTCGTTTCACCTGTGTGGTTGTGTCAACTCACAGAATCATAGCTTCTGGGCAGCAGAGAGTGCGCGTAACTTCCAAGAAACACCACTGCATGATCGGAAGATTAGGGTTTGGTGTGCAGTGTCTGTAAGCCGCATTATTGGTCCCATCTTCTTTTATCAGACACTGATTCCGGCGCGTTGCATTGCCAACATTTTTTAACCATTCCTGGCATCGTTAATGGAGGAGGAAAAGACCTACAGCTATGTCCAACAGGATGAAACAACTGCCTATACAACTGCCCGAACCTCGGAGCACATTTAACACAATCTTCACGCCATACAGAGTGGTTAGTAGGGGCCAGTCTGGTAGCGGCCCTAGGTGTTCTCCCAGGTCACCCTACCTGTCAGCGATTACTTTGAGTGGGGAAACGTCAAGTCTAAGACGTATCGCAACAACCCTTATTGACTTAAAAAACTGCAGCAGAACATTTCTAATGAGTCTGTAGCAATTCCAGCTTCGATCCGCCTTCAGCAAATGCTGACCAGGACCAAAAAGTGCCAAGAGACGAATGGTGGTCACTTTAAACACCTGCTATAGTCAGGTGAGTACTGTATTTCCTTTCCTGTGGTGTGTTTCTTTGCGCCCTGGAACTCTATTCTCCGAGCCATCTCTATTTGCTTCACCCTGTACTAGGTCTACTCCGTCTACAGAACTCCAAATGGAGTAGTGTGCATTTCCGTATTTTCATGGGGAGCTGTGTACCTTTCTTCATTTAGAGGAGTTTCTCTCTATTTGAGGCATGTCTGCAGAAGCTAAGAACGATAAAACATTCCGCGTTAACGGGACTTTCAGAGTAGCTCTACCGAAACGTAAGACTACGAAACGACATATGACTTTGGGTCAATAGCGGCACAAACGCTGTAACTACACCACTTCCTGCATTGTCACAAAAAATTTGGCAATTTCCGAAATGCTCTTAATGTTATGACGTCACAGGCAATAGCAGAGAGTGTTATTGGAAAGGCGGGTACGAATGATATTGATGGGTAATACTGGAAGCCGCTATGGTGCTGATAGGTTACAGTTCAGAGACCAGGCTGAGATTTTCGTTTAGCTTTACCAGGATATATGGTCAATATGATGTGAACGACGAGAGTAGCTCCATACAAAATAAGACTCCGTGCACTTCCATATCCACGTCACGACAGGAACACTAAGTCCCTAGACTACTATTGAGCATGTAACAGTATTCTGACCGCAAACCTCGCTGAATGATCGTAAACGATCTGATTTGGCAAAAGCTTTATTACACTGATTTTACTAATTAAGGACTGGAGAATGATAGTGGTTTAGAATGTTTTACATACATACGTCGCAGGTTCGAATCCTATTTCGGGCATGGATGTGTGTGATGTCCTTAGGTTAGTTATGTTTAAGTAGTTCTAAGTTCTAAGGGACTGATGACCTCAGATGTTAAGTCCCATAGTGCTCAGAGCCATTTCAACATACATACGTGATATACTTTTACCTCTATCTGGATACGTTTTGTACCTGCTTCCTCCTGGGAGTCTATAACGTAGACACAACTGAAGTGCAGGCGCTCTTGGAGCGAAAGCACAACTGCAGCCAAAGTGTCACTCCGAAGCCAACAATAGACACGGCTGTCAAAAAACAGTAACGTCGTAAGCAGCCACGTAAGGGACCCAGAAGAAAACATTTCCCGTGACTGACATATAACCAGACGTGTCCGCTGTGAGATACCGCTTGTTAATAGAAAGCGTATTACAGCGAAATTTTCGCTCGGAAGTTTAATCTTCGAAAGCTGTTACTAAGATTATTGTATTATCAGCAATGATCGTAATGGATTCGGTGATACCACTCGATAACATTTGGCAGGTTAAACAGAAACATTAACTCGTAACAAGGGAACGGGGAAACATTCTGCATTCAAAGATAAGTGCATCGTTTGGACTAGGACTGTGCTGGGCTATAGAGTTCTATGTAGTTGAAGCTCGCGAATAAGTATCTCTGCGGCCTTAATGGTTTTGACCTGACAATCCGTTTTCAATGGCCAGTGGAATGAATGCAGTCTTAAGTCAGCGTTATAATGGAGAATGTCGACCACTACAAAACACGAAATGCTCCTGCCAATAGACGTACCTAATGTTAAGAGAAACCGATTGCAGCATTTCGCTAATGGTACGAGAGAGAATACATCGGTTTATTTCGTAACAACTTCTTCATTTGTTATTCAAATGTTCCTGTATATTCCCTTCACGGACCATTACACATAGCCTTTTCTGAATTAGTCAATAGCCAAGAATATGCAGTGCAATAAATAACATTTAGAATGGAGCAGGTTGTTGTTGAATATTACTCGTAGCATGCGTTTTAGACTTCACACATGTTCAAAAAAACATTATGATTATAGCTGTACAGTAAAACTGAAATACATGTACAAATTATTAGGACACGTTGTTCGCATCAAGTCATATTAGAAATACGAGGGCTATTCCGAAAGTAAGGTCCGATCGGTCACGAAATGGAAACGACTATGAAAATCCGATAAAGCTTTGCACAGATGTGTTGGGTAGTGTCTCTAGTATAACCCCAGTTAGCATCACGTCGCTCTTCTCATTTCTGAGCTCGCAGTGAGTGCGTAAAGATGTCTAGAAAATAGTGTCTGCCGCCAAGTACGGGGGCCTGGTGAGAAATTTCCCCTGAAGCTATGCAGCTAACATTACATAACTGTCGTGCTGTTTCGTCTTCAAGACAATTCTCAGCCGCATTCTGCAGGGGCAATGAAGATGCTCCTGCATCGTTTTCAAATGGAAATGTGAGATTACCCACACTACAGCCCGTAATTGTCTCCCTCTGAGTTTCAGCTCAGGTCACATGAACCGCTGGTTATGAAGACAACATTTCGGCACAAGACAACGAGCCGTAGGCCAGCGTAGAGAATTGGCGG
This sequence comes from Schistocerca nitens, assembly GCF_023898315.1. NCBI lineage: Eukaryota > Metazoa > Arthropoda > Insecta > Orthoptera > Acrididae > Schistocerca > Schistocerca nitens. The sequence goes on from NC_064615.1 coordinate 878,054,698, forward strand.
AGAGCACTGGCGGCTGCCTTCTATAGCGAGGGTATGGGAAAGTTGGTACAACGCTACGATACACGTCTAAGTCGGGTCGGCGACTATGGAGATAAGTAGCTGCAAGGTGTATCTAACTGTTGCAAATAAAACATTTTTGATTTTTACCGTGGTTTCCATTTCGCGACCTATCGGACCTTACTTTCGGAATAGCCCTCGTATCATACCAATTATCACCGTTAAATATATGGTTTACCAGTTAAAGTACAAATGTGCGACAACAATAATGCTACATATCTTACATTGTATGTGAAAAGTATCAACCAATGGTCTTTCATGTCATTTGAGTTGTTGTGGTCTGCATTCCGAAAATAGGTTTGATGTAACTCTCTGTGCTACTCTATCCTGTGCAAGCCTCTTCAAGTCCGAGTAACTACTGCAACTTACATGTTTCTGAATCTGACTTCTGGGTACAGCTCTTCGTCACAGTCTACAATTGGTGATTCCTTGATGTCTCAGAATATGTCCTATCAACCGACCCCTTCTTCTAGCCAGGTTGTGTCGGAAATTTCTTTGCTCCCTAATTCTATTCAGTACTTCCTCATTATTTACGTGATCTATCCATCTAATCTTCAACATTGTTCTGTAGCATCACATTTCCATATCTTTTATTCTCTCCTTGTCTAAACTAATAATCGTCCCTGTTTCACTTCCATACATGACTGCACTCGATACAAATACTTTCAGAAGAGACTTCCTGACACTTAAATCTGTATTCTTGGTTAATAAATTTCTCTTCTTCAGAAACGCTTTTCTTGCCCTTGCCAGTCTACATTTCGTATCGTATCCACTTCGGCCATAATCAGTTATTCTGCTTCAAAAATAGCAAATCTTATCTCCTACTTTAAGTGTCCTTATTTTATTTGACTAAATTCCATTATCCTTATTTTCCATTTGTTGATGTTCATCGTATGTTCTTCTTTAAAGGTCCTATCCATTCTGTCCAACTGCTCTTCCAAGTCCTTTGCTGTCTCTGACAAATTAACAATGTCATCGGAAAACCTCAAAGTTTTTATTTCTTCAACCTGGGTTTTAATTCCTATTCCACATTTTTCTTTTGTCTCATTCATTGCTCGCTCAATGTACAGATTGAGTAACATCGGGGATAGGCTACAACCTTGTCTCACTCCCTTCTCAACCACTGCTTCGCTTTCATGCCCCTTGACTCTTATAACTGCCGTCTGGTTTCTGTATAAGTTGGAAATAGACTATCGCTCCCTGTATTTTATCCCTGATACGCTCAGAATTTCAAAGAGAGTATTCCAGTCAACATTGTAAAAAGCTTTCTCTAAGACTAAAACTGCTATAAACTTAGGTTTGCCTTACCTTAACCTTTCCTCTCTGAGAAGTCGCAGGGTCAATATTGCCGCGCGTGTTCCTACATTTCTCCAGGATCCAAACTAATATTCGCCGAGATCAGCTCCTACCAGTTTTTCTATTCTTCTGAAAGAGTTCGTGCTAGTGTTTTGCAGCTATGACTTATTAAACTAATAGTTCGGTAATATTCACACCCGTCAGCATCTGCTTTCTTTGGAATTGGAATTATTATATTCCTTTAGCAGCCTGATAGCGTTTCGCCTGTTTCATAGATCTTGCTCACAAGATCAAAGAGTTTTGTCGTGGTCGCCTATCCCAAGGCTATCATTAGCTCTAATGGAATGTCATCTACTCCCGGGGCCTTGTTTGACTTACGTCTTTCAGTGCTCTGTTAATTTCTTCTCGTAGTTTTACATCTCCCATCTCATCTTCATCTACGTCCTCTTCCATTTCTATAATTCTGCCCTCAAGTACATCTGTTTTTGCAGACCCTCTTTGTACTCCTTCCACCTTTCAGCTTTCCCTTCTTTACTTAGGACTGGTTTTCCATCCGACCTCTTGATATTCATAAAGGTGCTTCTCTTTACTCCAAAGGCTTCTTTAATTTTCGTGTAAGGTACCTCTCTCCTAGCGAAATATGCTTGTAAATCCTTACCTTTGTCCTATAGCCACTCCTGCTTAGCCATTTTGCACTTTCTGTCGATCTCCTTTTTTAGACTTTTCTGTCACATTTCGCCTGCTTCATTTACTGTATTTTTTTTTAATTTTCTCCTTACATCAATTAAATTCAATATCTCCAAGGACTTCTACTAGCCCTTGTCTTCTTACCTGCTTGATCCTCTGCTGCCTTCACTAAGTCATCTCTCAGAGCTACCCATTCTTCTTCTACTCTATTCCTTTCCACTGTTCATCTCAATCATTCCCTAATACTCCTTCTGAACCTCTCTACAACATCTAGTTCTTTCAGTTTATCCAGGTCACATCTCCTTCAATTTATACTTTTTTGCAGTTTCTTCAGTTTTAATCTACAGTTCATGTGTCTTCCTCCAACATCCGTCTGATTTTTGCGCCATAGTCGGCTCGATCCGCTAAGAAGGCAGCATTGCCCTTGTCAGCTGGTAGGAAGACGGCGAGAGGATCATTCCGGAGAGCACGGAAGCCACTGCGTTCAGCTCTAGTCATGTTTGAAGCTGGTGGTTTGGATTTTAAAAGAAAACAGCTCGTTTCTCTACGAATTTCCTCAGCCACATCACTAAACTTACGAACCGCTTGTTCAACACCACTCAATATGTCAGCGAATGGGATGCTTCTTGGTGAAGGAGCAAATTTAAGCCCCTTCTTAAGTGCTGAGATGGCACCTGCGTCTGCAATAATCACATACCAAAAATTACCTCGGGACCCAACATCCAGAATAGTGAGGAATACTTCAGAGCTTCTCAAACGGTATCGCTGGAAGAGAATACTATTAACAACCTCCTCCCCAAGGCACCAAGACCGCCCACGTTCTATGGTCTGCCGAAGGTGCATAAGAAGGACACACCGCTGAGGCCGATAGTGAGTACCATCGGATCGCCGACCTATAAACTTGCTAAACTTCTGGTCGGCCTCCTCTCTATGCGCGTTGTCAGAAATTCTAATCTCTATTGCCTCGTTTAACACGCTATCCCAGAAGCCATTAGTCCATTTAATAATAGATGTCTCATCGAATGCAATTCGATGTTCGTTTTCCAGAGCATGTTCTGCTACAGCTGACTTTTCGGGATAGCGCAGACGGTAAAACCTTTCATGTTCTATGCGGCGCTCTTCACTTGTGCGAACAGTCTGGCTGACATAGAACTGCCCACATCCACACGGTATCTTGTAAATTCCTGGCGTTGTGAGGCCTACATCGTCTTTCACAGATTTCATTAGTTGGCGGGTCTTTGCGGGTGGCTTGAAGATTGTGTCTATTTTATTCCTCTTCAGGAGCCGACTAATCTTCCCTGTTGTCGAACCACAAAACGGTAATAATGCAACCTGCTTGGTGTCTTCTTCAGAGGTCTTCTTCCTTTGAGGCTTGGATGACACTGCTTGTGAGATCTGTTTGTTGTTGTAACCGTTTTCCCTAAAGTCTTCGCGTAAGTGGCTCAATTCTCTCGGCAAGTTTTCAGCGTCTGAGACGGTTTCAGCTCGATGTACTAAGGTCCTCAGAATTGACTGTTTCTATTCTGGGCGATGGAAGTTGGTGACGTGCAGATACCGATCCGTGTGGGTGGGCTTGTAGTAAGCACTGTGACCTACAAACCCATTGGGTTTACGGCGGACAAGCACGTCGAAGAACGGCAAGGAACCCTCCTTCTCTACTTCCATTGTGAAGTTGATGTGGTCGTGGATGCTGTTGAGGTGCTCCAGGAACTCTTCTAACTTTTCTTGTCCATGTGGCCAAATGACGAAGGTATCGTCGACGTAGCGATAAAAACAGCTCGGCTTTGTAGGAGCCGTGTCCAAGGCGATGTCTTCGAAATGCTCCATATAGAGGTTGGCTACTACTGGAGGTAACGGACTTCTCATCACCACGCCATCGGTTTGGTTAAAATATTCTCCATCATGTAAGAAATATGATGACTTCAGAGTGTGCTTGAATAAATCCACGATCGTGTCGTCGAAGAGATGGGACAGCAAGTCAATAGAGTCTGTGATGGGGACACACGTGAATAAAGAAACCACATCGAAGCTAACCATAACATCCCCTTCAGCAAGTCGGAGACCTTTCATCCGACTGATGAAGTCCACCGTATTCTCTATATGGTGTCCACAGTGTCCAACGTGTGTAGAGAGGAGGCTGGCCAGAAGTTTAGCAAGTTTATAGGTCGGCGATCCGATGGTACTCACTATCGGCCTCAGCGGTGTGTCCTTCTTATGCACCTTCAGCAGACCATAGAACGTGGGCGGTCTTGGTGCCTTGGGGAGGAGGCTGTTAATAGTATTCTCTTCCAGCGATACCGTTTGAGAAGCTCTGAAGTATTCCTCACTATTCTGGATGTGTGATTCGAATTATTCGAAAACATGACCCAGGTAACCGCTAGGTACGTGACTGGCTGAGCGCGCGGAAGTATCCAGAGGTAACATATTTCTGTTGCACGGTCCCAAAGAAACACAAATCAAAGATTTTACGCAGCATATCAAAACTGGTTGCAGAATATCCTTACGAATTGTTAGCAAAGATTAGTTCGTGAGCTACATAAAGCGTAAGTACTGAGGAAATGAATGTACCGTTTAACACACAACTTTCAACACGAACCTGTGAAATATGGGATATGTGGTGCAGCGCGATGTAGTTATCGGAAAGACGAACAAATGTCCAGAGAAAGGAATTTTAAGACAAGTGGGATTTGGGCGAGGTTATTCATAAACAAAAGTCCCGTATAGTAGAAATTTAATGGATGCTGTAGAGAGATAGTTAAAAGAGAAATGGGAAGTAATTTAAGTATAGACTTTAAAATAATGAAAAGAGTCAAACAATAAATGATTGCAGTAAAGTAGCCAAAATATTTAATAATTACTTCCTTGAAGTAGCACAGAAGGTTGGAATAGACAGTTAAAGGGATAAACTAATAGAACGTATGCATGAAACAATGCTTCATACATACAGACCAATTACAATTACTCCATTCTCTGTCATAGAAATTAAGAATGTAATTAACTTCCTCATAGCCAAAGCCTGTCATTGAGTTAAAAATATCTCTAGTAGACTACCTTAAATTATGTTTTTCATATATATCCAATGCAGTCAGTCACATATGCAGCACATCAGCATTACACTGAATATTTCTACGTAGGCTGAAATATACTATTGTCAGACCCCATTATAGGACAGGCAGTAACGTGTGTATTATTATTACCAAATATTCTCACCAGCTACCTCCACGATGGTAATGAAAGATATTGTGAATGCAAGAACTGTAACACAAGTTACTCAAAATAAGAAATTTAGTCAGTCCCAATTTGTATTTCAAAGCAGTCCCCCCCCCCAACAGAACAAGCTATTTTTCGGTTCACATGTCAGATGATACTGACAGAATGTTGTAACAGGTATTTTCTGTTACTTGTCAGGAGCATTTGATTTTGCAGTTCACAGTAGTCTCCAAGAGATTCTCAAATATTATGGCAACATACGTTTTCGTCCCATCTAACCAAAAGGATACAGAGTGTTAAACAACGAAACTACAGAGTGTACACAGTGAATCTTCTTCAGAATGGGGAATAATCACTACGGCGTACCACAGGGACCGATACTAGGACAGCTGCTTTTCTTGTTTTATGTATAAATGGTCTTCTATCACATATCCAAAATGAGAAATACCTCTTTTCTGATGATCCAAGCACTACAAGCCAGCCTAACGAAAAATGTTCAGCAATTGAAAATGTAAAAAATATATTCCTGAAAATTGAAAACTGTTTCTCTACAATGGGTTGTCACTAAATTTAGGTGCAACACAGTACATGCTATATAGAACTGCACAAGACCTAACCACACCAATTTAAATAAGGCATGAGGCTAAATCAATGAATGAAACATTTTTACTTGTTTATGTTGACAAGAACCTGAACTGGATGTCATATGCTACAGATTTTCTTAAACTTCTAAACTCTGCAATTTTTGCATTACGAATAATATCAGGTTTTGGAGATGACAGTGCGAATAAGGCATTTACGTTTTCATTCACTAACCCTCATAAGGCATTATATTCTGTCATCATTAAGGGAAAAAGTGTTTGTTGCCTAGAAGTATATAATAAGAATACTATGTGGTGTCCACTCTAGAACACCTTCTAGACAACTCAAACGGCAGTGCATACTGACAGTAGCCTTAAGTACATTTACCTCCTTAAATGTTTGATGTCAACAATTAATCACAGTTTGAAAACAATGATAACATTAATAAATATAATACTAGAAACTATGTATCACTCAAGCTTAAAACTAAAACTAAACTCCTCCCGAACAGCTCATAGCTTGGGAAAAATAGGAGTGAAGTACACTCCTGGAAATGGAAAAAAGAACACATTGACACCGGTGTGTCAGACCCACCATACTTGCTCCGGACACTGCGAGAGGGCTGTACAAGCAATGATCACACGCACGGCACAGCGGACACACCAGGACCCGCGGTGTTGGCCGTCGAATGGCGCCAGCTGCGCAGCATTTGTGCACCGCCGCCGTCAGTGTCAGCCAGTTTGCCGTGGCATACGGAGCTCCATCGCAGTCTTTAACACTGGTAGCATGCCGCGACAGCGTGGACGTGAACCGTATGTGCAGTTGACGGACTTTGAGCGAGGGCGTATAGTGGGCATGCGGGAGGCCGGGTGGACGTACCGCCGAATTGCTCAACACGTGGGGCGTGAGGTCTCCACAGTACATCGATGTTGTCGCCAGTGGTCGGCGGAAGGTGCACGTGCCCGTCGACCTGGGACCGGACCGCAGCGACGCACGGATGCACGCCAAGACCGTAGGATCCTACGCAGTGCCGTAGGGGACCGCACCGCCACTTCCCAGCAAATTAGGGACACTGTTGCTCCTGGGGTATCGGCGAGGACCATTCGCAACCGTCTCCATGAAGCTGGGCTACGGTCCCGCACACCGTTAGGCCGTCTTCCGCTCACGCCCCAACATCGTGCAGCCCGCCTCCAGTGGTGTCGCGACAGGCGTGAATGGAGGGACGAATGGAGACGTGTAGTCTTCAGCGATGAGAGTCGCTTCTGCCTTGGTGCCAATGATGGTCGTATGCGTGTTTGGCGCCGTGCAGGTGAGCGCCACAATCAGGACTGCATACGACCGAGGCACACAGGGCCAACACCCGGCATCATGGTGTGGGGAGCGATCTCCTACACTGGCCGTACACCACTGGTGATCGTCGAGGGGACACTGAATAGTGCACGGTACATCCAAACCGTCATCGAACCCATCGTTCTACCATTCCTAGACCGGCAAGGGAACTTGCTGTTCCAACAGGACAATGCACGTCCGCATGTATCCCGTGCCACCCAACGTGCTCTAGAAGGTGTAAGTCAATTACCCTGGCCAGCAAGATCTCCGGATCTGTCCCCCATTGAGCATGTTTGGGACTGGATGAAGCGTCGTCTCACGCGGTCTGCACGTCCAGCACGAACGCTGGTCCAACTGAGGCGCCAGGTGGAAATGGCATGGCAAGCCGTTCCACAGGACTACATCCAGCATCTCTACGATCGTCTCCATGGGAGAATAGCAGCCTGCATTGCTGCGAAAGGTGGATATACACTGTACTAGTGCCGACATTGTGCATGCTCTGTTGCCTGTGTCTATGTGCCTGTGGTTCTGTCAGTGTGATCATGTGATGTATCTGACCCCAGGAATGTGTCAATAAAGTTTCCCCTTCCTGGGACAATGAATTCACGGTGTTCTTATTTCAATTTCCAGGAGTGTATTAACCCGCAAAAAAATGTTTCGCCACCTACTGAATCACGTAAAGAATTCAATAGATAGTAAAATTAAACTGAAACACAAACTGCAATCATATCCGCTTTACAGCGCCCACTCCATAGAAGAATGTGTAGTAGTATAATGTGTGTGTGTTTTTAGGGAGGGAGGGAGAGAGAGAGAGACTGGACAGACTTAAGTATAAAATATTATGTACATCTAAAAAGACATACATAGAAAATTATTTAAATGGTGTGGATGTTGTCATATTTTCTGCTGAGCAGATGTAATATAATCGCAGAACCGATTCGTTCATTATCACAGCGAGATGTAGCAATTACGATCCATGGGACCTGAAAATAAAGCTAACTAATTACAGCACTCATATTATAACGTATCTTTCCTTACTGCCAAAATAAAATTTGGAGAAAGTGTTTAACTGTAACCAAAATAATATATGCAGCGCAGTTAAGAAAGTTTTGACTCGGGAGGGACATGTCACAAGTGCGATGCCACGATGTGGTTACTAGTGTTACGCTCATCACAAAACTTGTCATCATTTGGTTAATTTTCATCAATTTTAATATCTTCCTTCTGCTGTCGCTATTTCGATGTCCTCTCGATGTATCAGGCCCTGGTGGCTATTGGGTATCTTCGTTGTTTGAAAGCTTTGGCAGCGAAAATGTATTATATTGACTTCCATACACAAAGTGGCAAAAAATATGAAATCGGACTACGTAGAAAAATAATGCAGAAGTTCCACTTTGTATGTACCTAAAGCCAGGACGACCCGACGCGATAAGCTAACGACCGTTTTGCTTCCAAACAATGTGTGCACAACCCTGATACACAAATCTGTAATATTAAAACTCATTAACCAGATTAAAATGAATGATTCCAAAGGATTCCACGAAATACTGCAGACACATTTGTAAGAAACTGCATTACTATTCGTTTATAGTTAAAAATTACACAGAGAAATTACGAAAATCGAATCTTCCTTACTTTTGTTTCTAAAAAAAAAAAAAATACATACAGGTTGTTCGAAAATTCCCGTCACAATCTTCTAGGGCTAGTAGAGGGGAGAAAGCACATGATATTTTGAATAGGAACTCATATCTGGAAACATACCATTTCCGTGCTACAATTTCCGTGCTACAATCATTTGAAAATATGTTGGTAATGCGACCACTTTTACAAGTAATTTATTAGGCGTGACCCAGCACATCACTTGTTTTATAGTTACATTCATTGATAACCAAAGAAACGAGAAGGAAACATAATAATTTTTCGCCAACATCACAAACTTTCTTCCAATTTGGGTACTGGCGACTTTACGAAGCACCACAGTTACGCCTCCTGACAGCGAAGGAACCTCTTTCTGAAAGACGTTGCGTAATTGTGGTGAAAAGGGTATGCGATGGAGTCGAACGTTGTGAAGAACGATCTTGATAAAGGTGTCGAGCAGCTCTTCCATTACGTGAGCTTCACCATTCAGCAGGATCATGTCGGTGTGTTCTACAAATGTTTATTCAGTCATATGGCTCTAACACTCACAGACATGTGAATTAGGCTCGAATCAGAGGTAGGAGAGACGTCAAATGACATAATCCGCTACGGCCTAACCACCCCTCACCCTGACAACGCTGTTCTAGAAAACATGTTTTCAAACGGCTGTGGCGCGGAAATGGTACGTTTCCGTACATGGGTTCCTATTCAAAATATTGTCTACTCACTCTCCTCTACAAGTCCTAGAAGTTTGTGACGAGAATTTCCGAATGCCCTGTATAGTCTTTGCTGTTTTTCGCAGTACAGAGTCTGTGAATTAAACAGTCCTCTGATTGACATTGAATTCATTTTTGAAATTACAAAAAATGTAAAAAATTATGTTCTCCTTATAAGATATGCTTCAATATCTCTAGCGTTTTCATCACTTAGTTTATCCTATTGTCTTATTTAATCAATTAATTAGATCCTATTTATATGTGTGGTGCGTAACTTACGTTACAGTATTCTCTCTCTCTCCCTCTCTCTTTGTATCACTTGCTCTGAGTTTTTTAACTGATAAAACAGAATCTAATTCTGAATCATCTTTCTAATTCATTACACTAGCATCTCTCTATGAAGAAGATGTTGCAATCAATCTAGTTAATCCTACTAAGAATCTCGTTAAAAATATTAGATATCAATGTATTAAGTATTGTAAATTGGCCAGAGATGCTTTTAGGGGCCTATAGCTACAAATACGAAAGCCGATATTGATTTATTTTGAAAAACATGTATGAATTTCACTGAAACTCTTTTCCATTCCCTTCGTTAAGAGCTGACTGATCCACCAAAGGTCTTGGAACAGATGAGAACAGGTCAGCGAATGACAGTTCATACTGTTAAAAGTCTCCTACCAGATCTCTGGCAAAACTTCAAAGATGTATGATAGCCAGCAATTATGGTCAACAGAAACTGTAAGCCGTCTCACTAATAACTGAAGAAGCAAGTGGTTTTGTTTAACAGCTATTTCACAGGGCTGCAATGGCGAAAATTTCACATTATTATAACCTGGTTGTATTTTCCGCGTGGCATGGCTGTTGGGATTCCAGTGACTGATAATTCTGACATGGCTGGTACTACAGTCTACCTAATTTCGCCTATTAATACACGATAGCCAAAATAAAACAGGCCAGAAAAATATTGTACATCTTTTCTAACAAATCACACTAAATAGAAAAGATTTCAATTGGTAACTTCGTGATGTCCAGATTATAGCAGGAAACATCAAACAAATATGAAGACATTTGAAAAAAAGCGAGCTGTTGGCTTCTTATTTCATTTAATAATGTACTCAAGAATCATCAACAACAAAGCATTCAAGCGGAGCTCACCATCATCTTGAAGGTAACACAGAGCTATTATACATATGTATAGCTGAATACTTATCCAGAGAAGTGGAACTTCAGAATACTCTTTGAAGATAAAGACTCAGGAAGCTGTATGATTTGCATGTCGCAGTTTCTTTCACCTAAGTTTCGTTGTAATCCAGTTACAACATGCGAGAATGTATAAAAAAATCTGTTGCGGAACCAAATATTTAAAAATTAACACTGAAAGTTCCATAACAGAATAATTCAGTAGACAGTACTTTATATTGTCTACCACAAATTTTTCGGGTAATAAGCCAGTTGACAGTGAAACTTTGAGGAACAAATTAATGGTGCTGTCATCTTCAGTTAAAGAAAAATCTTCATCTACCAGATTATTTTCGCTTATTTTGTGTCTTTCATGATATACTGACGGCACAAAATAAATAAAAAAAATGAATCCTCATAAATGGTCTAAGGGAGTTTGAAAGTCACAGGACGTCCAAGAAATGATTTAACAAACTGGTTAAGGGGCAAGTCTTTTTCAATAAGAACGATTTATACTCCTCGTTCACCGATCTTCTCTAACACTGTCACTCTTCTGTTACACTACTACCCATTAAAATTGCTACACCAAGAAGAAAGGCAGATGATAAACGGGTATTCATTGGACAAATATATTATACTATAACCGACATGTGATTACATTTTCACGCAATTTGAGTTCATAGATCCTGAGAAATCAGTACCCACAACAACCACCTCTGGCCGAAAAAATGACGTTTTGTCATTCTTGCACCCAGGTTCGTCGTTGAGTACACCATCGAAGGCACTCCTATCTGTGATGCAGCGTCAAGGGTAACCGCAGCCATGGTCTCCGAACTGATAGTCCATGCTGTTGCAAACGTCGTCAAACTGTTCGTGCAGATGGTTGTTGTCTTACAAACGTCCCCATCTGTTGACTCAGAGATCGAGACGTGGCTGCAAGATCCGTTGCAGCCAAACAGATAAGATGCCTGTCATCTCGACTGCTAGTGATACGAGGCCGTTGGGATCCAGCACGGCGTTCCGTATTACCCTCCTGAACCCACCGATTCCATATTCTGCTAACAGTCATTGGATCTCGACCAACGCGAGCAGCAGTGTCGCGATACGATAAACCGCAATGGCGATAGGCTACAATCCGAAATTTATCAACGTCGGAAACGTGATGCTACGCATTTCTCCTCCTTACACGAGGCATCACAACAACGTTTCACCAGGCAACGCCGGTCAACTGCTGTTTGTGTATGAGAAATCGGTTGGAAACTTTCCTCATGTCAGCACGTTGTAGGTGTCGCCACCGGCGCCAACCTTGTGTGAATGCTCTGAAAACCTAATCATTTGCATATCACAGCATCTTCTTCCTGTCACTTAAATTTCACGACTGTAGCACGTCATCTCCGTGGTGTAGCAATTTTATTGGCCAGTAGTGTACATATGTAATGTACGATTAGCTGTTGTTTATTTCTTATTATTGATACGTTACATATTGTCTTTATCACGTAATCCTTAATTTTTATATACAATGAACGTATTTCGACACCAATAATTATTACTTTCTTAACGTCTTTAATATGTAACATAGTGTCGTCGTCCAGCAACACGCGGCAGCCCAGCGTAACTGTGGTCAAGTTGCAGCTGACGTCAACCACGTTGACAAGGAATTTCGTTGTCTTGTGCGCAATACGAAAAGTCGTCGCTGATGACGCCATCACTTAGGAAAGCTATGCCACCCAACCAGCGTACATTTCATGCCAGTTGCAAGCAATAGACGCCAACTACATTTACGAGTACTAAGTACATCGCTGGCTTCTTCATCTGCAGCAAGACAATAGGATATAACAGGAATTATTCACCTGTTTTACCTTTGAAATTGCAACTGATTCCTTGTCAATACCATAAATCGTTCTATGCTTACTTGTATATTGTATCTTATTTCTTATAGGACTGTTGATAATGACTACTCAGTACAAAACCTTTTAGCCATTAACGAATTTACGTGACTGTCTGAAATAAACTTTATTGTTCTTAGATGGAAATAACAGTGGGAACGTTTCTTGGTACTAAACGATAGTAACCAGGTGTTATGGCAAAAAGGTAGCACGTAGCAGAGATATGTAAGTGGCGTAGGAGACAGTAGAAATGGGGAAGTATATTTCTGGTTTTAAAACCAATCAATTTCAAGAAATAGCATTTTCAAAAGAGAAGACACGTATTTATTGTCATAACCGGTTTCGGTCCCTGAGCTATTAGTTTACCTGAATACAAAGACATACAACAAATACCTTAAAAAAAGATAGTAGCAGCTACAAACAGTAAACATAAGAACAATGTTGTATAACAGCTCGTCATAATGATGAAGTAGAACGTTTCTACACCCAAGCAAATAAAATTTACGCAACAAGAAGTCATACTGCAAATCTATGACTATTTGTGGCACTCTGCTGGAATAGTCCAATGATCTTCTTCACTGGCTGTGCATCATACGCAGCAGACTGGGCAGTGTTATGTTGTTGCTTCAGTATACAGTTTCTTCTTTTCAAGAATCTTACACGTGGCTGTTCTCGGATGTAGCTCCAGGCTTTTGGTATTGTTTCTTCAGTTGTGCCGACGTAGTGGATTTCTGGTGTGACAGGGTTGATTTTTCCTTTGTATACACTTCATTATCTCCACATGCAGACGGGGGCCCGGCAGCAGCTATATTGATGTGTTCTTAAGAACTGCAGTGTTCTTAAAAATAGTGACGTAGTTTATGTGTAGTTAAAACTAGTAAAATAATTGGGTTAAAATAGAACAAAGAGTGTTCCTTTTGTCTTTTTTATAAAGAAAATTGATGAAGATTGTGTTGATGATGCTACAACATAGGTGACTATTTCGCTTTTGATAATTCCACGGAGGAAGGGAATAGGAGAAGTTGTTGCAGTTATAAGGATCAAGGTGAGCAAAAGAGAGAACAGCAGATTGCACACTGAACAGTTGTGAAAGGCAAATCAAAACTTTGATTCTAAATTTAAGTGAAAAAAAAACACCACAAGGTTTTATGACCATGTAAGTAAAATAAATTTGTTTTATTCCTTTGCCTAAGTTTAAATGCTCCATAATATTCTATTTTCATTCATCCAAAATATATAACCTTGCGAAAACCGACGAAACTTTTTGAAACGTGGCCCTTAACACTGCGTTGTTATAATTCCAGAGACTGAATCAGGAACTTATTGAGTATCTTCATGTAGCTATCAGTGGTGTAGGAGTTGCGACTGTTTGATTTTGTCTAGCTAGTCACCGAGTGGATGGAGACCCATGTTTAAAATATTTTGATAGGTAATGAAATGCAGAAGATTGTACTGGGAACTCCAGTAAAATGTTTGTTTTAGTGATGACGTCATTAGCATACGACACAGTGAGGTTGCGTGAATCTGTTTCACTGCATCGTATAATTACGATCCCGCCTCTGAGGCAAATATTTTATTGGAGAACATTGTTTCGCACCTTCGCTCAAGGAAAAAGGAGTTGAAGTTTTATGTGACTGATGGTGTAGACAGCCAATGGATAATGCCATATCTAACCAAAAGAATGCAGAAAGTTGCACTTAGTAATTCAACCAATATAGTCTGTGGACGACATAATTCTTACTCAGAAGAAATCACGTATGATGTTCCCCAAGGCTCAACCTTAGATCCACTGTTGTTCTTCATATGTGTAAACGATCTTCCGTCTAGTATACAACAAGCAGAATTAGTTCTTTTTGCGGGTGACACTAGCGCTGTAACCAAACTAAGCATACATACAGAAACAGAAGAAATAGTAAGCAAAGTTCTTAAAAGTATCATTGATTGACGTTCTGGAGAAGATCCTACACTTTGCTTATACAATACACAACATATTCACTTCTTCACATCTAGGAGTACTACACCAACGACAACTGCAATACATGACGAGAAAATAATAAATAGGGTGGCAATTTCAAAATTATGTGATGTCCACTTTGATGAGAATTTAAATTGGAAAAAGCACATTCATGTAATGTCATGTTCTGAGATAACTCATCTTTAAGAATAAAATTTTTCATTACACAAAAACGTGCTGTAAGAATATTGTGTGGTGTTTACCATCGATGGTATTGTAGACATCTGCTTAAATAGTTGGGCATTCTGACAACTGCTTCACAGTATATTTATTCCCTCATGAAGTTTGTTGTAAACAATCCACTTCAGTTCAAAAGGAACAATGATGTGCAGAATTACAGTACGACAAGCAAAAAAGACATTCATTACTCCACATTAAGGTGTCTTTAGCACAAAAAGAGCTGCACAATGCTGCAACAAAACTTTTTGATCGCTTACCCAGTGATATAAAATGTCTGACAGCCAGCAGAGTAAAACTTGGAAACAAACTGGGAAAGTTTCTTCTTGACAATCCTTTGCATTCCACAAAAGAATTTCTGTTACTGTAAGTTGTAAAAAATGGTGGCTGAGTCATACTAACTCACAACATTCGTATATGTTTTTTGATTTCGAACAGAAGTCTTAGAAATGTTCAGAATGTAACCATATGTATAAATTAATTTGCGATGTGAATATAATGACTCGCTCCACGTCATTACGATCTATCGTGCAAAAGGATCCGTGGAACACGTAACTAACTAACCAACAAAGGAATGAGTTAGTAAGATCAGATTTAAAAGTTTTGCAGTTAATGACAAGATAGAAGACAACTTAATGAAATAGAAGGATCGTGTTGATAGAATGACAGGAAATAGATTATTAAAAGAAAATAAGTAAATAATCGGCCGAAAAGAAAGAGGAAATTGGGGAGACCTCGTAAGGGGTGGATAGATGATAGAGACCGGAGCAGGTGAGTATAGCACCTAATCCCTAGAAGGAGGTGCTGCTGAATTGTAGAGCATCTCCGATGGCGTGTTGCTCCTGGTGGAGGGGTGCGCCGGCCTCCAGGACGCGCAGCGGCTACCTCACTCTGGAGGGCAACGGTCTCTCGCAGAAGAACGGCAGCGCGATGCCGCAGTTGATGTCGTTGAGCAGGCCAGACGCTTTCAGCTCCACGCAGTCCTCGCCTCCCAGGAAGTGCAGGAAGTTATTCGGCTCGTCCGGAGCCCAGTTGTCAAACGCCAACTCACCCGACGATTGGCCTGTGAAACGAGAACTGAAATGAGAAGTGCATTCTCAGATTCTACAGTTAACACAGCAGTTAAAAGGACTCCCTTACAAGCTAGGCAAAAGCCACCAAAGGAATGTCGAAGGGGTTGCTTAAACCCCAGCCCCAAGTTGAAATGGTGTCCAAATTTTACAAGCAACATTTGTAACGTGACTAACAAGGTTGCCTGGGTGGCACCGAGGGTGTTGCATAACTGGGGGTCTTAGAGGAACCCTTTGCCGTTTTATTCACGCACATGTTAATGTCGCGCTATCGCGTCATCACGCCATAGGAGGGCGGAAAACGGGATGACTGAAAAAGCAAGAGTATCCTTTCCTGTTTCGGATCACATTCAGATTTCGTCAAATGGTTATGAACAGTAGATTTTTGAACAACATAGTTGTTGAGAGAAGCAGTGATTAGTATGATTAATCAATAATTCATAAACACTCTTAATCGCATTTATTATTATTATTATTATACCGCCAGCAGGTTTCAACCCGACGTAGGAGTCATCTTCTGGGCGATTACACCATTGGTCGACTGTTGGTGGTGTGACTCCTGTCTACATAACGACAGAAAACTATCAACTGCCGTTATGTAGACAGGAGTGACACCACCAGCAGTCGACCAATGGTGTAAACGTCCAGAAGATGACCCCTACGTCGGGTTGAAAAAGGCTGGCGGTATTATAATAATAATAATAATAAATGCGATTAAGACTGTTTATGAATTATTGGTTATGAACAGTCCCTAGTGGTTCCAACCTGTACACGAGAGCAAAACCTGCGGTTGCGCTGCATTCAAAAGGGGTTGGATCACGTGAAGTGGGGATGCAGCCACACAATGTCGTTAGAGAAGGGCTGAAACGTGTGAGGCAGTTATCTACGTGTGGCTGGTGGCACTGCGAGCTGTCGTTTTCAACCGAGATATCTGTGGGAATCAACGCCCCAGGGAGAGGTGTGGTCTCATTGACGCCTCTTTATGCCACCCCCTGACGCCGGTGGGTCTGAGACGTTTTCTTCGGCCACACATAAGAAAACCGTGTGATTTCAATTGTGGGTGTCCCGGTTCTGACCTCCATCAAATGGTTCAAATGGCTCTAAGCACTGTGGGTCCTAACATCTGAGGTCATCAGTCCCCCAGACTTAGAACTACCTAAACCTAACTAACCTAAGGACATCATACACATCCATGCCCAAGGCAGGATTCGAACCTGCGACCGTAGCAGCCGCGTGGTTCCAGACCGAAGCGCCTAGAACCGCTCGGCCAGAGTGGCCGGCTGACCTCCATCCCGGCTGCGTTAAAAGAAGGGGTGAAATGTGGGTAAGACGGACTGTGGCGACCTTCTCATTGTGTGACACGTCCACAGTGGTGATAGGCAGAATTGTGGTGACCTTCAGCGTCAATGTAACATCATTAACCCCCTTACAACTCACATGAACCTCTAAGTTAAGGTTTTTTTTTTTATGTTGTCTGAAACGTTGCCGAGCCCAAGGGCGACGTCGCAGGACACTACGCTTTTGCGCCATTACAGAGGGAGGCTCTAGACATCTCTGAGCCAAACTTCAAACTTTTCCTTGCAAAACAGTCAATTACTAAAACTAAACTCCGTCCGTACAGGCCTTAGAAGGCCCAACGGTACCGATGGTACCGACTGGCCCCCGTGTCATCCTCAGCCCACACGCGTCACTGGATGCGGATATAGAGGGGCAAGTGGTCAGGACACCGCTCTCCCGGCCGTATGTCAGTTTACGAGATCGAAGCCGCTACTTTTCGATCAAGTAGCTCCTCAGTTCGCCTCACAAGGACTGAGTGCACCCCGCTTGCCAGCAGAGCTCCGCAGACCGCATGGTCACCCACCCAAGTGCTAGCACAGCCCGACAGCGTTCAACTTCGGTGATTTGACGGCAACCCGTGTTGCCACTGCGGCAAGGCGTTGGCAAGGAGGCAATTACAGTGATTCGAAAATGTGACCCTTTACTTCTGTTGCGCAGTGTACATTTAAATGACTAGTCCACAATTCACACTTACGTGCTTGGAAGAGGGTTCATCGAACCACTTTCATCCTAATTCTCTATCGTTCCACTCTCGAATAGCGTGTGAGAAAGACGAATAACTAAATCAGTAAAGGCAACATAATCACTGCGAAAGAACAGCAACTGTATTGGTTCAAAAAAATGGTTCAAATGGCTCTGAGCACTATGGGACTCAACTGCTGAGGTCATTAGTCCCCTAGAACTTAGAACTAGTTAAACCTAACTAACCTAAGGACATCACAAACATCCATGCCCGAGGCAGGATTCGAACCTGCGACCGTAGCGGTCTTGCGGTTCCAGACTGCAGCGCCTTTAACCGCACGGCCACTTCGGCCGGCACTGTATTGGTACTGGTGTCCAGTCTCACTTGCACATTTTTAAATTCATGACGTTTCGGTCTCTCTGGAACATCTTCAGATCAATGTAGTTGAGTTCAGATGTTCAAAACAGTTCTCATTTATTCCTCAGTCACAGTTCCACGTTTTTAACACATGACGTGTTTCGATCTCCTCGGATCATCTTCTGACGCAACTACATAGGTCTGAAGAAGATCAGGAGAGTTTTAAACATGCCGTGAATTAAAATACGTGCAACTGAGACTGATAAATAAACGAGGATGATTTTGAACACCTACATCTCTCAATGTTAGCTCTGATTTGTCTTAATTTATTACGATGGTAACTTCTTTCCATGTTCGGTAGGGGAGGGGGGAGGGAAAGTTAAAAAAATATTTTTGCCTCCAGAGGAGAAACGCAGTGCTCGAAATTTCTTGAAAACTCCATCTCATCTCTATTGTTATACCCGTGAAATTCTTTCCCTTATTTCGCATTAATACAAAAACCTCTGCCCTTCTTTGAAGTTTTTTGATGCCTTCCGTCACTCCTATCTAGCAACGATGTGTTATCGCGCAGCACTATTTCAGAAGAGGACGGGAAAGCCTAATTTAGACAGTCTCTTTAGTAAATTTGTTGTAGCTTCTGAATCGACATTCTTTACACTTGTGTAATTTGTTGTGTAACCGAAATGTTGTGTTGGTTCGGTTAATGAGCTGACATCGAACCGACGACACATTAGATTCTTCTGAAACACCATATTAAGGGTTTAGGCAATGATAAATTGTGCGAACAGTCTGGCTGTAGCGTCAGATCAAATGGACTCTACGTTTCACCATAGCTGAAACGACAATTAAGTTTACGTATCAGAGTGCCTGCAGCAGCCAGCCATACCCGAGGTAGAGCGAAGTCGAACTGTTAGCCAGTCTACCAGAGTCGAAGTTTAAACACTGGATGCTCTTTATGGAGGAGTAGGGTTCAAACGTTCGATTAGCCATCAAGATTTGGATTCATGTAACTTTCCTTCAATCTGTTCATGCGCATGAATGCTATAATGTTATTCCAACAGACCGCGCTAGTTGTATTTCACACTTTTTTACAACTCAGTTAGTGTTCTGTGTGTAACAAACTGAACACTGACACCATGATACACTTTCAGTCTATCGGTGTACCTCTTATATTTTACATGTCCCAAGCACGTTTTCCTGAATAACAGCAAATAGCTTCATGCAAGGTAAAAATTTCTTCTGGAGAAATTTTTTTGAGTCTGCTGCTAGACAAAAAAAAAAAAAGAAAGCAGAGGAACGAGAGAAATCCAAACAAAATTTATATCTACGTCTATACTAAGCAAGCCACCGTGAAGTGGCGATTCTTGACCTATTCCACTTGTATACTGCATGAGTGAAAAATTACCTCCTGCGTGCAGCCTAATCTGTTTTGTCTCATGATCTCTATGGGAGATATACGATGGTGCCAGCAGACTGTTTACACAATCTTCATTGAATAAAGAGTTCTCTAAATTTACGTGAGAAGATTTAGTAACAAGTACATCGTCCAAAGATTCACATTTAAGTTCCCTGGGCAGTTGTATTACATTTTCATAGGACTATATTGTTCTATGATTGGGTAGATCACATAACACATTTAGAAAAACTCAAGTTTTATGGAACTTATGGCTTTATGCACGACTTCTTTGGATCATGCTTAAGAAACAGAACGCAAAAAGTAGTGCTGAATAATTCTCCAGCTGGGATGGAGGTCAGCCGGCCACTCTGGCCGAGCGGTTCTAGGCGCTTCAGTCTGGAACCACAGAATGTTGGAAGGGAAGAAAATGTTAAAGACTGAGGAGAAATCATAAGGAGAGTCCCACAAGGTTCAATTCTGGGTCCACTCCTTTACCTTATATATGTGAATGAGCTCCCACTTAACTTACCTTGGGGAAATAGAATTATTTGCAGACTATGCTAGTATTAAAATAAATCTCATTAGAGACAAAGCAACAAAAGAAATTGCTAACGATGTTTCTAAAAAAAAGAAAATAATTGTGTATTGGTTCCCTGCAAATGGACTCTCCTTAAGTTCTGAGAAAACACGCTATACTTAGTTCTGTACAACAAAATGGCATACCAACAATCGATGTACCACATGAAGAGAAATCAGTAAATAGGATAGAATGCCCCAAACTTTTGGGTGTATATACTGATGAAAACTTGAACTGGAAGAAGTATGTACTGAGCTTCTCAAACAATAAAGTTCAGCTTCTTTAGCTCTTTGCATTATTGCTACTCTTGGAAACAAATGAATCAACCTCTGACATATTTTGCATACTTATATTGAACAATGTCTTATGAACAATTTTCTGGGGCCATTCAACACTTATGAAGAAGTACTGACTACACAAAAGCAAGTAGTAAGTGTAATATGTGGTGTTCACCCACAGTCGTCATATAAATATGTCTTCAAGAAGTTTGGCGTTATAACTACACCCTCCCTAATGAAGTTCTCCACAAATGGTCCATCATAATTTGAGAAGAACAGTGATGTCCATACCTACAACACTAGGAACAATGACCTTCAGTACGCATTATTAAAGCTGTCAGTGCTTCAGAATGGAGTTCAATATGGAGCAACAAAAATTTTTGATCATTTGGACAATAACATGAAATGCTTGACAGGTAGCAATTCAAGTTTTAAATCCGACCTAAAATCATTTCTCCTGAACAACTCTTTGTATTCCATGGACAAATTCCTATTTCAAAACTGGTAGCCTGTACAAAAAAGCACCTAGTTTTTAAGTGTAGTTTTATGAGTATGAACTAAAAAATTATGTCTTCGACAAGGATAGAAGCTGAAGCAATGAATCACAGTTTGTGCAACAGACAAGACTTGAACCCAGGTCTAATGCTTACTAGACACATGTGCTAAACACTACACCACCATAATATTCGGGCAACCACAGCTGCAGAGACTGCCATAGTCTAGTTCCGTCCTGTATCTGTACCAATACAAACTTCAGTTCATGTCTTTAGTGTATCTTCTTCTTCTTAAACCATCAGGCTCTCCATGCAGCTGTATTTGCGCTAATGGTACAGTGGTGTAGTGGTTAGCACATACAACTAGTAAATAGGTGACCTGGGCTCAAGTTCCAGCTGTAACACAAATTTTAATTCATTACTTCAGCTTCTGTCCTTATCGTAGGTAAAGTTGAGACTCATATGTCTCGATGAAAATATAATTCCATCAGATAAAAGATATTTTGTTTAGTGTTAATACTAATCGTGGGTACATATCCTATAAACGACTCGTTCCACATAATTTCGATACTAGAATAGTGCAAATGATGTATGGAACACCTCACTAATTCTGATGGAATTACATTTCCCTGGTAGCTAACTATCACGACCATATAAATGTGTCTCGATTCATTTGATATCTGTTGTCATGTCTAATTGCTAAGGACTACGAACAGAAAAATAACACTCTTGAAGTCGTTCCATCAGCGACTTATATGCAATTTCCTTTACGTATGTACTGCACTTCCCTATAACTCAGTCCCTACATCTCTGGCTTCCAGTAAAAACGATTTCGATTTTGAAACTTCCTGGCAGATTAAAACTGTGTGCCCGACCGAGACTAGAACTCGGGACCTTTGCCTTTCGCGGGCAAGTGCTCTACCAACTGAGCTACCGAAGCACGACTCACGCCCGGTACTCACAGCTTTACTGCTGCCAGTATCTCGTCCCCCACCTTCCAAACTTGACAGAAGCTCTCCTGCGAATCTTGCAGAACTAGCACTCCTGAAAGAAAGGATATTGCGGAGACATGGCTTAGCCACAGCCTGGAGGATGTGAAAATCTCATTCTGATTTCGATTTTGTTGACACGACAAGAAGTAAAGTATAGGATGTTCAATGTTTGGCGACTCGCACCCATGACGGTGACGAAGCTTCCTTCTCTCTCGATGTCACTGATGCCGACGTAGGAGGAGCGGCCGTCACCAGCCGCCAGCTTCAGCAGCTCCTCGGCCTCCTCAAACGTGTCCGGTACTGCGAGGTGCCCGCCGTCCCCTTCGCAGATACGCTTCGCCTCCTCGTATTTCTCTGGTTTTGTGTATCGCTTGTAGAAGCCCAGGCCTGGTATGTACCTGCGAGAGATGAACATATATATGCTTAGAAAGTCCACTTGGCGTTCCGCTTTTTAGGAACATCAGCCACTACTTCTTGCGTAGGACGAAATGGGCCTGTTATCTGACATTCGTTCTTTTGTACACTGTGGTGACATAAGACATGGGATAGTGATATGTAAATGTACATATGGTGGTAGTATCGCGTGCACAAAGTATAAAAGGGCTGGGCACTGGCGGAGCTTTCATTTGTATTCAGGTGATTTGTGTGAAAAAGTTGCCGGCGTGATTATGGCCGCACGACGGGAATTAACGGACTTTGAAAGTAGAATGATAGTGGGAGCTAGACGCATGGGACACTCCATTTTGGAAATCGTTAGCGAATTCAGTATTCCGAGATCAATAGTATGAAGAGTTTGTCAAGGATACCAAATTTCAGGCATTACCTCTCACCACGGAGAACGCGCTGGCCGACGGCCTTCACTTAACGAACGAGAACAGCGGCTGTTTTGAAGATTTGTCAGTGCTAAACACAAGCAGGAATGGTTCAAATGGCTCTAAGCACTATGGGACTTAACACCTGAGGTCATCAGTCCCATAGACTTAGAACTACTTAAACCTAACTAACCTAAGGACAACACACACATCCATGTCCGAGGCAGGATTTGAACCTGCGACCGTAGCGGCAGCGCGGCTCCGGACTGAAACGCCTAGAACCGCTCGCTCACAGCGGTCGGCTTAAAGACAAGCAACACTGCGTGAAATAACCGCAGAAATCAATGTGGAACATATGACTAACTTATCCCTCAATATAGTGTGGCGAAGTCTGACGTTAGTAGTGTATGCCAGCAGACGAATCATGCAAGTATCTTTTCCTAACAACACGACATCGCCTGCAGCGAGTCTCCTGGGCTCGTAATCATATCGGTTGGTACCTAGGCAGCTGGAATACAGTGGACTCATCAGATGAGTCCTGATTTCAGTTGGTAAGAGCTAATGGTAGGGTTCGACTATGGCGCAGACCCCACTAAGCCATGAACTCAAGTTGTCAACAAGGAATTGTGCAAGCTGCTGGTGGCTCCATAATGGTGAGAGCTGTGTTTGCATGGAATGGACTGGGTGCTCTGGTCAAACTGAACCTATCGTTGACTGAAAATGTCTATGTTTGCCCATTTGGAGACCATTTGCAGCAGTTCATGAACTGAAAGTGCCCACACAACGATGGAATTTTGATGGATGACAGTGCGTCACGTCACCAGGCCACAATCGTTCGTCACTGGTTTTGAGAACATTCTGGACATTTCGAGAGAAAGATCTGGCCACCCAGATCGTCCGACTTGAATCCCATCGCACATTTATCAACAGGTCAGTTTGTGCATAAAATCCTAACAGGCAACTCTTCCGCAATTATTATTAATGGTTATACAGGGAGCACCGCTCAGTATTTCTGCAGGGGACTTCCAACTACTTGTTGAGTCGATGCCGCGTTGAGATCACTACGTTTGGAAAAAGGAGGTGTGGAGGTGTGGCATGATATGAAGAGACATCCCATGACTTTTCTGCCCTCAGTGTACAGTCCTGTGCATGCAAGCTTCGTGGTAATAAAGAGGGAACTTCATGTTGTGTGAACGAAATGGTTCAAATGGCTCTGAGCACTATGGGACTTAACTTCCAAGGTCATCAGTCCCCTAGAACATAGAACTACTTAAACCTAACTAACCTAAGGACATCACACACATCCACGCCCGAGGCAGGATTTGAACCTGCGACCGTAGCGGTCGCGCGGTTCCAGACTGTAGCGCCTAGAACCGCTCGGCCACCCCGGCCGGCTGTTGTGTGAACGGAATTAGTTCCTTATCACTTGCTTTTCGTGCAGCTTGGCTCGTTTTCACGTCTGGAAGCACTCGCCGACTGCGATCCAACAGGATAACAAAAATGCTTGTTGATTTTTTATTCAAAAATATTGATTAGGCCCTATTCAGAGTACGTGTCTGTGCATATTTCACACATGTGTGTGTCTTACGAGCTATAAATTTGTGAGTGACACGTTTCAACTATGTTCCATGTAAATTTTATATTTTTACAAGCTAAAAACAATTCAAACATCTTCGTCTTCACTCAATGAAGTCCAATCAGGCATTGTGGATTTGAGGGCTTGGACATCGAGATTCCAACTCGCAAACTGCCATAATCCTCGGAATTCCATTACTCTCAATGAGAGTTCGAACAGGCCTTGTAGTCCCAACGGTACCGACCGGCCGCCGCGTCATCCTCAGTCCTTAGGCGTCACTGCACGCGGATCGGAGGGTCATGTGGTCATCATTCTGCTCTCCCGGCTGTTTTCAGTTTTCGTGACCGGAGCCGCTACTTTTAGTCAAGTAGTTCCTCAATTAGTCTCACAAGGACTGAGAGCACCCCGCTTGACAACAGCACGCGGCAGACCCGAACGGTGACCCATCCAAGTGATAGCCAAGCTCGATAGCGCTTAACTTCGCTGATCTGACGGGAACCTGTGTTACTACTGTGGCAAGGTCGTTGGCTATTCCTAAAGGTAACTCGGACAAAATTATTCTGTGGCATTTTAAAGATTTTCTCAAATTGGTTGAATATGGAGGTAGTGAAAACTTCTTCGCAAACACGAAAGATACCAAGGAGGAGACAAACGTGCTCTCTATTACATACTTAGTAGAATACGTTAAGTTTCATCCCATGGCATTCTGTGGACTCATGTCCGTTTGTTACTGCTTGTAAATCAGTGTGAGAACTGCTCGAATCAAATGCTTTGATTGTATTCTGCGTCATTTTTGTTCCCATCTATTTTTCATATTTTCTCACATTTAAAGGTGTCCTCTGAAATTTTCCCTATGGAAGATGATTAAGGTACATTAATTTCTGCTAAATTTATTGTTCGTAATAGTTGTTAATAACATGTGAACTCATTTGTCTAACTTCCGTTGCGTTTTTAGCATTTGCAAGAAAGAATCTTCTAGTCACTAAGATTACAAAGCCTACTCATCTACATCTACATCTGTACTCTGCAAACCACTGTCAAATACTTGGCAATCAGCGGCAAGAAGCAAGACGATTCAAAGCAGAATTACATACTCATTCCGTGAGGGCATGTGATCAGGTTTAATAAGAATTCTGTCAAACGCTGCTAACATGCAGTTCTCCATTAAATTCGAGAAAGCACGGAAAACGGATGCAAATAAAGTTAACGTAGAATAGGAGCAATATACGGTGTATGCCTGAAGACTTACTACAATTATCAATATTTATTTTACAAAAACTGCAGAACTTAAAAATTTGTGGTTTGTGGCAAATGAAAGAATGAATCGCCATGTTTTAGTTATGATGTCAATAAAATTCAACATGCGCACTGTTTGTTGTTTGAAGAATGTCTGATCGATATTCGACTTCACGCCATATGTTTCAAGACGCTCAGTGCGTAGCATCAAATCAGAAACAGCATCTGTCATTATCCTTTTTAAGTATACAGATGAGGTACTTGTGTAAGTAAACCTTGCCCTTAAAGTAGCTCCGCAAAAACAGATCTACAAGCGTTATGTCTACCGATATTGCAAGCCAGTCGGTGGGACCATCACGCCCAATCCACCTGCAAGGAAACGTTTCTTTAAGAAAATTTCTAACCATACAATCCCCAATGCGGTGGTTGGAAAATCACATCAGACTGCAAGTCTCTCAATTGAGGCTCTGCAAATTATTCTAACACATCCAGATAAATGTTAGCCGTTACTGATTTTTCGCCAAAAAGAAAAGACCAACGATTCTGTTGTGCGCATTAAACCACACCACACATTCATGTTAGGGGAATCCGTAACGTGATCTAAGGCAACATGTGGACTTTCTGCACACCATTTTGTCCCTGTTAGCTTTACCTGATTTGTGGAAAAACGCCTCATCAGAAAAACAATTTCGTTGAAGATAATCGTGTTTGGTATCGATTTGTCGTGATCAGAAACGCAATGATATGAACCCAGCATCACTTTTGAAAGGAAATCTCTCGAATATGGAATACTTACTCAATAATAAAACGGGATGATTAAGGTTGCAACGTTCCAAGTGGCGTGGCAGTGAACCAAGGTTGTCTTACCGCAAATCCGAATGCAACTCTCACCCCCACCTAAGTGCTATGGGAGCTACAATTTCAGCAAGACCACCAGTCACTACAAAGAAACTGTTCGTGTCTACAGCTGGCTGATGTAGTTAGATGCTCACAGTGTACCATGTGGTCTAAATTCTCCAAACTATCAAGATTAGAAGGTTTTTCACCTGCAAATATAGCCTATAAATGCAGGTAAGAGATCGGTAAGACAATACAATGAAACTTTAATCAGAGAAACGGCTTAAATCACTAAGAACTGTTGCTGTCGTGCTTACAGTTGTTGTTGTTACCTTCCGTCCGAAAACTGGTTTGATACAACTCTCTACATTTGTATGTTCCGTGCAAGTTCCTTCAGTTTTGCAGAACTTGCATTCATTAGAACGTCTATATTCAAGCCTTGGTCTCCTCTACACTTTTTTGCAGCCTCCGTGCGTTATTCCATTACCAATGTAAAATTCATTGATGCCTATAGATGTCTCTAAACAATGGATCCCTCTTTTTAATCATATTGTATCACAAATTTATTTTCTCTCCATTTCACTTCAATAGCTCCTCGTTCATTAAACAATCTACCATTCTAATCTTCAGCATTATTTGTAACACCACCTTTCAAAATCTTGTGTTCTTGCCTGAATTGTTTACCGTCCACATTTCACTTCCGTAAAGAGTTTATTCCAGTCAAATAGCTTCAGAAAAGAATGCTCTGATACATAAATTTAAGTGTGGTATTAGAGAATTTATGTTTTCCAGAAACGTCTTTTTTTGCCACTGCCAGTCTGCGTTTTATACACTCCTTACTTCGGCTAACATCAGTTATTTTACTGCCCAAGTGGCAAAACTCATCTACTAGTCTTAATCCCTCATTTCCTAATCTAAATTCCTCGGTACTTTCTAGTTTAATTCGACTATATTCCATTAACCGTGATGTAATGTTGTTGATATTCATCTTGTAACCACTTTCCGAGATACCATACACCCCGTTCATATGATCTTCAAGGGGTTCTTTGCCATCTGTGAATTGAAGCGTCATCGAATATGAAGAAGACAGAACAAATACGTGTTGCATAGAATAGAGTTCATCAGCTAAGTTGGCAGGTGGTACGATAGCAAATAACGGGGATAAAATTGTGCATCCAGTCAAATAATCTTTGTTTGGTTCTTTATACTCTAAAAGTAACCATGATTTCAGAAAAAATTATTTTCCATTTGTTTTTGCAAAACACTTATTTTTCTTAGCTTTCTTAGCAAAACGTGTGTCTTCATTGGTGAGCCCTTATTTTATTGAAAATCCGACAATATATCTTTTATTACTAGATCTAGGTATTTCATTACATCTGTTGCAATGTTTACCTTATTTACTTGCCAATTAGGTATTGTAGAACACCACATAAATTGTTTGGCAGCTTGTCGTCTGAAACAATATAATAGAAGAAAGTCGGAAAATTACGGAAAACTATTTTCCGCTGTAATTTATTGTACGAAAACCTTTCGTTTTTACCGACTTAAAAATTTTTGTTGTTTTGTCATCATTTACGTGTTTTTTTTCGTGAAGAAGGAGGCATAAAACCTTTCCACGTGTTAATGTTATTAATAGCACTACAATTTCGTTAAGCATTGGCTTCAGAGCACAACAGTTACGATTATACAGCACAAATAGGAATCTGTCCGGATAGCCGTGCGCGTTAGCACGCCGCTACGGGGATTTGGAAACACGAGGCAGCCCCGCATCCAATACACCCACTGAATTAACGCCGACAGCTAGTGTGCCAACCAGTGTATACGTGGTTTTTAGGCGCTTGCCACATCCAGCTAGGTGAATATTGCGCTGGTAGCCTCATTCTACCTCAATTACACCATTCGCAAACACTTATAACACGTTCTCATACTTTTGAATTGGATAACACTAGACGCAGACAGTTGGGATACACAAAATCCATCTTGAGGTGGAAGGGGTGGCGACAGGAAGGGTATCCGGCCATCCTCTACCACTAACATTGCCATACCCAAATAACTGACGGGTGACGCCGTGAAGATACGCAATAAGGTCAGAAGGAGAAGACAGAACACGCATAGGTACAGCCGATGTTCGACTGGATTTTCCTCGCTGTGTCTCATTATTTGAACTACTGCTTTATTACTCTTTAGTGTCTTTGTGTCAGTCTGTCTGTCTGTCTGTCTCTCTCTCTCTCTCTGTCTGTGTGTGTGTGTGTGTGTGTGTGTGTGTGTGTGTGTGTCCATCTTCCCTCCTTTCAATCTGTCTGTATGATTCGTTCAATATATTGTACTGTGCTGAGTATTAACTTACAACAGGTTCTTCCCTTCTGCTGTAGCTCTCTGTATATCAGTATATCGTCATAGACTGTGGCTCGATTTAGGCGGTTTTAGGGCACTTTCTATTTTTTTGTGTAGTGGTTGTGTAACTAAGTGATCAGGAAATGTTGAATACAATACGTTGCTTTTCGGAACACTCAAACGTTGAGAGCCTCTTGTTTTAAAATTTCCGTATGCCTAACCTGTAAGTATGATATGACCGAGTCGTACATTAGTGAGCAAATATCCCACTTTAATTTTTAAGTGTCAATATTTAGTTAAGACTGAATAATTTCACTGTCTCCCTAGATTATGAGGCATCTATGCTTCCTTTTACTTTTTTTAGCTGCGCTTATAGATTGTGGAAAGAGAATATCCGAATCAACATCCGACATTAAAATTTTCTCATAACTAACCGAAAAATTTGATATGTGCTAATCTTAAGACCAATGAAATGATGTACAGCTGGGTCTTCAGGGTATCACCTCTTGACGTGTAGTCGATATCTTCTCAAGAGACTAACTACATGACAGCCACTGGTGTCCCATACACAAGTGTTTTGCAGGATCGTGCATTCCATGACTGTATGGATCGTATGGGGGCTATAAGCGTCTTCCTTGGACAGCATATGTTCCACTGATGGCTCTAAAAACTTAATGTATTTCACTTTGTTTCTTTTAGAGAGCACATTTGTCTGCTCCATAGAACCTTTCGTGTTTGTGAAGGGCTTTGCACTACCTCCATATTCAATCGCTGTAAAGTCACTAGAGATTTTTAATATGGTTAATAAACCGAAAGTATCTACAATGAAAATGGTTTAATTCCGAGAAATTATAAAAGTCCGTGAGATGGAATCTCATTGCCCATGACTCCAAACCCACAGAGACTCATTAGAGTTCCTTGATTCAAGACGCAGATGTGTGAACTGCTACAAGCTTTTATTTTATATTACACAAAAACAAATATGGAATCATTTTCCCCAACCAATGTTACAGATGCAAGCAAAAGTTTAGTAGAACACGTGCAACATATTCACAATGTAATTCAAATAGTGCAGTATACATAAGAAGCTTCTGTGCTATGTCTTGTCATACGCTTTTTATGTTTTTACGCGTGCTAAAGCTTGATTATTTCCACCTGATATGGCCACTAGGTCGAAATTACTTAACTGTGTTTCTAAAATAAATAATCTTACAGTGGAAGGGCGACCACGATGTCGTTCACAAAATTTTGCATGACTGTGGAACCCCAGCTATGAGAAGTGAATCTTAGTTTTCTATTTAGATTTATCGAATGTAAAGTACACCAGCGGAAAAACACAATCAGTACCCACACTAAGCGATAGCAATGGTGATGTTACGGATGACGGTGACACTAAAGCAGAGTTACTAAACACAGTGTTCCGACATTCGCTACAGGAGAAGAAGTAAATATTTTAGAATTCAAATCTAGATCATAAGTAACGCGGAAGTAGATATCTTCGGTGTAGTAAAGCAGCTGATATCACTTAATGAAGGCAAGACCCCCGATCCAGACTATATACCACTCTGTTTCCCACAGTGTGTTAGCAGTTATATACAACCGCTGCCTCGTCGAAAGATGCGTACCTAAGGACTGGAAAGTTGCACAAGTCACTTCAATACATAAGAAAGGAATTAGAAGTAATGCGCTGAACTACAGACCCATTTCACTAATCTTGATTTGCAGTAGGATTTTGGAACAAATATTGAGCTTGAACACAATGAATCACCTCGAAGAAAATGATTTATACTCAAATAGCCAACACAGATTGAGAAAATATCGTTCTTGTGAAACACAACTAGCGCTTTATTGTCACGAAGTAATTAGTGGTATCCCCTTGGGGGGGGGGGGAGGGGGGGAGGCGATGGGAGATGACAGATTTCATCAAAATATTTTATTGTGCAACCACATTCGAAGCTAAATCTATGAAAATTTGTATTTGGCTTCTCCGTTAGAAATAAAGCTTACTCATGTCACTGTTTCCAGAAATTCAACTCTTACGGCGGTGAAATAGGAGTGAAACGTTTTATGAAAACATTTCATTGCGAAAGCATTTTAAGAACTAAATATTTGAAAATTGATGTTTGGCTTCTTGGTTTGAGACGAAAAAATACATGTTTCACCGTTTTTGCAAATTCAACCCCTAAGGGAGTGAAATAGGGTCAACCTGATACTCTAACTCATGATCGCCGAGCCCAAACCGCGAAGGTCAGAAAGTTGAAGTTAGGAGAGGGTGTGGATCATATGCTGTAGGCATCGTTTATGAAGGGATTATCCGCAATTCCATTCCTAAGGGTGTGAAAGGCTTTTTGGAAGTATTTCACTATCAAGGGAATTTTGAAGCTGGAAGTGGTATCTGGTTTCTCAGTCAGAAAATAAAAAATATTTGGTTTAGCAGTTTTGAAAATTCAACCACAAAGGGAGTAAAATGTTGGGTGAAAGATTTTTTGAAAATAAATAGTTACTAAAAAAACAACAAGATGATTTTTAAGGCTACGTCTATGACAACTGATATTTGATTTCTCGGTGAGAAATACAAAAAAAAAAAAAATACGTGTTTCAGAGTTTCTGGAAATTCAACCCCTAAGGGAGTGCAATAGAGGATGAAAACTTTTGAAAAATATTTCATTACGTTAAAACAACCTTAAAGCTAAAGTTATGTAAATTGGTATTTCAATTTTCGGTTAGATTATAAAGAAATGTTTGTTAGGGGATGAAAGTTGCTTTGGAAATATCTCCACAAGAACTAAAAAGGTACGCTTAACAAAAACTTTGGACTCTAGCTCGATAATCGCTTTTTTTGCAAGAAGTACACTCGGGAAAGACCATGGTTATATGGCCTTAATTAGCATGAAAAGCTTAGAAGGTGTTGCAATTTGTGAACGACATAAAAATTACACAATTACACAATTAAATGAACACCAAAAAAAATCTATGCGGCCCAGACAGTCTACACGAGGGAAGCAGCGGGCGCTAAGCTAGCATTCGTAGAATACGAAGAAAGAATACTGCTTTTCGCGCCTTATTTTCCCGTAGTCGAGGTTCACTGGCGTACCACTGGAAGCGCTAGTGTCGTTCTTTGTTTGAGTAACGTAGCCTGGTCCTTCCACTCGCTGTGATTTCGTGTGGCGTACTACTCACTGGTAGCCGGCTGGAGGCACGGGGTAGAGCGGCAGCTTGCAGACGAAGGGCAGCGGCTGGTCGCAGGGCACGTCGTTGAAGAGCGCGCCGCTGCTCAGCGTGACGCAGTCCTCGCGGCGCAGCGACAGCCCGCCGTTGTCCGGCTGGCGAGCCTCCCAGCGGCCGCGCAGCGCCGCGTCCAGAGACCCTCCTGTACAGCCAGCCACACAGCTTCCTACATCACGTTCTTCCTGACGGGCCATGGTCCTTAGCCTACACACCTGCACCGCTTCGGCCTTAGCCAAAGTGATGATGTGAATGCGGCGAACATGGGTCCACCGAACACATAACACTACAATGCGACACACACACACTGAGCCGTGGAAAAAATTTTTGAAGAGCGCGCCGCAGCGCGTTGTGTGAACCAGTTGCCCTCCGCTTCTGGCGGTGGCGCCGCTGTGGCAATCGCAGCTTTGGTGTCTCCCTCTGGTGGGGAAGGGGAAAGGTACCCTGTTCACGTGCATTTAAGGTGGACTATGAGCTCGCTAGTCGGCGAGTCTGGTCAGTTGGTCAGCCGGGTCAGTGTGGGGCAGTCAGTGTCTGTCTGTCGTCCGGAGTGCTAGTATGTGTTAGGCCGCCAGTCTGCTCGAGTTTGTTCAGGCAATGGTCATTGGCGGTTGGATCGATCGGTTGGTCGGTCGCGCACTGGGACACAAGATGACTTGTCCTTCTTGAGCGTCGGCGCATGTGAGGTCGCCACGTTAGTCCACTGGGCCGCGCCGTACAGCGAGGGGTAGTGGCTTCGCGGCCGACACGAGAGCAACAGGAGTCTACCCACGACATCGGTCTGGCCGGCGCGAGCTGCGACGCCGTGAGACGGGAGATCGGCGCGCCTTCCTGCGTCCGTTGAAGCGGCTGGCAGCGGACGCTTCGGGAGAGCGATTTGGGGGTGCTGCGCCAGGTCTTCGCCAGACATCGCAGTTTATTAGAAGTTAAGTGATTCCTGATATGTTGTTTCATTTACATGTTAAATTCTACTTGTTTTCTTGGTCAGTCTCTCGTCCCCAGCTTGCTCGTCTCTCTCCCATCCGCATTTGTTAGGCAGTTAGTGTCTGACTGTCTGTCTGTCGGTCTGCCGTACGTTAAGAGGTGCCTATATCATGTTTATCGGATTCCGTGTTAACGAATTTATTGCTTGAACTGTAACGGCCGAATTCCTGAAATTTGTTTTTATCTTGCCTATCATCTTGAGAGGCGGTATATGTGTAATGTAGAGCATATTTCTGTATTTTATGTAAGACTGCATTTAATGGTATTTTTATTTAAATGGTCATTTTAGTACATAAAGTTGCCACCCTTCCACCGTAAGAGTTTTTTTTAAAAAAATCAAGTTGCACCTTCAGTGGCAACCTAATTTTTTAAAGTTAGTGTTTTGTACCATTTCCATCCCTCCTACGGGGTTCATAGTTTATGTGCTTGTGTGAGTTGTTAAAGTTTTTTGTTTAAAGTAATCTGGTGTGTTGCAGATTAGCACCAGTGTAGTCTTTCAGAGGTTGTTGTGAGCGGTCGTGACTACGGCCATGTCAAAAGGGAGCGGCAAGGTTCTCAGCCCGAAAGCTCATACTGTCAAAATTTGTTCTTTCTGCCTCTGAATAAATTGTAACTTGATATTTAGAGGGTGCTTTCTGATTATAATATTAAATCTTGTTTTAAGGGCTTTTTAAGAATAAAATCTCCATTTGTTGAAAGAAATTTAATTTGTTTTCATCAGTTACCCACTAGTAACTACTTCCACGCTCACATAGTGTGATTAAATTTGTTAATTTTATTGATGAATCGCTGGTAAATAAAGCAAATTTTTAAGAAAAAGTTTTGAAAGTAAATTCACGGTTCACACACACACACACACACACACACACACCACATACACATGTACGCGCGCGCGCTAGGCCGATGACAGAAATCGAAGACATAGGGCAAGCTTTAAGAGGCCGCAGCAATAATGAAATATCAACAGCGCTATACAAGACTTAAAAGTAGCAACGACCATATATAAGATTACGACCAGACACTTTCCTATGCCACAACACGATACGTGGGACAACAGAAAATAAAATTATAATGAGTACATGACATTTTCAGCTTTGTTGGAGCCGATTTCAGAATCTAAACAACGTTGATCTTCTTATTAAACAAATTTATTTCCCAAGATCGCATAACAATACACAATGATTACTAGTTTCAGCGAAATTAAATCGCCATTTTCGGATCATCTGCACAGACAAAATTTTTACAGGACCAATCCATTTCCGCGACAGTTCACATTAGTTGGACACACTTTGCTGTGCGAACAAAGCACAAAACTCACAAATGAAATACATGAGATGTATATACAATCTTTTCGTCTAGTGTCCTTGCTGATATCTGATAGGAAACTATCAGATGTGGAGAAGGACACGACAGGAAAGGATTTTATACACGTCTAATGTATTTTATTTGTGACTATTGTGCACTGTTCGCACAGCTTTCCTCTTATTGTGCGACGAGAGACGGTACTACGGAATATCGTCTCTATAATGTCCGTCTGATTAATGTGAACAATCGACGAAATGCATTGGCCCTGCAAGGCGATTTTATTTTACTGCAATTAATAGTCACTGCGTGTTTTATGTGCTCTGGGCAAATAAATTTCTGTAATGAGAACGACGGTGATTAGAAATTCAAATACTGGTAATGGAAACAGATGAATATAGGCCTACAGACACAGATGAACTGGTTCAATATCACCACATACAGATATGTGTAGGGTAAAGTAGCAGATCACACAACTACAGCAATACTCCAAGTAATACAGTGAGTTTCAAAACAAAATGATCTGATTTCAAAACAACGCATTTATTGATAAAAACATACTGAGAACATGAGCCGAACCCCAAAATATTCACAAAGTATTAAAGCTTTAGCTATGCTATTACAATGCGCTCTGTGCCCACCACCAGCAGCACCAACAACATCTAGACGATAGCTAAATTCGTCATAAACTTTACACAATGTATCTGCTTTTACAGAAGTTACGGTGACTGTTCTTCTTCTATGTCACGAGGTAAACGAGAAATGAACACACTTTCCTTCCAATATCTACGCAAGAAAAAATTGCCGTGGGGTCATGTCTGGCGATCTTGGAAACCAAGAATTCAGGGCAGTGTCTCGTGGTCCATTGCGCACTATCCAGCGTTGGGGCAGGGTGTCACTGACAAACCGATGTACGTTGTTGTGCCTCTGTGATGGATGTCCATCCTGTGGGAAAATGAAGTCATCGGAGTCCTCCAAGTCGTGGAAAAAGCTAATTCTACGGCATTTTAAGTTAACTCATTTTTCTTCCGAAAAAGGAGGGACCGTGCATTTTTTCTCGGGAAATGGCACAAAAGACGTTCACTTTAGGTGAGTCTCTTTCGTGCTCAGTGATGTTATGCGACTTCTTGACTCTCCATTAACATCGGTTTACTTTACAGCCAACATGAAATGGTGCTTCATCACTGAAAATTAACCGCGGTAAAAATTCATTCCCTTCAATGTCTTCTAGCAAAGCATTGCTGAAGTTAAATCGCTTCCTTTTATCACCAAGTCGAAGAGCTTCGCAAACGACATCTTAACACTCGCCAGGCAGTCGTAAGAAGGACTGCCAGTTATTTGCTTGCGCAGCGAGTAGACTTCCGTGGATACCAGTCAAACGCTGGCCGAATTCTTTCCACCATGTAATCAGAAGTGTGAGGTCTACCTGTACTCTTACTTTTGCACAAGCATCCCCTCTCCTCAAATTGGCGATACCAACGACTAGCATTTTTGGGTGCAGCCGAATCAGTGCCAAAACGCCGACGAAAAGCACGCTGAACCGAAATCACTAACTGTTTGCAAATTGCAGCATACAAAACACTTTCTGTTGAGCGGAGCCGGCCGCTGTGCACGAGCGGTTCTAGGCGCTTCAGTCCGGAACCGCGCTGCTGCTGCGGTCGCAGGTTACAATCCTGCCTAGGACATGGATGTGTGTGATGTCTTTAGGTTAGTTAGGTGTAAATAGTTCTAAGTTCTAGGGGACTGATGACCTCAGATGTTAAGTCTCATAGTGCTTGGAGGCATTTGAACCATTTTTGTTGAGCGGACGCTATCTTACTTCTAACTGATGAGACATCTAACGGCGATTTTTGAAACCTTAGGCCACACCCATTCAAACAACACAAATTTCCTTGGCGGCATGTCCCATGTTTCGTAATTATTACCGTCCAGAATGAGGTTATTCTTTTTGTAACCACCTGTACATACGTGGAATTTAGAAATAAGTTTGCAATAAGAAATAAGACAACGAATTTTCTTGTTTGCACAAAGTAGTAATTCTTTAGACTTTGGGATCATTATTTTCTAACATGTAATCGTGTAATATGTAAACTATATGAGATGCAAACTGAAAAACGCGTAAGCTTTATAATATTGTGCATTAGATTACACATGCAGTATAATAATACCCAACTACAGAAACACGAACGCACAACATAGGCAAAACGTGCCCTTCAGCGAGACGAGGCGCGAGGTCAGCCTCTCCCGGTTACGGTGCGGCCAAGAGGAGGTAGTAATTGTAGAAACAGATAGTAGTGTCATACATCATACACAAATCATGTAGAGCGAATATAGAAAACTTGTTTTCGTTTTCCAGAATCTAGTTTATGTACCACATGTTTTTTGATTAACAGTGGAATTATGTAAACGATAAGAAAAATAACAGCACTGAGAGAAACTGTAGAAAAAGAGCTTGTTAGTAGTTTATAGTAGCAAACGACCCACCATAGTTACCAAGGCAGTGTGTCAGTCTGTAATGATAATAAACAAATAAATAATAATTAAATCTCACAGCTCCTCTCCACTTACTACAGCCACACCTTTTTCATATCCTAATATCCATAT
Source organism: Schistocerca nitens (assembly GCF_023898315.1). Taxonomy (NCBI): domain Eukaryota; kingdom Metazoa; phylum Arthropoda; class Insecta; order Orthoptera; family Acrididae; genus Schistocerca; species Schistocerca nitens. Next base: position 878,091,563 of record NC_064615.1, read on the forward strand.
CAACAAAAACTGCAGTACAAGGTGTGTTTCTATAGGACGTGTCATTGTTAATGGAGAGAACTTCCACGAGTTAAAATATTCGGCAGAAGAAACATGTGCGTTCCACCAAAGACGGCCCTGCAATCTGTCGTTCACGCACTGATTGGGAACGTGTGGTTACACGCCGCCACTAGCTTCAGTACGAAAACTTGTTCTAGTTAACACAAAGGTGAATAAAAAATAAACTTTTAGATTACGTCCAAATCTAATTAGACTCAACTTTCATCCATAGTCTACCATAACAATAAATACAATACTCCTCCAGTATGTTACACGTTACAATTTATTACACAACGGTACCTATTAAGGTAGATGTTGGACAAGTCTTCCACACTACCGCCAAATGAGTAAAGTATGAGCGTACGGAACAGCACAGCTTCTGTGTTATTCGACTGAAGACCTTCTAGCCAACAGATCACAGCAGGCCATCCTTGTCGGAGAGATATCACCATATATGAAAGTAATTTCTGACGTTCTCCAAGAGAATGTTACAGGACCATTATCTTTAGCAACATCTGTAAACGGCCAAGTGAATAACATCGGTAGTACCGTGATGCTTTTCCCGGACGAAACATTTGTTTACGGAGAAGTCGCAACGTTACAAAATTGTAGTGAAGTGTAGAAGCTTGACGCTTGGTGCAGGGAACAGCAGTTGACTTTCGACATAAACAAGTGTAACATATTGCTTGTAAATAGACATAAATGCTCCAAATGCCGCTTCTTCTAGGTATCAAATGAAAGTTAACAGATCGAAGACGAGTCATACAATGCATTTAAATTACTGAAATGAACCAAATGAAATTAATGGCTCTCCGGTTGTTTGCTGGAAAGGCCGGATACAAATTTTGGGTTACACTGAATCTTTGTATCGGTCCTGGGGATGTGACAGTCTGGTTAAGGCTTGCGTTCCTTTTGTCATTTTGCCGCCGACAAAGACGAATGTTACTATCCAAAACCAGAAAATTACTTTTTTAGCAAGCAATATAGCATCACGCAAACTGTTGACAGTCTTTAAGTGAGGGCGTTAACATCGAAATTGTGGTGTAAAAACATAAGGGACACTGTAGGAATAGTGTTAACTCAAACAAAATGTATTATTTTGACACGTTCACAAGAAGTATCCTAAAACCAACCGTATATGAGATTGCTCCAGTTTCTCTGCTTTTACGGTAATAAATCAATAAACGTAAATAAAGAATACAAAGATGTTTAACTGCAAATATTATAAACGAGCGATTCCACAATCACACCGAATGGTATGACTGGAGAATTGGGCGTTTGAGAAGGAAAGCCTGTAATTACTTTCATTTTCACATCTCAACAATTTCTATAATGTTCATTTCTTGCATAAGCATCCATTAAAAAAGTCTTGGGTGTCTTCTCAATTACATGCAGCATGATCCAAATGGAGCACCGAACACACCTGTTCCAAGTTATTTGCCTATACGTACTTCGCCACAAATACACTCCTGGAAATTGAAATAAGAACACCGTGAATTCTTTGTCCAAGGAAGGGGAAACTTTATTGACACATTCCTGGGGTCAGATACATCACATGATCACACTGACAGAACCACAGGCACATAGACACAGGCAACAGAGCATGCACAATGTCGGCACTAGTACAGTGTATATCCACCTTTCGCAGCAATGCAGGCTGCTATTCTCCCATGCAGACGATCGTAGAGATGCTGGATGTAGTCCTGTGGAACGGCTTGCCATGCCATTTCCACCTGGCGCCTCAGTTGGACCAGCGTTCGTGCTGGACGTGCAGACCGCGTGAGACGACGCTTCATCCAGTCCCAAACATGCTCAATGGGGGACAGATCCGGAGATCTTGCTGGCCAGGGTAGTTGACTTACACCTTCTAGAGCACGTTGGGTGGCACGGGATACATGCGGACGTGCATTGTCCTGTTGGAACAGCAAGTTCCCTTGCCGGTCTAGGAATGGTAGAACGATGGGTTCGATGACGGTTTGGACGTACCGTGCACTATTCAGTGTCCCCTCGACGATCACCAGTGGTGTACGGCCAGTGTAGGAGATCGCTCCCCACACCATGATGCCGGGTGTTGGCCCTGTGTGCCTCGGTCGTATGCAGTCCTGATTGTGGCGCTCACCTGCACGGCGCCAAACACGCATACGACCATCATTGGCACCAAGGCAGAAGCGACTCTCATCGCTGAAGACGACACGTCTCCATTCGTCCCTCCATTCACGCCTGTCGCGACACCACTGGAGGCTGGCTGCACGATGTTGGGGCGTGAGCGGAAGACGGCCTAACGGTGTGCGGGACCGTAGCCCAGCTTCATGGAGACGGTTGCGAATGGTCCTCGCCGATACCCCAGGAGCAACAGTGTCCCTAATTTGCTGGGAAGTGGCGGTGCGGTCCCCTACGGCACTGCGTAGGATCCTACGGTCTTGGCGTGCATCCGTGCGTCGCTGCGGTCCGGTCCCAGGTCGACGGGCACGTGCACCTTCCGCCGACCACTGGCGACAACATCGATGTACTGTGGAGACCTCACGCCCCACGTGTTGAGCAATTCGGCGGTACGTCCACCCGGCCTCCCGCATGCCCACTATACGCCCTCGCTCAAAGTCCGTCAACTGCACATACGGTTCACGTCCACGCTGTCGCGGCATGCTACCAGTGTTAAAGACTGCGATGGAGCTCCGTATGCCACGGCAAACTGGCTGACACTGACGGCGGCGGTGCACAAATGCTGCGCAGCTAGCGCCATTCGACGGCCAACACCGCGGTTGCTGGTGTGTCCGCTGTGCCGTGCGTGTGATCATTGCTTGTATAGCCCTCTCGCAGTGTCCGGAGCAAGTATGGTGGGTCTGACACACCGGTGTCAATGTGTTCTTTTTTCCATTTCCAGGAGTGTACAACATAACCCATTACGGTCTTTACTACATGTATGTAGTGATTTCAGTATGCCAATAACTGGTCATCGCAATCATCGTCATCTTCAGAAAAGTGGGAAACGTCCACTATCTCTGGTAACTCTGGTGTTTCCTCCTTAATTATGATTTTCTTTGGTCGTTAATGACTCCACATACAGTTTTCCCATTCTTATTTTTCAACTCAGTCTGTTGTTTATGTTTACTGCTAACTTTCATCTTCATTTTAGCTTCAGTTTCGCAGGGTTGCAGATCTTGTCTTTCAGCACACAAATACACCATTCTGTCATTAGATACCAACAAGATTATATTATGTTTGTTAAACTGTTATATTTAGAAACTATATCCGTGTAATGCCACAGGTTTTAATAATCCATTCAGCTAAAAACAAACCAGTAACAACTGTAAGCTCACATTTTTTATTTTCCTTATTCTGAAAACAACAAAAAACTGGCCTGTTTTATTTGTCTCACACGCATTCCATTGTTTAAATTGTATTTAGAAGAGGCTAGCGGTAATCGGAAGCCGTTACCTTTGTCGCGTCCTTCAACTACTGAATGCTTACGATTGCCCACTGCGCAGAACTACCGAAATTCTCCTTACTGATCGAAGACGCGTGACACAACGTTTCATTTCTACATCTATCTTGGTTAATATCCGTGTTGCTAAAATTAAACATCCACATTTTTTCTTAGTTAATGTCCATGTCGCTAAAATTAGAGTAAATGTGTCAATAGTTTTCTTCCTGTATACTATTCATCGACTAAATAGGACGAGAATAAAATGAAGAGGATTAATTCTTTTGCCCTAAGCTGAGTATCTGTCGCGATTTATTTATTTAATCGTATGGTGGTTTTATACAATATACAGTTGATATAAGGCAAGTGATTTTATACAATATAAATATGATATAAGACAAGATTAAACCTTAAAGTCCGTGTTTTTCAACCAATTAATTAGGCTGGGTGTGAGAGTGAACAAGTCGTCGGGAATTCCGGGTATGAATGAAGTGGACAGCGTTGGACTACATGTTCAATTGTCTCTTCTTCTCGATTACATTCACACATTAGTGAACTGATGCAGCCCCATTTGTACCTGGAGTAGCTTCAACAACCATGTCCAGTCCTTAACCTGTGGAGGCGGCACCAGAGGTTCCTCGGTAGGTCAAAACCTTTTGACTTCTTTGTGGGATCAAGGTGATGGGCTCTTGTTCCCAATGTTTTTGTTGACCATTCATGCTTCCAGTTTTCATTTAGATCCTGCTGTAACACCTGCTAGTCTTCTTGATCGCAATCGTTGCTGTGGTGGATGACAGAATTCCTGGTGCAGTGGTAGAGAGGGTGATGCAGAGATTTTCTTGGCTTCCCTCAGTAGAGCTTGTTTCCGCCATAAGTGAGGTGGAGGGATGTGACTCAATACAGGTAACCAGTGGCATGAGGTTCATTTGATGGAACCAGTAATTTAGCGCATTGTGTCGTTCAGTTTTCTGTCTACCGTCTTCACATGTACGCTTTCCAACCAGACAGGTACACAGTATTCGGCAGCAGATTACACAAGACCGAAGCCAGTTAAATGCAGACAGTCAGCAGAGGTTCCCCAGGTGGTACCACTGAGCTTATGTAGTATGTTGTTCCTTGCAGTAACTTTATGAGAAAGCTTGGTGATGTGCTCTATGTAGTCCAGGGTTCTATCTAGAGTGATTCAGAGATATTTTGGGAAAGGACTGTACCTCAACGTTTGTCCATTGAGCAGAACTCCTGGTTTGTAGTTCGCAGCACGATTCGCTAGATGGATGTCGCGATGACTATACGTGGCAAGTTAAAACTGTGTGTCGGCCCGCAGGTCTAAACCAGATCCCTACTGAATGGGTTGTTCAGGAGAGCTCGGTGACTTCGATCGTGGACTAGTCACTGAATGTCACCTGACTAACTTGTTCACCAGGAACAATTCAGTTCTTCTAAAGCTGCCCCAATCGACTATTAGTGATTTGACTGTGAAGTGGAAGCCCGAAAGAATAACTGCAGCCAAACCAAGAGCAGGCTAACTTCATGCACCACTGGAGAGGGATCGTTGAATATTGCAGAAGGCGGTTTTAAAAAACAGTATGAAATCAAAGAAACCAGTCATGAGTTACACGGTTGTATCAGCAGGTCAGCTACGAGAACGGGCTACAACGATCGAGTAGCTCTTCATAAGACACACATCTCTGTGGTCAGCGGTAAGCGACGCTTTACGTGGTCTAAAAAGCGACACCAGCGGACGAACTGGTAACAATAGATTTGAACTGATGACCCGTGTTATATTTTGAGATTGTCAGATGCCTGAAGAACGTTACTGGCCATCATGTGTAGTGCCAACAGTGAAGTACAGAGGAAATGGTGAATCTTGGATTGGCTGGCTCGTGCTTATTTTGGGTGATCAGGTCTGTAGTTCAACAACGGGTTACACGAACTCAGGTGCATCAAGAGACTGTCATCGATCTGAGAAGATATCATACAAGAGTACCTGAACTAAATCTCCCAGCATTTGTTAACTGTATTAATTAACTAGCCCTGAAATAATCTCAAAGACAAAAAAGATGCACTGTGAAGGACTTATCAGAATGGACCAGAAATCAGTAGACGTGATGAATAGGTACAGACGAATGATTAGGATTTCAGAAAAGTTTGATTTGTTCAAGAGAACGAGCTTCAATAATTGGTTAAGACAATAACATGTTGGTCCTCCTCTAGCTTTTATGCAAGCAGTTATTCGATTTGGCATTGACTGACAGGATTTGGATGTACTCCTGAAGGATGCCGTGCCAAATTCTGTCCAACTGGCGCATTAGATAGTCAAAATCCCAAGCTGGTTGGAAGGCCCTGCCCATAACGCTCCAAACGTTTCGAGTTGGGGAGAGATCCGGCAGTCTTTATGGGGTTTAGAAAGCATGTAGACAAGTAACAGAAATTGAAGCCCCGTGCAGGTAGACATTACCTTGATGAAAAGTAAAACCTCGATGGCTTTGCATGAAGAACAACAAAACGGAGCGTATATATTGTCGATGTACCGCTGTGCTGTAAGGGTGCCGTGAACGACAATCAAAGGACTCCTGCTACGAAATGAATTGGACCAAAGACCATCAGTTCTGGTTTCAAGCCGTACAGTGAGCGACAGTCAGACTGGTATTCTCTACCAATGTCTGGGGCGTCTTTGCTGGTCATTGGGGCTCAGTTCGAAGCGACATTCATTGCTGACGACTATTATGCTCCAATGAATGAGATTCCAGGCCGACCCCGGAAAGTGGTGGGATACAAAACTGGCGCCCGAAATACGGCCTGACCACCAGGAGCTATGGTGTAGGGTAACATTTCATTTCATAGCAGCACCCCTTTGGTTGTCATCTGTAGCCCCCCCCCCCCCCCATTCTTCCCACAGACACACACACAGTGCAGCGGTACGTCGATGGTACTCTAAGCCCCGTTTAGTTAGCCTTCATTAAGCCACCCTGGGCTTACATTTCAGCAGTATAATGCCTGTCTGCACAAGGTGAGAGTTTCTACCGCTTGTCTTCCTGCTTGCCAAGCCCTGTTTTGGAGGTCAAGGTCGCTGGATCTCTCCCCAATTGAGAACGTTCCGAGCGTTATGGGTATATCGTGATTATGAAGATGTAAATCGTCAATTGGACAGGATTTGGAACTATATTCCTCAGAAAGTCGTCGAACGAGCCCATTAATTAATGCGAAGCTGAATAACTGCTTGCATAAGGGCTATAAGTGAACCAACGGGTTATTTATTGCTCAGTTTGTGAAGCTCCTGCTGTTCAGTAAATCATCCACTGTTTTGAAAGTGTAGTGATTTGTTTACGTGTACATGTACAACATATCTACTGATTTCCGTCCCATTTGGATAATTCCTTCGTGGTGCATCTTTTTCCTGTTTTTGTGTTATAGCATATGAAAAATAATACGAAATACGTCAGAATATGAGCACATTTTATAGCATTATGAATTGTGTCCAATGGAGGAACAATTAGTAGTGATGGTTGTTTGCATCAGCACGTTGGTTCAAATGGTTCAAATGGCTCTGAGCACTATGGGACTCAACATCTTAGGTCATAAGTCCCCTAGAACTTAGAACTACTTAAACCTAACCAACCTAAGGACATCACACACACCCATGCCCGAGGCAGGATTCGAACCTGCGACCGTAGCAGCCCCGCGGTTCCGGACTGCAGCGCCAGAACCGCACGGCCACCGCGGCTGGCATCAGCACGTAATTGCAGCCTGTGACAAAGCATTGTCTGGGAGGTAACAGTGTGTGGACAATAAGATACCTAAGATGGACTGTGTAATGGCTTTATTTGAGCCGCTACATGGTTCTATGAATGTTAAGATCAGTGTAACCAACCATTATGTAGAGTTTCGAATACTGATAAGTTGGGTCAGAGAGGCATTAGTGGCCACTGATCAGCACCCATTGTGAGGTTGGTACAGGTAGAAACCGATTACGCTCTCTGGGCCCTTCCCGGCCACCGTGTGTGGACCCTAGTCGGGATAGACGATTAGGTTACTCTTCCCTAGGACGCCGGTGAGTACGGATGCTCTGACTAGCATCTCTGTTTGCGGAGCTGAAATGTGTGAGAGCTTTGTTTGAATTCTCGGTAGTCACTCTGGTGCGTGGCATCGATAATCTTGCCGCGCCAACTAATTCAATAAGGGAACGGTGTTAATTTCAGTAATATTCAGTTTATTAGCTGAGAACTTTTGTGCAAATGTAACTTGGCGTGGACGAGCGGTGTCACCACATGTTTTACAGCTTTAGTTAGTTTAGCCTATTGTGTATGAATCTGTTGTGTGCTTTGTGGAACGCTTGGGCTAAATTTTATTTAATTTACCGTCCAATTTGTAGTTAATTCCTACGGACTTAGGAGCCCGTATTCTGGTGCACGACGTGTGTTTCTTTGTACACCATGAGGCTCCAGTTCGACATAAACACCCCTCGCGTTCGAATTGAAGCCTCCATTTCATGACACAGTAGATGTGATCTGGTTTAGTAAATTAGTTTATAAAATTGCGGAGTTGTACGGTATTTTAGATGTGGACTTCGTGCTACAAAATTTACCATTAAAGGCAGTCGCGTTATGACCCAGTGGGTTATGGAAGATTGGCTAAGCAGGGATGGCTAGAGGACAAATGTAAGGATGTAGAGGCTTATCTCACGAGGGGTAAGATAGATACTGCCTACAGGAAAATTAAAGAGACCTTTTGAGAAAAGAGAACCATTCGTGTGAATATCAAGAGCTCAGATGGAAACCAAGTTCTAAGCAAAGAAGTGAAAGCAGAAAGCTGGAAGGACCATATAGAGGGTCTATACAAGAGCGATGTACTTGATATTATGGAAATGGAAGAGGATGTAGATGAAGATGAAATGGGAGATATGATATTGCGTGAAGAGTTTGACAGAGCACTGAAAGACCTAAGCCGGAACAAGGCCCTGGGAGTAGACAACATTCCATTAGAGCTACTGACAGCCTTGAGAGAGCCAGTCCTGACAAAACTCTACCATCTGGTGAGCAAGATGTATGAGACAGGCGAAATACCCTCAGACTTCAAAAAGAATATAATAATTCCAATCCCAAAGAAAGTAGGTGTCGAAAGATGTGAAAATTACCGAACTATCAGTTTAATAAGCCACAGCTGCAAAATACTAATGCGAATTCTTTACAGACGAATGGAAAAACTGGTAGAAGCCGACCTCGGGGAAGATTAGTTTGGATTCAGTAGAAATATTGGAACACGTGAGGCAATATTGGCCCTGCGACTTATCTTAGAAGAAAGATTAAGGAAAGGCAAACCTACGTTTCTAGCATTTGCAGACTTACAGGAAGCTATTGACAATGTTGACTGGAATACTCTCTTTCAAATTCCTAAGGTGGCAGGGGTAAAATACAGGGAGCGGAAAGCTATTTACATTTTGTACAGAAACCAGATGGCAGTTATAAGAGTCGATGGACATGAAAGGGAAGAAGTGGTTGGGAAAGGAGTGAGACAGGGTTGTAGCCTCTGCCCGATGTTATTCAATCTGTATATTGAGCAAGCAGTAAAGGAAACAAAAGAAAAATTCGGAGTAGGTATTAAAATCCATGGAGAAGAAATAAAAACTTTGTGGTTTGCCAATGACATTGTAATTCTGACAGAGACAGCAAAGGACCTGGAAGAGCAGTTGAACGGAGTGGATAGTGTCTTGAAAGGAGGATATAAGATGAACATCAACAAAAGCAAAACGAGGATAATGGAATGCAGTCGAATTAAATCAATGATGCTGAGGGAATTAGATTAGAAAATGAGACACTTAAAGTAGTAAAGGAGTTTTGCTATTTGGGGAGAAAAATAACTGATGATGGTCGAAGTAGACAGAGAATCGTTTCTGAAGAAGATAAATTTGTTAACATCGGGTATTGATTTAATCGTCACGAAATCGTTTCTAAAAGTGTTTGTATGGAGTGTAGCCATGTATGGAAGTGAAACGTGGACGATAAATAGTTTGAACAAGAAGAGAATAGAAGCTTTCGAAATGTGGTGCTACAGAACAATGCTGAAGATTAGATGGGTAAATCACATAAATAACGAGGAGGTATTGAATAGATTTGGGGAGAAGAGGAGTTTGTGGCACAACTTGACTAGAAGAAGAGATAGGCTCGTAAGACATGTTCTGAGGCATCAAGGGATCCTCAATTTAGTATTGGAGGGCAGCGTGGAGGGTAAAAATCGTAGAGGGAGACCAAGAGATGAATACACTAAGCAGATTCGGAAGGATGTAGGCTGCAGTAGGTACTGGGAGATGAAGAAGCTTGCACAGGATAGAGAGCTGCATCAAACCAGTCTCTGGACTGAAGACCACAACAACATCTTTCGTTGTGTGAGTGACCAATGTGAACATGGTGTGTATGATCTTGATTAATCGTATCCAGTAATTTAGCAGTCTTTCCCCATATGTGTCGGTACAGATGCTGTGCTGTATAATGTGCCACGAGTCGATGCACGCGCTAGCATCTCAAGTAACGGTATTTTAACTTCTGTATGTGTGTGTTACTGTGAATTATTGTTAAATTCTTTGCTATTACATCTCACAGCGCTATTCCGCTCCCAAGTCAGGATCCTTAAAATTAATCAGTTTGTACCTGCTCTTAGCAATGTTTTAATAAAAGTTATCATGATTATTGGACTGGTGTTTTATTAAATCATCAAATGATCTGTGAGGTGGCGCCTTTTTATCAGTATAATTAATTAATGTTTAAATAAATTTGGCTTACTAATGAGAAATTTTGTGTCTGGTACTTGTTGCAGGCAAGCAAACGTAGCCTCTACTTGCACGGTCACTCTTGGGAGTTAGGGAGCCAGTAAAGAGATATTTTGCGTATCGGATCTTACCAGAACCTTGCAGTAGTAAAAGACGACAGGTATAATTCAAGTGGCCTGCCGAGAATCTGGACCAGAACGCAAAGGAACGTCTCTGGGCTGAGTTAGGACCTTTTCCAGGTGCCAGCGTCAACGTTACTAAGTTATATGGTTTTGCTGTTGAGGAAGATTGGGCTGCCGTTCCTCCACAGACATTCGGACATCCTATTGAAAGTGTCCACAGCGGAGTTCAAGCTTTCGTTAAGGCAAAGGATGGACACATCCCACATTAATGTGAGTTTATAGGTATGTGGATACTTCTGATCAGGTAATGTATGTTGTTCGCGAAGTGCCGGTGCGAGTTACCTAGGTTGGACATGAAGTGGCCCTCGTTGTCGCGGTCCGTGATGGCGGTGAGGGCGGCGGCGACGTGCGCGCGCCTCAGCAGCGCCGCCAGCGCGTCCGCCTCCGCCGGGTCTGCGGGCACCGTCAGCTGGCCGCCCTCCAGCCAGCAGCGGGACGCCGCCGCGCCCTGGTCGGCGGCCGCGCGGTGCACCTTGTACACGCCCACGCCGGCCAGCAGCTCGTAGCCGCGGGGGATGAACGCCGTCTCCTCTGCATGAAAGAAGTTTACTTCGGCGACAGTTCTAAGTGTCTGGTTCATGTGGTTTCCAGCAGGAATTACCCTGGCGCAGCTAGCTCGCTTGCTCGCTCTTTCGTTACCCTTTGTGCGTCAAGTGGCGATGGGGATAGCAGAACAGCCGGCCGCAGTGGCCGAGCGGTTGTAGGCGCTTCAGTCCGGAACCGCGCTACTGCAACGGTCGCACGTTCGAATCCTGCCTCGGGCATGCATGTGTGTGATGTCCTTAGGTTAATTAGGTTTAAGTAGTTCTAAGTTCTAGGGGACTGATGACCTCAGATGTTAAGTCCCATAGTGCTCAGAGCCATTTGAACCATTTTTTGCGAGCATATTTGGAGATACTGCAGAGTTATTGCAGAGTCAGTGGGAAAAATTACTGACGGCTGGTAGCACTGTTTCCAGCTTTCAGCTGTGAATTGCAAACGGTTGCAGGCGTAACAACACTCTTCTATAGAGCTGTGACAACGCTAAGACATTGATATAGAGACGTATACATATTCGTATTACGTTATAGAAAATCCATCACAACTTTCATGTTGATATGAATATATTTATACAGATGGCTTACCTATTTCGAAAGGCAGTTTCAAAAATGGTTCAAATGGCTCTAAGCACTATGGGCCTTAACATCTGAGATCACCAGTCCCCTAGACTTAGAACTACTTAAACCTAACTAACCTAAGGACATCACACACATCCATGCCCGAGGCAGGATTCGAACCTGCGACCGTAGCAGCAGCGCGGTTCCGGACTGAATCATCTAGAACCGCTCTAAGGCGTATCCACGACGTTTTCAGTGTGACACAGCGTGTATGACTGACATATGATTTCTGATTTATCCTGATAGGGATATTGTAGGAGACATTTATTAACACTTAGGTATTGTATGTAGGATGTTAAACAAGGGAAGTACGTACACAAGTAACTGTTCGTTTTTCTACATAATTCAGCAGTATTTGCAAATGTTATATCACTTTTTTAGAATATTAGTTTTTTTTTGCCATTCTGGGTGCAAAAAGTTCGTGGATGAAGCATTCTCACCTAATATTATATTTTACTGTGTCTGTGATTATTATGGAAACTACCTGAAAACAGAAACGAGGGACATTAGGTTTTAGGTTCCGTCGATATGTTGGTCATTAGATACGGAGCAGATGCTCTGATTGCTTATGCAATGTATGTCCGTTGCAAAGGAAAAATCTTGGCATTTGCCTTAATCAATTTAGAAAAAAATAAGAGTAAACTTACGTTGGAATGTCTGGTGGGAATGTTATGAATATTAAGCGAAGAAAATCAGGGACTGATGTCCCGTGAACGACTATTTATAGCTGGAGCAGCAGCTCGGATTGAGAAAGGATAGGACAGGAAAGTGGGCGTGTCATTGCCTTAAGCGAATAACACAGAATCTAAAAGAGGTTGGCCAGGTGAAAATTTGAGTTGCCCTCCTCCTGGATGTGAGACCGCTGTTTTATTCATTAGTTCATCTCACGTGTTGAAATTCTCTGTGAAGTCTGTTTAAAGAAAAGTGCATGACATTTTTTCAACCTGGGAAAAGTTGTTTTCGATTCCTCATGTCTAGACAGTTGCTTACAACCTCTGATGTAACGGTTTCACCAGAATACCACTTATCCCTCAGTGATGACATCAGTTTTCCACACCCGCACTCACATTACAAACCAGTAGTTAGTATTTGTAATTTGTTAAGATGAACAGCCATACAAGATGGTGTCGTAATATTGAGAATGCATTTACCTTTCCTGCAGGTAATGTTCTTCCCTTCTCTTCCGTTCGAGTAAGCATTTGCCTGAAACACAGAGATACATTGCAGCTTAATGTGATGAAAGACTACAACTAAAATTTAGTGCCTATATAGGACTTAACTAAAAAGAGGCTTGCATGACTAATGAAGTGGTAGCTTCACTGGGCACAGTGCTGTATAAGCAATTGCTTTGTCATAAAAGACATGTGGCACTCCATTTCATGTTTCTATTATCCAACGATGAAGATTAGAATTCCTCTGTCGACTTTCTGTTATTTGCACGCTGAGTTAAAATATACGAATAAATACCGAGTATCAATTATGGCAGCAAAGTTCGATTGGAACGCTAGCCACAGACTCTTTAACCCTAATCCAAATTGCAAATTGTTATCACGTAAATTTTGTTTCATGCACAAGATATATTTATAACAACAGCACAGCATTGCTGTTTGCTTGATGATTCCATAAATACCGGCCGCGGTGGTCTAGCGGTTCTGGCGCTGCAGTCCGGAACCGCGGGACTGCTACGGTCGCAGGTTCGAATCCTGCCTCGGGCATGGGTGTGTGTGATGTCCTTAGGTTAGTTAGGTTTAAGTAGTTCTAAGTTCTAGGGGACTTATGACCTAAGATGTTGAGTCCCATAGTGCTCAGAGCCATTTGAACCATTTTTGAACCATAAATACCACACAGTCCTTCTAAATTTTGTTTGAGATTTCTGTAAGAATTCCATATTTAGAATGTTCAAGCCTGTTAAATTCATCCCGTTTTGCTACCATGAACTAAGCATCTACACTCCTGGAAATGGAAAAAAGAACACATTGACACCGGTGTGTCAGACCCACCATACTTGCTCCGGACACTGCGAGAGGGCTGTACAAGCAATGATCACACGCACGGCACAGCGGACACACCAGGAACCGCGGTGTTGGCCGTCGAATGGCGCTAGCTGCGCAGCATTTGTGCACCGCCGCCGTCAGTGTCAGCCAGTTTGCCGTGGCATACGGAGCTCCATCGCTGTCTTTAACACTGGTAGCATGCCGCGACAGCGTGGACGTGAACCGTATGTGCAGTTGACGGACTTTGAGCAAGGGCGTATAGTGGGCATGCGGGAGGCCGGGTGGACGTACCGCTGAATTGCTCAACACGTGGGGCGTGAGGTCTCCACAGTACATCGATGTTGTCGCCAGTGGTCGGCGGAAGGTGCACGTGCCCGTCGACCTGGGACCGGACCGCAGCGACGCACGGATGCACGCCAAGACCGTAGGATCCTACGCAGTGGCGTAGGGGACCGCACCGCCACTTCCCAGCAAATTAGGGACACTGTTGCTCCTGGGGTATCGGCGAGGACCATTCGCAACCGTCTCCATGAAGCTGGGCTACGGTCCCGCACACCGTTAGGCCGTCTTCCGCTCACGCCCTAACATCGTGCAGTCCGCCTCCAGTGGTGTCGCGACAGGCGTGAATGGAGGGACGAATGGAGACGTGTCGTCTTCAGCGATGAGAGTCGCTTCTGCCTTGGTGCCAATGATGGTCGTATGCGTGTTTGGCGCCGTGCAGGTGAGCGCCACAATCAGGACTGCATACGACCGAGGCACACAGGGCCAACACCCGGCATCATGGTGTGGGGAGCGATCTCCTACACTGGCCGTACACCACTGGTGATCGTCGAGGGGACACTGAATAGTGCACGGTACGTCCAAACCGTCATCGAACCCATCGTTCTACCATTCCTAGACCGGCAAGGGAACTTGCTGTTCCAACAGGACAATGCACGTCCGCATGTATCCCGTGCCACCCAACGTGCTCTAGAAGGTGTAAGTCAACTACCCTGGCCAGCAAGATCTCCGGATCTGTCCCCCATTGAGCATGTTTGGGACTGGATGAAGCGTCGTCTCACGCGGTCTGCACGTCCAGCACGAACGCTGGTCCAACTGAGGCGCCAGGTGGAAATGGCATGGCAAGCCGTTCCACAGGACTACATCCAGCATCTCTACGATCGTCTCCATGGGAGAATAGCAGCCTGCATTGCTGCGAAAGGTGGATATACACTGTACTAGTGCCGACATTGTGTATGCTCTGTTGCCTGTGTCTATGTGCCTGTGGTTCTGTCAGTGTGATCATGTGATGTATCTGACCCCAGGAATGTGTCAATAAAGTTTCCCCTTCCTGGGACAATGAATTCACGGTGTTCTTATTTCAATTTCCAGGAGTGTATAACAATTGTAGATCATAATGGGACAATAAGTTTCATGGCAAATCATGTATAAACGAAGGAAACTGTGGTGCAGTATTAAAATTCAGTTAACGACTGCCTTCAAACCTAACGTTTGTTCAACTTATGCTAGAGGGCAAAAGATCAAGTTCTACAAATACATTTCTACAAATACAGCAGCAACTCAAACACAGCAGCTGCATTATTAGTAATGAAATATGGATTATAATATTGAATTCTCCACATATTCGTGAATATTACAGATTGGCAAAAATTTAGACCAGTTTTAGAATCAGTACGAAAATTTCTTTAAGATAGAAATATTTTCACATCATTTCGCAGTCGTTTCAAATTTCGTAAATAGGACATTTATTTCATTTTGCTAAGATGGCAGAACGAGTTTTGGAAAGAACAGTTGACGTAACTTTAAATCCCAACTAATTCTATATACAAAGGAAAAACTCTTTTGAGTAACAAAAATATCGCTATCCTTCAGCCAGCTTAATTCTACAATGAAGTTGCTAAAGTACACTGGCCCTGCGCTTTCATCTGAAAGACTACAGACGGCTTCAGGTTTACACCCTTTTAACAATCACTTTAATTGTAAACCTTCCAGCTGTCTACCTTCCATGCATCTGCTAAATTAAATCTGCCCTCTGACAGTAATCACCATTGCTATCCTGCATTGGAGATTATCACTTTTATCAAAATCTTAAATAAAAATTAAAGCTGAAAAAATTAATAAAATTGTGACTCTATCATTATTGTATTCAATTAGTGAAGGATGATTAATACACCATTACGGGTTTAATCTTTTATAAAAATGGCAAGATTTACACACATGTTTAGAGAAAACGGAACACCTTGAACAACTAGAGATAGGACATTCATATTCACATGACATGTACGTTAGTATGTCCTGGAAAAATGATTAGCATTTGAACAATGTCGGACTGATGGTTCAAGATTAGCTTCGATATCACGACGCAACACAACACCACCTACCGGTAAAATGTGCCTGCGGCTATAAACCGAAGATAATGGATCAGCGTGAGTTGAGCAGACGTGCAGGATGCCTCGCAGATGTGGGCACGAACCGTACCGTCAAATCAGTGAGTTTGAAAGAGGGGGCAATATTGCTATGAGAGAATGTGATGCATCCATCCGGAAAATTGTTAATCGTGTGGGGTTAAGTGTGTGCAGCGGGTGTGTGCAGAATGGTTCACGGAAGACAGCAAAAGACGACCACGTGGAAGACGTCGCACCACCCGTACCAGCCCCCGGGAAGATCGACGTCTGGCATTGCACGACAGATCTGCGTCCTCCTCGGCTCTGTCGCAGCAATGGAACAGTGTAACACACCGAAAACCATCAGGGTTGACAATCCGTAGCCCTCTATTATGGCATGAGTTAAGTGCGCGTTATTCACTTCTCCGCCTAGCTTTGACGAATGGCAGTGGTGTATGGAACGACTCACTGGCATCAGATAGTGTTTTCGGACGAAACCAGTTTCTGTTTGTTTGAAAATGATGGGCGCGCAGACAGGGGGAGAGGCTTCTCAGTGACTGCATTCGCTCAAGACATACATCGCCAAGTCAAGGCCTTATGGTGTAGGTTGCTACTGGGCACAACCACACATCACAGTTGGTACGTGCCCAGAGCACAGTGACCACTGCGACCTACGTTAATGACATCCTGCCACCCGTAGCCATACCCTCTCTGCACAACACCCCACACACCATTTTTCAGCAAAACAATGAACGATCACATGTTGCTGCACGATTATGTGCGTTCTTGGTGTAACAGTCAGATCACCAGACTTGTCACCAATCGAAAATGTGTGAGACATGGTGAAACAATGGGTACAGCACTGCGACCCAATGCCAACCACAACAGATGAACTTCGGAACCAGGTGAATGCAGCGTGGATGGCTTTACCACATGACGCCACTCGGGCCTTATACACGTCTGTGCCATCACACATGGCGGACACTGTGTCTGCTTGGCAATAGGACACATGCTGGACCGATGTGACTGAAAAGTCATGCATTTCTGCTGAACATACTAACGCACATGTCCTGTGAATATGAACGTCCTATCTCTAGAAGTTCAAGGCGTTCTGTTTTTGTTTGTTTTATTTGTGAACATGAGTGTATTAAACTTCCTGGCAGATTAAAACTGTGTGCCCGACCGAGACTCGAAATCGGGACCTTTGCCTTTCGCGGGCAAGTGCTCCACCATCTGAGCTACCGAAGCACGACTCACGCCCCGTCCTCACAGCTCTACTTCTGCCAGTACCTCGTCTCCTACCTTCCAAACTTTACAGAAGCTCTCCTGCGAACCTTGCAGAACTAGCACTCCTGAAAGAAAGGATATTGCGGAGACATGGCTTAGCCACAGCCTGGGGGATGTTTCCAGAATGAGATTTTCACTCTGCAGCGGAGTGTGCGCTGATATGAAACTTCTGCAAGGTTCGCAGGAGAGCTTCTGTAAAGTTTGGAAGGTATGAGACGAGGTACTGGCAGAAGTAAAGCTGTGAGTACCGGGCGAGAGTCGTGCTTCGGTAGCTCAGATGGTAGAGCACTTGCCCGCGAAAGGCAACGGTCCCGAGTTCGAGTCTCGGTCGGGCACACAGTTTTAATCTGCCAGGAAGTTTCATATCAGCGCACACTCCGCTGCAGAGTGAAAATCTCATTTTGGAAACATCCCCCAGGCTGTGGCTAAGCCATGTCTCCGCAATATCCTTTCTTTCAGGGGTGCTAGTTCTGCAAGGTTCGCAGGAGAGCTTCTGTAAAGTTTGGAAGGTAGTAGACGAGGTACTGGCAGAAGTAAAGCTGTGAGTACCGGGCGTGAGTCGTGCTTCGGTAGCTCAGATGGTAGAGCACTTGCCCGCGAAAGGCAAAGGTCCCGAGTTCGAGTCTCGGTCGGGCACACAGTTTTAATCTGCCAGGAAGTTTCATATCAGCGCACACTCCGCTGCAGAGTGAAAATCTCATTCTATGAGTGTATTAATCATAAAACAGAACAAACAACACACTTTGAGAGAGATGACAAATAATTCAAGAACTTTTGGCAACACAAACAGAAGCAACAAATAATTAGCATTCCACTGGGTGGTGTTTGGTTGGCAAAGACTGAGGTTTATCTGTGTAACCTATTTACCCTGGCTCAAAACATGGATAACGCAATCTGAAAGTATCTAATGCTGAACAGACTTTGACGGATTTGGTATTCCGAAAAGTTACACTACACTGGTGCAGCTGAGGACAAGTGGCGACACGGTATTTCTGTTTGACCTAACAAGTCGGAGCAACAACACTTTACCCCTTTCTCGATGCATAGCGCTGTCCCAGAGATGACGGTCGCTGCATAAGCGGCGGCAGAGTAGGGATGAGCCACGCCCGTAATTCATTACCACGGGCACGAAATATGCAAAGTCGCAGGCACGCGATCTGTCAGACGGATCACAGTTACTCTCTGACGAAGCCCTGGCGTCTTAGCAAATTCCAGCGTGTGACGTTCCCCTCCGCTGGTCATACCATGGACCAATCTGACTCACTTCTACGGCAGTACGCACAAGGAGATCAAACGTTAAGGCGGCAGAACAGATACAAACAAGATTGTCCTCGGCACAGCGAGTTGTCCGCGATGATTGAGATCCAAACTGTCGGTACGCCGCAGGCTCCCCACTTAAGATCAGTGCCAGTGTGAAGTCACGTTCAGGGCGAGTATCCTAAGTGAAATCCACTCATAAACATAGTCAAAACCAGAATTTCCTGTCCGAAACACAGTCTGAATCAGATGAAACTTTTCTCAGCACATCACATTTCTATCAAAACTTTGTGAACTCGAAAAGGGCACCAATGCAAACCCCCCCAGACGGCTTTAGTACCAGTCACATGACTCCACCAGCGACACGTTTCCCCTCAGCCTCCCGACCTATCCTAACCAAAGTTGATAACATTCTTTTCCCTGCTAGAGAAGCAGTCGATCCGTGACTCGTATATGTCTGCTCTAGGAGGAAAAGACTTTATCCTTCCGAATTGTGTTTCCCACGGCCACTTTAGACAGCATGTTTTGAGATTTTTCTTTTAGGCCTAAAGTGAACAACACAGAGATCATTATCCTGAAGGGTCGAACGTTACAGAATGTCTGACCAGGAGCCTTGGCTCAACCAAGAGAGGTGCTTTTGTGTCCCAATATACACTCCTGGAAATTGAAATAAGAACACCGTGAATTCATTGTCCCAGGAAGGGGAAACTTTATTGACACATTCCTGGGGTCAGATACATCACATGATCACACTGACAGAACCACAGACACATAGACACAGGCAACAGAGCATGCACAATGTCGGCACTAGTACAGTGTATATCCACCTTTCGCAGCAATGCAGGCTGCTATTCTCCCATGGAGACGATCGTAGAGATGCTGGATGTAGTCCTGTGGAACGGCTTGCCATGCCATTTCCACCTGGCGCCTCAGTTGGACCAGCGTTCGTGCTGGACGTGCAGACCGCGTGAGACGACGCTTCATCCAGTCCCAAACATGCTCAATGGAGGACAGATCCGGAGATCTTGCTGGCCAGGGTAGTTGACTTACACCTTCTAGAGCACGTTGGGTGGCACGGGATACATGCGGACGTGCATTGTCCTGTTGGAACAGCATGTTCCCTTGCCGGTCTAGGAATGGTAGAACGATGGGTTCGATGACGGTTTGGATGTACCGTGCACTATTCAGTGTCCCCTCGACGATCACCAGTGGTGTACGGCCAGTGTAGGAGATCGCTCCCCACACCATGATGCCGGGTGTTGGCCCTGTGTGCCTCGGTCGTATGCAGTCCTGATTGTGGCGCTCACCTGCACGGCGCCAAACACGCATACGACCATCATTGGCACCAAGGCAGAAGCGACTCTCATCGCTGAAGACGACACGTCTCCATTCGTCCCTCCATTCACGCCTGTCGCGACACCACTGGAGGCGGGCTGCACGATGTTGGGGCGTGAGCGGAAGACGGCCTAACGGTGTGCGGGACCGTAGGCCAGCTTCAT
Organism: Schistocerca nitens; assembly: GCF_023898315.1. Lineage (NCBI taxonomy): Eukaryota > Metazoa > Arthropoda > Insecta > Orthoptera > Acrididae > Schistocerca > Schistocerca nitens. The sequence goes on from NC_064615.1 coordinate 878,111,546, forward strand.
GGAGACGGTTGCGAATGGTCCTCGCCGATACCCCAGGAGCAACAGTGTCCCTAATTTGCTGGGAAGTGGCGGTGCGGTCCCCTACGGCACTGCGTAGGACCCTACGGTCTTGGCGTGCATCCGTGCGTCGCTGCGGTCCGGTCCCAGGTCGACGGGCACGTGCACCTTCCGCCGACCACTGACGACAACATCGATGTACTGTGGAGACCTCACGCCCCACGTGTTGAGCAATTCGGCGGTACGTCCACCCGGCCTCCCGCATGCCCACTATACGCCCTCGCTCAAAGTCCGTCAACTGCACATACGGTTCACGTCCACGCTGTCGCGGCATGCTACCAGTGTTAAAGACTGCGATGGAGCTCCGTATGCCACGGCAAACTGGCTGACACTGACGGCGGCGGTGCACAAATGCTGCGCAGCTAGCGCCATTCGACGGCCAACACCGCGGTTCCTGGTGTGTCCGCTGTGCCGTGCGTGTGATCATTGCTTGTACAGCCCTCTCGCAGTGTCCGGAGCAAGTATGGTGGGTCTGACACACCGGTGTCAATGTGTTCTTTTTTCCATTTCCAGGAGTGTAGATCATTTCAGAGCCACCATAAATGTTACGTTCCATCATGAAATTCTTCCCAAGAACTCGGCAGGCAAAGGAACGACATCACCTATTGGCTCCATCTATAGCGTCCAGTCCAATACAAGCACGGAAACTTGGATTTTTATGGACGCCAACTCTACACACAACGGGAGTTTATGACACTGTCGACGGGTCTTGGCCGAGCGACCTATCTTCTCTCCTGCGCTCCTGTCACTGACGTGGCCAGAAATTCCTAACAGGTACATCGAGATAGGCCGTTTTCCGCCTCTTCGGCCAAAAGCATTGCTTCGCACCTCCTGAAATATGCTATAGTTCTTCAGAATTACTTACTGAATAATCCTGTGCAGCTCTTTTCCATTATCTTTTCTTTGAGAAAAGTTCCCCTTTAAAATTTGTGAAAAATAGAGCAGTCCCAGGTAACATAAAACTGAAAAGTTGTTGCATTTTCCTGCTGGTAGATTCCACCATGACGAGGAAAAACGAACTGCACGTAAAGATGGACTTTGTCCCCAAGGATGGATGCATGCTTGTGTTCCTCCACTTTTCCTTCCAGAGCGACGAGATCACCCAAGGAATACCACGAAAACATATCCCAGGCCGTTACGCTCCGTCCTCCGGCTTGGACACATCCGACGATTGATACAGAGTGTCAGCTTTCAGATGTTTCACGCTGTCCACAGCGACGGCCATCTGTCCGATGGACCATAAACGTGATTCATCTGAAAAGTCCGTCTGTCACTACGCGGTAAAAGTCCATTTGCGGTTTTGGGGTGCAAACTCCAGCTTTTGCCGCAGGGGTGCATGAACTAGGCGCACGCTGCGGATGCCCATTAGCAGTAATATTTGCTGAACGGTCGTTGAGGAGACACTGTTGGTAGCCCCTTGGTTCATCTGGACGGTCATCTGCTTAACAGTTGCACGTCTATTAGCTCATCCACACATCCACTGCCGTCGTTCACCCCTGTCATCTATGCGCCTTGGTGCAACACAGCTGCCTCGACGCCGGTTTCTGACAGCGCCACTTTGCCATGCACAGTATACTCTAACCGCCACGGCATGTCAACTGTTTACAGTGTTAGCCGTTTCGTAAATGATTGCGCTGTTGTCCCGAAAGACAATGATGATGCCCTTTTGGACGTCATATACATCGCTCCGTTTCCGCATTACGACAATGACAGCACTGTGTTTCGCCGTGTCCCCCACTGCTAGTGCCACCACCTGCTGTCTGCGATTGTTAATGGACGTTGACATCGAACATTAATGTGAGTGGACCGTGTAACAGGATCTTTGGACTATTGAATACAAGGACCGAAATGTCGTACAAGTGCATCCTGCCTTGACATCAATCAAATAACACCTACTTCTGTCTGTCAATAACTTCCTGCCAGATTAACACTGTATGCCGGAACGAGACTAGAATTCGCGACCTTTATCTTTCGCAATGTCTTCTGCTCACCAGGATCGACACATCGATGGTTAAATTGAAATAATCTTGCCTTGAACGGCGATATTCTTTCTTCCTCATAGTAGACTCGATCTTGCTATATTGTTTTACGTGTCCTTCGTAAGTTTATGAACAGTGGTTAACAAGATCAAAGGAACCAAATCAATGGAGGCAACTAAACGTATCCCAAAAGGACAGTCGTTTCATATGAATAGAATGAGTGACTGAAACTTCCTGACATGTTAAAACTGTGTCCCGAACCGAGACTCGAACTCAAGACACTTGCCTTTCGCGGCCAAGTGCTCTACCGACTGAGCTACTGAAGCGCAGTTTTACCTCAAGCAGTAAGTACCTCATCTCCTACCTTCCGAACTTCACAGGTGTTCTCCTGCTTGCAGGAGAACTTCTAGGAGTGATAGTTCTGCGAGATTGGCAGGGACCTTCTGTGAAATTTGGAAGGTAGAAGACGAGGTACTGGTAGAAGTAAAGCCGTGAGGTGGGGTCGTGAGGTGTGCTCCGGTAGCTCAGTCGGCAGAGCATTTGGCCGCGAAAGATAAAGGTCGCGAATTCTAGTCTCGTTCCGGCATACAGTGTTAATCTGGCAGGAAGTTTCTCATCAGCACACACACCGCTGCTGTGTGAAAATTTCATTCTGAAAAAGTTTGATTATTTAAAAAAGAATTAGGTAAACAGCTGACCAACAAAAGAAGGTAGTATTCCTTCGTATTAGATTATCTTTCACTGTCCGCCCCCGGTAGCTAAGTGATCAGCGCGACAGAATGTCAATCCTAAGGGCCTGGGTTCGATTTCCGGCTGGGTCGGAGATTTGCTCCGCTCAGGGACTGGGTGTTGTGTTGTCCTAATCATCATCATTTCATCCTCATCTACGCGCAATTCGCCGAAGTGGCGTCAAATCGAAAGACTTGCACCCGGCGAACGGTCTACCCGACGGGAGGTCCTAGTCACACGACATTTCCATTTATTTATTTATCTTTCGCTTTGTCCGCAGGATGACTACACAACCTGCCAAGATTGTACAGAGCAACTTCGCTATATACGAACACTTCTATTAAATGTTTTCGTATACCCATGCAACCTGAAGATGAGGTTCGTACCTCGAAACACATGACTTTATTAAAAAATTAAATTAATTGTACAGATAATTTTGTGACTGGCAGAGGCCTCTGAAAAACTTTCCGCATTTCCCAAACAGTCACGATGGATCAACTGTCAATACGGCCTTAAATTGTCATGTAGATGCTTGTCCAGTGAAGCGCCGGAAGCTAGTGAGACCACTGACCTTGCTGTAGCCGCAGCCGATGTCTATCTGCACGTGGCCGAAGCCGACCACGCGGCAGCCGCAGCGGATGCGCTGGTCCAGCCCGCCCACGACCGCGGCTACGGAGGTCACGCACAGGGCGGCCACGGCGATCGCCGCAGCGGTGCGGAGTGTCATGACCTCAGCTGTTCGCCACCAGTCACGAAGAGGCCACCGCCCAGCCTCCTAGCTGACCAGCAGCGTCTCCAAACCACGTGCACGTCTTTGGCGTGGGCTCACTGTACAACAATACATACTTGGCATAAACAAAAGTCTTGGCCGACCGAAGTGGTCGAGCGGTTGTAGGCGCTACAGTCTGGAACCGCGAGACCACTACGGTCGAAGGTTCGAATCCTGCCTCGGGCATGGATGTGTGTGATGTCCTTAGTTAGGTTTAAGTAGTTCTAAGTTCTAGGGGACTGATGACCACAGCAGTTAAGTCCCAAAGTGCTCAGATCCATTTGAACCATTTTTTGAACAAAAGTCTTGAAGGGTTGTAGGAATGTAGTGATTGTTGCGTAGTCCATATCGTTTTGGACAACAGGCTCTGCTGATACCACTTCATAAATACACTCATAGTCATAAGTGTAGCTGTGCCAACGTGACACCAGTCTAAACTTCTGAAACTTAGCTGGTACATTGTGAAGAATGTTTTGAGGTTTATTACTAAATGAAGCGCATCTGACGTCTCATATTAAAAGAGCACACTACTCGCTTTAGAACGCTTGGAAAGTGTAAAACTGGTAGCAGACCAGCCACCGGTGACGCAAAACACAGCAGTGAAGTATGTGCCAGTCGGTTGCGCGAAATCAGCAGAGTAAGTTTCGTCGACGTGCAGACTTGACACAGTAATTGTAGAAACGAGTTGTCGTGTTTGGATACGCTCAAGATCACACTGGAAGCTCGATATGGGGCATCGATCCGGCCGCTGTGGCTGAGCGGTTCTACGCGCTTCAGTCCGGTACCGCGCTGCTGCTACGGTCGCAGGTTCGAATCCTGCCTCGGGCATGGATGTGTGTGATGTCCTTAGGTTAGTTAGGTTTACGTAGTTCTAAGTTCTAGGGGACTGATAACCTCAGATGTTAAGTCCCATAGTGCTCAGAGCCGCTTGAAACATTTGGTGCATCGACCCGGGGTGTCCAACGCGCCTACAAGGAATGGCCTACCACTTGCTGCCGTGCAATGTAGCACTAGAACAGCGATCGTAAAAAGACCCTGGTTGACTGGAGCCGGAAATGAGTGTTACGCCTCGTCATGATAACTGGTTTTAAACACGTCAGCACCTGCTGCTACCAGTGAATGCAGGCAGCCTCAGTCAGTTTCCGATGGAAAATTGCGAAGGGAACTGTACGCATTGGATATTCGGATTCAGGTACCTCACAGTAGGTATTACTCACTGTGAAAGAAAGAGTTACATGTCTTTAGTGGGCGCCACAATATAGATACTGGACAATAACTGACTGCGTATTATGCAAGGCATACAGGCAACCGACGGTCCACTGAGACGCTTAACCTGCAGCGTGCTGTAAATCATGTGCTGTTATCATTCAGTACTTGTCGCTTCCTTCCCCTCTCACAGATATGTAAGATGGGTGTCCAGATCGGTCGCGAAATGGAAACCGCACTGAAAAACCGATGAAACTTTGCACAGATCTGCTGGCCAGTGTCTCTATTACGCTCATCGATAAGGTCACGTTGCATTTTGCAGTTTCGAGTGCACAATGGGCGCGTAAAGATGTCCAGAAAATAGTATCTCCCTCCAACTATAGGTGCCCGCCGAGAGATTTCGCCTGGTTTCATACAACCTCACGTAATGTAACTGTCATACATTTCCTTCTTCATGACAATACTCGGCCACACACTGCAGGGACAATAAAGATGCTCCTGCAGTGTTTTCAATGGGAAGTATTCGATCACCCATCACAAACTCGGACGCGACTCCCTCTAATCACAACAACCGCTGTCTATGAGGACAGAATTTTAACAAAGACAACGAGTTGTGGACCAGCTTAGAGAGTTGGCGGAAAACACAGGAGGCTTCCTTCTGTGACGAGGGTACTGTAAAGTTGGTTCAACGGTAAGACAAATGTCTGAATCGGAGCGACAACTATGCAGAGAAATGGCTGGAAGGTGTAGCTAATTGTTGCAGATAAAAAATTTCTGATTTTCACTGTGGTTTCCATTTCTTGTGTGAGCGGAACTTATTTTCTGAACAACCCTTGTAATTTCTTACTTCCGGATATTTTCTCGTGTGCTGTGGCCGTGGCAGCGTCGGACTTCTAGTTTTAGTGTCTAAGATAGCTGTTTGAATATTTTGGGACAAGCATAAGAAACAGTTAGTAGAAGTTTAGCTTGATCTGGTTATATTCTTCGACACGTAAGGAAATGGAGCCAGACTTCTCATTTTGAGGACACAATAATCTGTAGCACCAGATTATTACTGAAAAATTGTTAAGATAGGAAAAAATATCGAAAAGATAGAAAATTTCACTTAGTCCAGCCGACAGCATGCTATTAAACGTAGCGTTAGGATGACCACTAACTAACTGACTACCACGCACGCCTGAGAAACAAACAAAATCGTCCAAATTTCGAACGAACTTGGGAGAAAGCTATGCTGAGGCAGAATGGAAGTTGCTAACAAGCCTTGACAGTTTTAGGGATACGTTGTAGTTGCGGGCGTAGTCAGTAGTGCGTATCAGAGTATCAAAGCACGTAACTGCACGTAGCGCTGACCCCACGCGTGCGTGGTCTCGACTCTGCCGTTTGCTAATGCCATGTTTCGCGATTCGACGGAATTTATAGGAATCCTGGACTCTACAAGTCAGAATCCAATGTAGTGGACGTCTGAGCTGCTAGTGTGGTGACAAACTTCTGCGCCAATCTACACGTTTAGACGAAACGAGTGAGTGAACTCCGTGAGTGATCCTAGCGAGAAAGTAAAGGAATGCAGTTCCTCCAGAAGTTTCATAACTAGCATGGTGTGCCTCCCCAACTAAAAACATATTTCACATACCAACTTAACAGAATGGCTGCACTCCCCTACCGCAGTTGCGTTTTTAAGGCGGGATTGAGAACTTTCTAAACTCTAAGGTTGCCCTATTCACGTGGCACCAACGCGAAGGTAAACATCTCCATATGGGACCGTGCACGTGAAAGGTGGCTACACTGAGTCACAGGGCCAGAGATTGCGCCAAAGAGTATTATTCAGCCGCCTCCACTGGCAGTGCTTGTTGAGATGTGGTAGTGGAGAGTGCTTGTCGAGATGTCATCGTGGAGAGTGCTTATTGAGAAGTGGGCGGTAGGAGTTCCGATATAGCCGTGACTAGTTGTGAGCATGTTGTATGCAGTTGTTCTGATGGGCTAGACAGCCGATGCTGTTCGATTGCGGATGTTGTAATGATCAGAGTGTATGTTTCGTCAATATATATGAAAGTAATAAATTTTTTTTATTTTTATTTCAAATGTCTTAAACAATAATGCCTCTTGGTCACAGGTTCAGTCAACAAAGCATCTGGCTTATGTTCATGTATTAGAGTGTAATTCTGGTTTCTATGTGCAAGTATAGTATTTCAGTTTTATTTAATTAATTCAGTGTAAATGGTATTTAAAATATCTTGTCTTTTTGAGGAAGAACCGTGCCAGATGTGTACATTGAATCACATTTCCACACACAGAACAGTTACACTTGTGTTTTGTGGTTTCGTAGGTTTTATAGTTGCTGGGGACTTAATTAATTAATTGTGTTAACGGAAGTTTTCTTTCACTCTTTGTTGTTATTCTATGCAGTCAGATTGCGTACTAATACTGGTCAGGGCCAACCGGTTACGAGACTGCGTAACCGGATACACAGCTACTAAAATTAAAAATATTTGCATTATATTTAATTAAGCCCCCATGCACTTGGCGACCGCTGCTTCGGATCGTCCCTTGGAATTCTTTTGATAGTAAAAATAGCAGACAGTAGTATTGTTGTAGTAATTTGTAGTTTAGTAATTGTAGTCTATATTGCATGTGTAGATTTGGTGATTAACATTTGTAGCTGTCTTGTTTTTCTTCTAATGGTATTTTTGAAGAATTTAATTTTTGATGTCTTGTATACGCGTGTGACAATTTTGTGCAATTATGAAGATTTCAATTGTTCGTTAATCGTGTTTGAGGGAAGCATTTCGTGTGAATGGTATTGTTGGTGACAAAGTGTCATGTTCTGTGTAATTTTCGTATTGTGACGAGTTATGTATGTTTTGTAAACGATTACGCGATCGATGAAAAAGGCAAAAATGATGAACAGTGAGAATGACGAAATTGTTAACATGGCGAACTCGCCAACACAGGAGAATAGTATGATGAATAATGAAGTAGAAAGCAATTTAGTGAGTCGGGAAAATAGTCCGGAACCAGTTCAAAATTTTTCACAATCAAAAAATTTTCAGAATATGAGATTAACGACAGAAGATTCTGGAATAGTATCGAACACAGATAGCTTTACAGCTATATCGAAGGAAGTTAGTTTTACGGGAAATGTTAGGGGCGAAAAGAATTTCGAACAAGTTAACATGGAGCAGTTGACGAGTGCAATATTAAATTTGGGATCTCGGTTAGACTCACAAATAGGAATAATTAAAACTGATATGGGAACTTTGGCAACACGGTTAGACTCACAAGTAGGAACAATTAAAACGGAGATGGAAACAATGGAAACACGGTTAGACTCACTGGGATCACAGTTAGGATCTGAAGTAAAAACAGAGATGGGAACTTTGGCAACACGGTTAGAAACTGATATGGGAACAATGAAAACACGGTTAGACTCACGAATAGGGACATGTTTCAAAAACATGAAAGATGAATTAAAGAAAGAAATTAGAGAAGTACAACCTATTTTGAATGCTCACAACAATAGATTAATTTCAATAGAAATCAGAGAAAAGGAACAGGATAGAGAACAGGAAGAAAGAGATCCCGTGATAGTAAAAAAATTTTCAGAGTTAAATTTACAACGTGAACACGATACGGAAGAAATACTTGAAAGAATCGAGGAATCAGTACCAAATGACAGAATAAATAACCTAACACAACAGTATGAACAATTAACTACTAAATGTGTCAATACTGAAACCCGAGTCGCGACACTTACGGAAGACGTAAATAAACAGAAAGAACAAATAGGTGACTTATCGGAAAGAGTTGAGGAGATTGCAGATAAATTGACAAGTCTTAGTTTAAATGGGGACAGAGATTCAGATGATACAGCTCCATTGCCATTTGCAGAAACAGAAGAGTACCAGAACATAAATAAACATGTTGAAAATCAGGGAAAATTTAATGAACGCGTTAAAAGGGAATTTGAGGCGTTACGAAAGCAAGTCAAACAAATTGAAGGCGAAATCGTAGGAAAAGACAGCAGAAGAAATTTAGAATCACAGATAGCAGAGGGCTTTGAAACAAAATAATTTGTTTCATTTACGAGATGCAACAAGAGAGCGCCAGGCGCGAACTTGACAATAATCGACATTGGGACTGGGACAGACGCGGTAGGTCTTTGTCGCCACGAGGAGAAAACTTTGACTATAAACACTTCTTAACTGTTCGGAAATTTAAGATCTTTCGCAATTCTAAGAACGACATACATCCATGTTCATGGTTAGATCAATTTATGTACGCACTTCCACCAAATTGGCCACTAAGTCACAAACTGGAATTTATGTGCGGCTATTAAAGTCCTCAGGGGATTCGCTGCACTGAGTGAATATGTGCCGTAGCGTGCACAAGGCCCCGAGCTGTAGTGGTGCTATTTCCCTTTTAGTTTTCTGCACCGCTGCCTACTCTTCTACTATTCTTTGTATCTATCAAAATAACTTTTCAACTATCAATCTGTCTAGAGAGTCGGTAAATAATAACCGGATATGACTAATTTACCCAAAAGTGATTTCGGAAATTACCGTTTGGACTTACTGTATCTTCAGCAGCATTCATTCGTAGTTTAAACGAAATTTTACCTGTTTATCTTCGTGACAATATTACTTCATATGTTGACGATATTCTTATTGCTAAACGTTCTTGGAGTGAGCATAACAAAATTTTGGATTCATTATTACGTATTTTTGCAAGAGTTGGCATTACAGTGAACTTCGAAAAATCTGAATTTGGTCGTTCTCAGGTGAAATTTCTTGGTCATATTATTTCTACAGAAGGTGTTCTTCCTGATCCAGAGAAACTAGACGCTATTCGTAATTATGCTGTGCCTACTACAAAACGTGATGTTCGTAGTTTCCTTGGCGTCTGTAATTTCCTTAGATGCTTTGTTAGATTGGACAATTTGGCCACACCTCGTTTTTGCGAACTGTCTGGAAAGTTCTTTTTAAACGAAAATCGGTTGACAACTCTGTTTGGTTAGTTTGCATTCCTGATGAGTGGGTTAATAAATTGATTTGGTATATACATTTCAGTTATGCACACTTTGGTCCCAGAAAATGCTTTCATAAATTACGAGAAAATTGCTACTTCAGTAATATGGAAAAACGTATTCGATTTTTTCTTGCCAAATGCAAATTATGTCAAAAGGCTAAGCCGCCAACTATTTCTCACAGAGCACCGTTGTTTCCTATCATTCCAGCGAAATTAAAGGAGATGGCTGCAGTCGATTTGTTCGGTCCAGTGGTTCGTTCTACTAATGGTTTTGCGTACATTTTGGTAGCAGTGGAATTAACATCAAAATACGTGTGTTTTACACCTTTACGCAAAGCAACAGCTCGTTCAGTATCTAACGCTTTCATCAAACATTTTCTTAAAGAAGCGGGTCATGTTGAAACGGTTATATCAGATAATGGATCACAGTTTCGCTCTAAAATTTGGCTTCGTACTCTAAGGCGTCGTAAGATTAAACCAATTTTCATTTCACTTTTTCACCCTCAATCTAACGCTTCAGAGAGATGGATGAAGGAAATCAATAAATTGTGTCGACTTTATTGTCATCAGAATCACAGAACTTGGGATCAGTATCTTCATATTTTTCAAAACATTCTGAATGAACTCCCTAATGATTCAACTTCTTTACCGCCTATATTGATATTAAAAAATAAAGCACCGACAAATCGCATTTCTGAAATTGTTCCTTTTCCGCCTACACGGAAACTGCGGCATTCTGAAGTTGTCAACCTGGCTCTACAAAATATTGCATCTGCGGCTGCTAGAAGAGAGAAATCAGCTAAACGTCCTGGTCGTTAAAAACCTTGTCAGTTGGTCAAAAGGTGTTAATTAAGTCTCACCGTTTGTCTCACAAAGGAAAAGGATTGAGTCGCAAATTTTTTCTGCTTTATAACGGTCCATATAGGATTCGCAAAATTATTCATGATAACACTGTTGAAGAAATTTTCAGGAAGAATGTAATTTCGAAGAAGAAACTAATAAACTAAAAAGGTAACTCTTAAATCTCGACGCTCTAAGGGAATACATCATATATCGAACGTTAAAATTTTTGTGGAGTGACATACCTTTGAGAAACTAACAGTTATACGTAAACACACGGAGAATACAAGGATACCGCGCCGTATTCTGGCGGCGGCACATACTCAAAGCAACAGTCAAGTCTGCGCGCCGCATAAGGCAGTCGTTGAGCGCAAACAATTACTTCCTACGTCACGCGTACCTACAGCTGATCGAGCGCTCAGTGCGAATGCACTGACAGCCGTAAACAAATACACAGTGTAATTTCTCCGAATAAATTCAGTATAAAGCTATAGTTACTTGATAAATTATGTTATTAACGTTCAGTATTTTTCAGTATTTGTATAAAATATTTAAGAACTTCAGGTAGATTCTATGTGTGTCCGACGTTAAGAGGACTTGCTATCGAGAAATTTTCAGGAAGAATGTAATTTCGAAGAAGAAACTAATAAACTAAAAAGGTAACTATTAATTGAGTTTATTTTTCAGGAAACATATTTCCGCTTAGGTACGTACTTTAGACGTAATTTGCTGCTCGCGATTACGTGATTTATACTTTGTGTTGATTTTGACATTGATTTATTAATGAACAGGGTTGTTAATTATGTATATTATGCATCGCTTGGCTGCACTGCTTTTTCACTGATGTCATATTTTTCTATTATGTGCCTGCTGTGCTTATTTATTTAAATTTTAATGTCACCTGATTAATTGTGCTGATGTGGTTATGTATGTAGGTTACACTTTGTGATTTATCTGCTTGCGCCTTCATGTTTACTTATTAAGATTACATATGAACATTTATTTGCTTATGCTGATATGATGCTAATGACCTGTTTATTATGTAAGATATATATTTGCTGCTTTGCGTATGGATTGCATATTTATACATTTCTGTTTGTTGTCATACCTTCTCTTTAATTTGGTATATAGAAATGCTGATATACTGTGTACGAACATAGAGTTTAGGTTATACTATGGTATTAATTATTGTTCGCTTGGCAGAGCCTCGTTGTAGGGATTGTGCTACATCCATTTGTTGACATTGTGTTCTCTACTGGTGTATTTACTCGCTATTGCATGTTTTGCTTACGCTCAGTGCTTTATATTTTAAGATAAGAAAATGAACTGCCATGAGCTGGAGGGTTTATGGAAGCTGTATAAATTTATGCTAATAGAAAGGAAGCTAACGACATGAAATACCAACACTAGGTTTAGACCATTGACAGTTATTACACTGCATTCTTCGTGAGCAATTGAAATAGTAAGTGACACTTGACACAAGAAATACTCCACGTGTTTGCTTCTGTTTTGCCATGATTCTTGAAGTGGTGTACACACTGTGAAATATTACTATCATTCACACTCCGAACTCGTACTTACTTACTGAAAGTTATTCAAACTAAAGGCTGTTAGAGGTCATCTATGCATTTCTTTTATTTAATGATGGACAAGGTAACCAAAATGTATTTTATAATTCATAATGAGTAGAAGATTTGGGTCAGATGGATTACACAGAGGTTGTGTGTGGACGTTGTGTCTTCGGATTGTATGGGATGATGAATTGAGGTTTGCACTAGGATTTAATCTGTACTTGTTCGAGGAGACTGACTAGAGGAAAGAGTTGTTATGGAAGTGAAATGATATTGGTGATAAGGTTTATATGTATCGACGTATTGAAGAGGTATTATTGAGGTATTGAGATTGTGTGAAGTTGGTGATTATTGGAGTTTTGGTGGACAAGAGGTAAGGTAAATGATATTGATGATAAGGTTTATATGTATCGACGTAAGAGGTATTATTGAAGTATTAAAATTATGTGATGATAATGATTATTGGAGTTTTGGTGGATAAGAGGTAAAGTAAGTGAGGAGCATATTTTTTTGTTGGTTTATATGGAACAAGGAGGATGAAGTTGGCAGGCTAGAACACTCAAGTAGAAGGAAGATAGTCTACACACACACTTTGTTAAATCACTAAGCAGTATATACTTTTTTTTGGAGAGAGGAAGCATTTGCATATCTTGGCACACTGACAGTTGTTCAGCAACCGTACATTTTGATTTGGCTTGGCAAACATTGGTCTTGACATGATGACTACGACGTTGACTAACTATTATTGACTGTTATACATTGCTGCCACTACTGCTTGATACACAAGTTGAACATAAAATTTTGGACAGAATTGCATTTACACAGTTAACACTATTCAATTACACAGCAGTACTTAATGTGGATGAAGGATGAGTGAGTGTGTTTTTGTGTGTTTTCCTTTCCTAATCCCAAATAAATGGTTCCGACCTACCTCCTAAATATTATTTTACTTGTTTGTTGTGGCTTGCACTGACACCCATAAATATTATAGGTTTACTGGTATTTGTGTATTTGTAATAGTTAATATGAAAATTATCTGATATCATTTGTGTGTTTATTATAATTTGTAAGTTTAGTGTAAGAGCATTGATAATAATTTTGTAAAAGCAATTGTGTGTGCCTTCAAACTGTTGTTCGTGCTTGCACCTATTCAACATTGCTGGGTGCCACTTGGAAATGTATAATTTCTGCTGATAAACTCTGATGAACTGTCTAATTAGTGATAGTGAATATTATGGACTGTTACGTGCACTTGTTCAACATGATGGGTGCCACTAGGAGATGTTTAATTTGTGCTAATGAACTCTGATGAACTGTCTAATTAGTGATAGTGAATATTATGGACTGTTACGTGCACTTGTTCAACATGATGGGTGCCACTAGGAGATGTTTAATTTGTGCTAATGAACTCTGATGAACTGGCTAATTAGTGATAGTGAATATTATGGACTGTTATCTGCACCTGTTCAACATTGCTGGGTGCTACTGCTGGAACTGCTTCTACTGAGATAATGTCACTTGTTGGTGTCTGCACCTGCTCAACATTACTGGGTGCCACTGTTGGAACTGCTTCTACTGAAATGATGTCACTTGATGGTGTCTGCTCCTGTTCAACATTGCTGGGTGCCACTAACGGAACTGCTTCTACTGAAATTATGTCACTTGTTGGTGTCTGCACCTGTTCAACATTGCTGGGTGCCACTGATGGAATTCCTTATACTGAAATAATGTCACTTGTTGGTGTCTGCACCTGTTAAACATTGCTGGGTGCTACTGTTGGAACTGTCAACTACTCTGAGGAGTTCTACTTGTTTATTGAACTATTGCCAGGATTTTATGTGAATACTTGTATAAACGGATTTTTTTTGTGTTTACTGTTTATGAGATGTTATGAGACTCTTACCTGCACCTATTCGTCATGGCTGACGCTATTGATTGGAATGTTTGACCACACTATACTTGTGTAAACTATTATCAAAATCATATGTATGCAAGAATTTGTATTCCTTACTGTATTTTATATATTAAGTTATTGAAGGGTCAGTGCAAAGCGAAAATTTATTTAGTTATGTGATATTTACTTATTAATATTACTTTTAATTTTTGTCTGTATTTTTTGGACGAATTTGGTGGTATTTTCACCACCAATGCTGGCAAAAATACCATCAAATTCTAGACCGTGGAGGAGGGGCATATGAAAGGTGGCTACGCTGAGTCACAGCGCCAGAGATTGCGCCAAAGAGTATTATTCAGCCGCCTCCACTGGCAGTGCTTGTTGAGATGTGGTAGTGGAGAGTGCTTGTCGAGATGTCATCGTGGAGAGTGCTTATTGAGAAGTGGGCGGTAGGAGTTCCGATATAGCCGTGACTAGTTGTGAGCATGTTGTATGCAGTTGTTCTGATGGGCTAGACAGCCGATGCTGTTCGATTGCGGATGTTGTAATGATCAGAGTGTATGTTTCGTCAATATATATGAAGGTAATAATTTTTTTTATTTTTATTTCAAATGTCTTAAACAATAATGCCTCTTGGTCACAGGTTCAGTCAACAAAGCATCTGGCTTGTGTTCATGTATTAGAGTGTAATTCTGGTTTCTATGTGCAAGTATAGTATTTCAGTTTTATTTAATTAATTCAGTGTAAATGGTATTTAAAATATCTTGTCTTTTTGAGGAAGAACCGTGCCAGATGTGTACGTTGAATCACACTTCCACACACAGAACAGTTACACTTGTGTTTTGTGGTTTCGTAGGTTTTATAGTTGCTGGGGACTTAATTAATTAATTGTGTTAACGGAAGTTTTTTTTCACTCTTTGTTGTTATTCTATGCAGTCAGGGCCAACCGGTTACAGCTACTAAAATTAAAATTATTTGCATTATATTTAATTAAGCCCCCATGCACAGGCCATGCATAAATTTTGTACATAAACGGCTTTCCCTATGGGTCACTGTCATACTGGGATTTTAAGTAAAAGTGATTTCCTGATGTAGGAAGATGGGACAATCAATTTTGTGTTAATGGCTCAATGTGTGATACAATGCATGCTCCTCGCCAAATCAGTGACTGGTGGGCAACGAACAGGCTAATCTACATCTACATCTACAGAGCTACTTCGCAAATCACACTTAAGTGCCTGGCAGAGGATTCACTGAACCAACTTCACAATAATTCTCTGTTATTCCACACTCTAACAGCGCGCGGAAAAAACGAACACTTAAATCTCTCCGTGTGGCCCCTGATTTCCCTTAGTTTATTATGATGATCGTTCCTCCCAGTGTAGGTCGGCGTCAGTCAAATATTTACGCATTCGGAGGAGAAAGCTGGTGATCGAATTTTCGTCAGAAGATACAGCCGCAACAAAAAACGCCTTTGTTTTAATTACGTCCACCTCAAATCCTGCATGATGTCAGTTACACTCTCTCCGCCATTTCTCGGTAATACAAAACGTGCTGCCCTTCTTTGAACTTTCTCGATGTACAACGTTAATTCTATCTGGTAAGCATTCCACACCGCGCATCAGTAGTCCAATGTATGAAGTTTCGAATACAAAAAAAAAAAAAAATGACGTTTAGGATCTTGACGATGTTATATTCATACACTACTGGACATTAAAATTGCTACAGCATGAAGATAACGTGCTACAGACGCGAAATTTAACCGACAGGAAGAAGATGCAGTGATATGCAAATGATTAGCTTTTAAGGGCATTCACACAAGGTTGGCGCCGATGGTGACACATACAACGTGCTGACATGAGATGTTCCTACCGATTTCTCATTCACAAACAGCAGTTGACCGGCGTTGCCTGGTGAAACGTTGTGATGCCTCGTGTAAGGACGAGAAATGCGTACCGTCGCTTTGATAATGGTCGTATTGTAGCCTATCGCGATTACGGTTTATCGTATCGCTAAATTGCGGCTTGCGTTGGTCGCGATCCAATGACTGTTAGCAGAATATGGAATCGATGGGTTCAGGAGGGTAATACGGAACGCCGTGCTGGATCCTAACGTCCTCGTATCACTAGCAATCGAGATTACAGGCATCTTATCCCAATGGCTATAACGGATAGTGCAGCCACGTCTCGATCCCTGAGTCAACAGATGGGGACGTTTGCAAACAACCATCTGCACGAAAAGTTCGACGACGTTTGCAGCAGCATGGATTATCAGCTCGGACACCATGGCTGCGGTTACCCTTGACGCTACATCACAGACACGAGCGCCTGCGATGGTGTACTCAACGACGAACCTGGGTGCACGAATGGCGAAACGTCATTTTTTCGGATGAATCCAGGTTCTGTTTACAGCATCATGATGGTCGCATCCGTGTTTGGCGACATCGCGGTGAACACACATTGGAAGCGTGTATTCGTCATCGCCATACTGGCGTATCAACCGGCGTGATGGTATGGAGTGCCATTGGTTACACGTCTCGGTCACCGCTTGTTCGCATTGACAGCACTTTGAACAGTGTACGTTACATTTTAGATGTGTTACGACCCGTGGCTCTACCCTTCATTCGATCGATGCGAAACCCTACATTTCAGCAGGATAAAGCACGACCGCATGTTGCAGGTCCTGTACGTACCTTTCTGGATACAGAAAATGTTCGACTGCTGCCCTGACGACCACATTCTCCAGATCTCTCACCAATTGAAAACGTCTGTTCAATGGTGTCCGAGCAACTGGCTCGTCACACTACGCCAGTAATACTCTTGATGAACTGTGGTATCGTGTTGAAGCTGCATGGGCAGCTGTACCTGTACACTCTATCCAAGCTCTGTTTGACTCAGTGCCCAGGCGTATCAAGGCCGTTATTACGGCCAGAGGTGGTTGTTCTGGGTACTGATTTCTCAGAATCTATGCACCCAAATTGCGTGAAAATGTAATCAGATGTCAGTTCTAGTATAATATATTTGTCCAATGAATACCAATTTATCATCTGCAGTTCTTCTTGGTGTAGCAATTTTAATGGCCAGTAGTGTATATTTGTCGTCCAGCGCCCCAACAACATTCACAAAAGCGCAATAGATCGTGCGCAACGAGGTACTACTAAAGTTTTTCGCACTTAAATTCTAGATCACGGTTTTGTTACCAAAGTGAATCGATGACTTCGTTCTAAAATTCTGTTCTCACTTGATCAGTTCAAATATTAGTCGACTCATGATAACATAACGTTTTCCGTGATTATACAACACTATGGGTCATAAACCAGTACTGTGAATGCGGGTAACTTTGTCACTGCTTCTCTATAGCCCAATGCTGTCAGTCATCGATATTCTTTTCTTTTTCATTCAACATCTAGTTGCAATTAGACCTACTATTGCGTAACTGTCAGTGACTGCCATCCAGATTGTTGTTGCGCCACAGCTTCCTTTTATTTGGTATAGCATAATTAACGAGAGGTGACATAGAGAGGCTGCTGCGACGTTCTTCGATAAGAAAGACCCGAGCTGACGGAGCCAGAGACGCCGCCTGCACTGTGCAGTACGCACTTAACCACAAACCCACCCTAAGATGAAAAGGTTATAGGATACTTCCTAACATCGTGTCGGACCTCCTTTTTTCCGACGTAGTACAGCAAATTGACGTCCCATAAATGTTCGATGGGATTCATGTCCGGCAATCTGGATGACCAAACCATTCGTTCGAATTGTCCAGAATGTTCTTTGAAACCAATGGCAAACAAGTGGCGAACAGTGTGCCCAGTGACATGGCGCGTTGTCATCCATAAAAATGGAAAAAGTCCATGAATAGGTGCAAATGGTCTCCAAGAAGCCAACATAAACATTTCCAGTCAATGATCGGTTCAGTTGAGCCAGAGGACCCAGTCCATTCCATGTAAACACAGCCCCAACACCATTATGAAGCCCTGTACAGCTTGCGCAGTGCGTTGTTGACAGCTTGGGTCTGCGCCACGCTCCAATCCTACCACCAAAAAAAATGTTCAAATGTGTGTGAATCTCATGGGACTTAACTGCTAAGGTCATCAGTCCCTAAGCTAACACACTACTTAACCTAAATTAACCTAAGGACAAACACACACACCCGTGCCCGAGGGAGGACTAAACCTTCGCCGGGACCAGCCACACAGGCCATGACTGCATCGCCATAGACCACTCGGCTAATCCCGCGTGGCCCAATCCTGCCACCAGCTCTTACCAACTGAAATGGGGACTCGTCAGAACAGGCCATGGTTTTCCAGTGTCTAGAGTCTAGCCAAGATGGTCACGAGCCCAGGTGAGGCGCTGCAGGCGTTGTGCTGATAGCAAAGGCACTAGCATCAGTCTTCTGCTGCCATACCACATTAACGCCAAATTTAGTGGCTCTGTCCTAAGAGGTACGTGCGTCGAAAGTTCCACATTGATTTATGCGATTATTTCACGCAGTGTTGCTTGGTGTTAGCACTGACGTTTCTTCGCAAACGCCGCTGTGAGAGCTAATGCCTGAAATGTCGTATTCGCTGCACACTCTTGACACTGCGGTTCTCGGCTTACCAAATTTCCTAACGATTTCCAGACTGGAATGTCCACGTGTCTACTTCAACTCTTCCATGTTCAAAGTACGTTAATTCCCCGTCGTGTGACCATAATCTCGTCGTAAACCTTCCCACGTGACTCACCTGCGTGGTAATAATAGCTCCTCCAATGCACTGCCCTTTTATACTTTGTGTACGTGATACTACCGCCAGCTGTATGTGTGTATAGCACTATCCCATGATTTTTCTCACCTCAGTATAGGTCCCTGCCGCCGGCAGGGCCGAGCATGGCTTACCAGGCCGGAGCAACACCGACCGCAGTTACCGCATGGCCTCCTCCTTGTTCTAAGAGAAGGACTGTTAGACTGTCAAAACAGTGTTGGGTGATGTCACTATAAATACTGATCAGTTTAGCCAAGCTGTATTAGTCACCTCCTGCAGACAGCCACGGTAGGAAGTCTACACCACTCAACGTCCTGGAATGGGTCATCTAGCTGCCGCTGTGGGATATCGCCTTCACTAGCTGCAGCTCTGTTTGCTGTGTGGGTCCAAATGCCGCTGGGGATGAGGTGGTGCCTTCCAGACCACCTTCCGGCTACTACCATCAACTGCAGGTCGCCAGCTTCAGTCTCACTGATTGACACCGGAGCGTGACCAGCTGCCTAGTGCAGGCATACTGCACAGCTGCCAATTTGACTAGTTGGGGCACATTCTTGCTGCTTCACCTTGTGTGGGTACAGTCTGGAGCTGCCAGCCACTGTCGCTGCCTTGTACATTGGGGTCCACAGCTCAGCTCCGCATGCTCTGGTACATTATGCACTGACCTGTATGCCAGCACAGTTTCATTTCCCGAATGCCATTACGACTGCCTACCACTCCAGCCAGAGGCCCCACCCAGTGTTTCCCCACAGCTGAACCGAGACGTATCTCTGCTACGGCCTTCTTACGCTGTGAGGTGGCCGCGTCAGCAATGACTGATTGTTCAGTTCAGCAGTCTTGTGGCACACAACGCCTGACGTCCAAACGTGGCCGCTGTCTGTGACAACACGAGCACTGTATACGGAGGAATAAATTATTGTCACTTCCACGCTTTTGATTTGTTAGTGGTGTTGGTACCTACCCGTCACCTCGATGCAACCACGCTCAAGGTGGAGACCTGAGATCTCTACACACGATATGAATGATATGAAATAACACATAAGCAAAAATACAAAAATTAAATAATATTACGTGTTAGAATACATAGCCATTACACATCCCAGGAGGGAAACACAATTTCTAAGCTCTAAGCTTAGAGGGTATCACAAATTTTCAGTGTCATTTCAAATAAATGCCCATCAAAGAACTAAAAGAGAAGCGAATCCTGAATCTAAATGTTGTTAGTAGAGAGTCAAATACTGAAATGTCTACATAAGAAAAACAGGCATATATGAAAATGGATTGTGTTTCTGGATGTTTGTGGACACAAAGGTGTGACCTAAATGCTTGAAATAATACACATAACGCCAGAAAAATCATCATTTACCGATGCCTACAATTTTTATTTGCCAGAAATCAATAATGTTTTAAAAAAGTGCTTGTAACAAACAGCAGTTAAGCAGTCATTATGGGCAACTCAGAACCCGTTTTGTCGATGAAAGAACTGCGGATTAGCAAAAGTTAAGATATGACGATTGGTACTTATCAGGTAATCTGTTCATAAGCAGAGATTTAGAATAAGTCAAACCGATACATTGAACCTTATATTTAGAATTGAATGATCATTGCAATACGAACGAAAATAAGCAAATCATGCGAGACCTGTTGCAGGAATGAAAAAGGAAAAACATTTATGTTCCTAATTTGGTCGGTAAAGGATATAGTTATGGTCATTTCAAAATGTATCGATGGAAGTCGGATGACTTCTGGCCGGAAGTGGTAGTTTCCGCCCGTTGCTAATCTTAGTAAACAGTACAGCGCGCTGCAGCAATATTGCTTTTTGGTAGGCGCTACGCATACAGTCTCGCCCACAGCATCGCCTGTGATAGGCAGCACACGAATGCAAACGACACATAAAAATTCACTGGCGCGGACCGCAGTTCTTTAACTCTATCACTGAATACATAACCTGTTATTAATACCATAGGGAATAATTTCATCTTGCCTGTGACACAAAAAGTCTACCAAAAATGTAATTCTTGTTCTCTTCCTAATGATGTTAAGGCTTAACATATCCGACTTTGTTTTATTCCGCACCTCTTTATTTTCCCTTCATTTTCCCCCTTCTGTTTTTTGCTTCCTTTTTTCTGCAGTTTGTTTATCTCTGTGTTACTTTTCTCTCTTATGCCTATGTAGTGTGCTTTTCTGCTTGTCAACAATGTGTAATAATTTGTTGATCTATTCAACCGTTCGGGTGGCTAATTCCTTGCGCAAATTCCACTGCAAGCCTTTGATCAAGATGAAAGGTGGTCGTTTAGTCGTGAGCGGCTTTCATACATCGAGCACCAGAGCTATGCGTAAGTCACTTATTGTCTCCCAGACAATCATTCACTAGTCGTCACTATCCACGCGATCGTTACATATTTCGCAAAACAGAAAATGACAGGGAGCTCTTGCTGCACAGTCAGGGATTTGATAGATACCGGCCAGAGGAGTACGCGCGAATAGTTTGGTTTGTTCCATCAGGCAATTTGAAACACGACACACTCACCCCGTTGCCAACTTGAGAAGCAAGCCGGAACTGAAGTATTCACACACTTGTCTTGTATAATCAATATGGGCGCTTTCGACCAACCGCTTTTAACAAAATTGTGTGTGTGTGTGTGAAATCTTATGGGACTTATCTGCTAAGGTCATCAGTCCCTAAGCTTACACACTACTTAACCTAAATTATCCTAGGGACAAACACACACACCCATGCCCGAGGGAGGACTCGAACCTCTGCCGGGACCAGCTGCACAGTCCATGACTGCAGCGCCTGAGACCGCTCGGCTAATCCCGCGCGGCTAACAAAATTGTGAGACTGCAGCAAACTGCAAGCTTTTAGGTCACTTTCTCGTGAATGGAAATTGCGGCAGTATTGAAATTAGGTAGAATCGTGCCTCTTATGCGTTGCTTTTTGCGTATGGATTCACCGTGCATTGGGTCTTTGTTCCTTTTTCAGTTGCTTCAGGACACATAGTGATTCGTATACACCTCTGAGTTCGGATCTTAAAAACCTTTTGGGTCAAATTGAAACAGGTGGTAGTGGGTCCACAGACGCTTATGCTGAGATAGGCAAGCAGTGGTCAGAAATGCATATTTACTGTTGTGGACATACACAGCGTACACTACCTAGCAATAACGTCACTCAACTGTTCAAAGTGACGACTTCCAGTCTCAATGCATGCATGGCAACGGCGCATGAAGTTACGTCGCACTCTCTCAAAGGTCCCTGGTGTTTGTTGTACCAGGAGACAGATAGCTTTGACCGTAGCAAAAGGCATTCATACATTTCTAAGAGGTTTCATGCACCAAAGTCTTCGACGTAACCCCAAAGGAAAAAGTCCAGAGGTGTGAGATCCAGTGACTGCGCTTGCCATGGGACAGAGCCTCCCCTTTCAGTCCAAGGACGAGGGTACGTGTTATTCAGGTGCCTGCGGTCATTAACATCAAAGTGTGCTGGCGCACCGTCGGGTTGAAATCATATCCTTTCGTGGACAACAAGGGGTATAGTCTCCAAGAACTATGGCAGCACATCTCTTAGGAACACCAGGTAACGTGGAGAAGTCAAACGGGAAGGCAGCTAATAAGTTCCTATTACGTGATCTTGGACAAAGTCCATTGCTTGTGGCCAATGATGCGGATGCCGTGTGGATTATACACACTCCAGACATGGCTGTTGCGGCTGTTGAGAACACCATCACTGGGAATGAGTCCCCATCCATGAACAATACAAATTGTAGGAAGTTCCGTACTATGGCACTGAGGTGGATAATCCATTGACAGAAGTGAAAGCGAGGCTCAATATCCGTTGGTCCCAGTGCTTGCAAACGTTCTTTATGATAGGGATGTAACATCCGTTCCACCTGTACTCTCCACACTGTATCTTTCGAAGTTTGCGTTTCACTGGCAAGTTGTCGGGTGCTTATTGCTGGATGGCCGACTTCACGATCCAACACCACTTTCTAAGAGTCTGGTGTTCGGACACGTGTTTGGCGCGAACCTTGGCTGCCTTTCTGTGGCGTGAACGACGCCGTCTCTCATAAGCTGGTATCGACGGAAATACACTTCTTCCAATTAGGGTAACGCCTGTTGGGAAAGCGCTATCTGTACATTCGTGGTGCTTTATTGGCAATACATCCTGCCACACTGTGCATTAAATACGTGTTTCCTAACTCTCTTGGTGAGTAAAGTTCCATCTTTGACGACACGTCATGCAAGGTACACAATAACACACCTCACCGTGAACGCAACACAAGCTATCTGATGGAATGGACAACTGAAAGGTGTCCTATTAGACAAGTTGTGTACAGTATGTCTGTTTGGTGGTCATGGGTGCATACTGTTATCGTCCGCTGCCTGTTCCAGTGTACAAGAGTCAGAGTGGGGGGAAAATGAATGTGCATTTTCATTACATGCATTGAGATCGGTGGTCACCGTTTTCAACAATTTTTACGAGCTCTACGTTGTTGTTATGCGGTGTACGCCGTGTGTGTCCACAACACAATAAATATGCATTTCCGACCATTGGTTCCCTATTTCAATGTAATCGCTTGTGGACCCACAGTCACCTGTTTTAATTTGACCCAAAAGGTTTGAGATGCACTGCATTCTCATTCTCTGTTTTTTTGTACATATCATCACCTTGTAAGAGCATTCAGGTATTTTTTTGAAAGGAATGGCAAGCTCACAAGGACCATTTTCTTCACAAATAGGATCATTCAAGCAGGTAATTTGAATTCATTATTTTTGCAAGAAACTCCTCATTTCCTCTTCATTAGGTTCTTAATTATCGAGAGAGAATAGTTTTAAAATAAAACGAGGTTTAAAATAAACCTAGATTACTAAATATTCGTAGAATTTATGGTTGCTGTTGGTACCCAATTGCGGTTCCCACCAACGTAGCATCGTCAGTATAGGGTGTAAGACAAGACATTTTGCACTTATTTTGTATCTCACAAACCGCTGGAGGCATTATAATTGTAATTAACTAGTGCATAAACTATGACTTCTTTTGAATTAAATACCGAGTACTAAACTTTACGATGGTTTAGTAACAATGTAACATTTCGCCTCCTTTTGTGTTGTAAGACTAAGGTTCTAATTTTTCCCTTGCACCAGTTAATTGCGATATAGTGTATTCTCAAAGTCATCAAACATTGTATATTGATCGGCAAAGCGACTTCCCCACGTCCATACGCCAGATTTCATGAGTAATAAATTTTCTCAGTTTCACACATGAAAAGGCAGTTCTGGACTGCTCTATGAAATCAACAGGGTGCAAGTGTTTAAGCAAGTCAAATTCTTTAATCTTACCTCATCTCGTAAGATAGTTAATAATAACATTCGTACAGAAATTCGCACAACTGCTGTTTTATATTTTTGCGCCCATTTCCTGGCATAGCTTTATTCTCTCCAAGAACTTTGTGTCTAAGTTAGAATGCTGGTACAGCATACGTGCCACAGTCTTGTCTACCAGTTGAAACTGCCCTCGGATTTGATGTTTAAATTTATTAATTTCGCATCTAATTTCCTATAACTCTTGCAAATAACCCTCAAAATTTTGATTAACTGAATTCCTTCCCTCATCCCTTGACTTTCTCCCATCATTGCTTTACGTTCTCGCTTCACTTCTGGCCTCACTGTTGGACGTTCTCCTTTCATTTATGTCCTCATTACCTAATTTTCTCGTGTCAAAGGTTCAAAGCTGTGTGAATTTCTGAGGGACCGAACTGCTGAGGTCATCGGTCCCTAGACTTACACACTACTTAAACTAACTTATGCTAAGGACAACACACACACCCATGCCCCAGGGACGACTCGAACCTCCAGCGGGAGGGGCCGCCCAGTCAGTGACAGGGAGCCTCTAACCGCGCTGCCACTCCGCAGTTTGTAGAAAAATCAGCATTATGGATTTATTACTCTTGCTCATTATGGATTAATCATAACTAAATTTTCTTCTGGAGTTTAGATTTGAATCTACTTTACTGTTTCAAGCAATCACACTAGCATTATCGTCATGGTTAGCCCATGAAACGTCGGTATTTTACACGCAAAAATAAAATATTAATGTCCCTTACTATATAATAACTAGAAATTCACATAATTGTAATTCACCCCTACGTAACGTTGTTGTCTTGGAGTGCGACTTGCCGCGGATAATTTAGAATACACTGACAGTAGCTTTGGCGAGTCGATCAGACTCTTGCAAAGACTGTTTCGGGCTATATTCTTGTGAACGTTTCGCCGTGTACGACGTTCCTACTCAATGGTAACATTCCTACCGCTACTGCTCTTCGTCAAATCAGTGACGGCACTATAACGAATGGGACATTGGAGTTTCTGAGAATGCTCTTTTTAAAGAAGGTCGTCCTCTTCAACTGAACGGTCTATGTGGTAATCATTATAGCAGCATCTACAGCCTCATAGAACTTCAGACGCACATAATTAGTCCTCAGTACTTAAGTATTAAACATTTTCGAACACTAATCGTTCTTGATGGTTCTTTTAAACTTCAGCACATTATTCGTCGTTACTAAATTGTGACTTGAGTCTATATCGGTCCTGCATAATCCTTACAACCTTCTCTTGCGGTTCTTGAGCAGCGTATCTTTTATTACTAGATGAAATTTACTGCAGCCTTACCACGAATAATACTGTTCAGTGAGTAATAGAGTCCTACATGAAGTTTCTGTGAGTGCGCTACCTTTGCAGATTGCTGCGCAAATCTGGATTAAACTGCACTCCATCCAAGCGAGGTGGAAAAGTGGTTATCACACTGGTCTCGCATTCGGTAGGACGACGGTTCGAATCGTCAGATTTTAGGTTCTGTGATTTCCCTAAATCGCCCTAGGGAAATGCCGAGATGGTTCCTTCTGAACCGCACAGCCGAATTCCTTCCTCATCCTTAACGCAATACGAGGTCTAATGGCCTCTATGTTAACGGGACGTTAAACCCAATCTTCCTCTTTTCCCAACCGAAACGTGCTCGTAAGCTGCAGCCAAAAGCAAGAGCTACGATTGCTCGTGATCGCAAATACTCGGACTGCGATTCTTCGCGCCGGAGCCCAGTTTCGAAACTGAGGTGTCCGACAATGTTGTGGTCCTGTACCTCCGGAATTGTGAGGTGAGAGAGAAAAATTACAGGGAACATCCTATGTTATGACCACGTTCTATAATGTCATGTTTATTACCGTTTTGTAAACCTTGCGAACACTGAAGAAAGATTCATGGAGGATATTCCGCCTATGCAACTAAATGAAAGGAGTTTGTTTATTACCATACGCGTTTCGCTTCTTTTATTTGCCAAGCACCTTCAGTGGCCTAGAATACAGAAATCTGAAACATAATCAGAATAAATAATTAATGACACTCCCTCTCCCCCTTTTCTCTCTCTCTCTCTCTCTCTCTCTCTCTCTCTCACACACACACACACACACACACACACACACTCACACACACACACACACACACACACACACACACACACACAACGCTACACACTGTAATAAACACAGACATGTTGATCGCAAAATCAAAAGTCCAAGTGATGTAAGTGAAGTTGTTGTAACAAATGTGGGTGAAAAACCGCCGGAAATCGGCCAGTTGGAGCATGGGGACTAAGGAACACTTCTTCAGGACCACACATGTAGGCTCATAGCAATAGAAATCGTAAGTAACAGTGAAAGATAATTTCACCTCACGAAATTTGCGCTATAAAAGTTGATTCTAATCTGAAGAACAAGGAAAAATCATGACAAAATGTAACAAAGTATTGTAACTACTACATGAAACATTTCTTATTATGTGTAAAAGGAACGTGTATGACAGACTTCTGCAGATATTTAAGAAATAAAAGAAGCGAAAAGCGTATGACAATAAACAAACTTCCCTTCATTTAGTTGCATAACGGAACATACCTGCATGAATTTAGAATCAATTAAGGAACGACGGGAAACAGAAAAAAAGATGGAAAAAAGAATTTCAATTTTGCTAAAACTTTTGGAAATATAGTTGGCTAACTATGAAATAAACGTGAGATTATCATTATACTTGGAATTGCACTACTTAGCCCAAATCTAAACTAGTAATGTGGGGCAGCCTCGACCGTAGTACTCCGTAAGGATCGAAGGTAACTGATTAGCTTGAGAATGCTGTAGTGTAGAATACACACCCATTTATCGGATGGTTGGTAAATCTGTGCCTAATATCAGTAGGAAGAAGACGTGTTGATGAAATTCTGATGCAACTGATGTTCTTCAACAATATTTAGAAATAGTTGGTTTCGCGTATCGCCATGTTTTTTTGGAACTGCTAACTAAAAATAAAAAATTAAAATTTTCTGACCTGTAAGCACTTGCTGCCTGCGTTGAGCGGTTTCTTGCAGCACAGCTCCTAGATTTCGACCTACACGACGGAAAGTTTTACACCTTGAAGTACCAATCCAAGAGTTACAAAACGGTGTGGAGATATTCATCACATATTAAATGAGTGAAGTTTTATTCCATCCTAAATGTATGCCCATCATCAACATAAGTATGAGATGTGACCCCGACTGATACGGATACATTACTGTATCGTGCAATAAATTGCAGAGAACCGTCAAAGTTGTAATGTTAATTTCATTTATTACCTGATGACTAGTTTCATTATCAAATCACCCAATAAACTCCGCAATAACATACGTTACGACAGCCATATGAATGTCCACTGTAGTTAAACACATCTTTAATATTAAACTGTACAGGGTTGACCTACATACACATCAGCAACTGTGTCATTCACGATTTAAATAGAGAAACAGTGCAAAAATTATGTATTTTTTCATGCTCAATGCGACACGTTCTGAGAATTTATTCTCATTATCAAATGCAAACATCTACTTAAGTACATTTTGCGATATTTGCGTGTGTGTTCTTCTGTTTCTTTTACACAATAGTCGTCGTCTTGAGGTTATACTCTAATCATAAAATCAGACCTGATAAATCTTAAGCTTTTTTTTTTTTACATCCTAATGTTACAAATATTTTCGTCTGTCTGCCTACAGACATTGTGCGTCCTCCATTACGCAGAAACCCACAAAATACAGAAATACAGAATCTGAGAAATTCTCATTGACAAACTAAATAGTGAGTAAATTAATTTTTTCAAATGTTTCTCCAGTGTGTAACGACTATAGCAAAGTTGATAAATTTGTTCACGTCTTCATATACTCTACTCAGTATTTGCAACGAAATAGAATACAAAGCAAAATGTATAGATTGCAAGCCAATAACAGGTGTCAACGGTATGGCAAAATTTATAAATGACAGCCTTACGTAAATAATGTAATCCACAGAAAATGTAATACCTATTGCTGTATCTAAACTCTTTATGAAGCCAAACTGACTTAATATCCGCGTATCACATTTCTGAAATCACTAACAAATATGGCGAGTGATGGTTTGAGCGTGGTTTCCGTGTAGTCGAGCAGGCAAGGTACGTCTAATGGACCCACGAGAATGTTTGTTATTTCTAGCGTTAGCGATTGAAAAGTATCTCAAGATTTATTTTGTCCGATTTTGCGATTGGAGTGTAACCTCGGAAAGACTACAGTGCATAGGGGCAGAACAACATACATGCAAACATCACAAAAAAATACTTTTGTAGATATTTGCATTTGACAATGATAATAAATTTTCGAAACACATCGTGCTAAAGATGAAATAATAGCTACCTGCTACACTACGAACTATTCTAAGACAAATCATAAGAAAAACAGTTTTATTATGAAACGCGTATGGATTGTACAGACTAGGGAACAGGTTTCAACCGTATGATCCGTCATATTTTATGGTGTATTTTAAAAAGACGAGCGTATCCGAAGCGCTCAATGCAAGTTATTAAAAGCTTATATCAAGAAACAAAAATCATTATACACAAGTGTAGAGGGATGACTGGAACAATATCAGTATCTCATCGCCCACACTTTTTAATATCTGTATTGACAATAGTGATAGACAATGGAAAACTGCGGTGTTCGACAACCAGAAAGTTTTATAAGAGAGTGAGGACGATCTGAAAACGGCAATACGTTTCCCGACCAGATATACAAGGATTATAGTTCTGGTATTTCGCACAGAAAGCCATATCTTTATGGAATATAAAGGAAAAAAGGTGTATGTTCTACAATAGCGCTGAATGGTCATGTTTTGGAACAAGTTCAAATGGTTCAAATGGCTCTGAGCACTATGCGACTCAACTGTTGTGGTCATTAGTCCCCTAGAACTTAGAACTACTTAAACCTAACTAACCTAAGAACATCACACACATCCATGCCCGAGGCAGGATTCGAACCTGCGACCGTAGCAGTCGCACTTTGGAACAAGTTTCCCATTTTAACTTCTAAGGTTGTGACGTAAGCTACAAACTTGAAAATGAATACAGAATTAAATAAATGTTAGCTCATGTGTGGTACAATACAAAAACCTCAAAGTAACAAGGTGTGGATAGAAAAAAAAATTATAAACTTTTCACATATGGCTCAGAGTTGTGGACAATAAGGAAGAAAGCTTAAATGTGCATACAAACTACTGAAATGAAATATATGAGACACACGAAAGGCCGCAGTCTGAGGGCTCGGATAAGAAATGAAGACATCAGAGTTGAGTTGAGAATTTAATTCGTGATTAAATAAAACAAAATCGAGTAAAATGGCTAGAAAATATCGAAGGATACGATAGGCAGAACACGAATACAAGTATTTAACTGCGAACCGCAAGGAAAAGATGCTGGAAGAGCAAGGAAGAGATAGTGAATATGAGATCGGAACAGGCGATAGGCCTAGGCCTTGATGTGAACAAGTGGAAGAAATAACAACAAAGGTTTCCCTAAACGGATCATACAATAAACTGATGAAATGGATAATACGCTACAGTTAGGATAAAGTAGGCGGCGCTTCGAGGTCACTGAAATATTTCGGCAACTATTTTAAATATAAGCATCGGACTGATAAAAAGGTAGAGGTTTCTCAACGTATCATGTGAGCAATAGAAAGGATGGTTTAATCTACTTCGTTGAAAAGCATAATTCTAACCCCAGCGGTTCTTCCGTGTCATGCGGAAAACTTCGATATGGAAATACGTACGTACCTTCTGAACAGCTGTTCAGAACTGTCCGTGCCGCACACGCGCTGCAGGGGCGCACTGACTGTAGGCACCGCTCGTATACACTCGCTCCTCCTACGGCGTATCCCCACTCCAGGCACTCTACTCCACCTGCGGTCAAGGTTCCACGAATTCACCAACGCAAACACTTCGCGCCTTAATACGCTTGCCATTTACCTGTGCCACGAAGCACATAATGGTCGTGACCTTCGTCTCGCACGTCGCTGACTTGCGTCATGGGTATAACCGAAATTGAATTTAGACTTAATGTGTCTGGACACTGTTATCATGAAAATTGAAACTGGCAGCTCTCTCGCGTCAATGTGCAAGCACGTCATAATCTCTTCTTCCGTGATTTCGACTCAATCTTCAAGCTTTGTCAAGGGCTAGTCTGTGAATGACTTCTGAGCGTAAATTTGTGACAAAGTTTTTCCTAGCATACTAAGATCACGTGTCGCGACAGTATGTTGTGAAATTCAAAGATTATTCGGCACATCGCAATGCTCAAGCCCCTGGAAAAAAGCGCAGGTGAATCCTGCATAGAACAAAGATAAAAGAACAGACCCGTAGAATTGCAGGCCAATATCGTTAACAACGGTTGCCTGCAAAATTCCTCAATATATTTCCAATTCGAATGTCATAAATTTCCTTGAGGTGGAAGAGCTTCTGTCGAGAAATCGGAACTGATTTAGAAATTCAGCTTGCCCTTTTCTCAAATGGTATCCTGAGAAACTTGGCTGAAGAACAAAAGGCCGATTCCATATTCCTAGATTTCCGAAAAACGTCAGACACATTGCCGCACTGCAGAATGTTAACGAAGGAACGATCATGCGGAATAGGCTTCCAGATATGTGAGTGACTCGAAGACTACTTAAGTAATAAAACGCGGTACATAGCCTCGACGGGTTGCGTTCATCAAAGACGAGGGTATCGTCAGGAGTGCTCCATGTACACAAACGATCCGACGAACCGTATGAGCAACAATGCGGTTGATGATGCTGTGGTGTACGGAAAGGTCTCGTCGTTGACTGACTGTTGGAGGATACGAGATGACTTAGACAAAATTTCTAGTTGGCTTGCTCTAAATGCAGAAAAATGTAAGATAATGTAGATGAGTAGAAAAACAATCCCGTAATATTCAAATACAGTGTTAGTAGTATAATGCGTGACGCAGTCCCATCAGTTAAATATCAACGTGTAACGTTGAAAAGCGATATGAAATGGAACGAGCACGTAAGGACAGTAGTAGGGAAGACGAGTGGTCGACTTCAATTTATTGGTAGAATTTTAGAAAATGAGGTTCATCTATTAAGGAGACAGTGTATAGAACAGCACTGCGGCCCATTCCTGAGCACTGACCGAGTGTTTGGAATCTCCATCAGGACGGATTAAAGGAAGCCATCGAGACAATTTAGAGGCACGCTTCTAGATTTTTTACCGGTAGGTTCAACCAACACGAGAGTATTATGACGATGCTTTGTAAACTCAGGTGGCAATCGCTGGAAGAAAGATGACATTCTTTTCGCGGGATACTATAGAGAATATTTAGAGAACCGGCATTTGAAGCGGTTGCTGAACGATTCTACTGCCACCAACGTACATTTCTCGTAAGGACCACGAAGATTAGAGAAATTAGGGCTCGTATGGATGCACGAAACTCATTTTTCCCTCGCTCTTTTTGAGAGTGTAATGGAAAAGGAAATGAGTAGTAGTGGTACTACATTACCATTCGCCGCGCATTATGTAGTGGCTTGAGGAGTATGTACGTAAATGTAATTGTAGATGTGAGGGAAGAAGCAGACATAACTATGCCACTCTGTAGAAAAAAACGAATGAGATTTAATAAAAAAATTCTAATACAAGAAATTACACACGCACACTGTAGGCGGTGTCCCAACTTTCGGGATGGAAAGTATATACACGGAAGAAGTAGGCTGAGCATTCTGATACACACAGCAGAGTACCTAGTGATTGGAGGAAAGCGCAGATCATTCCTGTTTAAAAGAGAGGCCATCGGACAGAAGCGCACAGTTATAAGCCTGTATCGTACCTTTTAAGGTACGTAACCACAATCAGGGCTGAAGGCCTTTAACGCGAAAAATCGCAGTTATTTAAAATTCAACAAATACATAAAATACAGGCAGCCAATAATTTTGAAGACAAGCCAGTGTGGTCGCAATCAGAATTTTAAGGCAAGTAACCACAATCACGGCTGAAGGCCTCTAACGCCCAAAATGGCAATTATAAAGAAATTTAACAAATATACTGTCAAATGGTGAATGACATAGCAAAAGTTAATTTAAAAACCAACAGATCACCAAACAGGTGAGGCAAATGATGGTAACATCATAATACAATAATAAAATAAAACACAAGGGCTAGTAGCAGACGGTGCTCCATGAATCGACCTCTGAGTAGTGAAGAGAAAGGCAGCCAAGAGTTGCATTCAGATCACAGTGTGGTACCTCGGACTAGTGGCAGTCTAACGAGCGACTAATGATAATCTTGGTGAGGCTACCTGACATTCGGCAAAACAAATGCAAGATGTAAAATTACGCCAAAGCCGGAACCGGCGGTCTGGGCTCCGCCCGCAGTATACTGGGCTTAGAGTGCCCGGAACATGAATGACTACCACTAAGGTAGAAGAACGCCACCCAACCTACAGTCAAGAAGCTGTCAAATGTACACGCCTCACCGGACAGCGGCGGCAAGGCGAGGAAATACACACTGCCGGTACATACTGTAGCACCCACGGCAGGTAACTGGGGCGTTAGCGGCCACAGGACAGAAAAATACCGCTGGTTGAACTCAACAATATAAAAACCTGTAAATAGTAATTAGAAACTCGGGAATGCTAATCAGATCCTCCTTCCCCAGGTACTCCGCTCTCTGCTTTTCGCTTCGGCGACACTACGAGCAGCAACACGAACCCAAGTCACTGGAGAACCGTGAGATTGCACAATGATGGAGGTTTCTCTACGCGAGTTGCAATGCACTCAAACATGCAGGATCCGGTTTCGACGAGGTCGTGCACCCTCGTGACCATTGCCCTATGATCCAGCAGTCCATACACACCCGTAGCGGTCCCAGTATGTTGTCGCTCTACGCGGACCACGCTGCTCCTCCGTCCCCAACCGAACTCCACACTCACACCACACAGAAGAAGCACGAGGTTGCCCCAAAGATAGGGCAGCAGAAGTACACATCGATAAGCGCCGCTGCTGCCACTAGCGGACAGGCAACGCTTACGTAAGCGAGTGGCGCCAGTGAACACAGGAAGAAGACAAACAACGCAACCATGCCAAGTAAACGATACGGTCTGGCAGAAACCTACACGCGACACCAACGCGAGCCACAGCACGGCTCAATACCCTTCTTGAACAGAGTACCAAATGACACTTTCTAACAAGATAGCGCGATACCAACGTTCCAATCCATACTATAATCGCTTGAGGCATATAGACGTCTTGACTGGCTTACCAAGTCACCTTATTTGTCTTCCATTGATCATGGACCGAGCAAAAATAGGGGAACATACTTCTGAGCACAGAATATCGATTTAGAGTAAACCGAGGAAAGAGGAAAGTGAAGAGGATTAGTAGAAGTGGGAACAGTGGGAAACTCATCAAATTTGAGTAGGACGAACGAAACAAAGTTAAGGACTTCTTCTACCTTGTAAGAAAAATAAGACATGACACACGGAGCAAGAAGGCAATGAAAAACAGATTAGCACAGGCAAGGAGGGCATCCTGGCCAACAAAAGTATGCTAGTATCGAAGATCGACATTAACATGATGAAGGATATAAGTTTGGACCACAACATTGTATGGTAATGAATCATGGACAGCACCGGAAAAGAAGAGAATCGAAGAGTTTGAGATGTGGTGTTGCAGCAGGATGTTGAATATTAGGTGAACTGTTAACATAAGGATGAGGAGGTTGTCCGCAAAATCGGAGAAGGAAGGTACATATAGAAAACGCTGACAACAAGAAGCGTCAGGACAGCAGGACATGTGTTAAGACGTCAGAGGGAACAACTTCATTGTGGCTAGGGGGAACTGTAGAGGTTAAAATATGAAAGAAAAGGCAGAGTTTAGAATACATTCAGCAGTTAATTGAGGAAGTAGGGTGCAAGCGGTAAGCTGAGATGAAGAGGTTGAGACAAGAGAAGAATTAGTGGCGGCACGCACCAAACCAGTCAGAACACTAATAACTAAAAACTGGCCAGGTGGGAGGAGGAGGAGGAGGAGATTAGTGTTTAACGTCCCGTCGACAACGAGGTCATTAGAGACGGAGCGCAAGCTCGGGTGAGGAAAGGATGGGGAAGGAAATCGGCCGTGCCCTTTCAAAGGAACCATCCCGGCA
Source organism: Schistocerca nitens (assembly GCF_023898315.1). Classification (NCBI taxonomy): domain Eukaryota; kingdom Metazoa; phylum Arthropoda; class Insecta; order Orthoptera; family Acrididae; genus Schistocerca; species Schistocerca nitens. The sequence continues at coordinate 878,145,884 of NC_064615.1, forward strand.
TTTGCCTGAAGCGATTTAGGGAAATCACGGAAAACCTAAATCAGGATGGCCGGAGACGGGATTGAACCGTCGTCCTCCCGAATGCGAGTCCAGTGTGCTGGCCAGGTGGGAGTGGCATTCGCGCACTGAGGCTTCCGTACAAACTTAATTTATGTATTTAGACAGTTCATCCATTCCGGAAATCTAGAATCGCGACCATTTTTGCCTGTTATCGACATTGATACACGCAGGATAACGGTCCTAGGAATTCCAAGCTCTACGAGAACGTTTAATTTCAATAATGTAATAGATAAAATTACGCGGGAGGCAAGTGACCATCACTATAACAATCAGTATTCTTTATGCAGGTTGCGTGGGTCGCAGTGGTAAAAGTCAAAACATCAGGCGAGGAATGACATTGTTGCTCAAACAATGCGTTTCGGAATTTATCCATCATCAGGTACCCAGGAGCAATTACTATAGGTAGGTATGACATTTCAAGTATGTGAAACCAATATTCCCAGAGTAGTCTGAAACGCGTTATTTGAGTAATACTGTCATTCCTTGCCTAATGTTTGACTTCTACCATTGCGCCCCAGTCAGCCTGAATGTGAAACTACTGATTGTTTTAATTTCAAGTTTGACGTCTGACAGCAAATGACAAAAGATATAGTTTGTCGTGTGATTTGATAACAAATTAACAATTTTCGAATTTTTTTTTCTTTATTTGTACTGTGAAACCTTATTTCTTGCAAATTTCATCATTATAGATCAATGATAAGTACACTAAAGGTTTTGATGAGAGATACAAATAGCTGTACCTTTAGACTGCATTGACTTAGAAGCTAACATTTATTATACGGCCAAGGACCTCAGTACGTGATGTAAATTTCAACTTGACACTTCTACCCGTTCCTGAGAAAAAGGGTTAACATCAGTAAGACAGACAGACACACAGAGGGACAACAAAGAGATCCCTGAGTTCCTTTTTTACCGACTGAAGCATAAAACCCTAAAAATACAACTCCCAGACATCAATCTTCAGGAACAGACGCTGCATGTGTTTCAAGCGCGGCAAGTTGATGTTCGAAGGCTGTTATTTTTCTCGCGAGAATGCTAAATAAACTTAACTGGCAGATAGTTGAATGCTGATGTCAGTAGTCCTACCAAATCCTACTCATAAAGTTTCACAGTCTTCTACGTATCGCTCTCGAAGGGTCCATGTTCATAAGATGGGACTAACTGCATACAAAGAGCAAATTAAACAATCATTAAAATTTTGTATTTGTGGGGATCCACAGCCTCCAGATGTTTAATAAACATAAACAAGCTCCGTAGTAGTCTGTAATGTGATTTTTGTTTAATCGTGCGATTAGCTAATTTCGACTACTTGTCATTCTCAAGCACCTGTAAAACCAAAATGGGAATGCACTACATTGTCTGCATACATCACCATGTATAAATAACACTTTACACACCTCACTTTAAGATAAAACATTACTGTTTTATCTTCATGTGAGGTGTGTAAAGTGTTGTTTATACACAGCTGTCTTATATTAATGTGAAGTGTGTAAAGCTTTACTTATACATGGCGACATATACAGACAATGTAGTGTTTTTCCATGTTTGTTTTACAGGTGGTTGACAATGATAAGTAGTCTAAATTAGCCAACGGCACGATTAAACAAAAATCACACTACAGCCTACTATGGACCATGTTTACGTTTATTAAACAATCATTCATTCCGTGCTCCGTAAGTGAATGTAACACAAAGAAACCCTAATATGTGTTACAGTGAGAAGTACCCTCTGTCATTCATTGCAATGGATTTAGATATAGACTGAATTGCAATGTATTTAGACGTAGACTGCGGTGTTTTGGTGGTACAGTCATTCTACTGACACAGCGCATTTACAGCCACACCGTTACAGTAGCACCGCTCAGATAATCACACAAGGATAACATAGCTAACTGGTGCTGGTGACGGGATTTCAAAGCTTCAGACTTGTCTTCGCACTCTATCTCTGCGTCCCAACGAATATTTAGAAACTAGCACCAAAAATGTTCCTTGATGTTTACATTTTCTATCGTTTGATATCCGACTAATAGATAATGCTATCTCAGACTGAACGACCGCTGCTTCACTGAAGGCAGGGGGAAACGTAATGCAGCTTGCACTCATCGCAAACTACCACCGGACAACGCGAGGTAGCGTGTGGTCACGTGTGGAAGCAATCTGCGGTCTGCGGTCGCCTCTTCCTGTTTTCCATTTGACGTCCTACCAGGTGGGCTATCTTCATGGACTCTGAACTAAATTCGTCTTTGTACGGGCTTTGGACTACTCCGCCTCATCATGAACTCACTTTTTTCTATGAAAGTACATCTCCCTTAAACATAGCTCTGATTTTATTATTTCGCTGGATGTGACAGTGGATTTACTTATTTATTTATTACATAGCACTATACTTGATATACAGTCGAGAATACACAAAAAATACACAAACAGACTTGACTACAGATAATACATTAAAAAACAGTTGTTATATGTTAATGTCCAATGTCCTTATCCAGCCAAGGCTAAATGGTGTAGCCATGTAAAAGTCGTTTGGATCACTTAGGCAGTCTCCCGATTTACACTCCTCGATGCTGCGCCTGGTGGTCTGGTTCGGTGCTTCACCAACACCGCTTGGGATGGGCTGCTTACCCCATCTGTGCAGATTGTGTGCACACACATCACGTCCTGTTCGGATGCGATTCTTTCACTCATTATGGGCGAGTCTCTCCTTGTGAGAGCTTACTCACAGTACAGAATAAAGCCTTTCCTGCAAATGAAGTGTCCTGTTAGTACATGATAGTTATTGGGTGCGGATCACGTTACCGAAAGTTTTCAGTCTCAACACGGCATGCCCAGAGGACGCACAAGTACAGAGTATCGTCATCTTTCGGACTTTTGAGAAAGGCTGGTCACTGGCGTGCGGTACCCTGACGGGAAAAAAAATAATCACAACACCAAGAAGGGGCTGTGCGACACCAACGAAAGTTGGTAGACGGGTTTCTACATCTGAAAGATATGTCTTTTCAAATTTCATGCCAGTCGAATAAGAGTGGCGCTAGTAGCGCCACCATGAGGATGAAAATCAGGTTTGTCTTAAATACACATTTTAACTGTCGTGAGGTACCTAGAACTTTTGAGATTAGACTGGTGAGCTGTTCTTGGTCAAGAGCGCTTTTAAAGTGACAAAGGCGCCAATGTCGACACCTCATTCAATTTGAACGAGACCCTGTAATATGGCTGCAAAATGCTGAATGCTCTTTCCCAGATACTGCAAAAAGACTTGGAAGGAATGTAGACACTGTACATGGTTGCCGGCAGCGTTGGTCACGGAAATGTATGTTGGCAAGAAACCGGTCTCCAGAGAGCCACGTGGAACTGTCGAGAGGGAAGACCATCGTGTTCTGCGTATGGCTCTGGCGCATCGTACTGCACCTGCACCAGCAGTATGAGCAGCAGTCGTCACCACAGTGGCACAACGAACTGTTACAAAATGGTTATTTCAAGGAGGGCGCCGAGCCAGACTTCCTGTAGCGTGTATTCCACCGACCACAAATCACAGCCATTTGCTACTTCAGTGGTGTCAAGCGAGGGTTCATTGGAGGGCAGGGAGGAGGTCTGTTGTTTTCAGATGAAAGGTGGATCGGCGTCGGTATCAGTAATGGCCATGTGTTAGTTAGAAGGATGCCAATTGAGGGCCTGAAACAACGTATCTGCATGCTAGGCACACTGCACCTACACCTAGATTTATGCCGTGGGGCGCCATTTCGTGCGACAGCAGGAGCACCCTCATGGTTATCCCACGCATCCTTACTGCAAAACTGTACGAGGGCTGTCCAGTAAGTAAGTTACGATTTATCGCGAAATGAAAATCACAGTGAAAATCAGAAATGTTTCTTTTGTAACAGTTAGCTACACCTTTCAGCTACTTCTCTACGTAGTCGCCGTTCTGACTCAGACACTCGTCGTAGCGTTGTACCAACTTTCCAATACCCTCATCATAGAAGGCAGCCGCCAGTGCTTTCCGCCAATTCTCTACGCTGGCCTAAAGCTCGTTGTCTGTGCCAAAATGTTGTCTTCATAGCCAGCGGTTCGTTTGAGCAGAGATGAAACTCAGTGGGAGACAATTACGGGCTGTATTGTGGGTAACCAAACATTTCCAATTGAAACGATGCAGGAACATCTTCATTGCCCCTGCAGAATGAGGGTGAGAATTGTCTTGAAGAAGAAACCGCGCGACAGTTATGTAATGTTGGTTGCATAGCATCAGGGGAAAATTCTCACCAGGCCCTCGTACTTGGCGGGAGACACTGCTTTCTATAACATCTTTACGCGCTCACTAAGAGCTCAGGAATGAAAAGAGCGACATAATTCTACCTAGAGTCATACTAGAGACACTGCCCAACACATCTTTGCAAAGCTTTATCGGATTTTCATAGTCGTTTCCATTTGGCGACTGATCGTAACTTACTTTCTGGACAGCCCTCGTATATCAATCTGGTTATTCGACCTGTTGTGCTGCCGTTCTCAGTGGTTTTCAATGGATTTAGACTGCGGTTTTTTGCAGGTACAGTAATTCTACGGACACGATACAACGCATTTGTAGCCACAACGCTCTAGTAACACCGCTCAGATAATCATACAAGGATAACATAGCTAACTGGTGCGCGCCCAAATACCCCTTCTGTAACCCAAGGTGCTCTATAGAGTATGAAGATGCTGCCTTGACCTGCTCGATCACCAAATCCGTCTCCAATCGAGCACATATTGGACATCATTGGACGAGAGCTCCAGCGTCATTCACAAACAGGACTAACCGCCTCTGCATTGACCAAAAAATTACAATACGCATGGAAATCCATTCTACAAACTGACATCCGGCACCTATACAACATAATGCAAGAACGTTTGCATGCTTGCATTGAACATCCTGGCGGCTACACCGGCATTTAGGGCCTAATGTACCTGTGATCTTGCAATGTTAATCACTTAAATATGTTACCTAGACAAATGTATTTCAGAATTTTCGTTATTCTACTTTAATTATTTTTCGGTGATACGATTTTTTTCTGCGTGTGTACGTGGGAGAATCGTACAACCAGATGGCACAAACAGGTGGCTGTAGCAAAGACAGCAGAATGAGTAGTGGCGAGATGGAGCCAGGGAAAAACCGTAGGATGAAGAGAAACAACAGACAGCTGGGAACAAGTCACTGAAAACTGGGCTGAGACGTCGAGCTGCGATGCGTCGTTTACCCATGACATCGTAGCATACAGGACAGAGTTTGAATGGTGTACAGCCAGAGTGAACTGAAAAACTGAGCGGCGTTCTGAGGTGTCAGCAATCGTCTCGTTTCTGATTGTGGCGGCCAGATCAACGCCAACGTGTCCATAGATGACCTGTAAAAAGTCAGAGGAAACAATGATTCCCGAGACTCCTACTTCTAAAACTCTTTGTCTCATTAAAAAAAAAATTCGATACCGTTGCGCCACAGTCATGCAATACTTTTTAAAAGAGTAAACCGCCATTTGACTATGCATTATTATATTTATGTTTTGCACTATCCAGATTTCGGCTTTTATCCTAGTATCAAGTGCAATGTCAACACTTGTTAGACCATTATTAAGTCATATTTGTTAACGCAGTTCAGAGCATATAAAGAAAGTTAACACGTCTGTAAGACCTTAAAGACGTGTGGGGAACTACTGCACGTGAAAACATGACTGATATTGTACCTTTTTAAGGGAGTTTCAATGCTCGCCGTTACGTAGTAAGAATGGTGAACTCCCTTGTCATATACTCTTTACAACCAGGGTGCCAAACGTCATATTCCGTCAGTGTGCAGTGACCAGTTTCCGTCCGGAGTGTCGCGCGAATTCACTTGTTTGTTCAGAAGGGAAGGCCGACATTGTTCGCTCGTTTTTGGCTGGATGGCGACGCTCTGCGATGACAAAATCGCGCAACCTTTCTCAAACGTTCATACACAAACTGTTCAGTAAAAAAAAAAATAAAAAAAAAAATAAATAAATAAAATAAATAAATTTGGTTACTTATAGCTTTATACTCAAGTCAGCTTGAAGATGACGTGCCCATCATTTCGTTAATGTTCACAGTAAGTGTGATATTTGCATTTAAGTAAGACACTGTCCAAAATTTGAAACAGTTTGCAATGAAAATTTGTGGTCGCTATAATTTTGCGTTTGGTGCATATTGTATAATATGTCGCTGCATATGAAATTTAGCTAACATACTGATTTTTTTCTTTAGACTTGGTAAGAGGTCTCTGTCGATCACCAGTCTCGAGAAAACTGGTCTTACTTGGCGCACTCAATTTCGATCATGCACGCTGCCGCTAAAGCCGGAATGAAATATCCTTAATATTACCCACACCACATAAACTGTTTGAGGTATCTGAACGAGAGAGTGGCAAATGATAGCACGCAAAGAGGAGAGAATTTTTCCATACGGTTACTATGCGAAAATTCATTATCTACTTATCTACTTTGTTATTTCATTAATTACAGAGGTTCTCGATGCCATTTTTAAGAGCTATTGATAGCTGTTGAAACGACAAATCCTGTGGATTTGGAGATTTGGAACAACGTAGGTGAAGGCATTACACTTCTTTTTTACTGAAGATGTGCTTTTTCCTAAGCTATTGGCCTTACTTGATTTCAGGCCTCACTTAGTAAACCACTGTCCAGGAATAATTATCACGTAACTGCATCCGCATAACATTTTAGTGACGTGACAGTGTGTAAAATCCACTGTGTTTTGACAAAAGAAGGAAAATTTACCATGACAACGAGAAATGTAGGCTTTACTCAGAATTCGCCCCTCATGACAGATCCCTGAAAGTCACAAAGGGCTAACAAGTCAGGCGAAAACAAATCGCTACTTTTTTTGCATTTTCAACGGAAATCTTTATAGATGCTAACCAAAGCAGAGGTGACAGTAGGTTTGTTTGGATGATCACAATGCAAGTGGAGCGGTTCCACATAGTATTTACAAAATATGTGAGCATAGGCTTCAGTTTAGAGCAGCACCCACTCTCCAGCGCTCCGCTGTTCAACAGCACCGCCCAGACGGCTTGCTGTGACCCCACTCTCTCCATGCTTGATCTCCCTACCGCACATCTACCCGACAATTTATTCTGCACATGTTGTTGCAATCTTCAGTCCTGAGACTGGTTTGATGCAGCTTTCCTTGCTACTCTATCCTGTGCAAGCTTCTTCATCTCCCAGTACCTACTGCAACCTACATCCTTCTGAATCTGCTTAGTGTATTCATCTCTTGGTCTCCCCCTACGATTTTTACCCTCCACGCTACCCTCCAATACTAAATTGGTGATCCCTTGATGCCTCAGAACATGTCCTACCAACCGATCCCTTCTTCTGGTCAAGTTGTGCCACAAACTCCTCTTCTCCCCAATTCTATTCAATACCTCCTCATTAGTTATGTGATCTACCCATCTAATATTCAGCATTCTTCTGTAGCACCACATTTCGAAAGCTTCTATTCTCTTCCTGTCCAAACTATTTATCGTCCACGTTTCACTTCCATACATGGCTACACTCCATACAAATACTTTCAGAAACGACTTCCTGACACTTAAATCTATACTCGACATTAACAAATTTCTCTTCTTCAGAAATGCTTTCCTTGCCATTGCCAGTCTACATTCTATATCCTCTCTACTTCGAACATCTTCAGTTATTTTGCTCCCCAAATAGAAAAACTCCTTTACTACTTTAAGTGTCTCATTTCCTAATCTAATTCTCTCAGCATCACCCGACTTAATTCGACTACATTCCATTATCCTCGTTTCGTTTTTGTTGATGTTCATCTTATATCCTCCTTTCAAGACACTGTCCATTCCGTTCAGCTGCTCTTCCAGGTCCTTTGCTGTCTCTGACAGAATTACAATGTCATCCGCGAACATCAAAGTTTTTATTTCTTCTCCATGTATTTTAATTCCTACTCCGAATTTTTCTTTTGTTTCCTTCACTGCTTGCTCAATATACAGATTGAATAACATCGGGGATAGGCTACAACCCTGTATCACTCCCTTCCCAACTACTGCTTCCCTTTCATGCCTCTCCACTCTTATAACTGCTATCTGTTTTCTTACAAGTTGTAAATAGCCTTTCGGTCCCTGTATTTTACCCTGCCACCTTTAGAATTTGAAAGAGAGTGTTCCAGTCAACATTGTCAAAGGCTTTCTCTATGTCTACAAATGCTAAAAACATAGGTTTGCCTTTCCTTAATCTTTCTTCTAAGACAAGTCGTAGGGTTAGTATTGTCTCACGTGTTCCAATATTTCTACGGAATCCAAACTGATCTTCCCCAAGGTGGCTTCTACCAGTTTTTCCATTCGGCTGTAAAGAATTCGCGTTAGTATTTTGTAGCTGTGACTCATTAAACTGATAGTTCGGTAATTTTCACATCTGTCAACACCTGCTTTCTTTGGGATTGGAATTATTATATTCTTCTTGAAGTCTGAGGGTATTTCGCCTGTCTCATACATCTTGCTCACCAGATGGTAGAGTTTTGTCATGACTGGCTCTCCCAAGTTTGTCAGCAGTTCTAATGGAATGTTGTCTACTCCCAGGGCCTTGTTTCGACTCAGGTCTTTCAGTGCTCTGTCAAACTCTTCACGCTGTATCATATTTCCCATTTCATACTTTACTAAAAACATCCTGAACTACCTGTAATTCCTGGACTGTTGCCCCTAGAGCACGTCTCGGTTGCGATGGGAAGGCGTATTACTTTTATTCCAGGCGCCAATCTTCATGAACAGACAAAGTATGTGTTTCAGGCATAGCATTATGATATTCAGAGGCTATTTGCTTCCGTGTCTCAAGGAATACAATAATACGTTCGTGCCTCAGGGAGCAGCACCTCAAACACATTTTGTTAAACAAAGTTACAGTTTAGCATGTGTTATGTGATGAACATCTCCGTAGAGTTTGATAAATATGGTGTAACAGTTACTGATTGAAGCTATTTAGATACCCTGTATAAGGGTAATAAAGTTGGGTAAGAATTTGAGGAATTTGATAGGGGAACAGAGCAGCAATCAGTCTGTGGTGTGACCTTTTCACTTCGAGTAAGCTTTACTGGAGGTATAATGGATATTATTAAGTAATTACCTGCGGCAGGTAAACGCTGATTCGTTTTACACAGATATAAATTATTTATGAACATACGTGAGAGTGCTGAAAAATAATGCTACCTAATTTTTTATGCAAATACTCTTCGCGCTTTTGAAATAATCGAAACGTAATTAACATTCTATATCTTCATTCTTCATGTTTATTACTCAACAAGTACGCTGGGGATGGACACATTTCGCCTACTGTGAGACCAGTTTGTTGATACCGTCACTGTAGAATGTCTGATTTTGATGACAGAGTCACAACCTCACCTCAGCATATAACGTTTCATCATTATCAAAGTAAAATCGCGAAGGAGTTCTTTAAGTTTTGGGATCAGATAAAAATCACATGGGGTCCGAGTCGGAGCTGCAAGGAGGATGATTGATGGCAGAGAAGCCGATGCGTTAAATTGTTGCCGACGTCGCAGCACTTGTGTGTGGTCTGGCATTGTCATCCTCAAGGAGAAGATGATCCATGTGTGCAAACTCTTCGAATTCGAAGTTCTATTATAGCACGCTCATTCTCACACACTGACTTAGCTATGTAGCACAGCACCACGAATTATTCTACAATTCGAAGCCAACTGGCCTCAGAGGGACGTAGACACGTAGCATAAAGATGTGGAATGATAATAACGTATGTTTTATTTTTTTTAAATTTAAGAGTTTTCACATAAAAGATTCGGAGGAATTATTTTTCAGCGCGCCCTCGACTGTGTATTTTATGTAAAAATTTCACTTAAAAAAATTATTGTTGCCGGCCGCGGTGGTCTCGCGGTTCTAGGCGCGCAGTCCGGAACCGTGCGACTGCTACGGTCGCAGGTTCGAATCCTGCCTCGGGCATGGATGTGTGTGATGTCCTTAGGTTAGTTAGGTTTAAGTAGTTCTAAGTTCTAGGGGACTGATGACCACAGCAGTTGAGTCCCATAGTGCTCAGAGCCATTTGAACCAATTATTGTCACTTGCCTCATATGCTATGTCCAGATAGGAAGAAATATAGTAAGTGTTTTTAAGCGAAGGTAGAGGGCGTTGACAGTTGAAAGCAGAGAATAGGTTGGACTTGAAATACTTTTGTGTGCGTGTTTTTACGAAAATCGGTAAAGAGAAAGCGTAGTGGGGTTATAATTTGGACTTTGACTTGTAAAACAGGGTTTCATAATGATACGGAGGATCTTTGTGCAATAGCGATGCCTTAGAACTCTTTGATGAACCTTCTACTGAGCTACCATTTATCTGAGGTAGACCAGGAGTGCGCAGATGTAGAAGGAAGCATGAAAGTGGGCTAGGTAGTAAAAGCGAGGACAGAAGTACCTACTGGGACAGATTTTATGAAAGAGAAGGTAAGAGCTAAAGAGATTTAGAAAACGTTCATAGCGGACAGCATCTACATTTAGTACGAGTGAATGAACAGCGTTTTCGGCAAGAGCATAATATAACACGGATATCTGAAGTTTGACAGACAAATTGGAACTACTGACAGTTGTAAGACCATACCACGAACTTATATGCAACGTGTAAATTTGTAATAAATGAGCATACAACAGAAAAAGTAGGGTGTGCACTACACTAACAGAAAAAAATCATAACATCAAAACATAATTAATGTAGAGTGAGGAAATTTTGGGAATATATTGGTTTAGGTAATACATTTAAGTGATTAGCATTGCAAGATCACAGGTCATTGCAAATGTAAGACGGTGGTACATTAATATCCGGTGTAGCCGCTAGAACGTTGAATGCAAGCATGCAATGTGAATGCATGTTGTTGTACTTTTGGCGGATCTCAGTTTGTGAGATGGAGCTTCGTGTCAGTAGCAACTGGTCGGTCAATACAGGGGCGCTTAATGCTGTTTGCCGATGACGGTTGAGTTGTCGTCCGATGAATTCCCACATGTGTTCGATTGGTGTTCGAGCAGGCCAAGGCAACATATCGACACATTGTTGGGCTACAACAGCAATATGTCGGCGAGAGTCATCCAGTTGTAAAACGCCCAATGGAATGCTGTTCATGAATGGCAGAACAACAGGGCGAATCACCAGACTGAGTTGGAATTTGTAGTCAGGGTGCGTGGCATAACCACCAGATGTACTTGCTGTCATACGAAATCGAACCCCAGACCATAACTCCAAGTGCAGGTCCAGAGTGTCCAGCACGCAGACAGGTTGGTTGCACGCCCTCAACTGGCCTCCATCTAACCAACACACGGCCATCACTGGCAGCTTTCATCTGAGGACACAACAGACCTCCACCCTGCCTCGTTTGACACCACTAATGTCGCAAATGGCGACGGTGTGGGGGCAGTGGAAGCCATGTTACAGGCCGTCCTTGAAGTAACCGATTTGGAACAGTTGGTTGTGTCACTGTGTTGCCAACTGCCGCAGATGCAGTACGATGCGACAGAGTCACACGCCGAACACGATGGTTTTGCCCCTCGGTAGGACCACATGGCCGTCCACAGCCCGATCTACTTACGACCATTCATTCTAGCGTCTACCGCTGCCGGCAATCGTGTACTGTGGCAACATTACTCTCAAGTCTTTCTACATCATCGCACAAGAAACATCCAGCATCTCCTAGCCCTATTACACGACTTCGTTCAGACTCACTGATATGTTGATAATGACGTCTTCGTCGCCTCAATAGCACTCTTGACTGATGCCAACTCAATATGTCCAGTCTCAAAGGCAACTGACTCTCACGACCGGTGCAGCGTGTATTTGAAGCAAACCTGATTTGCATCCTCATAGTGGCACTATTAGTGCTAATCTTAGGCGACTAGCGCGAAAATAGAACAGATATGATCTTACAGATGTAGAAACACACCTAACAGCTTTAGTTTATGTTGTGCACATACTTCTGAGTGTTATAATTCTTTTTCCGTCAATGCATATTATGTAACTGCCATCTCTGGAATCGTTATTTTTCTTTTTTTTTCTGTGTGCTTACACTTTTACTGACGTTTCCTTATAATGTTTCTACGTACATAAAACTGTATGTTAACGTAAAATTGTAATTAATATAATGTTTTACGAGAGAGACTAGTTTTTAAAGGTAATGGATAAGTCGGTATATGAAGCGGCATCAAACGAGTCTGGAGAGAAGTGGAGAGACTATTTGTCGTACTTAAGCGTGGGTATCGCGCGTTTATGACAGCAGCTTTACAGAGTGTGTTTACATTATATAACGTGAACTGTTTTCTATGCATAGAGTGGACTATGAATTTAACGGACTTTGAATCAAACTGAATTCTACTTACAAACTACACTACCACTAGAAGAGGGCAATTTCCTCTGAGAAAAAGAAGTTTAATGTGTATGATAGTGATGCTAGCTTGAAAATGAGAATGATGTAGCAGAGGAACCGAACAATGTGCATGTTCTTGGAATCAAACCATAGTCTGAAGGTTTTTTGGTGTGGGGTGCCTTTTGTTCTAAATACTTAGGACAAAAATATGTATTGCTACAGTCAGTGGTATGGAATACTGTAAAATCACTGTAAAGGAAATAATGAAAATAGCCAGAACCATTCACTGATACAAACCTAGGGCCATTTATTTTTCAAGAAGAAACTGCAGGTTGCCACCGATAAAGGGTTGCACAGTAATTTCGAAGTGATCTGGGTTTCCAGAGACTGTGATGGCTGGGTAGCTCTCCTGTAACGAACGGTACTGAGACCTGGTCGTTAATGTAAAAAATATTGTGTTTGACTTCATACACAACGGTAAGGAGAAGTGCGCTACACAGTGATGCAGCATCTGCCGTTGTAGGAAAGCTGAACAGGAGCGGAAATGATTAGCCAACAATTTAACACAAGAAACCAAGATTAAACATAAATAATGCAGCAAGAAGTAGAGTACAGCTATCGCAATATCAACCAGCATGAGGCTCCCTAAAGTAAGCATGACTGATGGTGATGTTGCGATGAGGCTGCAAGTGCAAATGGAATGAGCAGCTGCCGCTGGATATATTATGTTGCGGTGTTAGAGGAAGTTCATAGTACAGAGCTGCAGGAGAAGTGACTCAGCAGAAGCACACCTCTCGGTCCGCCAGATACAGCACAACAGCTATCGGTATCAGACAGAAAGCAGCCATTCCGTTACCATGCTTGAAACACCATGGGGTGGTATCGATATAAACTATTCTCTCATAATACTAGTATAAAAATGTATTTAAAGCTACCATATCAGAAGAGTGAAGAGACATTTGCAATGGCTGCTTTCATTGCATGGTGTAGATTGTGAAATACAAATTCACTTCTTGTCATGTGATGATATTTCACAAAGTAATTCGAAATCTACGATGTTTCAATAATGGGGAAATTTGCTCACTAAGTGGACTGTTTTTGACACTGACCACATGCTTTCAAATAGAAACGTAAAAGTGTATCACGTTTGGTCGACATCGCTGACCACAGACACTTCATTTACTGAGGAGACTAAGTACTTCACTTGGTACTGCATCGCCATACAAGTGGTAATTTGCAAGAGAACAGTTACAGCGGAAATTCTCAATAAGGATCACCCTTCTGGTCCATGGGCCAAGATGGGATGACGACGTGATATTTCCCACTGTTATGTGTTTAACGATTGTACATCAGGAATGTTAGGAAGTTCCTGAAAATTTCTTTCTAAAACACCTTATATAATAAACACATATTTTTTTACAGTATGAATGAGAACACACACAACACTGGTGTGATATTTTACAATATTGTGTGTGTTTTCATTCATAATCTAGAAAATATTCTGCCAAGAACAACACAACGGTCAATCAGTGCACATAGTTTTTTTGTTGAATTTATATTTACGAATTCTTATTGTTGTTACCTATCTCGAGCCTCTTAGTTTCCAGGCATTTTAACCACAGGGTATCTTCAGGAATTTAAGTACGCTTAATTGAAAGTGATTTGTTTGATAAAAGTTTGTTCATAGCACTACTACATATTTACGAATACTTTCTCCTTTCTCATTGCTCTCATTCTTATACCATATATATATATATATATATATATATATATATATATATATATATATATATATACTCCTGGAAATGGAAAAAAGAACACATTGACACCGGTGTGTCAGACCCACCATACTTGCTCCGGACACTGCAAGAGGGCTGTACAAGCAATGATCACACGCACGGCACAGCGGACACACCAGGAACCGCGGTGTTGGCCGTCGAATGGCGCTAGCTGCGCAGCATTTGTGCACCGCCGCCGTCAGTGTCAGCCAGTTTGCCGTGGCATACGGAGCTCCATCGCAGTCTTTAACACTGGTAGCATGCCGCGACAGCGTGGACGTGAACCGTATGTGCAGTTGACGGACTTTGAGCGAGGGCGTATAGTGGGCATGCGGGAGGGCGGGTGGACGTACCGCCGAATTGCTCAACACGTGGGGCGTGAGGTCTCCACAGTACATCGATGTTGTCGCCAGTGGTCGGCGGAAGGTGCACGTGCCCGTCGACCTGGGACCGGACCGCAGCGACGCACGGATGCACGCCAAGACCGTAGGATCCTACGCAGTGCCGTAGGGGACCGCACCGCCACTTCCCAGCAAATTAGGGACACTGTTGCTCCTGGGGTATCGGCGAGGACCATTCGCAACCGTCTCCATGAAGCTGGGCTACGGTCCCGCACACCGTTAGGCCGTCTTTCGCTCATGCCCCAACATCGTGCAGCCCGCCTCCAGTGGTGTCGCGACAGGCGTGAATGGAGGGACGAATGGAGACGTGTCGTCTTCAGCGATGAGAGTCGCTTCTGCCTTGGTGCCAATGATGGTCGTATGCGTGTTTGGCGCCGTGCAGGTGAGCGCCACAATCAGGACTGCATACGACCGAGGCACACAGGGCCAACACCCGGCATCATGGTGTGGGGAGCGATCTCCTACACTGGCCGTACACCACTGGTGATCGTCGAGGGGACACTGAATAGTGCACGGTACATCCAAACCGTCATCGAACCCATCGTTCTACCATTCCTAGACCGGCAAGGGAACTTGCTGTTCCAACAGGACAATGCACGTCCGCATGTATCCCGTGCCACCCAACGTGCTCTAGAAGGTGTAAGTCAACTACCCTGGCCAGCAAGATCTCCGGATCTGTCCCCAATTGAGCATGTTTAGGACTGGATGAAGCGTCGTCTCACGCGCTCTGCACGTCCAGCACGAACGCTGGTCCAACTGAGGCGCCAGGTGGAAATGGCATGGCAAGCCGTTCCACAGGACTACATCCAGCATCTCTACGATCGTCTCCATGGGAGAATAGCAGCCTGCATTGCTGCGAAAGGTGGATATACACTGTACTAGTGCCGACATTGTGCATGCTCTGTTGCCTGTGTCTATGTGTCTGTTGTTCTGTCAGTGTGATCACGTGATGTATCTGACCCCAGGAATGTGTCAATAAAGTTTCCCCTTCCTGGGACAATGAATTCACGGTGTTAGTTAGGTTTAAGTAGTTCTAAGTTCTAGGGGACTGATGACCACAGATGTTAAGTCCCATAGTACTCAGAGCCATTTTTTGAACAGCATCCCATACAAGCAAACCTGTTGTGTCTTTCTGCAGTTACTCGTACTTCAGGTACTGCGGTTATGCACGGCTCTGGTTAAAAAGAAGAGCTTGATGTATTCATAGGGTCAAGCTGCGCCCATCTGCTTTCGCGCTCCACAGCTAATTCACTGCAAATAATAACCTGTAGCTGTGATCCTGAAGTAAAATAGTCTATGTGTTGACTAGAATTGCGAATTAATAAAATATACAGAAATATAAAATAAAAGATAAATGAATATTTTAATAACAATGGTTCTACTGTAACGTCTCCTATTAATGCAGGCGACAGAGAATAATAATGAATGATGTTGATTCAATATAGGACATCACAAATAAACGAGAAGTGGTCCTACAATATTCAGTTAAAATATAGACAAAAAATACCCTTATCAAATGCACTAAAGTGTTACGAGAATGATACAAAAATCTCCAAACGTAATTGTCAACAAAGGTATGTGAAAACTAAGTATATTTCATGAACAAAAAACATGAGATATTCATCAGCTCAAAACAGTTCAGAGTTCGACGTGATAATTTAAAATTGTCACATGTGATACATAGAATAGTTGCTCATACTCGTCTGTCCTCAGTTCTGTGATACAAGCGGAATACGTTAGTTCTATTATGGAGCACATACAGACCTCTCGAAATATGAATCCCCTTCAGAAATTCAGGTATGGTAGCAGCCATCCACTGCCCAGAATCAAACACCTTTATGGAGCCAATATGACCGAATCATGCATTTTACCTCAGGAAGATCTGCCTTTTTCAAAAACTCAACATAAATTGACTCAACTCTCTCCCTCTTTACGCGAAATGTCTCAGTCTCCACTTGTTTCTTGTAGTGTTGTGGTACTTCCTGCTTCTCCACTGGCTGAAGGCCATCCACACCAAAAATACATTGATATTACATGCTAGAGATATGATATGATTCATTTTGCCAACTACCCAGACTAAACTAATACGATGAAGGTTTCTCGGGTCTCCAGCCGGCTGGTAGCGTCGATATATCGCGAAATATCAACGCCATATCAACGCAGGAGACCCGAGAAATCTTCCTCAGCAGTATACACCGGGAAAGCCTACAGTCAAATAAAGTAATATGTTACAAATATATTTAAATAAATAACGGTTATAAGTATTAGGTCAGTCTCAGATCATTCACAATAACTATAAATGAAAGATGTCCAGAAATAAATAAGCCAGTGTTTTTGCGCAAATGCGCTCATTCTAAATGACAACGAATTGTCGTTAAACATTATTTAAACAGTCAGTTTATGCCTTCTTGACAGAAACGTCTTTTGGTTTTTCATTAGTGTTGTCTGCTTACACATATCACTGGCCATTATTAAATTAGTACCGTTTCTTTAATAGCACTTGCAATCTACCTTTAAATAAAGTTATTGGCAAAATAGTAAACGTTCATTATATAACAACACAAGTATGACAATATGTGAGGTACTGATGTTCCGTTCATTTGCTGTGTAAATGTGAAGAATACGGTGTTCTGACAAACATTTGCATAATGCAAAAGATATAAAAGCCGTCGTAAAACGGTAAGTAAAATAGATACAGATAAGTAGCTCTACGGGATGATAGCTATAGTTCAATGGTATCTCCTAAGGTATAGTTTGTTGAACTCAGATGAAGTTATTAAAACTGTTAAATCAGAAGTCCATTGTGTAACATTCACTATGAAATATTACACACCTAAAAAAAGGTTTTGCATCACCCAGTTCCCAGAACTACTGAAGATAGACATTGACTGTGGATATTGTATCACAGACACAGTCCCTTTGACTGTTCAGACATGTCACTAAACCCGCCCAAAGATGTTAACAACCATGCATTAGAGCGTCTATTAGATGAAGGGGGTCCGACAGTCGATCGGTTACAGTCATTCCACCAGGAAGGAGGTACAGAGCTCATGTTGTCTGTAGTTCAACCATGCCTAGACGGTCAATACCGCGGTTCGATCGCGTTCGCATTGTTACTTTGTGCCAGGAAGAGCTCTCAACAAGGGAAGTGTCTAGGCGTCTCGGAATAAACCAAAGTTATGTTATTCGATGGTGGAGGAGGTACAGAGAGACAGGAACTGTCAATGACATGCCTCGATCAGGCCACCCAATGGCTACTACTGCAGTGGATGACCGCTGCCTACGGATTATGGCTCGGAGGAACCCTGACAGCATCGCCACCATGTTGAATAATGCTTTTCGTGCAGCCAAAGGACGTCGTGTTACGACCCAAACTGTACGCAATGGGCTGCATGTTGTGCAACTTCATTCCCGACGTTCATGGCGAGGTCCATCTTTGCAACCACGACACCATGCAGCGCTGTACAGATGGGCCCAACAACACGCCGAATGGACCGCTAGGGTTGGCATCACGTTCCCTTCACCTATGAGTGTCGCATATGCCTTCAACCAGACAATCGTCGCAGACGTATTTGGAGGCAACCTGGTCAGGCTGAACGCCTTAAACACACTGTCCAGCGAGTGCAGCAAGATGGAAGTTCCCTCCTGTTTTGGGGTGGCGTTATGTGGGGGCGACGTACGCCACTGGTGGTCATGGAAGGCGCCGTAAGGGCTGTACGATACGTAAATGCCATCCTCCGACCGATAGTGCAATCATATCGGCAGCATATTGGCGAGGCATCCGGCTTCATGGACGACAATTCGCGCCCCCATCGTGCACATCTTGTGTCCTTCAAGATAACGACATCGCTCCAATAGAGTGGCCACCATGTTCTCCAGATATGAACCCTATCGAACATGCCTGGGATAGACTGAAAAGGGCTGTTTATGGGCGACGTGACCCACCAAACACTCGAGAGATCTACGCCGAATCGCCGTTGAGGAGTGGGACAATCTGGACCAACAGTGCCTTGATGAAGTTGTGGATAGTACACCACGAAGAATACAGGCATACATCAATGCAAGAGGACGTGCTACTTGGTATCAGAGGTACCGGTGTGTACAGCAGTCCGGGCCACCACCTCTGAAGGTCTCCCTGTATGGTGGTACAACATGCAATGTGTGTTTTTCATGACAGTAAAAAGGGCGGAAATGATGCCCCAGAGCCATACGTCGAACAGACGGTCTTCCCTCTCGGTGGTGCCAAGTGGCCATCTGGAGCCCCGTCTTTCTTGGGACCGTTTACTCTCGTGACTACCGCTGCTAGCAATCGTGTACAGTGGCTACATTCCTGTCCAGTGTGTCTGCAGTATCGCAGAACGAACATTTAGCTTCTCGCTGTGATATTACAAGACCTACTGTAGTCCATATTTCAAGACCTCAGTGTGGCGTTGATAACGGCGTCTTTGTCACCTTAAAGGTATTCTTATCTAACATAACGTCACCACATCCAATCCTGAAGGTAAGTAATGTTCACGACACTTACAGCGTGTATTTGAAGTATACCTGATTTGCATCGTCACAGATACGCTACTAGCGCCACTCTTATGCGACTGGCTCGAAATCTGAATAGACAACATCTTTCAGACGTAGAAACACGCCTAACCGCTTCCATTTATGTAGCACAACTCATTCCCGGTGCTGCTATTTTTCTCCGTTAGTGTATTTCATGTAGAGACACTGTGGAGGTAACTGCACATACAGAGCGTTGCCTGTGGTACGGTCTTTTGCAGCATACCACAAGAGAAGTGTCCGTTTGACTGGTTTTGTGACTGCTCATTTAGGCTTTAGTCTGAAGAGATGGCTAAGCTCCACAACCTCACGCTTTACTGAAAGGGACAACTTGGGAAACCTGCTGCCTATACTGCAAGCAGGATATTTCCCTAGGTAGCGGACTCTGGCGTAAGAGCGGGAACGCTGCGAAATCTGTCATGTCCCTGGGAAGCTAGGAGGACTTTTCTCACACATTGGGGCAGGTGTCCTGGGAACGCTGGACGCAGAAAATTTGATTTGTTCTCAGAAATGTTTGTCACGACGTCTAAACCACCCCTGGATGGAATTTCAGCTTTATTGAAGTGCTACGCGGTGATCCATGGAGTATCATAGGGCTCTGCTGGGCACATTTATGTCCCTTACCTCTCACTGTGAATAAGAACAGCGAATAATTTTATCCTCCGTCAGTGAAATACCGCACAGAAACTTGTGACATCTGCTCATGCTTTTCCATTGGTATACAAAAATAAATTTTGGGTTTTTTTCGTAATGAATCATCCCCTTTACGAAACATATAATGGTCTGTCATGAACACAACGCTCTTTTCTCGAACACAAAAGTATTCAATGAGTTCTTGATATCAGATATCTTACTAGTGTCATCAGAGCTTAATCGTTGAAGAAACATCTTCCCGAAAAATTTTACTTGATCATGATTTTAGCAGAGATGAACAACTTTAGGTGGTTCATTGTGTTGTTTAGACACAGTATTCTTGTATGTGTCAAATTGAAACTTCACGCTGATGTATAAATAAAATGTCCCAAATCATTCATAAGTAATCCTCTTCCGTTTTAATCTAGATCATAAGCACTTAATTAGTTGTGTCATAGGTTATTATATTAGGAGTACTTGAATTATGTTCATATAATTTGCAAAATAATTAGTTTGCGAAATTGCTTCGAGAGAATCTGATTGATCACGTTCTTTTCTATGTATTTTTATACCAGCGACATAGGTGCTAAACCAGATGTAGAATAGTTATTTGTGAACATTTATTTAAGAGAAAAAAACGAACCACAACAGCCTTATCATCAAATAAATTTATTTCAGACAAATAATTTCGACACAACATTTATGCCATTTTCAGGTCTGCTATAAACAAAAAGAGTGCTTTCATTCTTTGGCCCGTGTATCGTAGAACCCATATAATGCTAGTTCTTGTGGATTTGATACATCAGGACGCTACGATACACTGACTAAGGAATGTAAGAACTCTTTTAGTTGACAGTGGATTTTAAGATGGCGTAACTGTTACACCGAAACCAGTCGTTTGAAATAAATTTAAGTTGTTTCAAGTAGACAATAAATGAATATCGAAACTAAATGAACAACGTCTCTTACTGAGCTATTAGAGATGCAGCAGATAAGCTAAAAGTAGGCTGTTTGTAAAGCAAAACGTAGATTCTTCTTGACCTTGACGAGTCTCATTATGAAATATATAATGTACTGCCGATAACGCCGGACTTGTCAATTCATGATTGTGAAAGTACTTCAGCTGGTCACTTGTCTCAGATGACGCAAGCTTAAATGTTCCCGTAACGTTGCTCATTATGCCAGTCTTTGGCCAGGAACATAAAAGTTGCGTGATATTTAATACTCTTAGTTGCGCAAAGGGTGTCTGCCGATATCTGATGAATGAATTAACTAATATCCAAACTGTTTTCTTATCAAAATGTATTAGCAGATTTAATCGCTCTCTCGTGTTGAAACTGCAAATCAAGGCGGTAGGCTTTTCATTTTTGATTTGGAGTAGGGGGTACAACATTTTTGTTATGTCCGCTCAGAAGGAAGTCAATTAAAAAGTTGAACATACAAACACGACAGAAAAGATTACCATTAAAGAGAAGACTGCCATTCGTAAGGTACCGTAAAGGATGGTGCAAAAGATGTCGAGGAAATACATGCCAGACAACTGAATATAAAATACAATTGAAATGAAATTGGACTTAACATAAAAATGTAAATCTCATTTGAGATTTATCGGGTCGATAAGCAAATTGAAGAGTAAGCCTTAAGCTGAACTGTACGCTCTCCTGTCATCAGCATGTAACGTCCTATTCACCAAAATGTGGAGTATTAATACACACAGGCGAGTTCTTTCATTGGGGAAACAATTTGTGTGTCGAATGCAATGGGTTGTTCGAAAGAACGCTAACAGGAAATCGTCGGCCAGATAGCTGTCTACTGGAACACTTCCAGTTACCTCTTACTTCTTACCACTCACGTTGCCATATGTACGTTCAACAATATCGTCAACAGCTTGTATAGAGATGGCTCATTGAGATGCAGTTTGAATCATGACGACATACTGGGTAAAGTGTCTGCTGCAATGAGGTGACTGAAGTCACGAGGAAGCGATATGCACGTACGATGGTTGGAACTTAAATAGTGGCAACTATTTATTCACAACCGATACAAAAGAGTTTCATGTTTGCACCTGTTACTGTCCTTCAAAGTAGTCACCAGTGTTGGGTAGAACCCATTGCCAGCGATGTGGAAGGCGTAGTATACCGTTAGCAGAGCCTGTTCTGCTGATGGTGCGAATGGAGCAGCCTACTGCCTGTCGAATCTCTAGAATAGTTCTGAAGCGAATGCCACGAAGTAGTCCCTTCATCTTCGGAATCAAATCAAAGTCACAAGGATTTAAGCCCGGGGAGTATGGTGGATGGTTCAATACTTCCCAGTCCCATCGAACAAACAGAGCAGCCACAGCTTGCGCTGTATGCGCCAGCGCATTGTGCTGCAAAATGATGGGTGGGTTGTGCAAAAAGTGTCGCCGCTTCTTTCGCAAAGCTTGTCACAGGTGATGCTCCAGAAACGAACAGTAATACGACTTAAGTCCTTGTGACTTTGATTTGATTCCGAAGATGAAGCAACCACTTCGTGGCAATCGCTTTAGAACTGTTCCAGAGATTCGACAGGCAGTAGACCGCTCCATTCGCAACACCAACAGAAGAGGCTCTGCTGACTGTATACTACGCATTCCACATCGCTGGCACGGCTTCTACACAACGCTGGTGACTACTTTGAAGGACAGTAACAGGTGCAAACATGTAACATCTTTCTATCGTTTGTGAATAAGTAGTTGCCACTATTTAAGTTCCAACCCTCGTATAAACGAGATATAAAAGGGCAGTGCATTGGCGGAGCTGTCATTAGTACTCAGGTCATCCATGTGAAAATGTTTCCGACATGACTGTGGCCGCACCATCGGAATCAACAAACTTTGAACGCCGAATGGTAGTTGTACCTAGACGCAAATCGTTATGGAATTCAATATTGCGAGACCCACAGCGGCAATAATGTGCCAAGAATACCACATTTCAGGCATTACCTCTCATCACGGTCAACGCAGTGGCCCACTGCCTTCACTTAACGACCGAATGCAGCGGCGTGTGCGTAGAGTTGTCAGTGCTAACAGACAAGTTTGAAGCATTGATTCGGTTTCAAGTAGTGCAGTACATAACCTCAGTTCATGGCTTGTAGAAAATAAACTAACGTTAAATCACAGTAAGACTCAGTTTTTACAGTTTCTAACACACAATTCAACAAAACCTGACGTTTTAATCTCACAGAACGGGCATATGATTAGTGAAACTGAACAGTTCAAATTCCTAGGTGTTCAGATAGATAGTAAGCTGTCGTGGAAAGCCCACGTTCAGGATCTTGTTCAAAGACTTAATACTGCCTTTTTCACTATTCGAACGGTATCGAAAGTGAGTGATACTTCGACACGTTAATTAGCCTACTTTGCTGATTTTCATTCACTTATGTCGTATGGTATTATGTTTTGGGGTAACTCTTCCCATTCTAGAAGGATATTTTTGGCTCAGAAACGGGCGGTTCGGGCAATAAGTGGTGTGAGTTCACGAACCTCTTGTCGACCTCTGTTCACGAGTCTGGGTATTTTGACATTGGCCTCTCAATATGTATATTCCTTATTGTCGTTTCTTGTTACCAATATTAGTTTATTTCCAACAATAAGCAGCTTCCCACTCGGTTAATACTCGGCAGAAATCAAACCTCCATTTGGATCGGACTTCCTTAACTCTTGTGCAAAAAGGTATGCAGTACACTGCTGCATCCATTTTCAATAAGCTGCCACTCGAATTCAAAAATCATACCCGTAATCCACGCGCTTTCAAATCTAAACTGAAGAGTTTCCTCATGGGTCACTCCTTCTATTCTGTCGAGGAGTTCCTTGAAAAATTAAGCTGATTCTCATTGTATTGCTGATAGCGTTTGCTTAAACTTATGGACTGATTTTCTTTCAGGTTCATGAACATTTATTTTTATCTGCTATTACTTTTATGTTGTAAGTTCATGCACTGACACGTTCCATGACCTTGGAGATTTGCTCCTCAATTTAGTCCTACGGAACTTGACATGTAAATACATAAATAAATAAAAAAGCAGCACTATGTGAAATAACCGCAGAAATCAGTCTGGGACGTGTTGTTGTTGTGGTCTTCAGTCCTGAGACTGGTTTGATGCAGCTCTCCATGCTACTCTATCCTGTGCAAGCTTCTTCATCTCCCAGTACCTACTGCAACCTACATCCTTCTGAATCTGCTTAGTGTATTGATCTCTTGGTCTCCCTCTACGATTTTTACCCTCCACACTGCCCTCCAATGCTAAATTTGTGATCCCTTGATGCCTCAAAACATGTCCTACCAACCGATCCCTTCTTCTAGTCAAGTTGTGCCACAAACTTCTCTTCTCCCCAATCCTATTCAATACCTCCTCATTAGTTACGTGATCTACCCACCTTATCTTCAGCATTCTTCTGTAGCACCACATTTCGAAAGCTTCTATTCTCTTCTTGTCCAAACTGGTTATCGTCCATGTTTCACTTCCATACATGGCTACACTCCATACAAATACTTTCAGAAACGACTTCCTGACACTTGAATCTATACTCGATGTTAACAAATTTCTCTTCTTCAGAAACGCTTTCCTTGCCATTGCCAGTCTACATTTTATATCCTCTCTACTTCGACCATCATCAGTTATTTTACTCCCTAAATAGCAAAACTCCTTTACTACTTTAAGTGTCTCATTTCCTAATCTAATCCCCTCAGCATCACCCGATTTAATTTGACTACATTCCATTATCCTCGTTTTGTTTTTGTTGATGTTCATCTTATATCCTCCTTTCAAGACACTGTCCATTCCGTTCAACTGCTCTTCCAAGTCCTTTGCTGTCTCTGACAGAATTACAATGTCATCGGCGAACCTCTTCTTCTCCATGAATTTTAACACCTACTCCGAATTTTTCTTTTGTTTCCTTTACTGCTTGCTCAATATACAGATTGAATAACATCGGGGAGAGGCTACAACCCTGTCTCACTCCTTTCCCAACCACTGCTTCCCTTTCATGCCCCTCGACTCTTATAACTGCCATCTGGTTTCTGTACAAATTGTAAATAGCCTTTCGCTCCCTGTATTTTACCCCTGCCACCTTCAGAATTTGAAAGAGAGTATTCCAGTTAACGTTGTCAAAAGCTTTCTCTAAGTCTACAAATGCTAGAAACGTAGGTTTGCCTTTTCTTGATCTTTCTTCTAAGATAAGTCGTACGGTTAGTATTGCCTCACGTGTTCCAACATTTCTACAGAATCCAAACTGATCTTCCCCGAGGTCCGCTTCTACCAGTTTTTCCATTCGTCTGTAAAGAATTCGCGTTAGTATTTTGCAGCTGTGACTTATTAAACTGATAGTTCGGTAATTTTCACATCTGTCAACACCTGCTTTCTTTGGTATTGGAATTATTATATTCTTCTTGAAGTCTGTGGGTATTTCGCCTGTCTCATACATCTTGCTCACCAGATGGTAGAGTTTTGTCATGACTGGCTCTCCCAAGGCCATCAGTAGTTCTAATGGAATGTTGTCTACTCCCGGGGCCTTGTTTCGACTCAGGTCTTTCAGTGCTCTGTTAAACTCTTCACGTAGTATCTTATCTCCTATTTCATCTTCATCTACATCCTCTTCCATTTCCATAATACTGTCCTCAAGAACATCACCCCTGTATAAACCCTCTATATACTCCTTCCACCTTTCTGCCTTCCCTTCTTTGCTTAGAACTGGGTTTCCATCTGAGCTCTTGATATTCATACAAGTGGTTCTCTTCTCTCCAAAGGTCTCTTTAATTTTCCTGTAGGCAGTATCTATCTTACCCCTAGTGAGACAAGCCTCTACATCCTTACATTTGTCCTCTAGCCATGCCTGCTTAGCCATTTTGCACTTTCTGTCGATCTCATTTTTGAGACATTTGTATTCCCTTTTGCCTGCTTCATTTACTGCATTTTTATATTTTCTCCTTTCATCAATTAAATTCAATATTTCTTCTGTTACCCAAGGATTTCTATTAGCCCTCGTCTTTTTACCTACTTGATCCTCTGCTGCCTTCACTACTTCATCCCTCAGAGCTACCCATTCTTCTTCTACTGTATTTCTTTCCCCCATTCCTGTCAATTGTTCCCTTATGCTCTCCCTGAAACTCTCTACAACCTCTGGTTCTTTCAGTTTATCCAGGTCCCATCTCCTTAAATTCCCACCTTTTTGCAGTTTCTTCAGTTTCAATCTGCAATTCATAACCAATAGATTGTGGTCAGAATCCACATCTGCCCCTGGAAATGTCTTACAATTTAAAACCTGGTTCCTAAATCTCTGTCTTACCATTATATAATCTATCTGATACCTATTAGTATCTCCAGGATTCTTCCACGTATACAACCTTCTTTTATGATTCTTGAACCAAGTGTTAGCTATGATTAAGTTATGCTCTGTGCAAAATTCTACAAGGCGGCTTCCTCTTTCATTTCTTCCCCCCAATCCATATTCACCTACTATGTTTCCTTCTCTCCCTTTTCCTACAGACGAATTCCAGTCACCCATGACTATTAAATTTTCGTCTCCCTTCACTACCTGAATAATTTCTTTTATCTCGTCATACATTTCATCAATTTCGTCATCATCTGCAGAGCTAGTTGGCATATAAACTTGTACTACTGTAGTAGGCATGGGCTTTGTGTCTATCTTGGCCACAATAATGCGTTCACTATGCTGTTTGTAGTAGCTAACCCGCACTCCTATTTTTTTATTCATTATTAAACCTACTCCTGCATTACCCCTATTTGATTTTGTATTTATAACCCTGTAATCACCTGACCAAAAGTCTTGTTCCTCCTGCCACCGAACTTCACTAATTCCCACTATATCTAACTTTAAGCTATCCATTTCCCTTTTTAAATTTTCTAACCTACCTGCCCGATTAAGGGATCTGACATTCCACGCTCCGATCCGTAGAATGCCAGTTTTCTTTCTCCTGATAACGACGTCCTCTTGAGTAGTCCCCGCCCGGAGATCCGTACGCCGAACGTATCCGTTAGGACAGCGTCGTGAAATTTGTCGTTAATGAGCTATGGCAGCAGATAGACGCCTTTGCTAACAGCACGACATCGCTTGCAGCGCCTGTTCTGTGTTCGTGACCATATCGGCTGGACCCTAGTCGACAGGAAAACCGTAGCCTGGTCAGTTTAGTCCCAATTTCAATTGGTAGGAGCTGACGGTGGGGTTCCACTGTGGCGCAGACCCCACGAATCCATGGACCCAGGTTGTCAACAAGGCACTGAGCAAGCTGGTGGCGGCTCCATAATAGAGTGGGCTGTGTTTACTTGGAAAATATTGGATCCTCTAGTCCAGTGAGTCGATCGTTGACTGGAAATGGTTACGTTCGGCTACTTGGACACCATTTGCAGTCACTCATGGACTTCATGTTCCCAAACAACTATGGAATTTTTTATGAATGACAATGTACCGCGTCATTGGGCCACAGTTGTTCGCAATTGGTTTGAAGAACACTCTGGACAGTTCGAGGGAATGATTTTGCCACCCAGATCGCCCAACATGAATCCCATCGAACATTTGTGGAACATAAACGAGAGGTCAGCTAGTACACAAAATCCTGCACCTGGAGCACTTTTTCAGTAATGGATCGTCATAGAGGCAACTTGGCTCAATATTTCTGAAGGGAACTTCAAACGACCTCTTGAGTCCATGCCTACGCCGGGAAACAGGATTCCAACACGATATAAGGAGGTATCCCATGACTTTTGTCACCTCAGTGTATATTTTCATAAATATATGCCCTGGTATACTGCTTAGCGACAACTGCTTCCAAATTCTTTTTTCATGCAGAAGGGAGTCCTATTTGGTCTAAATTTGTTGGTACGTCCCCAGCACTGGATAGTTTGAAGTATCCACAGTCGCAGTAGCAAAAAAAATTTCAGAGCCAGATTACATATTCTCATCTGCATCATCTCATTTAATTCTGCGTGTATTTCAGCATCGCAGATGCTTAATCCATTTGGTATGCAGAGATTGAGATTGTGGTGAGATAGTATCACTGAACAGACCCTTTAGGATATCATTTCAAATTACAGATCATTGTAACGAGTCACGTTTATTGTTCCTCCGTCATTAGGTGCATTTATTTTAATTATTAAAGCATGGACGATTAGTATCTATGACGTTTTGTGGGCAATACGTGGCACTGTCTTTCAGTGGCCAAAGGCTTCTATCTCAGAAGTTTTTATGTCGCGTACAATTTCTGTAGATGATGTATTCATAACGGTTACGGTCAAAACTAACCTAAAATGATCCGAAATTAACTGATTCTGATATACAATACTGTCTATGTTTTACAGAAATCCGTAGAAAATAAATAATATTGTGGTTTTCCTTTATAAAATGTTTGCCATTAGCGTGTATTTCCATGAGACGTTGGCGCTAACTTCAGATATTAAAAACCAATATGGTAATGTAAACTTGTATTTATCATCCTTATACTGAAAGAGTGCTGTCTACTTCAGTCGTAAGTGCCGCTAAACAGCGTACTGCGGGGTTTCTAAACAACTTTGTAGTTACCGGGAGGAGTGTAACAGACGATTGCATGGTAAGTTTGTGTATGTGACCAGTCCTGTTTGCACTTTTGTCAATTCTCCGTAATAACTTTGTCCACGGGCCGTTAAACCCCAATCTTACTTCTTTCCTTTAATTTAACATATCTGGGAAATACACAGGGTTACATAAGCCGTCTCGATTTTTTTGTTGGAGACATGTTTCAGCAGAGTGCAAGAACAAGTCTACAGTAATCTGCTTGTCCACTTCCACTAAGCCGATCGAGAGGGTTGAAACTTGTCACAGTTTAAGAACGCAGTTCAACGTCGAAACACACACTCGCACGCAAACGCACACACAATTCTGATTTTTGAGGTCTCACAGAGTAGCGAACACAGGCTCGTATAAAGATAATTAGTCATCCTCTGAACCCCAAATAACGGAGTTACACAAAGTTATTACGCATGAAATCAAACGGCATTATTAGGTACCGTTATAATAGGAAAGCTTGACTTCCGGTTGCCTGCAACAGGATTCAGCTTATCAAGAATAGAAATATACACTCCTGGAAATGGAAAAAAGAACACATTGACACCGGTGTGTCAGACCCACCATACTTGCTCCGGACACTGCGAGAGGGCTGTACAAGCAATGATCACACGCACGGCACAGCGGACACACCAGGAACCGCGGTGTTGGCCGTCGAATGGCGCTAGCTGCGCAGCATTTGTGCACCGCCGCCGTCAGTGTCAGCCAGTTTGCCGTGGCATACGGAGCTCCATCGCAGTCTTTAACACTGGTAGCATGCCGCGACAGCGTGAACGTGAACCGTATGTGCAGTTGACGGACTTTGAGCGAGGGCGTATAGTGGGCATGCGGGAGGCCGGGTGGACGTACCGCCGAATTGCTCAACACGTGGGGCGTGAGGTCTCCACAGTACATCGATGTTGTCGCCAGTGGTCGGCGGAAGGTGCACGTGCCCGTCGACCTGGGACCGGACCGCAGCGACGCACGGATGCACGCCAAGACCGTAGGATCCTACGCAGTGCCGTAGGGGACCGCACCGCCACTTCCCAGCAAATTAGGGACACTGTTGCTCCTGGGGTATCGGCGAGGACCATTCGCAACCGTCTCCATGAAGCTGGGCTACGGTCCCGCACACCGTTAGGCCGTCTTCCGCTCACGCCCCAACATCGTGCAGCCCGCCTCCAGTGGTGTCGCGACAGGCGTGAATGGAGGGACGAATGGAGACGTGTCGTCTTCAGCGATGAGAGTCGCTTCTGCCTTGGTGCCAATGATGGTCGTATGCGTGTTTGACGCCGTGCAGGTGAGCGCCACAATCAGGACTGCATACGACCGAGGCACACAGGGCCAACACCCGGCATCATGGTGTGGGGAGCGATCTCCTACACTGGCCGTACACCACTGGTGATCGTCGAGGGGACACTGAATAGTGCACGGTACATCCAAACCGTCATCGAACCCATCGTTCTACCATTCCTAGACCGGCAAAGGAACTTGCTGTTCCAACAGGACAATGCACGTCCGCATGTATCCCGTGCCACCCAACGTGCTCTAGAAGGTGTAAGTCAACTACCCTGGCCAGCAAGATCTCCGGATCTGTCCCCCATTGAGCATGTTTGGGACTGGATGAAGCGTCGTCTCACGCGGTCTGCACGTCCAGCACGAACGCTGGTCCAACTGAGGCGCCAGGTGGAAATGGCATGGCAAGCCGTTCCACAGGACTACATCCAGCATCTCTACGATCGTCTCCATGGGAGAATAGCAGCCTGCTTTGCTGGGAAAGGTGGATATACACTGTACTAGTGCCGACATTGTGCATGCTCTGTTGCCTATGTGCCTGTGGTTCTGTCAGTGTGATCATGTGATGCATCTGACCCCAGGAATGTGTCAATAAAGTTTCCCCTTCCTGGGACAATGAATTCACGGTGTTCTTATTTCAATTTCCAGGAGTGTATTTCCTGAAACCCCACTGATAGTAATTACGAAGCTGTCTGAATTCCAGAACTCACACTAGCTAGTAACTCTTAATGTAGACCTTTTCCCAGGTATCGATGAGGATGTTACAATCATACCCCTCCACAACTCAGGTAAATGCAGTAGCCTCTAAATACGGCAGTGCTAGGGGGTCTTTAAAAATGTTTTCCCCATGATCGTGTAGCGACATGTAAATTTTAGAAGTTCGACCAAACGTTATGTCATGATTCACAGATTATGAGTAATGCAGCTCACTAGCGAAGAACAGACATAAGAATATTATTTGTGGTACAGGAGCTCGAACTGTCTCTTTCAGTCATAGGTATTATGCGTGACGCTAACTCCGACAAAATAACAAGCCATTCTCGTCATAAAAATTGGTTTTGGGGCTTCCATATCGCATTTTAACTGTACTGGACACCACGCCTGTTACTCTAAAATCTCACGGATATTTCCATACAACAACAGATCTAATGAAAAGTTTTATGAAGTTTAAGGACCTCACACCAAAATTTCTTCTTGATCTCTTTATAATTCGGTGAATCTTCGGCACTGGTTCTCATAAAGGTATCAGCGTCATTGAAGGCGGCACCTTTGAGACCATTAGGAACTGAATTCCCTGTTTGCTGGTGGATGATCCACAAATGCTACACGTAATGTTCATTATTAAAACATAGGCTACAATTGTACAATTATTTATTGGCTTAAGTTCGTAAGCTACTAGGTTTCAGGGGTATCTAGAAACAGTAGTCGAACGTCCATGTCGAAGTTAACTTGCAAGGCAACACATCTACAGTACATGGCTCATCAGACTCTTTCCATTAGCAGACGGGATGAATTAGCGCTCTGTACGAGTTTTTGTTGCAGCTTACCCGTATGTTGCCTTTCAGTGGCAGCGCTACATGAACATAGGGTCCCACAAGAAATGCGGGCCCCTCAAAGAACAAAGGATCACTTACGATCAGTAACATGTTGAAGATGCTTGTTGCGCGGGCTCATTTGGGTATTCAATCTCATGAGCCATGTGCGGCAGATGTGTTGCCTTGTAAGCTAGCTTTCACATGGACTCTTCGCTCTACTATTTATAGATGCACCTGAAGGTAGGGCTGAGTCCCTGAAACCTGGCGGTGTAAACACTTCACTTAATAAATAACTGTACAGCTATAGCGGATGTTTTAATCGTGAACATTGAATCGTGAAATGGACGGATTCTGTAATGGCGTAGCACTTTACGTCTGTAATTTTACACGCCCCTTTCTGGCCCCTCTTCCGATGTTCAAAAACTATTAATCACATTTTACAAAATTCTTTTGAGTTTTTGTCTGCATCATGTTCAGATCTTCACTCAGTCCTCATGACTTGTTTCGTTTCTGCTATCCCATTGTACGTACATTTCGAAATGTTTTGATCTGTCTCTAAAGACATGTCATACCCTAACCGTGCGTCTTTACAGCCAAGCATTGCGGAGGACGCGATTAGCTAGTCTTCTTTCTTTATATCAGAGAGCTGTGTAGCGCCTTCTTGATTACAAAGTAGTTAGCTGATACAAGTAACTACACCGCCCATGCCCTGCCGATGGCAAGAAATCTTTCTTGTGCGTTTTCAACGGAACGAGTAGGTCACAGTAATTATAAATTGGTTATTTGATAAAAGAGTGCGATATATATCTATCGAATGAAGTTGTTGAAACTAAAAGATAATATCTGACCAGCCCCCTCATTCTGACACAATCCGAAAGCTATCAAACGCTGCAACGTACGACTGAGAAAGTTCCTACATTTTCCTAAAATGTCGAATACACGTTCTGGCGCCAATTTGCTGGTATTTAATTGGTCAAGATTTTGTTTTGCTTTTTTCTGTTTTAAGAATAGTACTGAACATTGTAATGCAAACGTCTATGGAAATGATTTTTCTTCTTCTCTTATTTTAGTATCATTTGACGTCTCGTCATCAGTATGATCGTTTGAGATGGAGTACGATGGGAGTAAAAGTGACTACATGTTGATACATCAGAAGAAGTGATAAAACAAATGAAAATTATAATTTCCGTTGACATCAAGTAAATGAGAAAGAGAGTACAAGCTCTGATAGGCAAATGGTGAACAACGGAATCGTTGGTGGTATCACCATTCGTCTCAGCTGACTTAAGGAAACCATGAATAACAGAAACCACCGCCATTGGGCAAATATTTGAATTTCGCTCCTTATATATAGGGAGAGAGTGAAAGGGAAGTAGGGAAGATTTAGAGTATGGGGTACTGGTGTGGACTGAGAGGGGGAGGAATTATTGCGTGAGAGAGGACGAAAGAGAGAAGAAAAGGGAAAGTGATGTAGGTTAGAGATAGGTAGAGAAAGAATGGTAGGGAGAAGAAGAGGGGAGGGAGGAAGACAGACAGAGAGAGAGAGAAGGGTGGCGAAAGCGGGGGAGGGGGGGGGGGGAACAATTATTTCACAAATGTTTAGTGTATATCACAACAGAAGTAATGCTACCAACTTTACAGGTTATGTTGAATATGGACCAGCGTTGTTTACAACAGCAAATAAAGTTGAACGCATTGAATGTCCTGGATTCGTGGATAGAGCTGATGGAGGCTTTACCCGTGTGGAGCTACTAGTACAGTTTTACGCGATATTTTGTATTGTCTCGCTCTACCGGATGTTCCAGTAATCACCGAATAACATCAAAAGTTGCAAGATAGTTTTAAAAGAGCCTACATAGCAGGAGGTATCCCATGAGGCATTTCGGGAACCCAGATTAACAAAAGCGAAGAGGATTGGAATATTCCGACGTAGGTCGGGTTCACGTCATACGGTGCCTCCAAATATGTGGTGCCTCTATGCTGATGGCACTACTTCTTGTAGCTAACGCATTTCAAATGTGGCTGTCAAACATGGAAGAGCAAAGTCACTGGTAGTTCGAAAAAAAACTGACTGAAATTGAAAGCACTGAACCATAAAGCCCCCGTCTGTTATTTACCAAAAGTTCATGGAGGTGCTCGAGGCATAACAGGTCATAAATGGTTAACGTTGTAGTCTT